>NC_137148.1:169571425-170171425 GCF_951394435.1 Stenella coeruleoalba | reverse complement strand
CGGATGGGCTGCAGACAGACCCGTGTGCTCTCGTAGGGCATGATGTTGACCAGGCGGTTCTTGAACTTGTTACAAGGCAGATTGGCACTGATGAAGCGGGATGTGTGGGCTTTGGAGTTGGCCAGCCGCTGTGGGGACGAGGGGACGGGGGGCCACCATCAGGACAGCCTCAGGCTGGGAACCTGCTTTCCCCAGGGATGGGGTGGGCTGTGTGTTTCCAACCAGGGCGCTAACAGGGGCCTGGCAGGCAGGGGAACACCAACCCCCCACCCTCTGGTCCCCTGAACTCCGGTCTCCCGCTCAGCCCCCTCCCCCAGCCGGCCCACAGCAACCTCTAGCCCCCAGGCCACCTTGAACTCGAGTTCCATGCCGGTGACGTGCTCGCCGGGCTCCACCTGGGTCAGCTTCTGGATGTAGGCGTAGAGGCTGCGGGCAGGCACCTCCGTGTTGCCACAGCCCACGGCCTCCAGCAGGGCCTCATGGATGAAGCTGTACTGGTCCTCGGTCTGCACCATGTAGTTGCGCTGGGACCGCATGAGCGTCACGTGGCCGTACACGTCCACCGTCTTCTCCGGCTTGATCCGCTCAAGCATGGCGTCGATGACAATGAAGCAGCCCGTGCGGCCCACGCCAGCGCTGCGGAGACAGGCAGGGTCATCAGGGGCCCCCCGGGCAAGGGGGTGGGTAGGTGCGGTGGGGCGCAGCGGGGAGCAGGGGGACTGGGACAGGGGTACCTGCAGTGGACCACGATGGGACCCGCGTCTGGCGGGTTGCAGGTCTTGACTCTCCGCAGGAAAGCCAGGAAGGGCGTCGGGTACTCAGGCACCCCGTGGTCCGGCCACGCCGTGAACTGGAACTGCCGGACTTCCCGTTTCTCGCTGGAGCCGTTCTGGGGGCCAAAGGGACACCGCCAGTCACCGCAGCCCATCACCCACGTGCTGGGGGCCACGTGCACACCTCCAGACCACCACTACTCCGGGCGCCTGACTCAGGTGCCCGGCTGCCCCGGGGCTTGGGGGTGTCTCTGCCTGGGAGTTTCACTGGCATCTCACGCTCAACGCGGCCAGCACTGTGCCCCCCACTTTCTCCCCAAACCCTTTCCCCCTATCTCAGCTGATGGCGGCGCCATCCTTCCACGCACTCCGGCCGGAATTAGGGGTCGCCCTTGACTCCCCTCCCCCGCCTTCCCACATCCAAGACATCAGTCAGCACTGTCAGCCCTGCCTTCAAAGTCTACCCCAAGCCCACCCACTTCTCACTCGCCCCCTCCATGGGGACCACCCTGGTCCAGCCCCACCATCATCCATCCAGACCAGAGCAGTCACCCTGATCCCCGGGCATCCCCACCGCAGTCTATTCCCGCCTCAGCAGACAGAGGGCACTGGTGAGCACCCAAGTCAGGTCCCGCCCCTCCTCTGCTTCCTCTGCCCACAGCCCTCCCTGGGGGGTAAAAGCCCAAGTCTCCCCTGCAGCCCACAGCGTCCTGCACGACCTGCCCCGTCCCCTCCCTGCCCTCTCCTCCTCCCTCTCTCCCCCTCACTCACTCTGCTCCAGCCACACGGGACTCCTGGCTGTTCCTAAAACACCCCAGGCACAGTCCAGCCCCAGGGCCTTTGCACGGCTGTGCCCTCTGCCTGGAATGCTGTTACCCCAGATCTCCTCCCTTCCTCACCAACTGCAGGTCCTCCACTACCCATTCTATTCTGCCCTGTTTTATGTGTAAGATTTCCTGTCATTTTACATATTTATTGTCTGTGTCTTGTCCACTAGACTGTAAGTCCCACGAGAGCAGGACACTTTGGGTGTCCTGATGCCCAGGTAAGGGTCTGACACACAGTGCGTGCTTCAGGTGTGAATCAACTGAAAATCTGTACCCCCTCGTGTCCGTTGACCGTCTTCTGGCACCTGGGCCAGATGTACGCTTAATGTTGAGAGGCCCTGGCTGGCAGCCAGGGGAACACTGTGGTGCGAGGAGCACCTCCGCTCCCCAGCATGACACTAAAAAGCGTCCCCTGTCTCCCAAGGCACTAGAAATAAAAACAAAAATAAACAAACGGAACCCTAATTAAACTTACAAGCTTTTGCACAGCAAAGGAAACCGTAAACAAAAAGACAACGTACAAAAAACGTCTGCAAACGATGCGACCGACAAGCGCTTAATTTCCAAAATATACAGACAGCTCATACGACTCAACGACAAGAAAAACAAACAACCCAATGGAAAAATGGGCAGAAGACCTAAATAGACATTTCTCCAGAGAAGACATACAGATGGCCAAGAGGCACGTGAAAAGGTGCTCAACATCGCTAATTATTAGAGAAATGCAAATCAAAACTACAATGAGGTACCACCTCACACAGGTCAGAATGACCATCATTAAAAAACTCCACAAATACCAAATGCTAGAGAGCGTGTGGAGAAAAGGGAACCCTCCTAACACTGTTGGTGGGAATGTAAGTTGGCGCAGCTACTGTGGAAAACAGTATGGAGGTTCCTCAGAAAACTAAAAACAGAGCTACCATATGATCCTGCAATCGCACTCCTGGGCATATATCCAGACAAAACCCCAATTCAAAAAGATCCATGCACTTCTGTGTTCACAGCACCACTATCCACAATAGCCAAGACACGGAAACAACCTAAATGTCCACTGACAGAGGAATGGATAAGAAGATGTAGCACATATATACACTGGAATACAACTCAGCCATAAGAAAGAACAAAATAAGGCCACCTGCAGCAACATGGATGCCATTAGAGATGATCATGCTAAGCGAAGTCAGAAAGAGAAAGACAAATACCATATAATATCACTTATATGCAGAATCTAATGACACAAATGAACCTATCTATGAAACAGAAACACACTCACGGACATACAGAACGGACTTGTGGTTGCCAAGGGGAAGGGGGTTGGGGGAGGGAAGGAGTGGGAGGTTGGGGTCAGCAGATGTAAGTTATTATACACAGAATGAATAAACGACAAGGTCCTACTGTCTAGCACAAGGAACTGTATTCAATGTCCTGTGATAAACCATAATGGAAAAGAATACGAAAAAGAATGTATATTTACGTATAACTGAATCACTTTGCTAGACGACAGAAATTAATACAACATTGTAAATGAGCTACACTTCAATAAAAAAATCTTTTAAACGTGCCCCCAGACATTGCCAAATGTCCCCTGAATGGCAAAATGCCCCAACTGAAAGCCACTGAGGTACAAGGACACACGGAACCATGTTATGCACGGCAGCCATCAGTTAAATACATATCTAAAGACTCCCTCTGCCCCACTCTGCTGCCCACCGTGTCTTCCATCCAAGGCTGGAAGCCCCTTGACTGCATGGCCAAGACCCTGCCAGGACCCTGCCATAAACCCAGGCTGGGTGAGGCCAGAGAGCAAGGAAGACCTGGTGTGGGGGGCAGGAGGACTGATGGCAAGGGGACAGCAGGTTCACTGCTAAGTAGGATTCTGCTGGTTTGTCCTGCTGGGGCTGGAGACAAGAGCTGTTCCCCTCTGAGTCTCAGTGTCCCCATCCGTGAAGTGGGCCACCTGAGAATGTGGTCAGCCTGGGACAACATGGTTTCTTCTCTGTCCCATGGGGAGCTCCCAGGGCAGAAACTCATCTTCCTCCTCCGCCCCCATCACCCCCTCCCCAGAGGCCCCAGTCCCGGCCTGGGCCCCACCTTGTGCAGGGAGAACGTCCGCACGCAGAATGTGGCCAGCTCGATGGTGTCCAGCAGGGTGACCTGGATGAAGCCGTAGGTCTCCGTGCCCCTGTTGGGCCAGTACTGATCACATTTGATCTGTACCAGGTAAGAGAACAGAGGTGAGTGTGGGCCGGAGCCGGCCGAGGGCTTGGGGGCCACAGAGTCCAGGCCTCACCCGTGATTTCTCCTCTAGCCGTGTCATCATAACGATGGTAGCGGAGCGCTGCTCCCACACCATACGCCAGAAGTCACCGAAGGTCTCGGGCAGCGGCCCCTGCGTGGCAATGTACGCATTCTGCCGCCGATAGCCATCCACGTAGTTGGCGTTGATATAATCGCTGCCCACGATGCCTACAGCCGGGGTGAGAAGCCAGAGATCAGTGGGGGCACTCTGTCCTTCTAGGCTGGTTCCACCTGGTCCACCACGTCCCACTTACTGGAAGCCCTCCTGGACTGCCCCAATCTGTCCCCAAGGAAATCGTGCGGCATGTACTTCGTGGTTTCTCCACCTCGACACGATAGCCATTTGGGGCCGCATCATTCTATGCTGGGGGCTGTCCTGTGCATTGCAAGTTATTGAGCAGCGTCCCTGGCCTCTATACCCTAGATACCACTAACACCCCCTTCCTCTAAGCCGTGATAACAAACATGTCCCCAGACATCACCAAACGTCCCGAGTGGTGGAACTGCCCTGATGAGCGTCACTGATGTAGAGGAATAGATGGAAATATGTAATGGACAGCGGCCATCAGTTAAATACACATCTAAAACTTCCCAGTGGCTTCCGGCTAGCGTTGAACCAGGCCTCAGTTTCCCCACCCGTCCCCTAGCTAGTCCACTCTGGCCTGGCCCCGTGGCCAAGAGGAGGCATGGGGTGTATGCGCTCTCTGTGGAACGAGGCTGGGCATGACGGAGCCTGGGGCCCCGCGTGCTACCTTCGATGGGCTGGAGGATGACACGAGAGTGGTCGTAGGCGATGACGTTGGCATAGCGGTTTTTGGGCTTGTTCACTTCCAGGTTGGAGTGCTCCCACGTGAACTGCTGGCCCGGATCGATGGACTGCGGGGAAGGGGATGCGGGGGGGTGTCAGGGGGGGTGTCTGTGGGCCCGGGAGAGTGGGAGGTGGGGGCCAGCTCACCTCGTACTCCTGGGAGAGCTTGAGGCTGTCGTTGGCCTTGAGGCGTTCTGTGTGCTCCGCCATGTCCGCGATGGGGATGGGCGGGTGGCTGAGCATGCCTGCGGGAAGAGAAGACCCAACGGCGTGGCCGGTCACTCGGGGGCCAGCCCGGGGGCGGGGGGGGGGGAGGGGGGGTGCTCTACAGTGTGAGTCTGCAATGGACGAGCTGCAGTTAGAGGGAGTGGCGGGGAGGGGAAGGTTCAGGGCAGCCCCCGTGGGGGCAGGGACCCCAGGCCTGCGGGGCTGAAGGGGGGAGCACGAGGCGGCGGCTCTGGGCTGAGCCCCAGCTCCCAGTGGCCTCCCTCCCCAGTGCCCCCCTGCAACCAGCTGGGGATGCAGGGGCTGGGGAAGGTTCAACGCGCCCAGGACTTCAAGCTCCTGGTGCCTCGTGAAGCAGGCAAGTGACACAGAGATGAAGAAGCGGATGCAGCTGGCCGGGCTTTCGGAAATACCATCCCTGGGGCAGGGGCGGGAGGCCGGTACCCCTTCCGGCCCCTGGGGGATCAGAGGGACCCAAAAGTCCCCTGCCAGGTGGAGCTGAGGGACCGGGGAGGGGAGACACGGGGTATGTGTGTGTTGGATGGCGGGGCAGCTGCCACGAACCCCTGACCTCTGAGGGCTCATTTTCTCATCTGGTACATGGGATGGTGACGTCCCTTATCTTTGGAGCCCCCGGGGTGGGTGGGGGTGGCTGGAGGTCATGGGGTGGGCCTGGCTCTTTCCTCCCCATATCTGAGCCTGCCAGACCCCCGTCCTCTGCTGGGGCCTGGTGGCCATGCGTGTGCTCACACATTCGCTCTGCAGATATAGGGAGGCTGACGGCTATGCGCCAGCACCCAAGCACTGGTGTTAAACCGATAAAGATGTGCTGAGCCAGCTGGTGAGGAGCTGTTGGTCTGAGCCCCTGCGTGTTCCCCGCCACCCCGGGTGCTGTCCCAGAGCCCACATCTAAGGGGTCTGAGGCTGGTGTCCAGTTGACTGGTGGGTCCCCTATCACATGGGCGATACTTACATGTACATACATGTCTCACCTAGACTCCCGCTCCCACTCTCTCTCTCTCTCTCTCTCCCACTCTCTCACACACACTCACACACACACACATACACACACATACACACACACGCAGTCACAACCCAAAACCTCAGGGCCCGGCAGACCACACCCCCGCCCCGCCTCGAGAAGCCAGCGCAGGACAGGTGGGCAGAGAGAGAGGAGGCGGGATGGAGAAACCAAGGATGAAAACAAACAGGGGCGAAAGGAAGCTAAGAACAGAGAGACACAGGAACTAACTTTCAAAGTGAAACCCCGGCTCCCTGAGGGGGCTGCTGAGGCCTGAATCTGCAGAAACAGCAAACAATAAATAAATGAAAACACGCGGGGGAGGCCACCTCCCCCCGCCCCTCGCTGGGTGCACGCACAGCAGCCGGCGGACAGACGCAAAGGGCAGAGCAACGAGTGAGGGACACACGGCCGCCTGGGCCCCAACCAGAGAACCAACGGCAGCTGCTGTGCTTCCCTCCGGCTGGACATCGGCCAGCCCTGATTTTCAGCTGTGACCTCGGAAAGATCCCAAAGTCTTAGGCTCTTCTATCAACGTGTCCACCCAGACCAACCTGGCCTTGGGTCCCCTGTTGGGGTCAGCAGAGGGGATTTTGGAGGAGAGGCAGGATGGTGAGGGAGAAACCTGGGGGCAGGGGAAGGACATACGGGCCCATGCCGTGGCCTTTAAGGAGGACAGCACCAATCACTTAAACACACACATTTAAAATCCTCATTTGGATGGAAACAGAATTGAGATAGGCTGGTCCAGAGACAGAAAAGAGAAGGGAGTACATTAGGGGTGTCATGAGACCTTTCATGATCTCTTATGGAGGACTGCAGCCATCAGTTAAATGATCAAAATCCTCGTTTGGATAAACATGGAACTAACATGAGACAGTCCAGCAGCAGAAAAGAGAGAGAAATAAATACATTAGGAATAGCATGCAAGGCTATACGCATGAGCCCTTCAAGAGGACTGCAGCCATCAGTTCAATATAAATGTTTTAAAATCTCCATTTGGTTGGAAAGAGTTAATATGAACGAGTTCAGAGACAAGAAGTGAAGAGCTGGGTGCAAGCAGAGAGACAGACGTTACCATGCTGTGAGCTCATAAGGAGAACAGCAGCCATCAGTTAAGTTAAAAATTCCTTATTTGGTGAGAAGCAGCTGGCATGAGCCCGTTAAGAGGGAGGAGGTGGAGCTTCCCTGGTGGCGCAGCGGTTGAGAGTCCGCCTGCCGATGCAGGGGACGCGGGTTCGTGCCCCGGTCCGGGAAGATCCCACATGCCGTGGAGCGGCTGGGCCCGTGAGCCGTGGCCGCTGAGCCTGCGCGTCCGGAGCCTGTGCTCCGCAACGGGAGAGGCCACAACAGTGAGAGGCCCGCGTACCGCAAAAAAAAAAGAGGGAGGAGGTGAGGGAATGAGAGGATGACTGCACATGAAGATGATCAAGGGCAAGGTCCTGATTCAGTTCTCCCACCAAGCATGGCAGGCAACTAGGCTGAATCCTATTAACCTACAGGGAACTATGAAGAGGCAGGGAGAACATGAGCATCTGCGGCCATGGAGGAGAGACAGAGTGTGGTGGAGGCGGAATTCTTACACCTTGCTAGGGGCACATCCCTGGGGATTGGGAAAAACCCTAACACCCACCACTGAGTGGCCTTAAAACTAGAGGTGTGAACAGAAGCAGAGCTCTTTCTGCCAAAAGACATGAGGATTCGGAAAAGTTTTGCTTTTGTCTTTGTCTGAAGGTGTCCTTTAAGCTCCCAGAGAAGACAGCAGCCACCAGTTAAAGGCAACTCTTCGAAAGCCTCCCTTGGTCGTAAGCAGAATCAACCCACGACAGTTCCAAGCCACGGAGCAATTTGGGAATTGGGAACTGAATCGTACCAAGCACAGTTCGGTGGGGGCAGTCCTCGGGATCCACCGAGGTGGCAGCTTCCTCTCTTCCTATGCTACCTCTCCCCTTCCCCCGTCACTGTCGTCCCTGGCACCTGGGATCAGCACATACCTGGCGTCTGGAAGTTAATGCGTCTCATTTCCACGGGGTCCTTGGGGTGGTGGGGGGCGAGGTCGGCGTTGTTCAGTAGGCATTTGGTGCGGGGCTCTGAGTCCTTGCGTTTACTTTGTAGGAGCAAGCAGACACGCGAACATGTGACCCAGCTGCGCGCAACTGGGGTTCCCACGACCACGCACAGACACGTGTGCAACGGCTGGAGCAGCCAGGCGCCCGCTCACCCAACAGGCACGACGCCACCCCAGTTCCCCTCCTTGGCCTCCAAAGGGCAGGACCAGTTCTTACCTGTCAGGCTTACTGCTCCCGAAAACAGACATAGGTGAGGAGTGGGGGGGAGAAAGAAGACAGGTGAGGGTGTGCTGGCCATCAAGGGCCTGTTCTGTGACTGTGGGTGGCTTTCTTTCCCTCTCTGAGTCTCGGTCTCCTCCAGAAAATGGGGCTAATCCTTCCTGCGTGGGTCCCCCGCCACAAGGAATAACATCTCAGCCCTCCCTTTCTAAGCTCGGACATGTCCCACGTGACCTCGTTAAACTGGACAGAGGCAGCCCCCACCCCAAATCTTGCCAGGTGGAGCGCGAGACTTAACAGGAGTCAAATCCCTGGCTGGCATGGAACCCTAGCCCTGCCATTTCCCAGGCTGTGTGACTTTGATCAGGTGGTTTAATTTCTCTGAGCCCTGGTTTCCCTGTCTGGACCATACAGGGCTTCTGCGATGATCCTCTGAGATGACTGTTCCCCCCTGGATCTTTCCAGACCCCCCTCCTTTTTTAGGAAGCCTTCCCTCCTGTCAAGTGGGGGGCGGGGCAGGGGGCTCACTTCTTATAGAGCAAGATGGCAATAACGATGCAGATGATGAAAACCACAGCCAGCACGGGCCCGATCACCCAGATGAGCCCCTCTTCGCCGTCCACAATGGGCTGCGGGTCCGGGTTATCCAGCTGGAAGGGGTCTGAGAAGGGGCTTGCCGCAAATGTCTGCAGGAATGGGGTGGGGGGACCTCCATCAGTGCCCGTCCTCCTCACGGTGGCCACACGGGTCTTTCTCAAACACAAATCCATGTCCGTCCCCTACTCTAAACCCTCCTACAGCTCCCAAAAACCCTGACCCTGGTGGCCTACAAGGCCTGGACCTTGCCACTCTTCACTCTCCCTCTTCCTCACTCTGTTTCAGCCACTCTGAAATCCCTTTTGCTCCTCTTGCACCCCAGACCTTTGCACATGCAAACTGTGGGATGCCCTTTCTTTACCGAACTCCTACATATCCGTCAAAGCTCTAGTTCCAAAGTCCTTTCCTCTAACAAACCTTCCCTATGGCATACCCTCAACCTCAAACCGTTCCCTCTGCCCAACTCTGACCACAGTTAGGAGGATCTGTGTCTGGCTCTGAGGTCAGGGCCCTAGGGACTGGCCTGCCTCACTCAGTGGGTGTGGCTCGATATGGGCAGACACTATTTGGGACTTACGGGTTCACTCTTCTGCAGCAGAGCAAGCACAAAGAGAACATATCGGTGGCCAGGCTCCAAGCCCCTGTTGTCAAAGCCACCGTACTGCTTCTGGTCGCCGGGATGGAAGGTGGGTGGCAGCACTGAGAAGCGAGCCGCGATGTAGGGCCGGGGCACCTCCAGCTGGCGCGAGTGCCGCAGGCTGCGCCTCTGCAGCCGTGCGATATCCTGGATCAGCTGTGGGAACAGAATGGGCTGCTCACGAACCTGGCTGGGAGCAACTGGGCTCACGAAAGCTGGGACGTTGTCTGGGCCCCACTGGCTCTTACCTCCTCCAGGTCCATTTCCTCTGGGCTGCCCAGCGGGGTCAGGAACTGGCCACCACGAGATTTACGCAGTGGCACCATCACAATGAAGTAGTTCCTATCAGGAGATGGAGTCATGGGGGGTTGTCTACTAGCATGACCAAGGGATGCTATCTAGGGCTGAGATGGGGAGCCGCCCCTCTCTGAATCTTCCCTTCTGCTCATACATTGGGCATACGGCCCCAGTCACATAGGACTATAGTTCCTGATTCAAGCCTCCAGGCTTTTCATGATACTGTACCTTTTGCCTAGAAAGCCTACCCTGTGAAATTACAGTTGACCCTTCAACAACGTGGGGGTTAAGGGGGCCGACCCCCTGCGCAGTCAAAAATCCATATGTAAGTACAGTTGGTCCTCTGTATCCATGGTTCTCTATCTATCTGTGGAGTCAACCAGCCATGGATTGTGTAATACTGTAGTCTGTACTTCTTGAAAGAAATACGCATATAAGTGGACCCATGTAATTCAAACCTGTGCTGTTCAAGGGTCAACTGTGTATTCCTCAAACTCCTATACACCCTTCAAAACCCCAGCTTCCATGCCCACAGTTTTGTAATCCTCGATTTTTCCCTGCTTCCCAGAGTCCTCCTCTCCTTACTGGGGACTCTCAGCCCTGGTGCCTCTCACTGCCACACCATGGGACTAAGGGTGTCTGTGTCCAGCTCTGTCTCCCCACCAGTCTAGGAACCTAGAACCAGTAGAAGGTCAGGCATATGGGGGTGTCAGGGAATGCTCAAGGAGCAGACACGAGGCCACATTTAGCGACATCTACGAGAAGCACTGAACCTTCAGGGGAACCACACGGGGTGGGGCTGATGCGATCTGTTTTACAGACAGGTGAGGAAACTGAGGCACAGAGAGATCAAGCGGCTGGCCCCAGTCACAGGGCTGGCTGGTGGAGGGGTGCAAAATCCCTGAGGGGGGCGAGTTGAGCTTACTGGACAGGCACAGGGCTCTGGCCGTCGGGCAGATACACCACGATGTAGCCTTCGGAGTCAGGCTTGGGGGTCACGCTGGGCTTAGAGCTGAGCAGGTTGAAGGCGGTCCAGGCAGTGACCGTCTGCTGGAGGCCACCCAGGCTGCTGCCGCGGTTGGTCAGCACGAAGTTGTAAAAGGTGTTGGGCTTGAGGTGCGTGATGAGCTTCTTGGTGGTGCGGCCGTCCACGTCCAGCGTGAGCCCATTGTACTGGATCTGTGGGACGGGCCAGCTCAGCAGGGCTCTGGGTTGAGCCCCTGGTCCTGACCGAGCCTGGATCCCAGACTTAGCCCTGACCCTGCCAACTCAGTCTGTGACCCCAGACTGAGCCTCAATCCCAGCTGAGCCCCGATTCTAACAGAGCCTTGATCCCAGCCTAAGTCTCGACCCCAAACTCAGCCCCAACCCCAGATTGAGCCCCGAACCCAGGCCGAGCTTCCATCGCAGCCAAGTCCTGGCTCTAAGTCCCAATCCTTAAACAGCCCTAACTCCAGACTGAGGCTCGAGCCTAGACTGAGACACTGGGCCTGAATCCTAGCTGAGCCCCGATCCCAGGCTAAGCCCCAGCTCTGACTGAGCACTAATCCCCTACTGAGCCCCACACCCAGACTGAACTTCAACCCCTGGGACCGATCCCAGGCTAGGCCCCAATTCTGACTGAGCCTTGATCCCAGACTAATAAGTCTTGACACCGAACTAAGCCCCAACCCCAGACTGAGCCGCAAGCCTACCCGGCGGTGAGTCCAGCTGACCCCCAACCCTGGCCCCAGCCCCGGCCGAGCCCCGCCCCCCGACTCCTCGGGAGGCTGCACCTTGTAGGGCGTGGGCGAGTGGTAGTTGTCTGGGAACTCCCAGCTGAGCAAAACCGCCGTCTTCATGATCATCTTCACCTTGAAGTTCTTGGGCGAGACTGCACCAGGCAGCGGCAGGCGGGAAAGAGCAAAGGAGAGGTCCCGTGAGTGCTGGGGGGCGGGGGGAGCGGGGGGACGGGGTTGTGTGTGGGGCGGCCCAGGCGCTCCCTGTCGTCCGCTGTGCCCGTGGCCTTACTGCCTGGCCCTGGCCCGGCCCTGCCTGTTCCAAGTCCCTGCCGCGGGAGACGGCGCAGCTGGAGAGAGAAGGCGGAGGTGGAGGGGGGTTGGGGGGGGGGACGGGGTGGGCTGGGGGCGGTGTAGGGGGGGCGGCGGTGCCACCTAGGCGTGTCCCACCTTTGCCAACGCCGGAGCCTCGGGGTCTGGACTCGCCTTGAGCGTCCACGAGGAAGCAGAAAAGTGACCACTTACCTGGGCGGGGGAGAGGGAGGGGGCTGGGGTGGGGGTGGGCGCGAGGCCCGGTCCGGCTCTGGTGCGGGGATCACCGCGCGCCTACCTTGGTCCCGCAGGAACGTCCGGTAGCGGACGGGGGGGCTGTAAGGGCCGGGGCCGCGGCGCGTGTGGGCCCGCACTTGGAGGTCATAGGCCGTGTCGGGCTTGAGGCCCTGCAGCGTGAGCACGTTCTCGGCGCCCGGCTCGGCCGCCGCGGGCAGCTCGGTCTCTCGGGCGGGGCCCAGGGCGCCGGCCTCCCGCACAGCCACTGTATACTTGACAATGGCCCCGTTGCGCTCGGCGGGCACTGGCGGCAGCCAGCGGAGCAGGACTGTGCCGGCGGAGGCGTTGCCGGCCGCCTCGAGGATCTGTGGGTGGCCGTGGGGCGTGTCCTCGGGGATGCTCAGGACCTCGGCCGCCTCCTCGCCCAGGCCGCCTCGGCTCCGGGCCGCCAGCCGGAACACGTACGTGGCGCCCTTGTGCACGCCCGACGCAGTGTAGTGGTCCTCGGTGGGCGGGAACTCCAGTGTGGCCAGGGGCGATGAGTCCTCGCGGCCGAACTGCAGGCGATAGCCCAGCACCTGGTCCTCGGCGGTGCCGGCCGGGGGCTCCCAGCGTGCCAGCAGGCTGCCCTCGGGGGTCTGCTGCACCGACAGGGTGGGGCGGCCCAGCACTGTTTGGGGGGTGAGATACAAGGCAGGGGTCAGCCTGGGAGCAAGGGTGAGGTTGCCGGGGTTTTTTTTGGCCACACCGTGCAGCTTGTGGGATCTTAGGTCCCTGACCAGGGATTGAACCTGGGCCCTCCACAGTGAAAGCGTGGAGTCCTAACCACTGGACCGCCAGGGAATTCCCAAGGGGTTGCCATTTTTAAAAGTGGTCTTGGGAAGGCTTCGCTCAGAAGCAAAGACTTGAAGGTGAGGGAGGGAGCCGCGGGGAGGTCTGGGGGGAACAGTGATTCAGGCAGAGGGAACAGCCAGTGCTAAGGCCCTGAGGTGAGACTGTCCGGAGTGCAAGGAACAGCGAGGAAGCAGGAGACTCAGAGGACCCGATAAACGAAAACATCAACAGATGTCACAGCAGGCCCGCATCTCTGTTTCTCCTTCTTCTCTTAGTAAGTCACTCAGCTCTTGCCTCATTTATTCACCCCTTGCCTCCTGCCGGCACCTGATTAATATCCATGGAACGTAGGAGTGTCCAAAACCCTGTCCCTGCCCCCATGGTTCTCACAGTCTGAGTAGTGATCAATGTGTCAAGGCCCTGAGAAGCCCTGCAGTGCTGAAGCTCTATACATGAAACCAGGCTTCAACACTGCAGGACTTATCAGGACCTTTAATAGACAGTGGTGTGAACAGTCACAGTGTATGCAACAGGTTCTGCTTAGCAAGCATGGTTCTAATGTAACGTCCCTGAGAGAGGACGGCAGATCACAGGAAGCTTCCTGGAAGAGGTGACATGGGCGCTAGAGGACACAGAGACTAGGCAGACGAAGGGAACGGTGGGGGCATGGGCTGGCAGCAGTGTGGAGGGGTGCTGTGTCCAGCTGGGAGGCCTTGAACATCAGGCTCTGTGGTCAGCAGTGAGGCATGGAGAGTGCAGGAAGTGGGGTGGAGGCCATGGGGGCCTTTGTTCCTCGAACACACCAAGCTTGTTCCCTCCTCTGAGCCTTTGCCTGGGCTGTGCTCTCTGCCTAGAATACCCTCTCCCCTTACATTTTCATGGCTCGCTCTCTCTCCTCACTCAGCTATGTTTGGCTGGTGAAAAACCAGCCTCTTGGGACTGATGGGAGGGGCCTGAGGGGGAAACTGAGGCAGGGCTGCCAGGAGAGGAGGCTTCAGGGTGCAGCGGGGGAGACGGGCACACCACCCTGAAATGACAACCCGCCTGGGGTGATCAGAGCTGGGATGGGGGAGGCACGGGGTGCTGGGGGCAGGAGGGGTGCGGCCTGACCAAGACTGTGGCATGGGGGTGAGTGGGGAAGGCTTCCTGAGGAGGTGCTGACTGACCAAAGACCCAAAGGATGCAGAGGAGACGGCCAGCCCGGAGAAGGGTATCCAGGCAGGGGGAACAGGAGGCAGAGGGTGAGGAGTTAGGAGTTGGCTGTTAAAGGTTTCCATCTGGCTAGAGCTGAGCGGGGCTGGCCCACACTGGGTCTTAATATCCTCCGGAGCAGCTCCATACCTTTGCTCTCCCTGTTCCTCCTGCTTGGTGCACCCCCCCCCCCACACAGGGGCTCAAAAACTCTGCAGGGATGCTCTGAGGGCAAAGGGGCCATAGAGGGTCTCGCACCTGCTCCCTTGGTCACGACCACCTTGGGTTTACTGCGAGCGCCATCGCCTTTCATGGTGTAGGCGGCTACCGTGATGGAATAGGCGGTCTCAGGCTGCAGGTTTGTGACGGTCATCTCCTGCGGGTGGGGTCAGGGGTGGGGAATCAGTGACACAACCAGGGCTGCCCACCCTCCTCCCCGTGCTAGGGACAAGCAAGGCAGACACGGGGCCCAATCTGCGGGCAGAGACGTGCACCCGAGCTCATGCATAGACCCCGACACGTAGCACGTCCATGCTGAGAGGGGCACACGTGGCCTGACACCCGTCGTGGACCGCCTGGACCAGTGCAGTCCCCGGCCCTCTGGTCCCCAGCTACCACTCTTGCCCCACCTCCGTTCTTTCCTCCCTGCAGTGGCCCCCAGAGGGTGCCTGTGAGCAGCTGAGTCAGGTCTCCAGGGCTCTGGTCTCCCTGGGGGCAAAAGCCCAAGTCCTTCGCACCACCAGAAGTCCTCTGCCGCCCACAAGGCCCTGCACGACCTGCCCCTGTCCCCTCCCTGCCCTCACCTCCTCCCTCGCTCACTCTGCTCCAGCCACACGGGGCTGCCTTTCTATCCCTCCTCCAACCAGACATGGTCCTGCCCCAGGGCCTTTGCACTGGCTGTGTCCCCCCCACCCGACACCTGTCTCCACTACATCCATTGTTGTGCTGGAGATTCCTTATACCAGCTCCTGAAAGCCAGCAGTCGAATTTTCAGAAAATTTGCAAGCCGCTTATTAAACAGCCGTTATTATAAATAAAATTATATAAACGTACGATCAAATAAATAGTAAAAACAAAGGTAATAAGTACTCAAAACCCACCCCTCTGTCATTATTTTACCGTGTTTACTATTATCTGTGTCCTCGAGATTATTCTATTCTGTCTCTTATATCTGTGCGATACAAATACTATACAAAGACGAGCTACCACAAATCCGGTAGGTAGCTTGAAATCGACACGGTGGGAGTATTTACACCATGGAAAAGGGCAAATGCTACCAGTCAGGATTGCGCCCACCCGACAGCTGGCTGTTCAAGCATTTACACCACTATCTATGCCCCGTTCCCACCAGAGCTGTAACTAGACACGTGTTTGTGCCTTGTTCCAAGTAACATCCCTCTCCCCTGAACCGTGACCCCCAGGAAGACGGGCTCAGGCGTGTCTCGGTCACTGCCGCATCCATGGCACCTAGCTCAGGATCAGCGGGTGCTCAGTAAATCACTGCTCATTCAGTGAATGGCAGAGTACCCCGACCCTCACACCCTCACACCCGTGTCCTTGTTTCCCATACATGCATACCCACAAACATGGCCGGCATGCCTGGGTGGCCCCAGGTCAGGAGCGTAGGAGCGGGGACAGGATGCACACACAGAGGGTCTCCTGCCCCTGAGCCTCACATTCAGTCCTTCCCGGGGTCTTAGTGGGTTGGAGGGTCTGAGCCAGAGCCATGTGGGAACCTCCCCCCAGACTGGGGTGGGGCGGGGCGGGGGAGAAGCAGAGCTACTGGAGTGGGTGGGGCCGTGTCAATTTAACATCAGGCTTGGGGCTGTCAGAAGAGCCTGTGGTCCCTATTTTAGGGGCAGAAAGACAGCCCAGAGCCACACAGTAATCTTGACTCTGGTTCAGGGCCTCCTGCAGGCCTCCTTTCCCACCTGGGGCCCACTGACCCCTCTCATCACGCCAGGGCCAGAATGAAGGGGACACTTTGGCCTAAGAGAGAAACTTCGAGGTCAGGAAGGGCTGAGTCAGGTAACAAAAGGGGCGGGCTAGGCTGGCAAGTGACTCAGTTTCGATCTGCCAGGCCTGGGTGCCACAGGGGAAGCTGTGGGCTGGAGGAGGGTGGTTAATGCTGTGAACAGCTGGAGCAAAGGTGTGGTGGAGAAGACCCAGGCCGGGAGCTAGGCTGGAGGAGGGAAGTGGGGAGGCAGGAGGCCAGCGGAGTCCAGGGGCCATTCAGCTAAGAATGGATACCTCCGTGGTCCCCAGCAGAAGCCCATGTGCCTGATGCAGAACCGAGGCTGCCAGCTAGCTCCAAGAGGTAACTAGGTGTGCATCGGGGGCCCAGGGGAGGAGACCCTTTTACAGGGGGCGTGCAGGGGATGGGGTCACAGCACTGCACGGCCCGCCCGCGGGAAGAGCACTGGCAGCGGCTCGGGGTGGCAGGGGGGCACTACTTACATATTCGGCCGTGTCGTCCGTCTCCCACTGAGCGCGGGAGGAGGCGGCAGGGGAGAGAGGAGGAGGTGAGCGGAGTAGCCAGAGACAGAGAAACACAGAGAAGCAGCGAGAGGGCGGGAGCGCAGGGGGCCCGGGCCCCGCCCCACCGCCAGGCCCCGCCCCGGAGCCCCGCCCACCTGGGCATCGGCCAGCATGATGTCCTTGATGCGCGGCGGCCCTCGGGCCTCAGCGCCCTCCATGCGCACGTAGTGGACCTGGTAGCCGCGGATCTGGCCGTGCTGCCGGCCGGGCGCGGGTGAGCGCCACAGCACGCGAATAGCCGTGGCGTTGAGCGCCTCCGCCTCCACCTTCCGCGGCGGCGCGCTGGGCACTGGCGGGTGGGGGGGAGGGGAGGGGAGGGGCGGGCGGGGCCGTTACTGGGGTGCCCAGCCCTGCCCCGGGCAGCGCCACTGACCGATGCCAAGGTGCCGAGTGACTGCCGGTTAACCCGGCGCTCTGAGCGCTCACCGCTGGCCCGGAGGGAATACCTCCTTCACGCTTCCCACAGCCCGGGGAGGGGGCTCTGATGGTGCACCCCATTTACAGACGAGCAACTGAGATCCCCCAGAGCCTAGGTCACCTGCCCAGGGCCACAAGACATGAACGGGCCGTGCATGCCCCACTCTTAAGAGGTTTACCCACACTGCTTCCGACCTCAGAGCATCCCTTCTAGATAGGAGTCCTTATGCTCCCTTTACAGATGGGGAAACCAAGGCACAGAGAGTTGATCCCAGGACCACAGGGTTATCAAGAGGCAAAGCCGGGATGGGAACCCAGGCAGTCCAGCTGCACGCTCCTACACACCCCAGGGTGCAGCCAGCCCACTCCGCACTGGAGCACTTTTTCAACCAGCCCCCAAGCTGAGAGCCCTCGCCACCCACCCCACCCCCACCCCAAGGCCTGGCGTGAAGAACCGCTTCATTTCTTCCCCATGGTTAGGACAAAATATTGGGGCTGCCAACCGAAACTTCCAGGCCAATGGGTCAGAAAACAGCCGGTCCAGGTTTCCTGCGATTTTATTGGGGAAGCTGCCTGCTTCATTTTGCCCCATGCCCTCAGCTTCTACTGTGTGACTAGCGTCTTAGAACTTTCTAGCTCAGCTACGGTGGGAATATTTACACCACAGAAATCGGCCAGTGCTACCAATCGGTCTCTATGCCCCAGAGAGCTGGCGGTTAACCACCATCAGCACGCAATCTACCTACTCTCTAGGTAGGATAGCTCAGACCCAAGCAGCTCCAAATCTCAGGTTATCCCTAGAGTCTAAAAAACCAGCTTTCTGGGGTCAGGGACCATAATTTTTGTCGCAAGTGCTGCTTGCTGTTTCCTACACTCCGTTTCCATGGCTTCCACCACCAGACCAAAATACAGGGCTCCCCGCTTAACGTTCCAGGCCCAAGGCTCAGAGAGAAAAGGTAGCCCGGAAGGTCCAGAACAGAGAATTCCAAGATCAAGGAGCCCGGTTGGTTTGGGGAGGCTGATGGCCACTTGTCTCCTTCTCCTGATTATGGCTTCTACGGTTGGCTAAAAAGTTCATTCGTTTTCTTCCATAAGATCTTACTGCAAAACCCGAAAGAACTTTTTGGCCAACCCAATACCTTCTGACCACCAGCCAGCCCAGTTTTCCAGGGACAGAAGGCTCCAAGGCAGGGGCCGGGCTGGGGCCTGGGGGTCCCAGGGGTCCCAGGCCGGGGCCGGTGCTTACCGTCCTCGTCGGTGCGGATGACCACGGGCGAGCTCTCGGGCCCTGGTCCCACCTCTGTGTGAGCGACGGCGGTGATGCGGTACTCCGTCCACTTGTCCAAGGCCTCCAGCAGGATCTGGGTGGTGGTCGGGGGGATGCCGTTCACCTCCTTGGGTTGCGGGTCCTCTGAGCCCAGCGGTCGGTAGCGGACGCTATAGCTCACCAGGGCCCCGTTGTGCGTGTCCGGCGGCGGCGGGCGCCAACTTACCAAAATGGCCGTGGAGCGCGTGCTGACACATTTAACGTCTTGAGGGGGGGCTGACGGTTCTATTGGAGGGGGGGGAGAACGTGGGGGTGGGGAAGGGAGGCGGGATGGGCGGGGAGGGGGTGGGGAAACAAAAGATGGGAAAGAGAAAATAAAAAAGAAGATGATAACAAACAAAACAGAACCAAACCAAAGAGAAGTCGAACCCAAAAGAAGCGGGTGTCAACCAAAGGTGAGATGGGCGGGTGGGTGGGTGGGCGGGCGGGGATGGGGGCAGAGAGGGCTGGCCAAGAACGCTGCACTCACCACATGGGGCTGCACGTGGCACACAGTAGTTCTTAGGGAGAGGGTAGCCACAGTCCCCAAGGAGCATATGCACGTAAGCTGTGCACCGTGCCAAGCGGAACAGCAGTAAAAACCCCATTTACTGGGCACCTACTATGTGCCAGGCACGGTGCCAAAACAATAAATGTACTTATTTATTGAACACCTACTGTGTGCCAGGTATAGCACCAGGAGCACAATGACAATAAATGTACTTATCTATTGAACACCTACTGTGTGCTAGGCACTGTGCCGGAAGAATAGCAATAAAAGCCTCACTTATTGGGACCTACTATGTGCCAGGCACCGTGCCAAGCGCTTCACACAATAACAGTAAGTGTACTTATTTAGTGAACACCTACTGTGCACCAGGCACAGCACAGGAGCAGAATGACAGTAAATGTACTTATTTATAGAACATCTGTGTGCCAGGCACCGTGCCAGAAGAATAGCAAAAGCTCCACGTACTGGGCACCTACTACGTGCCAGCCACTAGGCCAAACGCAAAAGCAATAAAAGCCCCATTAATTCAGTAGCTACTATGTGCCAGGCACAGTGCCAAGGGCTGCACAGAATGGCAGGTGAAAAATCTACTTATTGAACCCTACTATGTGCCAGGCACAGTGCCAAGGGCTGCACAGAATAACAGTGAAATATTTATTGCACACCTACTGTGTGCCAAGCATTGTGCCAGAAGAATGGCAAAAGCTCCATGTACTGGGCACCTACTATGTGCCAGGCACAGCACCAGGGATGGAATAACTGTAAACACTAATTTACTGAATACCTACTGGGTAACCGGGGACTAGCAGTAAAGCCTCATTTATTGGGCACCTACTATGTGCCAGGCCTGTCTCTAAAAGCTTCACAGGTTAACAGTAATAGCATCTACTTACTGAACACCTGTACTGCCAGGGACCCCAGAGGGCAACCCTGTGGTTACTTCCTGGCCTCACTTGCAAAGAAAACAATGTCTGAGTCTTGAGCACCTACTGTGTGCCAGTTAGCATGCCAAGGGCTATACAGAGTAATAATAAAAGCCCCTGTGTATTGGACACCTACTGTGATGGCACTGGGTCAGGGCTTTACAGATAACACAGCCCACAGTTAGCACCTACGGTGTGCCAAAGTTTTAGTAGCTCATAGTTCTTCTGTTTTGAGCCCCTACTGTTCACCTGATGCCAACCTAAGCCCACTGCAGATCAATAGCACGTCTCATTGACTGAACACCTACTATGGGCTGGTCACTGCAACAGCCCTCTGAAGATGAAAGTAGCTGTTGCCCTTTACGCGGCGCATACTGCATGCCAGGCACTCTGCTAAGGTCTTTATTGGAACAGAAAAAGTTCCCACATATTAGGTACCTACAACATGCTAGGCACTATACTAAGGACTATGTAGAACATTAGTAGTTCTCATTTCTTAACAGGGCCTACTGTGTGTCAGGCCCTGTTATTTCTGGATAACAGTAATAGTCCCTACGTTTTAAGCGTCTACTATGTGTCAAGCACTGTGCTAATGACCTTATATAAAAATAGTAATAGTTCTTACTTATTGAGCACCTACTATTTACACACACAGTACCAAGAACCTGGCAGACAACAGTTTCACGTTTGGAGCAAAAACGAAACCATGCTAGGCCCTTCCAGACTGACAGTGGCTCCCATCTGAGCACCTACTATGTGCTTAGCACCAGGCCAACCTCTTTAAAGTGCCACTTATTGAGCGCTTACTGGATGCCAGGCACTGTGCCAAGGGTTTTGCAGAGCAATCATCGTAGCCCCCATGTTTCGGGGACCTACTGTGTACCTGGCACCAGGTTGACCTTGTTACAAGCTACTAATAGCTTCCATTCATGGGCTGCCGACTCTGTGCCCAGCACCCTGCTGATCCATATTTAGACTGAAAGTGGAAGCTGCCACTTATAGAGCACCTACTGTGTGCCAGGCAGCATGCTAAGGACTTTGTTAAATAACAGTGATACTCTCCCTATATTAAGCGTGAACTGTGTGTGTTAAGGGCTTTATGGAGTATCAGTAATAGTCTCCATGTGCCGAGCACCTACTATGGGCCAGGCCCTGTGTTAAGAGCATTACTGATGATAGTCCTCACGTTCTATACATCTTCTGCACGCCCAGCAGCATAGGCCCTCTGCAGACTCAAGATACAGCCCACTGATCGTGCCTCATTTAATTCTCATGACCCCCTTACATGGCTGGAACTAGCACCCCTCCACCCCGCCCCCATGTTCCAGGTGGGGAAATGGGTTTCAAAGCCCACCTGGTTTGCCTGGCATTCTTTTCTCACTGGTTGTATAGCTACTGGGTGCCCGGTCCCACCTGTTCTGGGCGCTCACCTCCCATTTTACAGGTGAGGAAACTGAGGCCCAGAAAAGGCAAGTGGCCTGCCCAAGGGCACATGGCGCGAGCCAGGCCTTGAAGCCAGGCTCAGCTGCTGTCCATGGGCTGTCTTGGTTGAGGCTGGGAATTCAGACCTCAGCCTGTGCCTTATTCAGCTCAGGCCAGCTGACGATGGCTGGAGCCACACCCCCTCAAAAGCCCACGACCCTAGAGCCCGCCTCGTCTGGAGGGAGGCTCCGAGAGGTCACTGGCCTTGCTTGAGGTCAAGGCATGTAGAACCTTCACCATCATGCCAGCCTCACTTATTCACTGCATGTGTTTACAGACCACTTACTCTGTGCACACCCCATGCTAGGGTCTGGGACCCAGAGCTGAATCAGAGGCCCCCATCCTCAAAGACATCAGGCTACCAGAGACCCCAGAGGCCACTCCAATGGCTTACTGCAACCAGAATGACTCTCTGGCCTCACTTAAATTGAAACACTGGGGTTCCCTCCTCCGGAAATAGACACTTGGGGGTCCCCTCCCCCATTTCTTGACCAGCCACCCCAACCAAATGTGCCCGGGGAGAGTCAAGCAGGAGTGGAAAAACCAACCGAGGAATGTGCCAGAAGGAATGGATTCGCTAAGAAAGGGGAAGGAAAAATAAAACCAAAACCATAATAAAAGAAGAAACAACGATGATGGTGATGATGATGAGAAAAACCATAATAAAAGAAAGAAAGACGCTTTCCAGAAAACTCCCAGTCTGGTTACCTACCTTCCACTCTTCAACTGCTAACTTAAAAGACTTTCTTACGAGGGAGGGAATGGCGGAGTGCTGAGCTACAAGGCCAGACCGAGCTCTGGGTGGGTCTCTGGCCGCGAGCGGGCGCGCAGCCCTGCTCCGGCCCCAGTGTGGGCACGCTGCAGTTCCGGGCTGGCGCCGATGAGGCAGGAAGGTTAGACGGTGTCTGGGGAGACCCACGGCTGAGTGGTCTGGCCTCCACCTACCCTTGAGTTCAGCCTAAGAAGCCCGCACTCCCCGGGGGTGGGGGTACGCCTGGCCCTGCGTCTCGGCTGCCAGTTCTCTCGGGCCCCACCCGTCTTGGGGTGCGAAGTGGGGAGTCCCTTCTCCCCCACTCCCTGTCCTGGGCCGCCCCGGAGGTTCGGAGGTTCGCGTGGCTGGGCCAAAGCCGCTTTCTCGACGACCTTGGAGGCCGCCTCCTTCACAATCCGGCCCAACCTGCGTGACTTGTCGGGAGGGTGCGAGGCAGCGTGGATGCGCACATGGACGCGCGGTGTGGGGGGGGAGGGGCGTGGTTCCGTATTCCACGTTCCTGGGCAGGTGTGCCACTCGACAGCGGGGTGCACAGTTTAGGGGACTGAATTTGTACTCTGGACGGTCTGCACAGCCCAGAGCTGCTGGGGCACAGGCCAGGGGGCACGCAGGGTGGGCCGTTTTTGTGAACCCGCTGGAGACCAGCGCGTACTCACCTTCGCGGCACCTGTGCCGGTCTCTCACGTGGCCGCCCAAGCCACAGGACACCCTCACTGATCGCCTCACGCACAAACATTCCTGTGAGTCGAGGAGCGCTCGGCTCGGCCCCAGTGGGGCGGGGAGGAGGGGAGGGGGCCGGGGTTGACAGTGGGGTGCTGTGTTTCCAAGTCCCCTGATCCCAGCGGCTCAGACACCCCGGCCCAAGTTGCTGTCACTCTGGACTGACCCGTGACCCCCTGTGTGCACACGCCTGGGGGCGGGGCAGGCGGGGGCTTGAAGGTCTGAACACTGAGGCAGCTTCCGGAACAAGGCCTGGGGTGGCTACCCCGTGACTGACTGAGCAGGGGGAGGGGAGAAGAAGAAAGGGAGGGTCACGGCGGGGGCCACTTGGGCCAGACTGAGCACAGAAGAGGGAGGAGGGGGAGGCAGGGAGGCGGCGGTCGGAGGGGCCTGCCTAGGCCCTGAGCTCAGAGCAGGCAGGGAGGGCGCGGCGGGTGCCACGGTGTGGCCCAGGGCCAGCTGCAGTGTCCTGGCCAAAAGGTGACTTTCTGTGACAGGGAGGCCAGGCGGGCACAGCGAAGAACTCCAGTAATTCAAGGGCCCTATGTTTTGGGGGTGCTGCGCTTCCCCCAGAACCTGGCATCAGCTCTGACTCCCCCACGCCCCCGAGCCCCTGGCAATGGGGACCCAGCCTGGGGGGCAAGAAAGGCCATCTGGGGAGGCAGGATCGTCTGTGCATCCTCTGCTCTCTCGGAAGGATGGGGTGTGAGCTGTGACAGCATCACGGACCCCTCCAAACACCTGTGAGATGGGCGCAACGTGGCCATTCCACTAACCCCAAATCCGGGAAAGGCAGAGGCGAGAGGAGGTACCATCAGCGAAACCGAACACGGCTGTACCCCAGGGAGATGGAGAAATTGGAGCCTGCGGGGTCCACGGGTGAGCCCCTCACTGCACTGGTGGGGGAACCGAGGCGCAGCGTGGACGCAAGCACGCCCGAGGCGGAAGAGCGAAGCGGGACGGGCGGAGGCGCCCCCCCTCCCCGCGCTTGCGCAGGCCCCGCCCGGGTCAGTGCGCAGGCGCCGGCCAGGTGCCCACCCCCGCAGTTCAGGGCGGGGTCCGCGAGACACCTACTGGACTGCAGCGTGCGCTGCCGCACCACCGAGGTGAAGGCGCCCAGGCCTTGCGGGGAGCGCGCCGCCAGGCGGAAGGCATATTCGGTGTTGGGCTTGAGGTCGTCCACCACGAAGGCCGTGGCCGGGTCGAAGGTCCTCCCGACCTGGGGGCGGGGCGGGGAGAGAGACGGAGATGGAGAGAGACAGAGAGAAACCAGAGGGATACAGACACAGACCTCACAGAGTGATGGAAATGGAGGAGAAAAGAGTGAGTGTTGGAAAAATTAGCAACGGACAGGGACAAAGAGAAGGGGGGAAGAGAGACATTCCGGCACAGGCTCGGGGAGACAAGAGAGTCGCCCAGAGTGGGAGCCGGCGGCGAGCGCCAGCCCACCTCCCCCCGCCCACGCACCTCTCTGCCGTGGTCGCCTTCCCGGAAGAGGAGCTCATACTTGATGATGCTCTCCTGCCGCGGGGGGCTCCACGAGAGCCCGATGCTCGTCTCCGACTTAGCCTCGGCCCGGAAGTTCATGGGCTGGCCAGGCACTGCGGGGCAGGGGGCGAAGAGGACTGGCATTGGGGGGAGGCCTGGGAGGGGTGGGCCCGCATAGGGTATCCAACCCGCCCGGTTCCCATTCTCCCAAAAAGGGCCCCGTGAAGCTCAGCACCACCCTAAAAGGAAGGGCTTGTTAGGCTCTAGATGCTTCTGGAGTGTTCTCCACTGTTCTTATTTCTCTTATTTTCTCAGGGACCCCCTACCGCCCCTCGTTGTCAGCTGCCCACCCCAATCCCCCCATCCTCTCTGTTGCCAGTGGGAAAACATTTTAAAAAAATCCCCTTCTCAACGCACCCCAGCATCCTCCCCATTCCCCCAGTTAAACAGAAAACTGGTGGGGACCATAATTTGGAATGTGGATCTCCACCCTGTATCTGATTTACGGCAGCAGAGCTCCAAACCTCCTGTCCCTTTGCTTGGACAGCTGCCTGACTCTTCCTGGATTTGAGGTTCCAAAGCCTGAGTCCGTAAGAAAAAGCCCAGAAACCTGCAGAGAGCTGGGGCCCCATGCACCTAAATGCTCCACACCCCTACCCCACGTCCTTCACCCCGGCAGGTGACAGACCGGCTCACAGACTTTGGGTTAACACACTTTCTATTATTTCAAAATGGGCGGCATGGATCCCTCCAGTGAGAGCAGCGAACAGGGGTTCTCAAACTCAGAGATGGATGGGAGCCGGGGCAGTTAACAGAGAAGAGGGAGGCGAACGGAAACCACACCCCTTTTCTCAGATGCAGCCGGCGGCAGCATCTATCTGGATGCCATTGGATGACCGATTGTAGCCCTATGGGCTTGCCAAATCGGATTTTCCAAGGGTAGCCAGAAATCTGGGTTTTCTAGGACAACCTCCTGCTTTGCAACACTGGCGTGAAAATACTTGAAAGCACCATGCAGGCCAAATAAACCACGTGGTGGCTTCCAGGTTAAGATCGGCCGGCTGCATCCTGGGAGACACATCACTGCGTGGCCGCCTCCTTCCCTCTGGTGGGACAGCCCCGAAACCTGCTGCCCGCCCCGCCCCCCCCAAGAGCTGTGCTTCCCGCGGGCATCTCACCTCCCTGCTGTGTCTTGACCTGGATGGGGTCCGAGAGGGGCCCATCGCCTACGGAGGTGAAGGCCAGCACGCGCACGGTGTATGTCTCATCCTCCAGCAGGCTGCCCACGGTGGTCAGCAGGCTGTCGTCCACGTTGTGCTTCTGCCAGTTGCCCACGGGGTGCTCGGGCTCCATGGTGTAGTAGACCCGGTAGCCCCGGATCAGGCCGTTGGGTTCCACGGGTTCCTCCCACTGGATGATCATGGTGGTGGCGCTGAGCATGCGGGCCTGCACGTTTCGGGGCGCGCTGGCAGGGGCCTGCTCGCCAGTGCGGGTGACCACCGACTCGCTGGGTGGACCCTGGCCGATGGAGTTGACGGCCGACACCCAGATCTCATACTCCGAATTGGGGCTCAGGCCGCCAATGCTGTAACGTGTCGTGGTGATGTCCTCTTTGATCTGGTATGGCCCGTCCTGGCTCTTGGATTTATATTCGATGACATAGTAGGACACGGGGTCTGGGTTGCCGGAGTCCCACGTGATGGTGATGCTGGTGGCTGTGTTCTCTGTCACCACAGGGGTCCCAGGGGCTTTGGGGAGAGCTGTGGGTGGGAGGCAAGTTCACACATCAGGCACGCTGGCTGCAGACCCCAAAGGCTGTGTGACTTTTAGTCACACAACTGCCCTCTCTGAGCCTTCATTTCCTTGGTGGCAACCATGGGCCTAACGACCCCTAGCCCACCATCTATAGCAGGTGTTGGCAAACTACAAACCAAGGGCTGGCACCTGTTTTTGTAAATAAAGTTTTATCAGCACACAGCCACGCTTATGTGTCGCTGCTGGCTGCTTTTGTGCTATGAAGGTAGAATTGAGTGGTTACAGCAGAGACTAGATGGCCCATAAAGCTGAAAATTTTTACTTAAAAAAAAAAATTGGCTGTGTAAGAAAAATATTCACTTCTAAAGGAAACAGTGGCGGCCCCTGGGCTACAACTCTTCTCTGTGCTTTACTCTGCTTCACTCTGCTCAGCCACAGGGCCCTCGTGTCTGTTCACACTTCACACTTGCTGTTCCCTGCCCCTGGAATGCTCAGATGGCCAGATGGCTTAAGGCCACCCTCACCACCCTGGCTAAAGGTGCCCTTGCCCAGTTCTTATCACTGCCTGACGGTACGTCATGACCAGGTTTGTATGTTGTCCCCACCAGCAGGGACTGAGGTTGGTTTACGGTGTGTCCCCAGCACCCGGATAAAATTGTGACTTTCTCTCCCACTTGTCCCAAGATCTCATATCACACAGGCCCCAGGAAGCATGCACCAGAAGACGTTCAATCCCTCAGCAAAATGACAAACACACCAGCTGATGCTGACACTTTCTATGGCCCTAGGGCAGGGCTCGGCAACCTTTACTTGCAGAGGGCCACACAGTAAATCTTTTCAGATTTGCAGACCACGTGGCCTTTGCTGAGAATCACTCAGCTCTGTCACTGTAGCCCCAAAGCTGCCACAAGCCAGGTGTGAACAAATGGGCAGGTATCAATAAAGCTTTATTTATACAAACAAGTGGAGGGCCAGATTCAGCCCATGGGCTGTAGTCTGCTGGCCCCTGTTACAAAGCTAGAAAAATTATTTGAGGGCACCCTCCTCTGAATCTTGCCAGAAACTTGAGACATCAGGAGAACCTGTAATCACTCCCCACCCCGCCAATGCTCTATCTCTCTGAGTTCTGCACAGCCTGTTTCCCTTTTCAACTTTTAGTCTTTCCCTGACCTAGCTTTCCTGGGAGTTGGAACCTTTATTCTGCGGGTCTGAGTGGTGCTACATAGTCCCCATCACTGCTCTCATCAGTCTGCATCATAGCTGCTGGGCTACGTGTCATCTCCCACTTTGGACCGTGAGCCCAATGGAGCAAGACTGGGTCTCGTTCCACGGGGCCAGGCCCAGAATAATTTGTCACCAATAAGTGTTTGTTGACTGTCCTCTTCACAGCCAGGAATGACTGAATCCTGAAGAGTAACTCTGAGGTTTTCCACCCGTACCCCCCACCTACACATGAGGTCCCACCTGCCTCCCCCATGCCCCATGGCCCCTGCTTACATTTCACCGTGATCTGGGCCACGGCCTCGATGACGCCCAGGCTGGACATGGCCACACACGTGTAGTTGGCAGAGTCCTTGACATCTGTGAGTTCCAGCACGTTCCGGCCCACGGGCATGTCATCCTCAGGCGTCAGGTCCTCGGCCCCCTGCATCCACTTGACGTATGGCATGGGCGAGCCCACGGCCACGCAGGTGATGTTCACGTTGCCACCTGGCATGATCTCGTGGCTCATGGGCAAGATGGAGAACCGTGGAGCCACGCGGCGGACTGGGGGATGGGGTGGGTGGGGGATGTCGGGGTGGGGGAGGGGAGGGGAGGGAGATGCAGGGGGATGGGGAGACGGAATGCAGGGGAGAAAAGAAAGAAAAGCAGGAAGAAAGAAAGAAGAAAAGAAAGAAAAAAAGGAAAAAAAAAGTGGAAAACAATTTAAATATAAACAGGGCTGTTTCCTTCCCCCCAGTTGAAATTTTTTCTTCCAAATGAAAGAAAACAACAACAACAAAAATTAAAAAACCAAATTCCAACACAAAGAAACCAAAACTTCAAAGGAAGGTACTTCACAAACAATATATAGAGAGATATATCGATATATAATAAAAGAGACATGAAGCATTATTCCATAGCAACAGGGTTTCAGAGACCAGAGTGGCTGGTCCACAGCACAGTTAGGAACACAAAAATTTATCAGCCGTTTCTCATCTTTGCTGTCAGACGTGGCTTCGGGGAGCAGCCCCTCCGCCCGCTCTCCCAACTGGGGAGCTTCAGAAGATTCGGGCTGCAGGGGTCGGGGGGCTCTGGGAAGGTTGGACGGGACGGGGTGTGTGTGTGTGTGGGAGGTCATGGGAAGAGTTGGGACCAAGAGGCAGAGGGGACCAGGATGTTGGCCCCCCATCCTCACTCCCTCTGGTGACCCGGGGGCCCCACCCACTTCCCCGGGGGGCCCTCGAGGAAAAGATGAGAAACTCTAATGAAATTTTTGTGGTTTTTGGGTATAGAAACCCTTCTAAAAGCTTCTGTCGGATCTGACAAGTTTCCATTGATAGATGCAGCTCTCAGAATCACAAACAGCATGCAAAATAGGTTGGTTGAGAGAGAGAGAGAGAGAGAGAGACTGAGAGACAGAGAGAGACGAGAGAAAGAGGCAGAAGGAGGAAAAGAGAGGAGGTTAATGTGAAGAGGCCTGGATCTCAGGGGCCTTTAGTGCATACTCACGGGGTGGGTGGGGGGAACCAGAGAGAAGAGAGAGATGGGTCCAGAGAAAGAGAGAAAACAGGAACACAGAGAGGGAGGGACAGAGAAAGAGAAAGGAGGGGGGAGGGGGCCCACTTCAATGCTGCATATTAATTCTAGATGTGACCCAATGTGACACGTCACATTGTCACATCACAGCCCTGGCAGAATAAATAGGATATTAATAATAATAATAAACGAGGGAATGAACTTGAACGTTGAGAAAACAGGGACATGTTCTGTGCATTTCTTAGCGGGGAAGCGAATGCAGCCTTCTGTCCCAATCTTGCAGACCATGAAGGCAGCAGGATGCATTTCGGGGGCTCCATTTTCGGAAGCTGCATGGGTTTCGGGGTTCGGGGGGAAGGGGCGGGTGCTAATGGGCACCTGAACTGCCAAGAGGCACGGCTGCCCCGTCGGAGATGTTTCCCTGCAGTGGAAAGGACTTGGGTTAGCTGGTAAACCCTTCTAGCCAGAAGGAGCTTGTCCCCAGCTTCAAGGAGACACGTGGATGTGCCCCCAGCTTTGGGCAGTTCAAGGAGTCTTGTCTCAAACTGTAGAGATGACAGATTGGAGGCTCAGCAAGGCTAAACAGGGCCACCAAGTGACTTTGGGCAACCCGACCTGCCTCTAATTTTCACATGGAACTGCGGTTGCAGCCGCACCCCTAAGGGGGTCGCTGTAGGGGTGTCTGCCCTGTTCTACGGAGGAGGGGTCTCACTCGCTCTCTCTCCGTGGGTTCCAAGCTGGAAATCTCAATCCCTGTTCTCTGAATCCCCGCTGGAGAGAAGGGGGAGCTCCGTGTGGGCGGAGGGAGGGCCAAGAAAGCTGGCAGCCCTTCGGAAAAGGAAGCCCCGCGAAAAGTCCAGGAGTCACGCTGGAGACAGGATGGAGGAAGTGGAAGGTGTTCGGCAGCGGGGAGGAGTTGGGGTGGGCAGGGAGGGGAGACAGAGGGGCCATGCAGACAGACTGGGGGTGAGGGGCGGGGCTGGGCTCTGAGATGGGGGAGCGGCTTTTTGGCAGGGCTAGGTGGAGGTATCGGGGGAGAATGGGGTCCGGCCAGCCAGCGGACGCGGTCCAGGCCAGCCGCCGGCATCCACAGCGAGGCACGAGTGGGATGCCCAAACGCTGCGTTGTCATGGAAACGGAACACAATGGGGGATGAGTGTGAGGGAGCTAATTAATCAAGGACAGAAAAACGGCATCGACATCCAAAACAAAACCAGGGGAACCAAATGAAAAAACAAAGTGGGGTGGTGGGGGGAAATAATCCAAAAAAACCAACCAAACAAAAAACCCCTCCAAAACACCTGAAAGCAAGAAAACAAAAACAAACAAAAAAACATGGAATGGGTGTGGGGCTGAAAATCGGGGTCTGAAAGGAGGACGGCTGTGGCTTCCCCAGGGAGGTGCCCCCCAACCCTGGCAGAACACAGCATCTGGCCTCCCCACCCAGCACCCAAGGGTCCTGGCAGAGGCTCGAGGCGGCACAGTGGTGAGATCCTCATCGAAAAAGAACCTTCGGAGCAAACCAACCCAGCCACAGAAGCCCCACTTCTCAGTGACTCTCCCTGCTCTTCGTTTAGAGCAGAACAGAGGCCAAGTCACTTAAATCACACAGCAAGGTAAAACTCCTCAAGACCTCAGAGTCCCATGGAAAACCTGCTCCGGCAGAGGTGGGGGGCTGATGAGGCTGGATGAGCCCTGGGAAGGGCCCTCATCCTCCGGGAGCCTCAGTTTCCTCCTTTGTGACATGGAGGCCATCGGTGATGTGTTGAGAAGGCCATTAAGCTGACCGGGGCAGTGCCCAGCACACAGAAGATGCTCAGCCTGGGCATGGACCAGTGAAGTTTCCTTCTGGCCTTCCAGGATGCTGGAAAGATCAATGAGATGCTCATCATTGAGGGAGTCTGGGGATGAATTCGTTTAAAAAAAAAAAAGGAATGGGAAGAATTTCTATTGAATCCCTCCCACTTTGAGAGGCCAGTGACCTCATGCCCATTTTGTGGAGGAAGCAGTGGAGGCCCAGTGAGGAGCTAGGGCTAGTTGGAAGACACAAAGAAAGGAAGTGGTAGGGCCAGAGCTCAAAGCCAGGTATGCCTGATCCCTACCTCTGAGATAAAGTGAACCTTCTCTTACCATGGTATTTAGCAAGAATTATATCCACGTGTCCCTTCTTGGCTCTTTCAAACTTGTGTCCTTACCCTCTGGGGATACCGAAGAGGGCAAAAGTACCCATCACCCATATCCACCTATCAACTGAATAACCATCAGTCGAAAAATATCCAGCAGCCATCAAGATAAGTGTCCAGAAGCCATCAGTAAAAGGTTCGTACTGAAAGGGATTATTGGAACGTCAAAGGGAATAAGGGCTAGCTTTAGGATTTAAAGGTTAATATAACCCCAATTTATGTGTGTAAGGCTCAACATCATGTCCCAAAGACCCTGTTCACGTGGGATCTTATCTTAAAATATCTTCCCTTAGGAGTGTCATAATTTGGAAGGTACCTCTAACACTTTCCAGAAGTAGACACAAGGCATACATCTTGAACACGTAACAGACTTGCTGTACAGGGTTGTTAATTATAAGTCAGTTCAGTGTGGGAGGGCATTTATCAACAACTGTAATTCTGGTGCTCACAATCCCCAACATGGCCGGCAGCCATCAATTAAATGGATCTGCCAATATGCTATAAAGGCTGACACGTTAAGACACTTTGCCCACTTGCTTTCTCACCTACCCCATTCGTTTCTGAGGGTGTGCGGCAGGAAGAGGGCTGGTTTGCCACGAGTTAGGGGAGGACTGTGCCCATGAGCACTAGGTGGCTTAAAACCCCCCTGAGGGGGGTCTCAGAAGGCCTCTGGGCATCCTTCCAGTTGGCGAGGGCGGGCGGCTGACGCTGTGTTCTGCCCAGTTTGGTGCTGACTCCCACCCACATCATCTTTCCACCCCTGGCTGCAAGCTTGAGGTGCAGGTTAGAAAAGTAAGGTGGGCACGGAACCCATGGGACGGAGTGGCCCCGCGGGACCCCCGCCCCCAATTACCGACCTGAATGGAGGGTCCAGGCAGGTTATAAGGGGACCACACCAGCCTTGGTCCTCAGCACGCTCCAGCTGGCTCTCGTTTCCAGCTCTTCTCGTCACCGAGTAGCCGGGGGGGTCCCAGTGGGGGGGACCCGCGTGGGTGAGGGGATCAGGAGGGTGGGCGGTGGGAGGGTGGTGGGTTGGGGGGGGGCGGGTCGCTTCAAACCCCGATTCACATGGAAAAACAACTCAAAAACCTTCAAAGCAACCGGGAGACGACCCCTCCCCCAGGCAGGAAGAGGCAGAAACTCAAAAACCAAGAAAGTGGGGGGCGGGGAGGGGTGCTCCAGGGGAGGAGGGGTTGGGGAAGGGTGAGGGGGAAAACTCAAAAGTGAGGTGATCTGGTTGGAGCACTAGGTAGGGAACTCAACAGTGTCAGACATCTCAACGGTTCAGCAAGCCACAGCTCTGAAGGGTGGGGGGGCTCTGCTGGGCATTTTGGGGTGGGAGAGGCTGCTGGTGCCCCTCCGGACTCCAAAATGAGGATGTGGATGGGGAGGGGAGGGGAGAGGTGCCAGTTCTGCAGCCTCCCCAGGGTTTACTTAAGCTTAGATTACACCTGTCAGGGTACGGGAAGGGTCCGAGGCCTAATTCCAAAGCCCCTCCATTGATCCCCAGCCTGTGGCCCAGGGAGGGTGGGTACCGCCCCGCGGTCTGCCCTGTGCATCTTCCTTCCCCTCCCCCTTCTCCGCCACCCTGCCTCCCCACTCCCACCACCAGCTCCCTCCGCCATCAGGATAGCGTGCAAGGTCTGGAGGGACCTGGCTGGACCCCTGGCCCACGGGCTGACCAGCGGCCTTGGCAAGCTCTTGTCGTTTTGAGCTGGACTTTTTTTTTTTTTTTTTTTGGTACCCTCTCTCTCCCGATTTTTTTGTTTTCCTGGTTCTAGCAGAAAATGGGATGATATCTTGCCAATCGACTGATTCCCCTTGTCCCCTCGCCGCGGCCGCCAGAGACACGGGGCTTTCCGAACGACAAGGTGTAATCTAATGTTCCCCTCACCCCCCAAAAACAGAGGAAACAGCAATGCAAAGGGTGTGAGGCAGGCAGCAGGCGAGGTGTCTAGAGCTCAGTGTTCCTGGAGAACGGCCCGCCCCCCCCACCCCGACCCGTCATGCCCAGAGGAAAGCCTGCCTTCCCACCCCTGGAGCCCCCTCTCCCCTTGGGATGAGGGTGGGATGAGGAGAAGGGCTGGGTCTTGACGTGCCACTGCCTACCACCAGGGTCAAGTCAGGGGCTTTGGGGGTGAAGGGTGGGGTGGCATGCCAGGTGTGATCAGGAGCCGGGGAGGTCGCCAACATACCCCAGTGGTACTCTTCCTGGAGATACAGGAGGTGGCGGTGGGTGGGTTCCAGGCCCAATATCTGTATCTACTCTTGTTTGGGGGTGCCAGTAGGTAAGGGGAACACCTAGAGGTCACATCCACCAATTATATGGCTTGGGTGCCAGAGTTTTAATTTTAAAAACAATTTGCCCCGCAGAATTCCATGCTATGAACTGATCTGAAGAGGCCTGGGGATGGGTTTCAGATAAAGGGTTCTGAAGAACACCTGGAAATTGGGGCAATCTGGATCCCCCTCTGACATTTTATATGAGTCCCGATCTCTTAGCTCAGCATGGAGAACTGGCGTTAAATTATCTCCACTTGGCTTCTTCCGAGATCCTGAGAATATCCTAAGTCCCTTGAAGGTGGAAAGTTCTTTCCCATGTCTCTAGCTCGCTCCAAGTTCTCTCCGCACGTTCCTACATCATCGGGTGGGTGGCACACCATTTAACCCGGTCCTGCACCATGGTTCAATAATGCTATAATGCTAGACCAAGTGGTAAAGACACCATCGTTAGCCACTACTTCACACCTTAAAGGCTGACAATTTTAAAGATTTTAAAGAATATTAACAGCCAGGGAGAATATAACCTGATCATCTTCCCACCTTGTCAAAGTCTGAGCTGCATCTTCCTTAGGAGAGTTCTGGGAGCAGAGCTCCCAGCTGCATTAAAAAAAAAAAACGGGCTTGGTTTTGACCTTGGTCCTTTGAATATCAGAGATACACTTCAGGAGAAGGGTAAAATCTGGATATTCCACCCCCTGGATCACCCAGGCTCAGCAGAAGCTGGAGATTATGAATTGAAGGAAGAGTTAGGTTGAGAGTGGGGATTCGGTGCAAAGAACTCCCAGGACTGGTTGCTCTGGTAACACTGTAAATGCTTGTAGCTTTCAGGCCAGAACATGCCAGGCGGCTCTTCTCTTCTGCTGGGCTGGTACGTATCTGCAAGCGTAGCCTAACATCCAAACTGTTCTTTTTTTTTTTTGCCCCCTTCTGATAATCTGGCCACAGAACTTCCTGGGGGAGTGACAGGGAGTAAGATGAGAGATGTGGCTCTGGGGAGGCCACTGATCTCATGGGAATGGGGTTGGAGCCAGGAGAAACTGAGACCATGAGATGCGCTCAGAAATGCATTAGCAAAAAATGAGATCTGAGCAAATGAATTAACATCTGCCCTCCAATTCTTTTCAAAGCAGTTTCCCATAAGCCATCTTATTCAAACAGCGGATGTTTGAAATACATGATGGGGAAACTGAGGTCCCCAAAGGGAAGTGACTTGCCCAAGACCATTTATCTGAACTCGATGTCCCTGTTTCACAGCTTCACTTGCGATTTCTTATGTGCCACGCACTACACAGGGCACAAGATGAGCATTAATTTGCTCGATGGAATCCTCCCAACTACCCTGTGAGCTAGGGAAATCAATGCTTCCTATTATTCAGATGAAGAAATAGGGACTCCGAGCGACCAAGTGACTAGCCCAAGGTCACACAGCCAGGGAGGGGCAGAGGCAGTACTTGAATCTAGGTCTCCCCAAGCAGCAAGTCTGTGCTCCCACCACCAGTCTATACTGCCCCAAAAGTCCAAGTGGTCTTCAGAGACCCTCAGCCACCTCTCAGTTTCAACTCACTGGGACCCAGCTTTAGTGAAGGGGCCGGGAGACCTCTGTCTTCCATCTTTTGGAGAGGTTCTGCCTGGCAGCTCTCACTCTGGATTCAAAAGAGACAGGAAAAATAAATCCCTTGTTATTGCATCTGAAGTCCTCTTGCCAACTCGCCCCTGAACTTAATAATTGGGAGTTTAGAGAAGGCAGGTGAGGGACAAGAGAGAGAAAAAGGTGACCCCAAACAGGCTGATCTCAGCCCTCCACTATCATCAGTGTTGGGTAGTAAGCTGGGGGCTAGTGGCTATAAATCTAAAGGGATATTTTATTGGGGGTTGTTTTTTATTTGGGGTTGGAATTGGGCTCTGAAAGGGCTTGCTTTTCCTCAGGGAGGGAACAGAAGATGGGAGCGAACGTCTCCAAGGGTTTCAAGAGTGAGAGAAACACACAGAGAAAGAGAGCCGAAAGAGAGAGAAAGGCAGAGGGAGAGCTGGGAAGTGGGGGGGGGGGGGCTGTGCCCAAAGTTCCCCAGGGTTTTCTCCAGAATTCCACAGTTCTGATGCTCAGGTACTCAGAAAGTGACCGTGCTGTGTTGCTGGACAAAAGACACCTGTGACTGGGCCCAGAGCCTGTGAGGTGGTGGGGGAAGCAGCCAACATCATCTGGGAGGCAGAGGCGTAGCACTAAAGGGCAGAAAAGGGCAGAATAACTGGCCAAGTAGTTCTTCCAAAGTCTGTCATGCTACATTTTCTGATGGGTGGATCCGTATTGGTACCCAGCCAGGATGCAAAAAGTCATCACACCAGCTACCATGTTGAGCACCGCCTACGCAGTGCCAAGCATGCATCATTTCGGGAGGACGGTCCACTGAAAGGTGGCCATTTCTCATATTTGGACGTGTTGCTCCAATGAACAAAAACTCAAAATGCCTCTACCCATTCAGCTGTGCTTCAAATGCCTGTTTTGGGGTTGTTTGGGAGGGTGGGAGGTGGTATCATGCTGAGGCAGAAGGATGGAAACATGCCTGCTTAAGCTCCCTTCCAACATGGCTGCCCTGTGGGGCTGAGGCATCAGCTCTGGATAAAACAGAGCTGGCAAATTGGGCTGCTCTCCTCACACACCCCACCCAGGCTCTGACCTCCCACCATCTGTCTATGCCACCTCCCTTGTGCTCTTGAGCCCAGGCGGTCACTTTCTGCCCCAGCATCCCAGCTGTGGGACCCTTTCCGTCCTCCTGGATGGTAGTTGGGACAGGAACACTGGCTTTTAAATCACAATGCGTTTGGAGAACAACCACACAACAGCTCAGCCCAAGAAACCCAAACCAAAGAGCACGGAAACACAGGACAGAACCAAAGACAAAACGCTTTGGGGGAGGAGGGGGTTGGGTGAAGGGGATGGGAGGGGGGAAAAAGAAACGAACCAATCGGTTTTCCCCCCCCAAACGAAACAAAATCAAAACATTAATAATTAAATAAAAGGAAGGAAGAAAGAAAAAAACGAAGAAAACCAAAGGAGAAAAATGGAACGGAAGACGAGAAACACTCCAACAGAAGGCGTTGGGAATTCACCAAACCGAACCGACAACAGTGGCATGCAGAGAAGATTTTTACATTCTCCCAGCATGCATCAGGCCCAAGTTACCATGACGACGAGGAGTGCAAAAAACTTAGCAACAACATTACCAAAGGATGCATAGAGGCGACCACAATGCAAGCATCGCATGTGTGCGGCCGGCCCTAGGCCGGGCTGGGCGCAGCTGAGATTTTTGTGTCTTTCTGGGTTTTTGCTCTCACTTGGTGGTTTTTTGTTTTGTTTTGTTCACGTTGAGCTCATTATTCATATTCGTCATTTTTTTTTTCGTTTTTCTATTATTTTCTGTGTGCATGTCTGCGTGTGTCCGTGTGCCTGTCTGTGTGCGTTTCTTGCGTGTGTGTGTCACTTTCGGAATGTAAAAATGTGGGTAAAGAAAGTAAAAAAGAAAAAAACACACCAACCTTCTCGAAGCTCTGAGGGATGTAAAGGGGGTTTGATGCAGAACACAATGACATGGGGAGAAGAGAAAAAATAGGGGAGATACAGAGAGTAAAAAGAGGACTTCCCAAGGCTAAAAGCTGCAATAGTTTGTTGATTTTTTTTGTTTTCTTTAAACCAAAAAAAAAAAAATTAAAATTAAAAAATAAAAAGAACAGCAACGACCTTTTAGTCTTTCCTCCGTTCTTTCCTTGACATACAAGATCTACATTTGCCTTCCACGATTTTTTTTTTAATTCAATTTTGGAGCGTCTGAGACCCAGGCAAAGAATGGGAAGCTGGACCCCCCCAAAAGAAAGGACCCCACCTCTGGGATGGGGTGGGGGGGTGCTGAGGACACAGAAGGCCCCCCTCCCTTGTCGCACCCTGGGCTAGAGGCCCCGCCCCCGCCCTGCCCCATGCCTGCTGCCCATACTGTCCTCCTTGAACTCTGCCAGACTTACAAACCCCCATCCCAGGTGTTTGCAGAGAAATACGCAGGTTAGACGAAGACCAGTCAGTTGGAGTCGTGGACGCGCTATAACTCACCAGAGGTGCCATGGCATTGGATCGGATGTGTGCCCCCTGCCCGCCCCCGCCCCGGCGTCCCCGTCCCCTCCCGCCAGGCAGCCTCCTTCCTCCTCAGAGACGAGATGCAGAACCCAAGGGCAGCCAAGGTGCTGCTTCAGGGCTAGTTGGGGCCGTGCTTGCTGGGGACCAAGGGGATGAGGGTCTCCGGGTGAGGGAGGAGCCGCACGGCCTCCCAGGTGGAGAACGGCAGGGCCTTGGTGCGTCGAACGGGGGGAAACAGAGGCCTGAAGAAGGCTGGCATGGGTTCAAGTATACAGAGCCAATTGGGGCAGCCCGGGGGGATGAACGGGACCCTGTTTCCCGGCAGGCGGGAGCTGTTTCTACCACGAATCGGATCAGAAACAGCCAAGGGGATACAGGAGATGGAGGAGGAAACAAATTAAAATTTCTGAAAGGACGGAAGAGAACCGACCCGGGGATGAGACGGGGTCCACAGAGACATCTAGGAGCAGGGGCAGCGCCCCCCTCCAACCCGGCACCTTTGAGGGGACACCAAGGGGCCCAGAAGAAAGTCTGTGTAGCCACTTCCCAGGCCCTCCTTGGGTGGGTGGGGGCGTCAGGGCAAGGACCCCTGTGCTTCCAGGCGTGACTCAGTGGGAAAATGACATGCCTCAGCCCAGGCCCCAGGGTGTCTGCCTAAAGGAGCCCTTCTCTGAGGGTGACTAGGACAGCACCAGGCTCTGGGACAGCTGAGGGTGTGGGGCTGGCAGGGGCAGCCTTGAAGACCCCTCCCCAACTCTTAGATTAGGGGGGCGGTGAAGCAGGGAGCTACGAGGCCACGAGTCTGGAGAAGCGAAGCGAGCACACAGCAAAGGGGAGGCACTGCACGACACACCACAGAAGCCGACTCGGATGGGCGGGCGGGCGGGGTGGGGCAGAGGCCTGCAGGCTCCCCCGGCCCTGTAGGCCCACGACTGACCCCTCCGGCCCTGCCCCATTCCCTCCTGCCGCCCCCCACCCCAAGTCCTGCAGCCCACGGGGCGGCCGTCACAAGGCACGGGGGTGGGGGTGGGGGTTGAAGCTGCCCCCATTTTACAGGCGAGGAAACTGAGGTCCAGAGAGGGACACAGCCTCGCCCAAGGTCCCGCGGCCACAAGCGGGGCTGGGCCTGCCTGCTGGGGTCTGCAGGGGACAGGGGAGCCCGGAGGCTGTGAGCCCGAGGAGGGAGGGGGACGGGTGGGGCGGGTCCCTGCCTTCGACCTGGACACGGCGTTCCCTACCTCGCACGTAGAGATTGGCGGGTGAGGAGTAGCGCACGCCAGCGCTGTTGGTCGCCACACACTCGTATTTGCCCTGGTCGGTCTCCTCGCTGCTCTCGATCTGCAGGGCTCCTGTGGGTAAAGGGGACAAGGCCTGGCCCATTAGGGGAAACCTCGAGGTTGAGGTGGTGAGAGGGCTGTCCCACAGTACTGTCTCTTAGTCGGTCTGGGCCGGAGAGGCAGATGAAAACGCTGAGTCAGCCTAGAAGCCCCTACTGGGTCAGGGCCTCCCTGCCTGCCTTTCCCCACCCCGATCCTGGCCCATCCTGGCCTGAACATACCGCCTGCCCCACACATCCTCCACCCTCAGCCGGGACCTCGTAAACGACTGTCAACTTGAGTGACAAAACTGGGGAGAATGTGTTTTCAGGAAAGCACCAAGTGATGTTCTCCAGGGAGGGTGGGGTGGAAAGCAGGTTGGCAGTCCCAACCCCTAGCAGCCGTTCCAAAGACCCTGACACTTAGGGGGCCACCACAAATGATGTGCCAATTCAGGGAGCTGGTGATCGCCTGCTGGTTTCAACCAGTGCCTGTGTGTAAATGACCGTGGGTCTGGGTTCCTCAAGTATGTGTGGAATCCCAGGCCTCAAGGCCCACGGTGTCTAGAAATGGAGACAGGGTTGTATATCTTCAAGGGTGTTTAAATTTCAGGACTGGGTTACCACTCCACAAAAGCAAAGGTTAAGAAGGCCGAGAGTGATACACATCAAGTATGTTTGAAAGCAAAGGCCTGGATCCACGCTTTCTATACCTGAAACTGAAGAGTGAATTTCCCCAGAGATTTAAAGTCATCTAAGTCAGTCAGTCTGAATTCACAGATCTGTTTTAAAACCACAGGCCTGGATTCAGGATTCCGGATGCTCACAAGTAAATGAATTTTCTCAAGTGTGTTTGCAATCACAGACGGAGACCCAAGTCCACGGTGCTCATAGCTTAACGGGGAGAATTTTCCAAAGTGTTTGAAATCAAGTGCGAAGGAAAACCTCTAACCCGTGCCAAGAAAGTTGAGGCTGAAATGCCCCCGGCGTGCTTGAAATTATAAACCTGGATCAAAAAATTTGTTGGTCATGAGTGAATAAGAATTTTAAAAAGAGGTCAATTTTCTCAAGCTTATTTAAAATCACAGGCCCAAATCAAAGGTCTTGGTGCCCACAAGCAAATGAAAATAGGGCAGATTTTCCTACAATATGTTTGAAATCACAGGCCCAGATGAAAGACTTCACTTCCCATGAACATGTGAAAATGAATGAACCTTCTTAAGAATATTTAAAAGCACAGAGCCTTGATCACATACTACGGTGCTCACGACTAAATGAAAACGTGGCCAAGATTTCCCCAAAGATATCTGAAACCACAGGCCTGGGACATATCTTCATTTTCACAAGTAAAATACATCTCTAAGTATGTTTGAAATCACGGGCCTTGATCCAATACTTGAGGGCCCATGAACAAATTAAAAATGAGGCAGAGGTTTCCACAGTTACGTTTGAAATCAAAGGCCTGGACCAAAGTCCTCCTTTTCATAAGTAAATAAAACTGCGTAAATATCTATAAGTACATTCGACTCACAGTCCTGGACCCTGTGACTGGTTGACTGGTAAATGAAGGTGAGGGAACACCTCCAAATGTGTCTCAATCACACATTGTTTTTGTTTGCTGTTGTTTTGTTTGCTGTTGTTGTTTTTCCCAATCACAGGTTTTGATCAGAGTCCCTGGCACCAGGAGTCCAAAAATCCAGTCCAAGGTCGCAAGCGGACCCCTCCTCCCAGCTTTGTTTGTGGGTGTCCCACGGAAGTGAGGGGAACCCACAGATCGGGAAGTTCTCTCTGGGGGCCGTGGATTAGGCTTCTGCCCCTTCATAACACTTCATACCAACCTCAAGGCTCCAGGGAAGCAGGCAGGCAGGTATCACTATGGAGGCCCAGAGAGGGCAGGGAGCCTGCTCAAGGTCACACAGCATTTCGTGGCAAAGTCAGGACTAGACATGGACTCTTCCCTAGGGCTCCCACCCAGGCCTGTTCTAGTCTATTCTCTAAGGGCAGCACCATGGGGCTGCCCTTGAGACTGCCTCTCTGCTCCCTCAAGCTGGACTCTCTACTCCTCCTGCCCCGCCACCCAAATCAAAGCTTCAGAGCTGGAAGGCCCCCTCTGCACGGCCATTGTACAGATGGGAATACCAAGGCTAGGGACGGATGAGGGCTGCATACAGAGCAGTGGTCAGAAGCCTGACTCCCAGCGCTCTGGGTGGGCATGGGAGACGCTGCCCCTTCCTGAGGACACAACCCCCTGACTGCGGCCAGGTGACCCAAAGGACCACCACGGCCACACTCAGCCCCCAGCCACAGATAGTGACATAGACACAGAGACTGCACAGACACTGGGCGGGGTGGCGAGGAGAACACATGTGGAGGGGGGCCTGGGGCAGCCCCCCGTGGAGCCTGGGGGGCTGGGCGGGCGGTGAGAGAGAGTGTGAGTGGGTGGGTGGGTGAGGAAAGAGCCTCTTACCTCGGATCGGAGTGCTTTCTGTAAGGGAAGCAGAGAGAGTCAGGTGAATGTCAGAAGGCAGTCCTGGCGGGGCCAGGGGGCCCCAGGGAGGCGGGGCTGGGCCACGAGCCAGGCCTGAACACTCTGTCCCCGGGGGCTGGGAGAGGGCACTGAGGCAGCCCTGGGCCTACAAACCCTGCAGGCCTTGCTGAGGAAGAATCAGGAGGGCTTCCCATAGGAGGCAAGAATCTCCTGGGGAAGGAGGGGCTGAGTCTAGAAGCCCCTCTGGACTGGCCTGAGGGGCGTGGCCATGCCCCAGGGAGGTCCATGGCCTCGCCTGGCCCTGTGGGCTGCCTTTCTTCTGGGTCGAGGGAGGGAGGTCCACGACCTCCCCTCCTATTCCTTCTCGGGAGGGTCACGGAATGATGGGGGTCTCAGGAGTCTTGTTAGAGAAGGGGGAGAGGGGTTAGCGCCCCAGGGCTGGGCATTAATAAAGCAAAGGGAAGGTGTTACAAACAGGCCAAGTAGGAGGGACAGGGGAGGGCAGTGAAAGGGGATGGAGGGCAGAGGGAGGGCCCTGCAGCCTCCTTAATGTCCAAAAGGAAAAGAGGAAGAGAACGATCTATGTGTCTATATGGGCGCTGGGGGCTGGGACACCTCAGGAGACCAGAAATGGTGGTGCCGGGCTAGAGTTTCCCACCCTCTGCTCATCTTCCCAGGGGAGATCTGGGCCCCCTCCCTCTCTGCTGAGGACCTGGGCACCCTAAGGCCAGGGCAGGGAAGCCGCCGAGGGTAAGAAAACACAGCTCTTTCTGTCTGGCCCAGGCCCGTTTTGCAGATGGACAAACTGAGGCCCACAAGGGGCCAAGGAACTGTCATGCCATGAGTCAGAGGCAGGGGTGAGCCTTGAACCCAGCTCTCCAGCCTCCCAGGCTGGGGCCCCTCTAGAACTTTAGGGGGGCCCTATATTATCTCTTACAAAATCCCCAACCTAATGGGGCCACTCCCCCTCTTCACACGGAGGGAGGGGAGACAGGAGGAAGGAGGGGAATTTGCCTAAGGCTGCACCATGGAGAGCGAAAATCTGGGTCAGTGGGAATCTAGGTCAGCTCTGGCTCAGGCTGTTTTGCTACACTTGGACCTATCACCATAGTCCAAGTGACAGAAGGCAAAGGCCAAAGGACAGAACTTCCCAAGATGGCCAAATAGCCCACGGCCACTATGTTGGGAGGAAAAGATACTATACCTCTTGGGTATGAAAGGTGGTTTTGCCTTCTACTCCGAGGAAGATGAGAAGTTACTATCACGGGCCAATATTAGTCATTCTTACCTTAGTAAGAATTAGCCCAGCAAGTTGGATTCAGGGGACTTAGGCTGGGCTGGGAAAAGAGGACGAGATACACCCAGTACTAGCCCAGCTGGAACATTCCTCCCTCTCCCTAGATCCAGCCCGCAAACTTCCGTAATTTCACATTTTCCAGCAGTGTCAAGGCCCAGAATGGGGCAGGGGGTGCCGTATGTGCAAAGCTCCACTAGCCCCTCGTGGTCTTGTCTTTTTTCCTCTTTTCCTTTTGGGCTCCTCTCTCTGCAGCCCCCGGGTGTCCGGATGGGGAGGGCTAGGTGGTCAGGGGCAGGGGGGCGGGTGGGGGGAGACGTTAGTAAACATGCCACGTGGAGTGGGTCACAGTTACTGTCACAGTGGCCGTTAGTCTGAGGGGAGGGGACGGGAAGGGGGGACACGGTGGGGGGGGGCGTTAGTTGTTGACGTGGTGAAGAAATTAAACTTACCAAAGGTTTCTGAACGTTTACAACGGAGGGACAAGAAAAGAGAACAGGAACATTAACGGGTGGTTATGCAGAAGCCTGTATCCTCGTGGGTGCGGGAGGGGAGGTCAGAATAATGAGCAGATTGATTACAATTTTCTTTTTTTTCCTTTGGCCGTGCTGTGCGGCTCGTGGGACCTTAGTTCCCCGACCGGGGATCGAACCCGCGCCTCCTGCAGTGGAAGCTCGGAGTCTTAACCACCAGACCACCAGGGAAGTCCCTTGATCATGATTTTTAAAGCAGCTGATGTTCACTGAGCACTTGCTATATGCCAGGCAGCCGGTCAGGGGCCCCTCACAGAAACGCTGGGGAATAGGCACGGTTTAGGAGGATGCTGAGACCCAGGGGATGGGGCGCCGAGGTCCACACTCTTAGTCATTTCATTATATTGGGGCGACAATGGTGGAAACCAGCAGAGAAGCAACTGGATCCCGAAGGTTGCCATCGCTGCTCCAGCTGAACCCCCCAAGCTGCAAACACCCTCAGACGGGGCGGGACGGGGAAGGCTACGTCTCTCCCCAGTGCGAGGTCCAGGTCTCTCCCGGGAAGAAATTCTGGGCTTAACATCTGCCCCTTTTCAGGGTTTGGGTCTTTGCTGAGGGAAGGAGAAAGCAGAGGATGGGCAGACAGGACTCCTCAGAGGACGGGACTGGGCAGTGAGTGGGGGGGGGAGGGGCGCTGAGAATGATGGTGTGGCCTTCAGGCAGGGGTGGCTCCAGGGCGGGGCCCTCAGAGGAAGGGGAGAGAGAAAAGAGAGGGTGCACCAACACGTGTCCATGTGACTGAAACATGCGTAAGTGCCCGTGGGCACAGCCCGACCACACACGTGTCCGCGCCCACAAGGACCAGCCTGAGACGTGCACACGGAAGGGACTGTCACGCGGATACACGTGTGACAGAGACACACGTGGACGAGCTCTGCTATGTGGGGTGGGGAGGCAACCCTGATAGCACAGCCTGCGTGTGCCCACAGATGCGGAGCAGGTCAGGACACACAGGGAGCCCGGACACACACACGCGGACGTTCGTGAGGCAGTTAAGACAGCCGACACGAGGCACACACAGCCCCCCAGAGAGATGGACCCACAGACAGGGGCACAGAGGTGCTGTGCTAAGACACGATGGTGGAAGTGCCTGGCCCCAAGGTGGCCAAGGCCTTGTGCTCTGTCCAAGGCTCCCCTGTCCCGGCCGGGGCCTGGACAAACAGGCTGGACTGCCTGTCCGTGCCCCATCACGTCATTACTGCTCCAGTCTTGGAGACACTCTCTCCCTGCAGCCCTCTACGGCTCCCCAGTACCTTACCTGTCTATGCCCACTATCTCCTCTGGAGACACCCACTGCTTCAGCACTGGAAATACTCTCTTGCCTTTGCCTTATGCTCCCCTCTACTCCTACCTGTCTGGACCCCATTATATCCTCACTGGACAAGTCTACTGCTTTAGCACAGAAGATACCCTCCCTCTGCCACCTTCCATGGCTCCCCATCACCTCTGCCTGTCTGTTCCCCGACTGTGTCCCCACTGTTGGGGCACTGTAGACACCCACCCTCCTCTGTGGGTTTCCATCACCCGCAACTATCTGTGCCTCATTAGGACCCCACTGCTTGGGTACTGGAGACCCTCTGCCCCTGCGGCCTCTGCAGCTGCCCATCGTTGTACATATCTGGGTCCATTATATCTCCATGCAGGCACTGAAGAACTCTCCCCCTACCATCCGCCATAGCTCCCCATTACCCCTGCCCGTCTATATCCTATCACATCCCCACTGGTTCAGCTCTGAAGACACTTTCTCCCCCAATACCAATGCCCTCCGTGTCTGCGCATCCGCTCTGCCTTTCTGTCCTCCATCTGTCCCCAGGGCTTGGGCCCTGGGATGCCGCCCTCCCCCCTCCACCCTCTGTGGCTCCCGCACCCTCCTGGCCGCCTGTGCTCACCTGACCGCAGCTGCTTGATGCGTCCATCGCTGGCACTGGGGTCCACAGGCAAGAAGTCCTTGAACCAGGTGATCTCGGGGTCAGGGTTGCCACTCGCAGCACAGAGCATGGTAGCTGTCCGTGTCCGCTCTACCACCTTCAGCTGGGGGCCCATGTCGATGTTGGGGAAACCAGGGGGCAGCTGGTCCTCTGAGGGTGGAGACGGGAAAAACAAAGCAGAGGCCCAGTTGTCACAAGTCCATGCCACCAGGGTGGGGCTCCGGGACGGGCCCCGGGTCCAGCCCCTGCCTGGCTGGGTGACCTCCCTGTAGCCTGTTTCTTTCTCTGTCTGTGAGAAAGACCCGTCTCATGTCGGGGAACTGTTGGGAGGACACCAGGGCTAGACCAGTACCTCTGACCCGGGGCGATCCTGCCCCCAGGGGACACTGGGCCATGTCTGGGGACACCTGTGGTTGTCACTCCTGGCATTGAGTCGGTGGGCCCAGGGATACAGCTCCACCCCTCCCAGCGCCTAGGACGGCCCTGCAGAGGATGATCCAGCCCTGATGTCAGCAGCGCAGAGGCTACAAAACCCTTGGGTTACTTTACAGCGGCCGGAAGGAGCTTTTCGGAATGTAAATGGTACCACACCGCCCCCCCCGCTGCCAGTGGCCCCCACCACCCTCTGGAGGAACCCAGCCTCCTTGCCCGACGCTGGCCCCCGCCGGCCTCGGCTGCCCCGTCGCACGCCAGCCTCACACTTCTCGCTCTCTCCATCCAGCCTCACCAGTCATCTTGGTCCCCAAAGTCATCACGCCCCCTCCTGCATCACCCCTGGGCATCCACGTCACCTCGGGCTAGCTCGTGGCCCCAAGTTATAAATCCTCCTGGGGACTTCCCTGGCGGTCCAGTGGTTAGGACTCCATGCTTCCACTGCAGGGAGCATGGGTTTGATCCCTGGTTGGGGAACTAAGATCCTGCATGCCGCAAAGCATGGCCAAAATAATAACAATAATCATAAAAAGTTCTCCTGGACTCCAGAACATCCAAGTGTCAAACTCCATGGATCGTGATGTATCCGCGTCTCCGCCATGTCCCTACCACCCCATGCAGGTCCTGGCACACAGCAGGTGTGCCTACTACTGAGCCCGTGCTCTAGAGCCCACAAGCCACAACTACCGAAGCCCATGTGCCACAACTACTGAAGCCCATGTGCCACAACTACTGAGCCCATGTGCCACAACTACTGAGCCCACGTGCCACAACTACTGAGCCTGTGTGCCACAACTACTGAAGCGCGTGTGCCTAGAGCCCGTGCTCCGCAGCAAGAGAAGCCACCGCAATGAGAAGCCCGCGCACCTCAACGAGGAGTAGCCCCCCGCTCGCCTCAACTAGAGAAAGCCCGCGCGGAGCAACGAAGACCCAACAGCCAAAGATAAATAAATTTAAAACAAAAATTTAAAAAACAAAAAGAGTGGATATACGTATTTGTATAACAGATACACTTTGCTGTACAGCTGATACTAATACAACACTGTAAGTCAATTATATCCCAATAAAAAATTTTTTTAAAAAAAGAAGAAGAATGTGGTTCTGGCCTGAGGCGATGGGGCGGGTGGCCTTCGTTCATGTAATTTGCACATCGCACCATGGGCTCCATGGCCTGACTCAGCTGGAGTTGATGCCAGGGTGGGGTACGCAGCTCATCAGCCTCCCACCAGGTCCCACCCCCTCTTGCACCTTTGCCCTCCCCCTCCAGCACCTGGACTCCTGGATCCTTTTGCTCTCACCCCTAAAACCCCCAGCTCTGGTCTGGCCTGTCATCTCCAGTGGACAAAGGGTCCCCTGGGGTAGGGCAGGCTTCCTCAGCTAAAATTAAAACAGCCACTAGCCCCCTTGTTATGGGCTGAAATGTGTACCTCCCCCCTCCTCCAATACATAGGTTGAGGCCCTAACCCTCGGGACCTCAGAATTAGATTGTATTTGGAGACAGTCTTTAGAAAGGTCATTAAGTCAAATGCGGTATTAGGGCGACCCTCATCCAACGCGACTGGTGTCCTCATAAGAAGAGGAGATTAAGAACACACAGAGTGGAGACCATGTAAAGACCCAGGAGAAGACGGCTGTCTCTGAGGCAAGGAGAGAGGCCTCAGAAGGAACCAACCCTGCCGACACCTTGATCTAGGACCTCCAGCCTCCAGACTGAAAAAAACATGTGATGTAAGCCGCCCAGACGGTGGTACTTTGTCAGAGCAGCCCTAGCAAACTAACACAGTCCCTGCCCCACCCCTGATGGACAAGTGACAAAAAAGTGATCGCCCGCAGGGCTGATGAGACCGAGGAGAGACAGGCCTGCGAGTCCACAGCTGGCAGGAATGTTCGTTGGTACAGCGGGACCAGAAGGGGTGAGTTGGTACCATCCACCTGAGACCCCCCGAGCCCTCAGCTCAGCGGCTGGCTCCCCAGGCCCGTGCACTCAAGTAGGAAGGCAGAGGGATGCCTGAGGCACCGAGAGTAACGGGAAAATGCTGGCGACAATCTAAACACCTGTCAACAGAGACCTGGGCCATCTATGGATGGGTCCCCAAAACAAGCAGAAGGAATCGCCTTACAGACAGATTCGTAACAAACTCCAAGATGCATTCCTAAGTGGACAGAGTTCAGTGTGAAAGATGTGTAGACCAAGGATCAAAAACTACAGCCCCTGGGACTTCCCTGGTGGCGCAGTGGTTAAGAATCCGCCTTCCAATGCAGGGGATGCGGGTTCGATCCCTGCTAGGGGAACTAAGATCCCACATGCTGCGGGGCAACTAAGCCTGTGTGCTGCAACTGAGCCTGTGTGCTCTGGAGCCCACACGCCGCAACAAGAGAGAAGCCCGTGCACCGCAATGAAAGATCCCGTGTGCTGCAACTAAGACCCGGCGCAGCCAAATTAATTAACTCATTAATTAAAAGAAAACAGAAACAAAAAACTACAGCCCCTGGGCCAAACCTGGGGCCCCGCTTGTTTTTGTTGATAAAGTTTTATTGGTGCATGGCCACGTCCATTGGTTTCCTCATCGTCTACACGGCTTTCCTGAACTGAGAAGTTGCAAGAGACGCTGTCTAGCCTGCAGAGTCAAAAATATTTACTCTGGTGTTTTATAAAAGAAGCCTGCTGCCTCTTGGTAAAGATAAAGCTGCTATTTGCGTAAAAAGGAAATAGTAAATGTTTATTTGCTTACAAATGCCCGGGAGGGGCACCGGGCATGGTGGGTGTGTTGGGGGAGGGAACAGAGACCCAAGTACATGGAAGGGGCAGGAGGCCAAGACGGGGTAAGGGAGAGCCTGGCCGGGGCACCATCACCTGTGTCCCCAGTTAAACAAGAGAGCTGTGGTTCCGGCCCAGGCAGGGGTCGCTTCGTAGAGGAAGACGGCCCCAGTCCCAAGTCCTGGGCACTATGTACCAGGCCCTGTAAGGTAGCTTTCTGTGCCCACCTCTGAGATGGGATCTATTTCACAGAGGGGGAAACTGAGGCTCAAACACATGCGTACCTGCCCGGGTCATACAGCCAGGACACAGCAAGGCTGGGATTTGAACCCAGGCCGGGCTAAGCCTGGAGGAAGCTGGGTGTGGCCTGCATCTGGAGAACCCCCAAGCCAGGCCTGGACCTGTGGGGTCGGATGGGGTGGCTGGATCCTGTCTGAGCTCGTTCCACACCCAGTTTGTTCTTCCCGGCCCGAGGCCTGGACCACCTCATGCATGGTTCTGATTGGCTACTGATGACGTCACCGGAGGTTCGGGCCAAGACAACTGGGCCTCAATTCTTGGTGCTCAAAGCTGGCCCAGGCGTGCTGGGGGCTGGGTCTGCTGGTGTCCCTCTGTGCACCCGTTTCCTCTGTGTGTGTGTGTGTGTGCGTGTGTGTGCGTGTGTGCGCACGGGTGCACGAGTGTGCATGCGTGCTCACCCACGTATGCACCCGCACCCCACGCGTGTCCACACATGAGCACTTCCTGGGTGCGTGCAGCCCCGCGAGGGGCCCCCGTGAGTGCCTGTGGGCGGCAGCCAGCCAGGGTGGGGGAGGCCGCGGCCGCCGGACGTTACCGAGAGCTCCTAATTAAACAAAAATGTTCATCGAGTACCACATTGTGCCTGATTCCTCGGAGTTTAATTAAAACAGCAGCGCGGGAGGTGTGAGCAGGGTCCACAATCAGATGGCAGCGGAGGAAGGGAAGCTGGGGGTGCTGGGCCCGGCAGCCCAGACCTTCCCGCTCAGCCGCGGGGGGGTGGGGTGGGGGGGGAGGGTGTCCCTGGGGATCGGGGCGCGGGGGGGGGGGGGGCGGCCCGAGGCGGGGGAGGCAGGGGGCACAGGCGTTCTGGGTCAAACGCTCTGGGCTGGGCGCCCAGCCCAAGCGCCACGTCTTTCTAGGCGGCCCGAGAACAGAGAGATGCCAAGGGTCTTGTTGGGGGAGGCGGAGAACGGAGATGTGTCTTTCCCAGACTCCCAGAGACTGTGCGGTTAATAGATTCACAGCGTGTCCTTTTAACTCTCTGAGCGCTTACAAAGGAGGCTGGCACAGTGGGGGGGGCGGGGCGGGAGGCGGGCTGTTCCTGAGAAAGGTCAGGGCAAAAATATCTGCTGGGAAGAGGCGGGGGCGGGCTGGGGCGGGTGGACTCCTCCCCTTCCCTCCTCCTCCCTCAATCCGCCAGCAGGATGGGCTCCAGGACACACACACAATGAAACTATGAGGCCTCTTGTTAAAAAATTACTAGGAATTTCCAGGCGGTAACGGCAGGGCTTTCTGAGGGCGGTCGCACACCAGGGTCTGGGACCACGTGCCCCTGGGGCCAATGTGACAGCTCCTCCCAGAGCTCCAAGCTGACCGTGGCCCCACTGCCTGGGAGGACATGGGATGACTCCCAAGCTGGGAGCCGCGTGTGGGGGCCACCTGCCCCCAATGGCTGGCAGTGGCTTGTACTTTTTTTTTTTTTCCTTTTGTCCATGCCGCGCAGCATATGGGATCTTAGTTCCCTGACCAGGGATCCCGCATCCCCTGCAGTGGAAGCGCAAAGTCTTTAACCAATGGACCACCAGGGAAGTTCCAAGTGGCTTCTACTTAGAGATCAGACAGGGCCAGGGTGCCCCTGTAGGCGACAGGCAGAATCCACCTACCTACCCACCCACCTGACAGCTGCAGTATGGCTGGTGGCAGCTGTCTTGTCACAACCAGAATAACAACGACAGTAATAATAATATCAGATCGGTAGAATCAACCAAATGCTTGTTCCCCTCGTGGCACCATGCTGGTCCCCCACTTGTATCTAGTTCTGAAACAATCCCTTGTGGTGAACATCATTATTATCCCACTTTGGAGGTGAGGACACTGCAGCTCAGAGAGGTTCATTAACTTGCCCAAGGTCACAAAGCTACGGAGGGGCAGTGCCAGGATGCGAACTCAAGTTGCGGGCCCCTGGGTTAAAACCGCCTTGCAAGGGAGAAGGCAGCAGGGAGCAGCTGGGGTCGGGGGCAGGCGGGTTTGTGGTGAGACTGTCTGAATGATACTGGTTTACGATAAGGAAGCCATTTCCTGGTCCCTAGCCCACCTGAATGAGGCCAGCAAGAAGCCCACAGGAAGGATCTGTGTGAATCTATGAGGAGGTGATATTTAGCTGTTTCTGCCTAGCCAGCCTTCTATTCCTCCTTTGTTTCTTTAAGGGAACCACCCCTTACTGACCCCATCTACTTGACTCCAAGGAAGACTCTGCCGATCAGAGTATTTGTTCCTCCAGACACAGTGACCAGCTCAGGGATGGTCATCTGACCCAAGCTGGGCCAACGAACAGCAACGGTCCTGGGTCATTCAGTCCAGGGGGCCCCGGAGCCTGGGGCTAATGGGGGGAATCTCACTAAGGATACCGTTGATAGGGAACAAAACAAACCCAGAGGCAGAAAGTGAACTCTGAGAACATCATGTGAGCTCCCGGATCCAGCTGAACCTGAAGCTCGTCTACTCCACAGAGATTTTAATTACATGAACCAATGAATTCTCAATTTGAGTTGGATCTGCCTCTTGTAATCAGAAGAGCACTATTAAGATGACAAATGAAGATGACTCTAGTCCCTTAACACTCTTCTTTTCGGCAAAGACTCAGTAAATTCCTACCAGAAGGCTCTGGGCCCCAGTTGTATTGCAGGCTAAAAAAAGGAGATCAAGGTCCCCCCCAAAGAGAAAATCCAAAGCAAGACTTTCATGAATCCCTTTGGTATTTGTCCCCAAAGTCCAGGCCCCAGGTCCTCCCCGACCCACCCCGGGGAGCCCAATACCTCGGAGGACAGTGAGCTTGGCATGGACGGTGATCTCCCCGACTGAGTTCTGGGCCACACACTCGTACACGTTCTCATCCCGGGGTGTCCGGAGTGGCTGGATCCTCAGCACGGCCCCTGCACTCCCATCAAACTCGATCGTCTGCCATGGGTAGGGGACAAAGGTCAGGGTGAGGCTGGGGTCCCAGGCGTGAACAGGAGAGGAGCTGGGGGCTGTACACACATGTGTGTATACATCCATGTAAAGATGGTGGAGGCAGAAAACGGTCTGTACAAGTAAAGGGTATTGTGCATAAGTGGGTGTGTGACACTCGCACGTAAGTCTGGTGACAGGCATGCAAAGGCATGCTGGACGTGGAAATGTGTGTGTCTGACCATATACTTGTGCACAGAGTTGTGAGTTCCCTTCTGTGTGCAGTGGTGAGATAAGATTCAGAGAGGGCAGGGAGTTGCTTGAGGCCACACAGCACAAAGGTGGCAGAACAAGCGAGCCTGAAGGGCCCTCATGGGGCACATGGTGGGGGGTGCATGTGGCAGAGAGTGGGTGGGAGAAGAGAAGGGACCTGTCTGGAGAGGGTGCCTGTGCTCTGCCCGTGCTCCATCTGGGGAATGTTTCTGGGACAGCTTCTGTGGCTGAGCTGCCGTGGCCCCGTCCAGGGGTGGGGCTGGTCCTCAGCTGTCTCCCCTCCCCTCCCCCCCCTCCCCGACTCACCTCAAAGCGCTGCGAATTGACCTTCTTGCCCTTCTTGTTCCAGGTCACGCGTGGCTTGGGATCTCCCGTGGCCTGACACACAAAGGAGGCCACGCCCCCTGACACGCCAATCTGGTCCTTGGGTTCTTTGATGAACCTCGGGGGCTCTGGGGAGAGAGCAGGAAGCGGAGGGGCTCTGGTGGGCCAGGGCATGTGACAAGGACCCTATGGGGCCAGGTAAACATGCCCTCCATCCTCTGTCCGGACACAGAGATACCATGTGGGCCCCACAGGAGGGCTGGAGAGAAGAAGAAATGATACCACTGCCCCCTGTGGGCACCCCGGGCCCTGCCCAGCACCTCCACCCCCCGACCCGGATACAACTGCCACACATACTCACACGAGGACACACCTCACGTGGGCACACCTGCTCAGACCCAGTGCCACAGGGGAAGGTGAGAGGGGATACCCCTGAGACTTCAGGGTCCCTAAATTCAGCCCCTGAAGGCCCTCAGTAGTGACCAGCCAAACTATGGAGGGTCCTTGATCTTAAAAAGACTTGGGAGGAGAGAACTTGGTCTCATCAATCCCTGATGGGACATGTGGGGAGACTGAGGCATCAAACAGGGAAGCAGAGGGGGTGACCAAGGGACCTGAGGTCAGAGCCAGACCAGAGATCGAACCCAGGGCTCCAGCCTCTTCATCTGGGGGAGGTGTCCAAACACAAGGAGTCAGAGCTGGAGGCCAGAGCTGAAAATGGGCGATCGGATGCTGCCAACCTCTAGAGCAAGTGCTTATTGAGCGCCTACTGTATGCGGATGGTGTACACTCAGCAACAGCACATCCTTCCGACACTGCTGGGGGACAGAGCCACCATGATCCTCATTTCACACTCGAGAAAACCAAGGCACACACCAGGCAAGGCACTTGCTTCGACACAGCCAGCCAGTGGCTGAGCGGGGATTTGAACTGGGCTGGTCCTGTGCCCCCCATCCTTTGCCCCTCATGATGATCTGATGTGCTAAGTCTCCCCAGGAAAGTCTCAAGTGGGAGCTACTATGTCTTTGATGCCTACACAGCCTCAGCTCCGCACGCTCCGCACGTGGAACAGGCTACAGTACCTGAGAGTTCATTAACATTGTCCTCTTTTTTTATTGACTTTTCACAGTAACCTCTGAATCGCCCAAAGGGATACTGGATTTCCATCCACAGTAATTGCTACAATGTAGCCCATAAAATGAATTCAGTTACTTCTGAGAGTTTTACTGACAGACCCAAGGGCTGCAACATACTTACAAGGTCCTGAGGGAAACAACCTACATATCCAACAAAACAACAAAAGGGGATGATTAAATGAACACTGGGCCACCCACTAAGTGGAATACTATGCAGCCGTAAAAAGGGACAAGAATGCTTTTGTAATGAACTTCTAGGACAGGAACAGCAAGATACACTATGAAATGGACAAAAAGTGAGGGGTAAAAAGTATAGTCAATGCTCCTGTTTGTGTGATGAGAAAAATGAAAATGGGGAAAGTGTGTGTGTGTGTGTGTGTGTGTGTGTGTGTGCACGTGCACGCACAGAAACAACAGCTGCCTCTGGGAGGAGAAAGCAGGTGGCTGGACACAGGGGAAAGAAGGCTTCATACCCTGGTAACTTTTTTACATTTAGAACTATTTGAAGATAAATTGAAATGATTATTTTTGTAAGGTTTGAATAGAAAGGTGAGCCAATTAGAGAAATATATTAAGTAAGTAAAAGTTTGGGCTCTGAGGAGAGGCAGAGAGAGGATGAACAACGCAAGCTTGAGCAAGGCCAGGCCTCCGAGCACTGAGCCACTCAGGTTCACCTAGAAAGTTCTGGCTGCTCAGAAGTGCCGAGAAGTTCAAGGAGGCCTCAGCTTCCAAGTCTGGGTGCCACAGAGCCCAATTTCTCCCATCTGTGACTCAGGCTGGGCTTTGAACAAAAGAGAGTCCCCGTCTCAGCGCCTTGACTGGCCTCACCTCCCTCATTCCAGGCTGTGCTCCCATTGATATGACCATGTAAGTCTACACTGGCCACCTCCCTGGAAAATCAGCAGACCCACTGCATGCAGGCATCAGTGGGCTCACTCAAAGCCTGTGTGTCTTACTGGGGAAGTGATTGTTGATTCCACTGTACAGATGGGATTGTACAGATTCTGGGAGTTTAATGAGCTTGCATGACGTCACACAGCTCAGAAATGACAGCAACAGGGCTGGATCCTGGGTCTATCAGTCCCCAAGCCCACGTCTTCTGTTCCTCTCAGCTCCAGGCCCTGAGCCTGATTTCGATGTTTTTGCTCCACGCTGAGCCCTGGACTGGGCCTGCCTCTCTGGCTCTGCCTTGCCTGGGTTGCCCCTCCTACAGGAATGGTGACTGGGGCCATGTGGGTCCCCAGCCAAGGTCATGGGGGGAAGTCTCTGTGGTCAGGTCAGGAATCTCGCTTCTGAGAAAAATCCTCCCTGGGGAGCCACTGGAAGGAAGGGCAGAAGCGGGCTGCAGGGAGCGAGAAGCATCCAGCTGCCTTTTTATGACTCGGAGCCGGGAAGACACCCCGAGCACCCTCCAATCCGGGAAACGAGACACGATGGGAGCCCGTGCTGTCCCTCCTCCTCTCTTCATCTGGCGGCTTCAACCTCAGCTCAGCCAGCACCTCCCCCAGGGAGCCTTCTTGGATTACCACTGGCCGGGTCAGGACCCCCTCTGTCCCCATCCTTCCATGGGCGCCCCCTTCCATCACGGCCTGATCACACTGGGTTGAAATACTTGGTTATGTGCCACCTGGCAAGGTGGGCATGAAACAGACCCCACTCTTTGGGACCCCACCACACCACTTCTCTGTGTCCGGTGACCCCTGAAAAACTGGGGCTTTGAACCTTGATGCTTGCCTAATACTGGGCCCAATGAAGCTGCCCCCTCGCTCCCTGGCGCCCCCTCGCTGCAGGGCAGACGCCTCTCAGCTTACCTCCAGGCAGCTCTGGGATCCCAGCCAGCCCGGAAGAGCTTTCTCCGTCCGCTGCATCCCCCATTAGAATATTTCTTGCAGATGCTTAGATTCTCTCATTTGGACAAACCCTCCCTTCCTCTTCTTGGCAAAGGGGCCCCAGACATAAGAAAGACACACTGGGGTATGGCCGCAGCCTGTGGCAAGCAAGTGCTCCTTTTGTGCTGGGCCTGTTCTCACACCCAGCTCTCTTCTGAGACTCAGAAAGGGTGAGCGACTGGCCCCCAGTCACCCAGCTTGTGGCGGGCAAGAGCTAAGATTCCAACCTGGTCCTATTGGGCTCCCAAAGCCTTGCAAATAGTACACCCGATATACAGGGTTGTGGGTCTTCAGTGATGGGGAGCACCCGGGGTGTTCCTGTTTCTTAGATGAAGAGACCGAGGTTCAGAGTGGCGATGCCAACAGCGCAGAGCCTGGGAAGGGCTTGGCCTGATTTCTGTTTTTCCATTTCAGATTTTGCAGAGAAAAATCTGGTGCCAGAGCTGGAGACCCACCCACCAGTCCCCTCCAACCCAGCCTGGACTGGCCGCACAGCACCCTGGGAAGGCCCCACAGGACCAGAAGCTGTTTTTAGGGCAGAAATCACTCCTCTTGGTGCTGGATGGTGGACACATCAGCTGCCTGCCCGGGCTCTCTACCACCTGACAGCCCCCACCCGAATGGTTTCCTGAGGACCTGGGCTACTCCTTGAAGCTGGCAGTGCCAATCACGGTGCCCACAGCCCCTCTGCTGGCCCCCAGATGACAGGGTTCCTGCTAAACAGACCACCTCCTGGGGTCAAGATGCCCCAGCTTTGGGGACGGAGACCTGGGTTTGAGTCTAGGCCACTACCAACACCTAAAGGGATACAGTACTAACAATTCCAGGGGAAATCCCTGGCGGTCCATTGGTTAGGACTCCGCACTTCCACTGCAGGGGGCATGGGTTCGATCCCTGGTCAGGGAACTAAGATCCCACATGCTACACGCAGTGTGGCCAAAAAAAAAAAGAATTTCAGGGCTCACTGAGGGAGCATCCACGGAGCTAGCCCCGGCTACGTGCCCCGTGCTGATAGCCTGGGTCACGCTCCCTCATGGCTCACCTGGACCACTGCAGTCTCCTCTGCCCTGGCATCCCCCCATCCTGTCCTCCCCAGCCTCAAGTCTGTCCTCCCTCAGCAGCCAGAGGGCACCTGTGAGCACCTCAGTCAGGACCTGCCCCTCCTCTGCCCACAGCCCTCCAGGGCTCCCACCTCCCTGGGGTACAAGCCACGTCCTCTCTGCTGCCCACAAGGCCCTGCACGACCTGCCCCGTCCCCTCCCTGCCCTCCCCTCCTCCCTCTCTCCCCTCGCTCACTCTGCTCCAGACACACAGGCCTCCTCACTGTTCCTCCAACACACCAGGCACAGTTCTGCCCCAGGACCTTTGCACAGGTTATGCCTTCTGCCCAGGACACCTTCCCCCTAGACATGCATGGGGTGCACTCCTCAGCTCCTTTAGGTCTCTGTTCAGATGTCATCTCCTTGGTGTGACCTTCCCCGATGCCCTCCCACCCATTTGAAATGCAGCCCCTAAACCTCCACTCATGCTCTCATCTCCCTTCCTGTTTATCTTGCTCCCGGGCACATCCACCATCCAGCACACTCGGTGTCTCTCCCTCAAGATTATCAGCTCCAAAAGGGGGTGGGGGGTTTCCCTGGTGGCGCAGTGGTTGGGAGTCCGCCTGCCGATGCAGGGGACGCGCGTTCGTGCCCCGGTCCAGGAGGATCCCACATGCCGCGGAGCGGCTGGGCCCGTGAGCCATGGCCGCTGAGCCTGCGCGTCCGGAGCCTGTGCTCCGCAACGGGGGAGGCCACAGCAGTGAGAGGCCCGCATATCACAAAAAAAAAAAAAAGGGGGGGGGGTAGGATATCTGTTCTGTCTCGCAGGTCTAAACCAATGCCTGGCGCACAGAAGGTGCTTATGAAAAACCCACTGAATGAATGAGAGCACAGCCCCACCCATGGTCACACGATAGAGCAAGGATTCGAACTCAGGACAGGATAGCCTCCAAACTCTGGGATCTCTACCCCCTCCTCACAATGGTCACTTTGCAGCCTCAGTTTCCTCACCTGTCAATGGGAATGATCTCAGCATCCTGCCCAAGGCTGCACTGGAGCAAGATGTCAAAGTCGTAAATATATGATTTATTCCACTAGTGTAAGTTCAATCAGTGGTGGGCACGTGGGGGTACCATCGAGGGGATGGGGCCAGGGATGCTACTCCGTACCCCACAGTGCCCAGGACGGCCCCCCACTCCCTGAGAATGCTCTGGCCCCGACCTCAGCAGTGCCGAGGGCAGGGGAAACCCTGCGTTAAGTGAATGAATGAAAAGCTGAAACTGCTCAGCCCTCGGCCCACTATTCCCACTGCAAGGAATAGAGCACAGAAGACACAGGCCCTGGGAGGTGACCAGATGGATCGCAGCCCAGGCACGCCTGGCTGTGTGGGGTGATGGGTAGCAACCCGGGCTCTGGCGCCAGGCAGACTGGCCGATTCCTCGCTGTAAAACGTAACCTCACTGTGCCTCAGTTTCCCCATCTGTACAATGGGGGTGGGGAGAATAGCCTCCATCTCATCAGGTGGTGGTGGCTGATGTGAATGTGTTAGGCAATTACTACAAAATAATATAAAAACGAGAAAAAGCACGGATGGACGAGGCAGGTGTGTATGTCTCTGGTGTTCTCACCCAGGGGCAATAATTACCATGCTCGCGGTAACCCGGGATTGTGGACCTACTGTGTGCAAGCAGCGTGCAGGGGCTTATCGTGTGTCCTTGTCCCAGGAATGCTGGGAGATGAATGATGCCGAGTTTCATTCTGTCAAGGTAGAAATGGCCGCTGAGTGAGGGTGAGTCACTAGCCCAAGGTCACGCAGCAGGTTAGCAGTGAAGTCAGGATTCAAACCCAGCCTAACAGCAGATCCCAGTTTCTTTCCCTGCTGACCTGACCCTTTGTGTCCCCATCAGCCTAATGACACCTCCTCTAGGCCCCTCGTGGTGGGATAGACCGTGGCATTAGGACTAGGACTGACTCTCATCCTCTCCATGTTACTGCCAGAAGCACAGCCTTGCCCATCCCCAAACTACACCAACATCTTTCTTCACCTCCAGGCCTTTCTGTGTGCTAACACCTTCGCCAGTCATGCCCTTTCTATTGGTAAACTCCTATACACCCACAAAACCCCAGCTCCAATGCTCTCTCTCCCAAGAAGCCTCCCCTGGCTCCGCCTGGGAAGGTTTGATTGATTGCCTGTGTGTCTACGAACTGGGTGCTGGTATTTCCACCTGTGGCAAGGGAAGGAAAACTCTGTGGCTACCTCAGGAGTGACTTCAAGTAAGCCCCAGTCCCCTCTGAGCTTTGGTTTCTCCCATGGAAAAATGGGGATGGTAATGAAACTAGCATGCTGGGTTCTGTGAGGTGGAGGGAGATGAAGCAGGTAAAGCCTGCATTTAGCACTGGGCTTGGCGCAGATTCAACGCTGGGCAAACAGACACTGTCATCACCGTCAGCATGACTGCTTTTTCATACCATTCTTGTTATTCACCTCTGCACCTCTCAGGACCCAGTGCACAGCAAGCATTCTACTCGGTCTCCTTCACAGAGCACAGAGGCTCTGCACGGCAAAACCAGCACCCTCCCCACCCCCCCGGGGGGGGGGGGTGGGGACACGTGTTCACACGTGCACATGCAAACTCAAAACGCCCACACTTACCTTCTGTGGCACAGCCTCCTACCAGCAGGACCACGAGGAGGCCCATGGGACCAACCACAGATGCCACACCATGGCACCAGGCAGGCGCCATGCTCGGCCGTGACCTGCAACCTCCAACCTCTGGCCCTGGAGGGGGGATGGCCCCCCCCCCCCACGGTCCCTCACAGAGAGGCCTCAAGCCAAGCGTCAGTCGGGGCAGCGTCTGCAGAGACAAAAAGAGGGGCCGTGAGAGGGGAGCAGGGGAATCCAGGGGGCCTTCATGGGGGAGGCAGCAGGAGGATCACAGAGGGGCAGAGGAGAGTCACGGGATGAGAGGGTGAGGGTTACAGGACAATGGGGGAGGGTCAGGGGGCGACGATGGGGCAGAAAGTGCTGAGCCCCCACGATGAACTGAATGTTGTGTCCCCCCCCCCAAGTTATTATGTTGAAACCTAACCTTCAGTGTGATGGTCTTAGGGGCCTTTGGGAGGTGATTAGGTCATGTGGTGGAGCCCTTGTGAATGGGATTAGTGCCCTTATAAAGAGACCCAGAGAACTCCCTCCTCGCTCCCCGCCACCATGTGAGGGCATAGCAAGATGGTCGTCTGTGAATCAGGAAGCAGGTTCTCACCAGACACCAGTTCTGCCACCGCCCTGAGCTTGGACTTCTGGCCTCCAGAACCGTGAGAGATGTGTGCTGTTTATAAGCCGCCCAGTCTATGGCATTCTGTTAGAGCAGCCAGAACAGACTGAGACAGCCCTTACCCCTGGCTGAGCCCCCGACCCCAGGCTGAGCCCCAGACCAGGACTGAGCAACCCCTCTAGAAAGCGCTCTGAACATCTAATTCCCCCCCCCTTCGCAGGCTGGATCGCCCACCCGAAGGAAGAGGCTCCAGCTAACACTGCTGACAGTCCCTACAAATCCACCCATTCGGCCACCAGACGGACCTTCCCCGCGAACACACCTGCCCGTCCCTGCCCTGCTCTAACACCTCCCATGGCTCCCGTCAGCCCCAGAGGAAGCTGCGCCTACTGGTCTCGTCCCCTCTCTCACGGGAGATGCAGCCACACGGTCCCAGCTCAGTCACACCCTGCTGTGTTCTCTGCTGGAAATGCTGTCCCCACACTACCGCGTGACAGGTCTCAGCTCCACCGTCACTTCCTCTGGAAGCCCTCCCTGCCCCTGGCAGGTCAGCCCCCACCCCCAATTGCACATCCCACGGCTTCAGAAATGACGGAGATCATCCTTCACAGCATTTACCCCAGTCTGCAAATCAAGTGAGAATGTTCATCACCCAGCGTCTGTTTCTCCGGCGAGAATCCAAACTCCTCTAGGGCAGAAGGGTCCTTCTCAGGGGCCAAACCCTAGGATGGCCTCCTCTCCACTTTGGCCAGGGCCAGGGTGGAAGCGGGGGCAGGAGGAGGCCCAAGGATGAGGCCCTCGTGGCCGGGTCAACCTTGGACACCCACCCCAGGCCATGCCCCAGGCGGGTCCGCACCATGGCCACGGGGACGGGTGCCACGTAATCATGGGGCAGCCCCTGTGTTTCTGGCTCCCAAAATATCCAGCTGTGGTCACCACACCCAGCCCCAGAGTGGCCCCAGGGGAAGGCTGGGCTGGTGGTGGCCGGGTCATGGCCCAGGGTGGAGAGTGGAGAAGGTGGGATGAGGGGGGTGCGGATAGGGGCACTCAACGGGCACACAGTCAGACCATGGACAGTGAGACCAGACAGAAAAGGAGGATGCTTGCACACAGGCCAGCCACAGACAGACCCAGACACACGGTCAGACCACAGACAGACAGGGAGACCAGACATAGTCACTGATGTATTTGTACAGTCAGGCAACAGAGATGGGTCCACACGTGTAGTCAGGCCAATAAAACTGACACACAGACCACAAACATGGACAGGCGCAAAATCAGACCCCAGACACAAAGAATCAGGCAAGATGCAGACAAAGGGTCCCAATGGGGCAGACAATACACATACACAGTCTGACCACAAGCAGTCAGGTCAGAGACACAGGTACGTGCCAAGACCACAGACACACAGCCAGAGGAGATATACACACAGGGTCACGGGCAGGCAGGCAATACACACACACAGCTGGGCTACAGGCAAGCATGAACACAGACGCATGCTGGAGCTCCACAGGGCATGGCAGGTAAAAACACACGGCTCACAGACTCGGATGCGGGCACACAGTGGGGCTACAGAGATGGGCAGTCAGCAGAGCAAACCTGCACCCAGCCAGATAGCATGCACACGGACACGTAACGTCAGATCCCCCATTCACATGCAGGTGCACAGACAGGCAGGCACACAGTCAGACCACAGATACACACTGGGACCCAACCACGGGCCCTTTAAGAGCACAAGTGGCTGATGAGGACGGTGAAGGTCCCAGCTGGGGAAATGGCCCATGGCCAGCTGGGGCCAGGGTGACCACAGCAGCTGGTCCCGCCCACAGATGCACATCGGCTTGGCCACATCTGGGGAGGGGGCTCAGCTCTGGCCCAGGCCGCTTGGATCGGCTGCCCAGGCCCGCACAGAGCATCTGGGGAAACCGAGGTAGAATTTTAACACGGAGGGGCTCAAACCCACCACCCCGGGGCGGGCGGGTGTGTGTGTGACTCCCCTGCTCTAGTCTCCTCACCTCCGATGCCAGCTGGCATGGGCAGGGGTCACGTGGCCCTGGCCACGATGCCTCCCCCACCCCCTATGCCCCATTGGAGCCAGGGGCAGCCGCCTTCTAAAAAGGAGGCCCCTAATTACCCCCTGGCTCCTGCAGCCCCGCCTTCCCAATTACTGGGCAGGATGGGGCTGATCCAGGAACAGGCGGGGCCCAGCCATCAGCTCCCAACTCCCCAAAAGAGGTCATTCCAGCCTGCTGGGCCGGGGGAGTACATGGCACGGGGGCTTTCAAGGCCTGGAGCAGGAATGGGGGTGGGAGGTGTGGGACAAATCAGGGTGGAAAGGATCAGACAGAACACAGCAGCTTAAAAGTTCCAGGGCTGGGACTTCCCTATCGGTCTGCGCTTCCAACGCAGGGGGTGTGGGCTCGATCCCTGGTCAAGGAACTAAGTAAGATCCCACATGCCGTGAGGTACAGCCAAAAAAAAAAAAAAGTTCCTGGGTCTCTTAGGCCCCCATTCTCCCTGGAAGAACTTTGCCATGGCAAAGCCCCAGACCCTCCCACCTCTTCCAGCTTCCTGCGAGACCAGGGGTAGGCTCCCCTGCAAGGGGCTGGGGGAGAATATAAGCAAATTCTGTCAGCTCTGTCTCCAAAATCTAGGCTGAGACTGTCTACTTCTTACCCCTTCTTCTGCCTCTACCCGGTCCAGCCCCCTCATTGCTCACCTGGACCAATGGAGTCACCTCCTGCCATGCCACCCGCCACCCCGTCTGTCTTCCCCTCAGTGCCAGAGGGCACCTATTAGCACCTGAGTCAGGTCCCATCCCTCCTCCTTTGGTGGTAAAAGTCCAAGCCCTCCCTGATGCCCACAAGGCCCTGCACGACCTGCCCCGTCCCCTCCCTGCCCTCCCCTCCTCCCTCTCTCCCCCTCGCTCCCTCTGCTCCAGACACACGGGCCTCCTGGCTGTTCCTCCCACATGCCAGGCACGGTCCTACCCCAGGGCCTTTGCACGGGTTGGTACCCTCTGCCTGGACCTCTCTGCCTCCAGATTTAATGTTAATATTATGACTTGACTGAGAATTAAAGGGGGAATGGGAATGGGGGTGGGTGTCTCCACAGAAGGAACAGCACAAGGAAGGACAAGCAGCAATACTGAGCAGTCCTAGCAGGGAGATGGGGAGAGATTAAGGCAGAGCGGTGGCCACACACTGAATCCACAGAACAAGGAACCCTAGGCAGCTCTGGGCAGGAGGGGATGTGGCCAGGCTGGCACGACGCCAAGCCTCCTCTCTGACAGGTCTTGCAGTAAAGCAGCCTGAGCCATCAGCCTCCCCACTGCTGAGAAAGGGAAACTGAGGTAGGTGCCTCAGAGCTGCATGACGCGGCAACCCCCAAGGTCTTGGAGGAGGAACGTGGCCATTAAGAAGGGAACAGCCACCGATGGGAGTCACAGGAAATAACTTGGGTGGGAAATGAGGCTGGGCAGGGAATGGGAAGGAGGGAAGGGAGTGGCCTCTGGACCTGGAACCCAGGGCCCCGGAAGGGTCCCTGCCCACCTCTGTGCCAGGCGCAGAGCTGCCCACCATCTGTTCCCCGCAGCCGGGCAGAGGTGGGTGCCCGTCTTGCACAGATGAGGAAACTGAGGTTCACAAAGGAGCGGGGACTGTCAAGGACCCCCGGCTGGCTGGGGCCTTGGTTCCAGAGACCACGTTTACACAGGACTGTGTCCTTCCCTGGCCACTGTGTGACCTCAGGAAAGTGGACGACCCTCTCTGGGCCCGGTGCGGCCTGCTGGATGGCCTCTGGGGGCTCCCAGACCTCTTTCACAGGGGGTGAGTGGGCACCCATTCCAGTCAGGTGCCGGGGTGCAGGTCACGCGATCCTGGAGCCAGCTCTGTGTGCCCACGCAAAGCAGGGAGCATAAAAGAGTGATTATGACACAGGACTAGGCAGCCAATAGGCTCTGTGTCACTCACATGGGGCCGGGTGTCCCAGGGCCTGAGGACTCTGGGCTGCCTCTCCCTGCCCTGCCTGAGGGTCTGGTCTGTCCTGGGGGTCTAGGGGCTCACCTGCACAACCCTGACTCTCAGGGACTTCCCGGGGCCAGGGGAAGGAGAGGTGGGTGACACTGGCAGCGGGGCTGAAGGAAAAGCCCCCTAGGGACACACAACGTCTCCGCCCTCACACCAACGCCCCACACCCCTCCAGCCCCAAAGCCCCCCTTCAGGGCCAGGGGACTTTGCTGCTGCCTGGAACCCCTTTCCCAGGGCCTCAGAGCCCCTAGAGGGCAGGACCTGGGTCTCCAGCCTCCCTGGGTTGTCCCCAAAGTGTGAGACAGGGTCCAAGCTCTAGCTCGGTAGCCCCTGGTGGGCTCCAAGGGGCTCTGGTCAAGCCCCTCTCCCTCCTGGGGCCTCAGTGTTCCCCCACCGGGCAACGGGCTCAGGATGTAGCCGGGTGGGACTGGCCCTGCCACCTTCCTGGAACGGGCTAGGACCAGGGCTGAGGGATCTGCCTTTAGTTGACTATCGATTCGGATTGAGTGCTGTCCCCAAGGGTCCCCACCGCCAGGAGCGGATGGGCAGGGCAGCTGGGGAGCCAGGCCCAGCCCCAGAGGGAGTCATGGGTAACGCCAGCTGCGTGCCCCCCTCCACATGCCCAGCCCTCTTAAATGTTCCCCGTGCTTCCTTCTGTTTGACAGCAGAGGAAATTGAGGTTCAGAGAGGGCTAGCTGCACACGGAGGGTCACGCAGCACGGAGGGGCTGGGCTGGGTTAAGATTAGAGGCCAGAGACCAGCTCTCAGTCAAGCCCAGAGTCCACGCTCCCCGGGTGCCCAGCCTGCCAGGATGGCCCCTGCCAGCATGTCCCCCACGCCGGCTTCGTGGAGGAGCCTGAAACACCAAGATCTGGGTGCACCCCTGCCCTGCTGCTCACACCTGCCAGGGCTCCCCAGCGCCTCTGCTCAGTGTCCTGGGCTTGCCCTGCTGCTTCTTCCCACAGGTCACCACAGTTCTCAGAATGCACCGGTCCACCTCTGGTCCTTTCTTAATACAGGTCCTACTTCCAGGGGGCCCACCTGTCAACTCATCCTTCAAGCCGTAGCCGCAGACCTACCCACCCCAGGCTGAGACTGGACTCTTCCCCCAGCCCTGGGACCCCTCCTCTGCCCAGTCTTGACACCCCCCCCAACCCTGGGGCTGGAAGTAGCTGTGTTTGACTCTGCCCCTCCTCTGCTCTAAAACCTTCCATGGCTTCCATCAAAATCCATTAAAATCTAGATTCTTAACTTCAGCCTCCAGAACTGCCAACTCCATCATGCTGCACCCCGAATGCCCTGTTGGCCCTATGGGTGTCCCTACCCACTGCCTTCTGGCTCACACAAGGACATTTGTGCACGCTCTTCCTTCCACCCAGCGCACCATTCCTCGTTCTCCGTCAGACCTCAGCCTTCACGCTCATCCTCAGGTCTCGGCTGAGCTGGCACCTCCTCCGGGAAGCCCTCTTGGATGCCGCAGGAGGGACCAGGGTCCCCTCTGGGCTCCCTCAGCACCGGTGTCTCCCATCCCAGCTCTGCTCCTGTCACAGACCCATCATCCTCCAGGATGGGAGTCTTCTCCCCACCCTAGGAACGTGCACTTATTAGATGCCTACTACATGCCTGGCCCCATTTGACACTTTACCCATACCACTCCTGTGGTCATGTCCATTTCAGAGAGGGAAACTGAGGCCAGAAGGAGCCGCCACAGGCAGCAGAGGCCAACACAGACATGGCCTCCAGGTGCAGCCTACATCTGCTCTTGGTTGGGGGTGGGGGGATGTCTGCTCAAGCCTTAAGGGATGGAGGTGAGGCTCAAGGAGGGTCAGCCCAGGAGTCACAGGAAGCCCCTCTAAGGTCGCCCAGGACTCTGAGTAGGAATCCTGGGAAGCAGGATTCTCCAGGCAATAATGGGGGCGTTCAGAGGCTTGGAGCTTGGAGACAGGTATGGAAAGCGGGACGGTGGGAGCTGATATGCCTGCCCAACCCCTCAGTTTATTAAAGCCCCGACCAGCCACAGCATCGATCTGGAGCCCATAAGCCTGAGGGGCGCAGGGACAAAGTGAGAGAGGAAAACTTTCTGTGAGTTCTGGGGAGTGGCTAAGAGCAGGGATCCCAGCCACTAACCCCCCACCCCCAGCCCAGCAGTTCTGCCACCTCCTCCGCGGAGCGGGTCCCCAGCGGAAGGAAGGATGCCAAAGCACCCACCCGCTATCAGAGCACCGCCCCCCCCTCACGGCTGGCAGCGAAGGCTGCCCCAGCCTGGCTCCGCCCCCAGGAGGTGGGGGAAGAGGTCGGGCTGGGGGCCAGGCGGGGGAGGGGACCCCACAGAGCGTAACGGTCTGGAGTTTTCCAAAGTACGAGAGCGACCAGCCTGAACGGGGTGGGGCGGCGCGCCAGGCAGCGGCGGGCTCGAGCTATCCCTGGAGGGCAGCTGGGCCAGGCCGCGCGGGGAGGGGGTATGGGGGGAACCCGGGGTGAGGGGCCAGGAGACGGACAAAGGCCAGTGCAGACTGGGCCTCGAGGTGGAAGGGGGTACCGACGCACTCACCCTACGGCTCAGAAATCGGGGCCCGGGCCCCACGCTGCCTCGGCCGTGCCCGCTGCAGCCCTACCCAGGGTCCGCCGGGAGCGCAGCGAGAACTCGGAGACGCCGAGGCGCAGCGAGCTCGGCCTGGGGGCGGGGCGGGGCGGGGCCAGGGGCGGGGCGGCCAGGGGGTGGGCCCGGGGAGGGGGCCCCCAGAGCGAGCCTCGGGCGGGCCCGGCCGGAAGTAGGGCGGGGGACCAGTCGGGACCCAGATCAGCGGGCACTGAAATCCTACGTGGATGGGGTGCTGTGTCGGGGAGGCCTCCAAGGAGGTCACTGTGTCCCCCGCAATGTGCACATACATAAGGGGGTGCCCCCAGTGGCACAGCTCAGGACCCTCCCTTTGGAAGCCTGATGCCAGAGGGATCCCCTACCCTACTCCCCCTTCCCCTGCAGGCGCTGATCATGGCCATGGCAACGGATGAAAGGGCTGGATGCTGGACAGGGCGGCAGAGAGCTCCCCAAACACACCCAAATACAGGAGGTCGAAGAAGGGGCAGAAGATCCCCTCCCAGTCTGGGTTGGATGGCAGAGGCCGCGCCCCCTACAAACACAGAAACCCACAGTGTGGGGGAGGGGCAAAGGCACAAAGAGGCTTCTCTCCTGCTGGGAGTCCAGTTGGGGTCTGGGGGGGGATGAACGGGGACACCGTGGCAGAGGCCTCAACCTTAGCCACAACCCTGAGGGGGCGGAGAGCGCAGGGCCAGATTGGAAACAGATGGGGCCACCGTGCCAGGCCCGAGACACCCGATCCCGAGGGGGGGGGGGAGAGAAGGGGCGTCCCCACCCAGGCAGCCAATCCTGGCCGGCGCTGCTGCCCGGAGCGGGTTTGAAAACTCCAAGGGAGAGGCCGGGAACGCCGAGCCCCAGCAGGTCCTGGGAGCTGGCAGAGAAGCTTCAGGGAGGGGTAGGGACCCTGACGGAGACCCAAGGGCAGCCGCCGGTGCGAGGTGGGAGGCGTTCCCCCCATCTGATCCCATCCCTGGCGAATTGGGATCAGTTCCACCATTAGTGCTCTGGACGACTCCCATAGCCTACGTGTACTGAGATCTTAGTATATTCCAAGCCCTGTGACGGCTCACATCGCCCCGCCATCAATCAGCCCCATTAACCAAAGGGGTTAGGGAGGAATAGAGAGAGATTACCAAGGTCAGGAAGAGCAGCGATTCGAACCAATGTTTGGGTCCAGAGGCTAAGCGTCCTTACCCACAATGCTACAGAGGCCTGGAGCCAGAAAATGACAAATCACTATAAATTTAAAGCCCAGGAGGAAACGGCAGTGCTGGAGACAGACAGGCCCCAGCATCTAGAAGTGGGACAAAGAACATGGGCTTTGATGGGCGGCACCCAGGCAGCTGCTTGAGCCCCGAGGCACCCCAGATAGGGACAGGGACGACTCACTTCCCAAGGTGGCCCATCCACGCCCTGCTATGGTTGCCTTGGCATGTCCACCCCCCATCTCTCCCCAGCACCAAATGCACCCTCCCCTGGGTGATCTGCCCTTTCCAGTCCGGCGCCTCAGTCCCTTGCTTTGCAAAATAGAGCATATAATCCCACCTCCCCTGGCACTGGGGAGGCGTGCACTGGGGTCCTCAAAGCACCGAGCACAGAGTAAGTGCTCTGTGAATGTCCGCGTGCAGACTCTCTACCTGCCCCTTCTACATGGAGCACACAGTAGGTGCTGCTAAACACGAGATGCTCCAACATCTCCCCTCCCCCACACAGCCCTAACCCTGGGAGGCCCACAGTTGGTGCTTCATGGAGGTGGGACCCCTGGCGCCACAGCACCAAGTGGCAAGCACACAGGAGGTGCTCTGGGTCAACGTGGAGGTGAAACTGAGTGACAGGACCTCCCCCAGCATGGCAGGACACACAGTGGGGCCCTCAGAAAACGCCCCCAGAAGCATAGTAGGTGCTTTGCGGGCTGATGCCCAGGCAAAGGGCTCGTGCAGAATCGATATGAAGATGAACAAAGCGGGGGAAGAGGGGACGCACGGGGTGGGATGCAGTGTTAAAAGGGAGGGTCAGGGCTTCCCCGGTGGCGCAGTGGTTGGGAGTCCGCCTGCTGATGCAGGGGACATGGGTTCGTGCCCCGGTCCAGGAGGCTCCCACATGCTGTGGAGCGCTGGGCCTGTGAGCCATGGCCGCTGAGCCTGCGCGTCCGGAGCCTGTGCTCCGCAGCGGGGGAGGCCACAGCAGTGAGAGGCCCGCGTACAGAAGGAAAAAAAAAAAAAACAACGGAGGGTCAGGGAGTGGGGAGGTGACATGAGTAAGACCTGAAGGAAGTATGGATGTTTCTGAGGAGTGATGCAGGCAGTGGGCACAGCATGTGCAAAGGCCTTGGGGCAGGACTGTGACAGGCATGGTGAAGGACAGCAAAGAGGCCCGTGTGGCTGGAGCAGAGTGGAGGAGGGGAGGGCAGGGAAGGGACAGGGGCAGGTCTTGCAGAACCTTAGGCTACCCTGAGGGAGGTGGGAGCCCTGGAGGGCAGTGGGCAGAGGAGGACAGACTGGGGGTGGGGGGAGCCGGGGTACCAGGGCAGAGGTGACTGCACAGGTTCAGGCAAGCAATGAGGGGACTGATCAGGTGGAGGCAGAGAAGGGGGGCGTGCGGGAAGCATGTACATTCTGGATAGATTATGAAGGCAGAGGCAAGGAAATTTTCTAAAGGACTGGCTGTAGGGTGCAAGTTAAAGAGGGGACTCAAGATGAGCACCTTGACAACTCTGGCCTGAGCCCCTTGAAGGGTAGGGCTGCCACCTCCAGGAAGTCCTCCCTGACTGCTTTGCCCACCCAGTGCCCCCGAGGGCTGACCCCGGGAGCCCACAAACGTTCAGTTGCTACGTCCTCTGTATACACCCAGGAGGCAGCTGTCCTTGGGATGGAGCATGGGGCTAGATCACGTCAGCTCCTGCAGCTGGGACGTTTGGGGGGATAATTTTTTTCAAAATAACTTTTCTTCTAATTATAAAATAGGCGTGTGCAGCAGAAAATTGGGGAAAATCAGCATAAAGAAGAAAATAAAAATGGCCCACAATCCACCCCTCTCCTGGAGAGAATCTGTTAGCATGTGGTCATTTTCATTCATTCTTTCCAGAAACACTTATTGAGCACCTACTGTGTGCCGGCCCACTGAGGACACAGCAGCGGAATGACAAGCACCGCACACGCGCCCCCCCACCCCTTATCCCAGGGCTCAAGATAAGCAGGAGAGACAGACATCCACAGAGAAACAAACATTGTCAATAACATAAGGCTGGAAGTACTGAGAGGCATGAAAAAGAAAATAAAATGACCTGTAAGGCTCTAGAAGCGTGGAGGGGTCGGGGGGACCTCTCAGAACACCTGGATGAATTGAGCGCATCAGACAGACAACTCCTAGGGGAACCGAGTTTCAAGCAGGAGGAACGGCAAGTACAAAGGCCAAGGCTGACTGCCTCCTTCCAGTCTGCCTCCGATGTGCTTACATGGGTACACAGAGATCACCAGTATGAAACCATTTGCCAGGGTCCAGCCCACAGAGTTTACTGGGACCTCACTTGAGCTGTAGTATAAACAGCAGAGAGACATGTCCTCAGATGAAGCTGCGACCCATCGTTTACAAGCAAAGGGTCATTCCATTGGGACGGTCACAAGCCTTTGAAACCTTCCCTGATGTGGCAGCCCCAGGTAAAACGGCACCCTGGACACCCTGGGCAGGACGCCCCACTCCTAATCCCTTCCCTGACTTCACATTTGGGGCCAGAATTCCCGAAAATTTCATTTAGGAGCAACCACCAAACTCCACACCCTTGGTTTTGGGAGCAAGAGAGAAACTGGTTGGGCAGCTTCCTCCTTTCTCGGGCTCCAGGGCTCCCAGGCCCCAGGTTGCCCACCGGGGCCCCTCCCCACCCAGCTCAGCATTCATGCCCCGGAGCAGCAAGCATGTGCGGACCAGCCCAGTGCCTGCCTCGCCCATACTCACATCTCGGCCCTGGCGCCGTGTCTGCCTGGCGGCCGCACCGCAGCCCGCCACAGGCACGCACCAGCTCTTCATCTGTCCTTTTCACCTTCTGGTTCCCCCAGGCCCGGCTACCATCCTCTCCTTCTGGACAAATCCAGGATGCTTTCAGGTGTAGCTGGATCCAGCAAACCTGCTCTTCCCTCCGTCCTCCCCTGCTCAGCTGATGGCAGCTCCATCCTTACAGAGGCTCAGCCTAGAAGCTGGGGGCTGACCCTGACTTCTCTTCTTCCTTCATGCTGCGCCAGTCTGGAAATACTCTCAAGTTTCCCTCCTAAATTTTTCCCGAGTTTCTTCATCTCTCTCCAGATGCCCTTCCCACCCTGTCCAGCCCCCATGAGTGCCCAGCTGGACCAGTACAGTCACCTCTGCCCTGGTCCCCCAGCTCCGGCCTTTACTCCCCACAATCTGTCCTCCCCACAGCAGCAAGAGGGTGCCTGTAAGGACCTGAGTCAGCTCCCGTCCCTCCTCTGCCCACAGCCCTCCAGGGCCCCCACCTCCTTCCAGGTAAAAGCCCAAGTCCTCCCCACTGCCCACAAGGCCCTGCATGACCTGCCCCGTCCCCTCCCTGCCCTCCCCTCCTCCCTCTCTCCCCCTCGCTCACTCTGCTCCAGACACACGGGCCTCCTGGCTGTTCCTCCAACTCCCCAGGCATGGTCCTGCCCCAGGGCCTTTGCACATGCTGGTTCCCTTGTGCCTGGAACATCTTTCCCCCACATTTTCATGGCTGTTTCCTTCTCGCCATTCAGGTCTCCCTCAAACATTGCCTCCTCAGAGAAGCTGATCACCCCGGCTCAGGTACCTCCTCCATCAGCCTTTATCACACATCCTTTCTCTAGCTTTGTTTCCTTTTTAGCACTTATTTTCATCTGAAATTACCTATTTCTTGTTTACTGTCTAGATCTGTGATGTCCAATAAGGAACCACTAGCTGCATGTGACTAAATTAAAATGAAATAAAGTTAAACAAAGTTCAAAATCCAGTTCCTCAGTCACACATGCTGTGTTTCCGGTGTGGCTCGTGGCCACAGTATTGGCACAGACATCGCATATTTCTATCAGCGTAGAAAGTTCTGTGCACAGCTCTGATGGAGGAGGTGGGAGCCCGGAGGGCAGGGCCAGGTCGGTTTCGGCCATCGCTGGTCCTAGGGCCTGGTGTACAGTAGGTACTCAATAAATGCTTTCTAAATGAATGAAAAAGGGACTTTCCTGGTGGTCCAGTGATTAAGACTCCATGCTCCCAAAGCAGGGGGCCTGGGTTCGATCCCTGAACTAGATCCCGCATGCCGCAACTGAAGATCCTGCGTGCCACAACTGAAGATCCTGCGTGCCGTAACTAAGACCCAGCAGAGCCCAATAAATAAATAAATATTATAAATAAATAAATGAAAGAACAAACTAATGGCTAAGAGGCCTTGTGAAGTCTGGCGGGGCTGATCTGCAGGACGGGGCAGAGGTTGGCAGGCACCATCTGCAGCCACAAGTCCACAAAGCTGGGAATTGAACCTGGGTCGTCCGTCCCAGGCACCCTCTGGGGGCTGCTGCTCTGGCCCCAAGGGCAGAAATATGTAAACAGCTGCTCCAAGCACAGCCAGGCTCCGCTCTGCTGCCAGGCGCCAACGTGCTGACTCAGCCAGAGGCAGGGGGCGGAGGGGTAGTGCCCTTGCCAGGCACAGTCCCTCCAGGCTGGGCCCCTCCCCAAGCCCCCCATCTCCCACCTTGGACCAGCTGTGGCCGCTTTAATGGATCTGGCCGCATTCTCTCTGTTAATGCTTCTGCGTTCGCCAGGTCCCCTGTGAGGACATGTGTGGCATGCCCCCTAAATCCTCCCCGCCTTGTTCCCTTAACCCTCATTAAATCTTTCATTCAACTGGCTCACAGCAGTTCCCTTAAACTAATTTACTTTAGAAACTAACTCTATAATGCCAGGCTCTAACTGCAGAGCCTTGAAAGTCACCAGAAAAATTATTACAATGAAACTATGTACCGAATCCTTCCACTTTCCCTGGATACTGTTGCTAAGGCCAGCAGCCCAATGGGATTTGGTTATAGAGAGATTGGCAGGTGTTGGTTTTAAAAAATCACCCTGCACCGGACTGAGACTTTCCCTTTGATTTGTTATGGACCAAAAGCGGAGTTGCTGCTGGTCCGTGTAGCTCTGTGCTGTCGGATGCCTCCTCCACAGGTCACCCCAAAACAACCTCATCCTGGGGGCAGGTCCCCCACTTTAGAATTCATGGCCCAGAGGAGGCAGGAGGCCTAGGTTCTCTTCCCAGCTCTGTCCCCAGGGGGCTATGTGGCCCTGAGCAAGTCCGTGCCCTTCTCAGGGCCTCTGTGTCCCCATCTGTGCAGAGGATGATTGGGTTTTCAGTGCCTGGGGCTGATTTTTGTGGGTTCAAGGCCTTTGAAGATCAGGGAAACTGAGGCACTGGCCAGAGAGGTCCCCAGGACAGGGTTTCACGCAGCTCCTGACTGACTTCCCTTGTGAGAGTGGGATCCAGTCTTGGTCACTGCTGAAACCTCAACATGTGCCAGGCGCTATCCTGAGTTTTGGGGATGCAGCAGGAACCAGGACAGACAACCTCCCAGGGCTTCTCTTCTAGGGAGGGAGAGCGACAGATGGCGTAGCCATGCAAAGATAGGGGTGGGGAGGGAATTCTGAGCAGAGGACACAGCACATGCAAAGGTCCTGTGGTGGGAATGAACACACTAAGTTCTAGGGAAAGAGAGGGAGATGGGATTAGAGGAGTGAGGTGGGGGGATGTCATTTGAGGAATGCACACATTGAGGCATGAACAATTATCACACTTCAGTAACAATTCTTTCACACACACCCCTGCATTTATAGAGCACTTGCTGTATACCAGGCTCCAGGCTGAGCACTAGGGACACAGGATGACCCAGGCAGCTTTGGCCTGGCGTCAGGAAGTTCATAGGCTGTAGAGGAGGCAGATGGGGTCTCTGGCAGTTAAAAACCAGATGTGAGATGGGGAATGCATCTGGCATGGGGGCGGGGCAGGCTTCTGGTAGGTGGTGATATCTAAGATGTGAAAGAAAAGGGGAACTGGGAGAGGAAATCTAAGTGGCACTGGACTGAATGGAAGAAGTGGGAATAGGAAGCTTGGGCCAAGTCCCATCCCATAGGTGAGAAGCCTGAGGGACCAGGGGCTGCTGAGGGGGATGGGACAGCAGAGCTAGGTTCCCTGCTTGGCCCAGACTTGTCGTGTGAGCTCAGTTGCAGGCACAACCTCTTTGCGCAGCTCTCCAAGCTCTCAAGTCCTGGATGACCAGGGGGAAGGTGACATCTTTGGACAAGGGTTGGGACCTGTACCCAATCCCTCCTCTCCCAAGACCTCAGAACGCTTGACCTAGTATGGGAGGGACTTCCTTGGTTGTGCAGTGGTTAAGAATCCTCCTGCCAATGCAGGGGACACGGGTTCGATCCCCGGTCCAGGAAGATCCCACATGCCGCGGAGCAATGAAGCCTGTGTGCCACAACTACTGAGCCTGCGCTCTAGAGCCCGCGAGCTACAACTACTGAGCCCACATGCCACAACTACTGAAGCCTGTGCACCTAGAACCCGTGCTGCACGATAAGAGAAGCCACGGCACTGAGAAGCCCGCGCACCACAACGAAGAGTAGCTCCCGGTTGCCACAACTAGAGAAAGTCTGCACACAGCAACGAAGACCCAATGCAGCAAAAATAAATAAAATAAAATAAATAAATTCATAAAAAAAAAAGACCTAGTATGGGGCAAAGTGCTCCAAACCAAGCTGGGCACACAGTAGGTGCTCAACGAGCACACTAGCTCCTATTCCTGGCTCTTCCCACTGGCCAGGCCTCCATGAAGCTGCTCACTGAACCACCTCAAAGATTGGTGTTATTATTCTCCCCATTTTTCAGTTGGGAAAACTGAGGCCCAGAGGTTGGGTCCATATTCTCACCACTAGAACAGAACTAGGACTTGAACCCAAGCCGGGTTCTCAACTTCTCTCCCCACACCACTCATTCAGGCCTTGGCTTCCTCTCCTCCTGCCTGACTGGAGGTCAGCCAGTCCAGGAGTCTGTGGCATCTCGAACCTAGCCCATCTGTGATTTTGCAGCCCACACGTGGGTGGGGGCTGGCTGCCTCGTGGAAGCACAAGGATGGACCACTGGTTCCCAGATGTATCAGTTATTATGATCAATTATTAATTATTCCCCGGCAGCGGTCCCCAGCAAGCCGTGCTCATTTGGGAGCCATGACGGAGGAGGTACAGGTCTGGGTGAGGACAGTGGTTTGGGCTCAGCAACTGTCCCGGGAGATGTCACCTCCAGGCCTTTGCATTCTCTGTTCCTCTGCTGGGAACACTCTTCCCCCTGAAACCCACATGGCTCCCTCCCTCACCACCTCTGTTCAAGTGTCACTTCTGCAGTGAGGTCTTCTGGAATGCCTTCTTTAAAAGTTTGCCTCCCACTCTGGGCCCTCCCCAGTCCCCTTCTCTAAATCTTTTTTCCCCCTAGAGCAACATACCGCTCTCTGATATTTGATTTTTTTCCCCCCTGTGCTTTGTTTATTCTCAAGCTCCCCAGCTGGAGTGCTAGCTGCAAGAGGGCAGGAGATTTGTTCTTTCAAATTCCTCCTGTTGAGGCCAGGAAGCAGCTGGCACACAGCAGATGCAAACCTTTGTGGAATGGCGAGTCCCTCTTATCTGCCCCTAGAAGCAACCTCTGTTGCTGGTTTGTGTCAATCTTTGCATATCTTTCCCAAGCAGCTACAGACCGAAGGTAACACCAGAATACAGAATGTTTTTCTTTTTCTTCCGTGAAATTGTATCATCTTGTCTGTATCATTTCCCAACTTGTGCTCTTTCACAAGACACTGTAGCTACAGTGTGCATACACATCCCAAAACTCTTTCCACCTGCTGTGTATAATCTTCCATTACAAGGCTGTGCCCAGTTATTACAATCCCCTGTTGATGGACACTTAGGTTGGTTCCATCTTATTTCTCACTCTCGACCAATGCCTGTGAATCTTTGCGTCCATGCCTCCCACATCTCAATGCAGAGAGATGGGCAGCTGGGGTGTCTGCACCTTCCCTCTGGGCTTGCTAACATCACCTCTCGGAACTTATCTGAAAGACACATCCCCATGAAATGACATCTGTAGAAAGTCCTCACGGCAAAAGACTTGAAGCAACCTAAGTGCTCAACTATAGGGGATTGATTAAACATATAACAGTGCAAGGGGCCAAATAATGCCACAAAAGATTAGTATCTTTTAATATTATGAGACTAGTATTGCAGTTGTGAAAAGGAGAGAGCCAGATGTATAATTATGAAATTACTTTTAAGATACTACATTTTTAAGGGGGGGGAACCCCAAGGTACAGAACAGATGCTACCATTTGGTTAAACAAAGGAATACAAATCTACCTGCCTACTTAATGTTCACCGAAGATGTCTAGATAACTGCGCTGCCCAAAATGGTGGCCACAGGCCACCACGTGGCTATTTAAATGCAATACAATGGAATGAAATTTAAAAGTTGAGTCCTCATTTGCACTAGCCACATTTCCAATGCTCAACAGCACATGTGGCCAGAGGCTACTTTATTAGGAAGCATCAGCAGAGAGTATTTCTAACATTGCACAAAAGTTCTGCTGGACAGCGCTGATATAGAGCAGGGGCCAGCAAGCTACAACCCATGGACCAAATCTGGCCCACTGGCTGTTTGTGTCAATAAAGCTTTATTGGCACACGGCCACAGCCATTCATTCACTATTGTCTCTGGCTGTTTTCATGCTACAATGGTGGCATTGAATAGCATTGACAGAGACCACCCGCCTCACAGCAGGGCTGAAAAGATTTACTATCTGGCCCTTTACAGAAAAAGTCCACCAAACCCTGTCCTAGCAGGACACTGCTGTTGCTTCTGAGGAAGGAGTGGGGAAGGGGACTGAGGATATGAAGGGAATGGTGGTAGAGAGCCTCTCCCCTGTGTACTCTTCTGTACATCCTCAGTTGTGTCTTACATATATGCATTATCTGGCCAGAAAAAAAAATTAAAAATAAAACATGTTGCAAAGTGGCAATGCTAATTTATTCTCCCGCTGATGACGCCCAGGGGTCCCCCTCCCATTTCCACTCTGGATATCATCAAGCTTCAGACATTTTTGCCAAGTGAACAGGCAAGAAATGGATCTTGTTTTAATTTGCATCTTCTGGGCAAGAGATGGGGAATCTTTAAATATAGGATAAATGCTTGTCTACTCATCCATCAGCCCCCAGACTCTGAAAAGCCAGGGACCCCATCCATCTCAGTCGCTGTAGCATCCCAGCACCCGTGTGGGACCAGGCAAACAGTTGGTGCCCAATAAATGTGTGTCAAGTGGATGAATGAGGGTCTGAGGGAACTGGGCCCAGGGCTGGGGCTGCATTACAAGGTCTGGGATCCTTGGGGGGCAGCAGCGGGCATCGAATGCCAAGCCGAGCTTCTCTGAGGCAGGCTTACCAATGGACCTGGGGCCGGCCTGGCTCCCGAGCAGCCTCTTGGGCAGGAGCCTGGGGACATCCTTCCCGGGGACCATTCTCAGCAGAGGGGGTGTGGGCAGGGTGGGGGGAACCTCGGGCTCCAGGCGGGAGAGAGATTATATATTCATCAGAATCTTAAACAAAAGCCGCACGGCTGCCTGTCAGCTAGGCTCTGGCTTTTATGGTAATCGGGGATGAATTACCCACAATGCCGAGCCAAGCGCAAGTGGTTCTTGGCCCAGATCCTAAACTAATTTTTATATGTTCGTGTGTATATAATTTCGTTCGCTCCCTCCTGTCCCACTTCCATCATTTGTGGGAGCAACGGGGAAGGGGCAGGGGCAGAGGGAACCCTGGGTATAAAGCAGAGGGTGTCCATCCAGACCCCCACCTCCCGCCCTTGGGCCCGCCTGGCACCAGGCCCTGGACCCAGAGCGCGTGGAAGTTGGAGGTGAGTGCCAAGCTGGAGCCAAGGGGAGCCTGGAAACCACCAAGAACTAAAGCCGGCAGCCCCAGGGGTGGAAAGCACACAGAGGAGAAGGGAGAGGAGCAAGGTGGGGAGGACGTGTGGGCCCATGGGTGTATGGCCTGGGGCAAGTGCCTTAACCTCTCTGGGCTTCACCCTCCTGGTCTGTGAACCAGGCCTCCTCTGTATCTTGAACTGGAAGTTCAGTGAATCTCAGAATTTCTGCCCCAAGAGCCCCAGTGGAGCTTGGAGCTGGCGAAGGCCCAGCCCCACCTAAACCCAAACGTGTAGCTGGCTGTGTTCTAAGTACTCTGTACATATTAACTCATTTCATTCCCTTCCGTTACCATCCCCATTATACAGATGGGGAAACTGAGGCTGAGAAAAGGTTGTGCCTTGGTCAGGGGCCACTGCCTTGCTTGTAGCATGGGACCCTGGCCCCAGATCATACCCATGGGCTAACTTAGGAGTCACCAGATCCAGGAGGTCCCCTCCAACACCTGCAGAGAGAACCACTCCCTTTGCCTTCTGGAAACCTTGGCAGGTGTCCTGTTAACACGGGGGTCCCCATACCTGTCCCTCCCATCCTTGCAGATGCTCAGCCCAGAGATCTAGGAGTTATCCTTGATGACTTTCAAGCCCGCCCTGCACCCACTGCTTGGCCAATCCACTGGCTCTTCCAAAACAAAATCTCTCCAGCATCCACCCACTTCTCCCCCTTCTCTGTCTCCATCTGGTCCAGCCCCATCATTGCTCACCTGGACAAGGGCAGTCGCCCCCACCCTGTTCCCCAGCTCCTGCAGTGGCAAAAGGGCGCCTGTGAGCACCTGAGTCAGGCCCCGTCCCTCCTCTGCCCACAGCCCTCCAGGGCTCCCACCTCCCTGAGAGCAAAAAACCGAGTCCTCCCCTCAGCCCACAAGGTCCTGCACGACCTGCCCTCCTCCCCTCCCTGCCCTCACCTCCTCCCTCTCTCCCCGTCGCTCACTCTGCTCCAGACACACAGGCCTCCACACACCAGGCATGGTCCTGTCCCTGGGCCTTTGCACGGCTCTCCCCCCAGCACCCCCACCCCAGGAACACCTTTTCTCTGGATCGCCACATAATTCACTCTCTCACCTCCTGCTGGTCTTTACTGAAAAGTCACCTCCTCAGAGCGGCCTACCTTGATTCCATAACTAAAATAGTCCCTCCTTATCACCTACCCCTTTCCCTGGCTTCATTTTTCTTAAAGGCATGCTATAGCTCCTTAAATATTTAACCTATTTATTTGTGTATTGTTCTTCTCCCTGCTATGCTTCACAAGGACAGGACTTTTTCTTGTCTTCTTCACCACTTTATTCCCAGCACCTGGGTCAGGGCCCAGCATACAGTAGGTGCTCAATAAATATCCACTGATGAACCTCTAGATGCTCCCCAGCAGGATCTTGGACCCAGAGGAGGCACTGTGATTATTTTCTCAACACTTAGAAGCTTTTCTTGGGGCCTAAAATAAAATTTTAGATCTGAAACCACGGGAGGTTTCTGCTACTGGTCTGGTGGGAACCGCCAAAGAATAAAAACATTCCTATCCTACTAAACCGTTAAGCGGAAGCCTGTGCTCACTTGCTGGTGGCTGGAATGGAGATTACAGACACTCTGTAGGGTGACCAGGTGAGATCCAGCGAATTCTAGAACGTGCATTCCACATAGAACCTCTTACTCGTGCTTGAAGCCTGTGTGTGAAAAGCACTGCAGCTCATCTCACAGGAAAGTGAAAGAGAGAGATGGGTGGGCATGACGGTCAGGAAGGGGCTGGACAAGCCAGCGGCATAGTACACAGCCCAGAAAAAGGAGATGAAGGCTCTGTACATACTGAGTCTGTTTGTGAAAAAGCACGGCACGGGAGAGTTGGGTGTAGGATGTGTGGGAAAGGAGCGAGGAGACCAACAGACCTAGAGGTACTAATGCTGAAATAATAAGATGAATACTTGCTAATATTTTAAGACCGTGTATTATTTGCTAGACACATATCTCACCTAATTCTCTCCATTTTACAGAAGACAAAATTGAGCCTCAGAGAGGTCAGGCCACTTACCCAAAGTCACACAGCTTGGAGGTGGCAAAGAGGGGATATGAGCACAGGTCACCTGGGCCCAGAGCCTGACCTAGGATGAGGTGAACAAAGCTTGCTAGCAGTCGAGCTCAACACCTGGTAGACAGTAGGTGCCCAATGCCATGGAGATGCCCAAGGGCAAAGGGAGCAGAGGAAGGACTGCTCAGAGGGAAACGGTGAGAGTTACTGAGCAGAAGGGAGGAGGGCTTGAGCAATCAATGCAAACGTTGGAAACCGGGCATCGGGGAGCGAGGTGGCTGGCTCGGAAGAGAACAACTGGCTGCCAATCTCATTTCCTCCTGTGACAGAGATGGGCAGGGCTGGCCGGAACCCACAGCTGGCATGAAGCCAGGGCCAGCAGGGACCTCCTGACCTGTCACCTGTGATGTGTTCATCAAGAGCGAGGGGAAAGTCATAACCATCCAGGGTGGGTGGCAGGAGGGAGTGTGCGTGGGCCCTTTTGGCGGGGGGAGGGGAGAGCCTGGCCCAAGGTCAATGTGGTCCCTGGCAAACCTTTCCTCTGCTCTGCCTCAGTTGGACCAACTCACCATTCAACCTGTGTTTACAGAGAACCATATGGTATGAGGTCCAAGACCATGAGTTTGATGTGAGTTTGGTCCCAGGCTCTGCTCCTTGCTTACTCAATGACCTGAAGTAAGTCATTTCCCTTCCATGAACCTCAGTTTCCCCATCTGTAAAATGGAGTCATCACTCCCTGGCTTGGGACAAGTCACAGGCTTTAGATTCAGAGCAACCCGAGTCTGAACTGTGGCTTAACCTCCTAGCTGAGTGGCCTCGGGCAAGCAGTTTAAGCAATCTGGGTCTGCTTTTCTTTCTCTTTAACAAAGAGTTAAAGGATCCTTGTCTGAGCCCCTGGATCAAGCCATGCCTGAAGCTGGTCTATTCTAACATCAGTCTTCTCAGTTACAAGAGCCAATCAATCCATCTGCTTTCTTTAAAAAAAACTAAAGTCAGTTGATTTGGGTTTCTCCTCCTTTCAAGCTGCATGCCCACTGTGCAACTGAGGATAGAGCTTCATTAGTAGCATGGCAGGAAGCTGAGGATAACCATCAAGGTTATCCCTGCGCAACAGTCAACCTGCTGAGGGACTTCAAACAGACTCAAACCTCTGGGTCTCAGATCTTTCAGAACGCAGATGCTGGCAAGCAACATCCACACGGCATCATCCAGATCTGGGACTGAGGGCAGCGCCTGCTTACTTTGCACCTACCTCGTGCCCACTGACCGGCTGCCTATTACGGACCCATTGGTCTAACATCTACCATGATCCATTCAGTGAGCACCTACTATGAGCTGGGCCCCATGAAAGACACAAGATTTAACCACTTCACCTTGAAGGCTCACAGTGACTTTGCATGGGAATCCTTGCCCATGCTGTTCCCTCTGCCTGGAACACCATTCCCTCCTCTCTCTGCCCAAGTAACTCCTACTCAACCACCACATCTCAGATCAGCTGCCACCCCCTCCAGGAAGCCTTCTTTGACCTCCCCTCCCATTGTTCACTCTCAGAGCCTTGCATCCTCTCTCCCTCTTCCTCATCCCAGTTCCAGAGCTGACGATTTCTGTATTTCATTGAGTTTAAGCTGCGTAATTATATTACGCGTCAATAAGAAAGAAAAAATGCTGCCAATTAAACTGGACATGACTTCCTTATCACACAGAATTATCATTTGACAGCAACTGAAAGAGCTTTGTTAGACTTCTTTGGACGTACACTTTGATCACCTTTCTCTCCTGAACATAAATGCAAAGTGTAAGTAAAACATATGGTTCAAGTTTTTCTAAACCACCTCTGTGTTCCAAGCCCACCTCTTCTGAATTGCTTTTCACCCCAGTGCTGCTGACTTGGGGTTCTGCACGTGGCACCGGTCCCTGTGCGGCCAGGCCCCAGGCACCTAGCATTTCCCATGGGTGGCTGCCCCAAGATTTCCCTCCAAGCCTCTGACACCCGCACTAAGGGATCCACGGAAGGTACTGATAATGCATGGAAGGCTCCCACCCACCCTCGTGTGGCCCAAGCACTGTGGTTTTGTCAACTAACATTTTGGGGGCTGCAGTGGTCAAGACAGGAATAACCAATCTGCCTAAAACTACCTGGCGCACAGCAGGAGCTCAAAACATATTACTGGGATGACGAGCTGAGTCTGATTTCACAGTAAATGAGAGTTCAGAGAGGTTGGGCAAAAGCCATGAAGTCACACAGCAAAGTAAGAGGTAAGGGCAGATTCAAATCCAGGATCCCTGGCTTTGTCCCGGTCTACCTGCCAACAGCACTTACAATGTATTTTTCTAAAATAGGGCAGGGCGGGGACCCCAGCCAACATCTTGACTAAGAGAACTCAACCTCACAGGAGCCTTTAAATACACGGCGTAAAAAAAAAAAAAAAGATACAAATGAACTTATTTATAAAACAGAAACAGACTTACAGGTATTGAAAACAAACTTATGGAGTGGCATGGACTTACATACACTACCAAATGTAAAATAGATAGCTAGTGGGAAGCAGCCGCACAGCACAGGGAGATCAGCTCCGTGCTTTGTGACCACCTAGAGGGGTGGGATAGGGAGGGTGGGAGGGAGATGCAACAGGGAGGGGATATGGGATATATGTATACATACAGCCGATTCACTTTGTTATACAGCAGAAACTAACACACCATTGTAAAGCAATTATACTCCAATAAAGATGTTAAAAAAAAAAAAAGAACAAACTTATGGTTACCAAGGGGGAGACGTGGGGGGAGGGATAAATCAGACCTTGGGATGAACATACACATACTACTATATATAAAATAGATAACCAAAAAGGACCAACTGTATAGTACAGGGAACTCTACTCAACATTCTGTAATACCCTATATGAGAAAAGAATCTGAAAAAGAATAAATATATGTACAACGGAATCACTTTGCTGTACACCTGAAACTAACACAACACTGTAAATCAACTCTACTCCAATAAAATTTTAAATAAACAAATAACTAAAGAGGGTCAATCTATACATAAATTAGGAGGAAGTGACACATGTGAAGCGCTTAGAGAGCAAGCTGCACCCCAGCCAGGCCACCCAGCCGCTGTGCAACATCTAGCTGTGTGACACTAGGCAAATGACTCAACCTCTCTGGGCCTCAGTTTCTCCACCCACCAAATGGGTATAAGAGTCCCTGCCTCACAGAGCTACCATGAAGATTAAACCTATGAAAAGTCTGCCTTCAAACTCTATCCCAAATCTTCCCACTTCTCCCCATCTTCTGTCTCTACTTGTTCCATCCCACCATCCTGCCTGGACCAGTACAGTCTCCTCTGCCCTGTGCCCCCCACTCCCACTGTCTAGCCTCCCTGCAGCAGCCAAAGGGCTCCTGTGAGTGTCTGAGTCAGGTACCCACCTCCCTCCTCTGGGTAAAAGCCCAAGGCCTCCCTGCCTGTGCTCTTACATGACCTGCCCCCACCCCATCCCCTCCCTGCCCTCCCCTCCTCTCTCTCTCCCCCTCACTCACTCTGCTCCAGACACACTGGCCTCCTCGATGTTCCTCCAACACGCCAGGCACGGTGCTGCCTTTGCACAGGCTGTGCCCTCTGCCCAGAACATTCTCCTCTGACACAGCCACTTGGCTTCCTCCCTCACCTCCATCAGGGTTTTACTCAAATTGTCAACTCCTCAATAAAAAGCCGTCCCTACAACCCCATTTAAAATGATGGCCCTGGGACTTCCCTGGTGGTCCAGTGGTTAAGACTTCGCCTTCCAATGCAGGGGGTGCAGGTTCGATTCCTGGTCAGGGAGCTAAGATCCCACATGCCTCACGGCCAAAAAAAAACCCCAAAACATAAAACAGAAGCAGTATTGTAACAAATTCAATAGAGACTTTAAAAAATGGACCACATAAATAAAAATAAAATAAATAAAAATAAAATGACGGCCCTGGGACTTCCCTGGCGATCCAGTGGTTAATAGTCCGCACTCCCACTGCAGGGGGCGTGGGTTCGATCTCTGGTCAGGCAACTAAGATCCCGCATGCTTCAAAAAAAATAAAGAAAAAGAAAAAGAAACTTAAAATAAACATCGATTAAAAAAATAAAGATCAATTTTAAAACTTAAAAAGTTAAATAACATACACGACAGCCCTCATCCCTCGACTCACGTACCCCTTTTTCTCTTTTACTGTGTTCTCTTATCACCACCTGACATGACACATAGTTTATGTTGCTTATTACCTCTTCCTGATCAGAACGTGAGCCCCACAAAGGCATACACTTCTTCTTCCCCGCTGGGCCCCAGCAGAGACCCAGCACACAGTAGGTGCCCGGATGACAAGGCACAGATGTGGGGAGGCGGCAGCCACAGCTGAACCAGCCACCGGTCCTCCAGGGCTGGCTGGCGGAGGAAGCAAATCCACGCCTCCTCCGGGGGGCCCTTCCTGTCCCCATTTCTGAGCTATCCCTAGACTCTGCCCTCTGCCCCCTTTCCTGAGCCTCCAGCCAACACCTGCTGAGGAAACGCAGGAAGCAGGGGCGGCCTCCGTGGTGCCTGTGGCCTGGGATGGGCATGTTCCTCCGGGCAGTTTAATCCCTGCCCCGTTGGAAGGGAGGCCCCAGAGGTTGAGCCAGGACCTCCAAGCCAAACAAACAGACCGACTCGAGAAGCATCCACCTCCCCGATCCCGCTGCCAGGAAGAGGTGCCGCTCTGGAAGGTGCCTGATAACTATTTAGGGAATAGACGTATTATTCAGGGGCGCCGTGTCACCCTCACTCGCAGCCCAGCAGTAAGGCTTCACCCCTGCTAACTCATCGGATCCTCCCAAGGACCCTGGGAGGGTGGGGTCATCATTTTCCCTGTTTTACAGATGGGGACACTGAGGCCGGGAGGTGAAATCACAGCAGATGAGGAATAGAGCTGGGACTTGAACCCAAGCCATCTGGTCCTCGAGTCTGCCTCTTAACCACTAGTCTACATGGTCTCAATGAATACAAGTATAAAACACGGCAGGAAAACATCTGCAACACCTACGGACCATTGGCTGTGTCCTTGGCCTCGTGGGGGAGGGGGAAACAGCGAGTGTACCTTATCCCTCAGCCATCTTCCAACAATCTGGTAACATGCTTCATTCTAAAGATGAGGAAAACTGAGTCCCCGAGGGAGGTAGTGATTTCCTGAAGGTCCCCAGAAGCGGCAGTGCCCAGACCTGGCACCAAATTCACTCCATCCTTCCCTGGGATGGGTAATGCAGGCTGTTTCAGAGGTGGCCCGAGTGCTAGAATGAGGTCGGCTCACATCTCAAGAACACCCACTGTGTGCTGGCCCGAGTGAAAAACCATCAGGGGTCTTATTTCCAGGTGGGTATACTGAGGCTCAGAGAACTTCAGCCATGTGCCTGGGTCCCGAGATGTCCCCATTTCACAGACCGGTGAACCGAGGCTCAGAGAAGTTGCTCCATGTGCCTGAGGCCACACAGCCAGCAAGAGGCAGCCCTGGGACTCGGACCCAGGGCTTCCTGACCAGACTTGGAACTGTGGGCTGGCGTGAGCCTGCAGTGGAAGCTCTCAGCTCTGCAAACCAGACACCCCTTGGCCGCGATGGAGGGGCAGGATCCACGGGGACACACAGTGCGAAACCCCAAATGACAAGTGTCGGCATGGAAACAGCCTGTGGGTGGCTGGGCTTCTTCAGGCGTAAAAATGGGGGGGGGGAACACCTAACACCAACTGTATTTTTAAAAATTCCACAGGAATAAAGAGGCTGGACCGTCAGCACGGCATCACGTCCGTGGGCAGGCAGAAGCCCCAGAACGCAGGGACACAGCTATTTTAAAGGGGCTATTTCTGGAGGCCGAGGTGAGAACACGGGGGCGGGAGGAAGGATCAGGAGCAGCCGCTGGGCGGCCCGAACTGGCCGCCTGCAGGGGGGGGGGAGGGGGGAGAGGCGAGTGAAAAGGGAGAACTCGGGAGCCACCTGCTTGGTTGGTGCCAACGCAGGCGCTGCCACGAGCCAGCTGGAGGACCTCAGGCGTCTCAGAGCCTCATCTCTTGCCCTGTGAATGGAGATCTGTGGGTGCAAAACGTGCACGGGGCCCTACTGTGCACAGGCGCTGCTGTGGACATAGCAGAGGAGACGGCCGAAAAGGAGGTGGATGACAAGTAAAAGGCATAAGACATGGAGATGGTGACAGCGATTCCAGTAAAAGCAGAGCAGGAGAGGGGAAGATGGTGGCCAGGTAGACAGGCGGATTTGCAAATAACACTCTTACAAATCGTTTCGCAAGTAATAACTTTGCAAATCTTCACAGGGCGGTCAGGGGAAGCCTCACTTAAAAATGAGCAGAGACCCGAGGAGAGAAGGAAGAAAAGCACTGTGTCCTGAGGCTCACCTACTGCCGCTATTAGGATCAAGTTGGGCGGCGGATGCCAAAAAACTCACAAGAGAGGCACCTTCACATAAAAGAAGCTCCCAGGTCGTCCTTTCAGGGCTATTTTGCCCACCCCATAATCATCAGAGTCCAGGCTCCTTCCATCTCTTTGATCCCCCATTCTTATCCCTGATACCTGCCTCATGGTCCAAAATGGCTGCTTGGGTGCCTACCATCACCTCCGTATTCCAGCTGGGGGTGGGGAGAAGGAAGCATGTGCTACCTCCCTTTGAAGGCATTTCCAGGAAATTCTGTTCATTTATCCCACCGGTCAGAACTGAATCATATAGCACAGACAGCTGCAAGGTACAATGGGAAATTTTTTTTTTTTTCCACCAGGTGGCTATGTGCCTAGATAAGTCAAAGGGTTCAATTGCTGTGGAGGAGAAAGACGGGATATTGGTAGACCCCACCAAAAACACGTAGCCCGACGGGGTTAGGTCTTACTTTCAAACCAGTGTATCTGAGAGACTTTGGCCTGCATAGAGAAGACAGATGTTATCAGGGCCAGCCCCCTGCCTCCATGCCAGGATGCTTTTCATTCATCCCAGGCTCCGCCTCCCCAAATACCCCAAGGTCAGAAACTGGCTGCAGCCCAAGTTCAGGCTCCGTGTTTCCAGGGGCCCCTCGGAAGGCAGGACCCCACCTACGGTCTGTGCTCGCTAAGCACCTGGGCCCAAGGCACCAGGCATCTCCCATCCCACCTTGCGCCTGCCTGGTGAGGACGCCCAGCCAATTCATCTCCTTCTCCTTGGTAAACAACTGTCAGGGAAAATAAATAGTTTTTAATAGGCTCATTAATTGAATTCAGGGAGAAATAACCTTCTCCCCAGGCTGTTGAGAAGGAATACTCAAGACACACACAAGAAAGTCCTAGCACCCTGGTCGGAAGGTGGAGACCCCTGAACGGTTCTAGCCACATGAACTCAACCAGCAAGGGCGCCATCCCCCTCCCCGGCTTCTTCCAGCCTTCTCGAGGTTGGAAGTCTCCGGTGGGTGCTAACTGGGCTTTAACGCCTCAGTAGCCCTTGGCCTCTGCTTTAAGCCTGTGGCGGTAGCAGGATGATTTAATGTCCTTTTTTTTTTCTTTTTTTCGTTTGGCTCTCATCACATTTATTTCAAAGGTTCTGCCTTCTTATGTCAAGGACATACCACGTTGCCCATTCATGAGAGTAAGACAAATTTTTCTCCTTTAAGTTTTCAAAGAGAATGGGTTTCAAGAAAACTACCAAGTCACTAGGAGGACCAGGTAGATGGGGCAAAAGGCACACGTCAAAGTGAGTGACTGAAATTTGGGTGATGTCGGGGAGAGCACTGGATGCGGAGTCCAGAGGCCTCGACGCAGCCCACAGGGTGACTGAGGCACAGAACTAGAAGGTCAGAACTGACCCCCTGCACCTGTCGAGGGCTCTGGCCACACAGGTGTGACTCAGTTTCCCCACCGCGGCTCAGGTGGTCCTGGGGCAGGCCTCCTGCCAGCCTGCTCTCAGCACTGTAGCAGGAGACTCGACACCCCTGGGAGAAGCCAGACTTGGGCCCTGCTGCTCCCAGGACCCCCAAACCCTTTGTCCCCCAAAGCTCTGTATGCAGGTCCCCCAATTTGCCCCCAGAAGGCATTCATCATCAGGCTGTATTGTACGATGTTTAGCCAGTTCCATTTTGCCATGCCAGCACTTTCCAAGCACAGTCGGTACAGATCTTTCTAATCATTCAAGAGACGGTCTTTGCTCCCATTTTAGACAAGGAGACTGAGGCCCAGGGTCATGCTGTGCATGAGGCCAAGATTCAAACGTGGGTTATTCAGATGTCCAATTCAATCCCTCAAAGAAAGCCTGGCCCATTCCTGGGGGCTCCTCAGTGACTTTTCTACCTATCTGGCCGGATGCACACGGTGTCAAATGAACATCAGGGCTCCTTGAGTCTTAAAAATCCCCTGGCCCAGTTACTATGCCCTTTGGGGGTTCCCTGCTCCTTTGGGCTTCTCACCTCCTCCCCAGGAGACAAGAAACCTCATGGACTGTTTCAGGGTTCCCTCACCCCATGACACCTGGCCTCAGGGCCCCTGGCTCTCAGCAGCCAATCATCATGGCTTCTGCGCCAAACAGCTCAGACATGCAGAGACTCATGAGGGCAGGCAAGCGGCCGAGGTCACACAGCACCTCCACTGGGGACTTGGTGTCCTAGCCTCCCTGCCCAGGGCAGTGGGAACTGAGTCAGGGCGTTTCAGCCGCCTGATGCGGGGGCTTTCCCAGCCACCATGACCCACCTAATCTGGACAATTAGACACGCTGGGTCTAGTGCAGGAGGGCAGTGGCTCTCCAAAACCAGGTCTGGGGAGGGGGAGCCAGGTGGAGCTCCCATCCTGAAAAGGGGGGCAGACAGACCGCAAAACAGCAACTGAAGAAGTAAAATAAAAAGAGTGCTGGGGAACACTGGCTGGATAGGGTTGGCCTGGCCAGAAACGGAGCTCCTGGCGGAGGAAACAGCAAGGACAAAGGCCTGGAGGTGGGAGAAGAAGGAAGGTCAAGGTGGTTGGTACAGAATGAGTGAGGAGGGAGTGGATGGAGAAGCCGGCAGGGGACTGGCTGGCAAGCAGGGTTTGGGTGTGCCAACCAGAGAGGCAAAGCAACCTCCCTGAAGTCACACAGCTCGTAAGAGGCAAAAACATATCTCACATCCAGACCAGCCGACAACATGTCCCTCCTTCTGTGACCAGCCTTCTGGCTCCATAATTGCTATGTGCTCCAGCTGGGCAAAATGAAACCGCAGAGCCTCCTTGTGCAAAAATTAAGAATTTCAGGGCTTCCCTGGTGGCGCAGTGGTTGAGAATCTGCCTGCTAATGCGGGGGACATGGGTTCGAGCCCTGGTCTGGGAGGATCCCACATGCCGCAGAGCAACTGGGCCCGTGAGCCACAACTACTGAGCCTGCGCGTCTGGACCCTGTGCTACACAACGAGAGAGGCCGCGATGGCGAGAGGCCCGCACACCGCGATGGAGAGTGGCCCCCACTTGCCACAACTAGAGAAAGCCCTCGCACAGAAACGAAGACCCAACACAGAAAAATTAATTAATAAAAACTCCTACCCCCAACATCTTCTTTAAAAAAAAAAAAAAAAGAATTTCAAGAAAGCAAGAGCAGATCATTCAACCAAGTAAAGACCCCCTGAACCTCCACAAGCACAGAAATGCCACCTCAGTTCGCCTGTGGGCACATAGGCAGCCCCAGGAAAAGGCTCCAGCGTGCCAGTTTCTCATCCTCACTCCGTGCCTCAGTTTCCCCATCTGCCAGGTGGGGCGACAGCTGCCACCTCTCAGGGCTGTTCTAAGGATGAAAGGAGAAAATTTGAGTGAAGCCGGAGCCCAGGGCCAGACACGCAGTGTAGGCTCCATGACGGGGACTTCATGCCTGTTTGGGTTATTTCTCCTCCGTTGCAGTTGTTTGGGAAATTGTGGGTGTGGAGCTCCATCCACATCTCCCCCAGCGGTTCATGAAGATGGGGGATGGGAGAGCACAGTCATTTAGTCCCTGCTTGTGTACCCTGGGTGCCAGGTCCCCTATCAGCGTGACAGCATTTAACTCCCAATGACACAGCAGGCAAGATGTATTCCCATTTCATGGATGAGAAAAGTGAGGCTGGGGGCAGGGAATAAGGGGTCACCTCACACAACCAGGTAGGGCCTGTACCAGGATTCGAACTTAGTGCTCCGGCCTCCAAAGGCCAGGTGGGAAAAAAGGGGAAAGACCTGCCCGCAGCAGCCCCTCCATCTCCCAGATCCAGCACTGTCACCAGAAACCCCAGCCGTTCGTGCTTCTAGAATCCATACGTCAGGCGCAACTACCCGCTTGTGATAATCAACTGGGCCGTGGGGCCGGGACAGGTGGGCAGCGGGAACCCGTTAGCAGTCTCGGCGTTTGAGTCCAGCAAGACGGTGCAAGGCACGGGAGGCGGACGTTCATGGACAAGCCAATGGCCCGGCCGCCTGATTTCTCTCACCACTGGGGTCTGGAGCACAAATCAGGTTTTCTAAGGCTCAGCATTACTGACATTTAGAACCTGATCATTCTCTGTGGGGGGCCATCCTGGGCGCTGCGGGATGTTAAGCGGCATCCCTGACCCCACCTGCTCGATGCCAGGAGAGCCCCCAGTCGTGATGACCACAGACGTCCCCAGACATCGCCCTGTGTCCCCTGGAGGAGCGAAATCGCCCCTCGTTGAGAACCACTGTCATGAACTCTACTGATAACGCAGGTGACCCGGTGCCCCAGCCCCGAGAGCAAACAGGTATTTCCAGAAAAGACAAGAGGCAAGGGACCCTCCCGCAGACAGAAGGTAAGTCACAGCCCTGCCCCGTGGGACGAGCCGGCTTCCTTCTGTGTAGCATTTAAGTTTATCATTACGACCAATATTAATATAATCAGAGCCAACGTTTATCGAGCGCAGCTGCTGGCCCAGGCCCTGTTCTCCGCCCTCCCTGTGAATAATCGCGCCGCTGCCTCCAAATAGCTCCTCAATGTGGCTGTGATTCTTCGATCCATTTTACAGCCCGGGAACCTGAGGCTTGGGGACGGCAAGTGAGCTGTCGAGTCCACAAAACTGGCAAACGGAGGTGTTGTAAGGAGAAGAACGATCAAAGAATGGAAAAATAGGGCAATTTCATGTAAAAAAAAATCTAGATTTCTGGTTTATCTTGGAAAACCAAGCAGATCTGGCTGTGGAGCCATTCAGGGCTGCCCGTCTGGTGCCCACCACCCCTTGGCATGAACTGCCCAGCCCTGATGCGTGCGCACTGGGGTTTGAGAATGACATTTCTGCTATGTCTTTTTTTCTTTTTTTAATTTTTAGTGGAGTATAGTTGCTTTACAATGTTGTGTTCGTTTCTACTGTACGGCAAAGTGAATCAGCTATACACATACATATATCCCCTCTTTTCTGGATTTCCTTCCCATTCAGGTCACCGCAGAGTACTGAGTAGAGTTCCCTGGGCTATACAGTAGGTTCTCATTAGTTATCTATTTTATACACAGTATCAATAGTGTATATATGTCAATCCCAATCTCCCAATTCATGCCACGCCTCCCTTTCCCCCTTGGTATCCAAACGTTTGTTCTGCCGTGTTACCCTCTCTGGACTGGTGTGAAGACATCCAGCCCACCCTTCTAGTGCGAGGCCCAGCCGGGCGGGCGGGCGGGCAGGCAGGCAGGCAGGCAGGCATGGCTGTGTGGCTTTAGGCAAGTTGCTCTCCCTCTCTGGGCCTCGGCATGACAGTTGTTCCAAGAGGTGTTTCCCCAACTCCCAGGTCTCCACTAGCAATGATCTTTGCACCCAAGCTCTGGGGGCTTTCAGCAAACTCTAGCTGCACGTGTGGAAACTGCAATGTGAACTCCTCAGTGTCAGGACCCCATGTGGTCACCCACCTCTTGCTTCTGCTTCCCTCACCTCCTGCCACACAGCTGAAGATGCTCCACCTCCCAGCTTTGCACCTGCTGTTCCCAATACCTGTTCAACTCAGAAAGGTCCCCCTGATGCCCACCCCCAGACAAAACAGTGGCCTGGTGACCTGTCGGGGGCCATGGGATTTCCAGTCTCTGCAGAGCCCTACTGCAGCCGATATTTTTTCTTGCTTAGCTTATTTATGTATTCAGCCTCTCCCAACAGACTGCAGGGTCCAGGGGATGGAGGACCGAGCCTGCCTTGTTTACTGCTGTATCCCCAGAATTCGACTTTTTTATTTACAAAAAGAAAGAAAGGAAAAGAATGTACAAAGCGCTTTCTGTCTACCTGGCATGTATTTTCATGAGTAAAGCAACACCAAAGCACCCATCTTACAGATGAGTAAACTGAGGCGCACGGCCGCTACATAACTAGTCCAAGGCTCCACAGCTGGTCTACATACATAGTCTGAGGCCCCACAGCTGGTGAGCAGCAGAGCTGGGATTTGAACCCAGAGTCTGGCTCTTGAGTTCTCTGGCCGCCGGTATTCAACAAATACTGATTGACTGAATGAATGAATTGGCAAATGAAGGAATGAAGGCTCACACACCAAGCTTATAAACTGACTGCTTTCCTGAACACCTCTCAGCAGGGCCCGAGGCAAAGCTGAGCCCACACGGCCCTGAATTGTCCCGGACCTTCCCCCAGGCACTCACCCAGATCCACCACAGCTCTGGAAGTCGGGGGTCCACTGTCTGAGGTCTCAGGAGTGCGGGAGCCACCTGCCCTCTCCGCCTGCCTTGTCTGGCTTCCCATGGCTCAGATCCTGCCAGGCCCTGGCCCGGTCCTGCTGCAGAAGTGGGGCGGCCTTGATTAGGCAGCCAGTGACGGGGAACGCCCCAGTTTGCAGTGGCTGAGTCATCCTAATGTTTCTCCCATGCTAGACCCCGTGAGGGGCTGAGGGTTGGGGGGTGCTGCTGGGGAGCCCCCACCGGGCAGGTCTGGCTATGGATCAACACATCACTTTACACGCATTAACTCATTTAATCCTCCCAACAAAGCTATGAGGTGGATAGCATTACTCTCCATTTTACAGATGTGACCATGGAAGCACAGAGAGGTTGAGCAACTTGCCCCAGGTCACACAGCCAGCGAGAGGCAGAGCCGGGATTTGAAACCAAGCAACCTCGGACCAGCGTCCATACTCTTACCCTCTGAGGAAGGCAGCTGGGAGCCCCGGAGTCTCCACAGTGACTCGCACCCAGCAGGTGAACCGTCATCAAAGCTACTTCTTTGACAATGGGGCAGAGCCCCAGCTCCTTCCCAGGGGTTAAGACTTCAGGTTCTGGCAGCCACTAGTCCTGGGTAAGATTTCCAGTTCTGTCACTTGTGGACTGTGTAACCTCAGGCCAGTGAAGACCTCTCTCTGTGCCTCAGTTTCCCTGTCTGCAAAATGGGGTTCCGAGCATGCTCCTAAGGTGCTTACTCAGCGTAGGACCTGGCACGGGCACCAACCCCAAATAAGTCAGAGCAGCTATTATTATCCCCCGACATCCCCTCATTTGCTGATCACAGGGTTAATTATAAGTGGCATTAAATTATACACACACAGACGCATCGACCTCCCTTCCCCAGAACCCCTGAATCTCCACCAACACTCCATTACCCACACGACAGCACGACAATAGAGCATCTTCCCGGCCCCACTCCACCTAGCCTGCCTCCATCCGAGGGTCCCAGGCCTCTGGCACTGAGGATGCGACACCATTTGGGGGCCGGGCGTCGTAAGACAGATGCAGCCAGCAACCGATGACACATCCAAGAGCTGAGGGAGGCGCTTTACCTACAGCATCTCCTGTCCAGGCTTGCCATGAAGCAGGCTGTGATTGCTCTGATCTTAGAGATGAAGGAGCACAGAGAGGTCAACCAACCAGCCCAAGTATGCACAGTAGGGTGGGTGCTGGAAATCAGCGCCCCCCTCCAAGCCAGAGGCATAACTTCATTTTGCAAATGAGAAGGCTCCCACACAGAGAGGTTAAAGGGCAGAGGCGATGCCACACAGAGAGGGAGAGAGGAAGGAGAGAACCAGGAAACAAAAATATCGGGATTTTCAGTTTCCCTAGGAGGAAACGCCTGGCCTTCCTACAGGGGACTAATGTAATAGCAAAGAGTTCAAAAAACAAACAGAAAAAAACTCAAAAGCCGCAGGGACCATCCAGGGAGTTCTGGAGAAAATCTGCTTCAAAAAAAGGGTATTTATGGGAGCGGGGTCACTGTGACCCAGAAACCCAAGCTCCAAGCCCCAGATCAGGGTGGAATCCATGGGAATGAGTATGGGGATCTCCGGGGAAAGAAACCTCGGTGTGTTTTCAGGTCTGGAATCCTTTTGGCCTCCGCAGGACTGGGAGGGCGCCTCGATTCCGAGAACAGGAGAGGGATTCCACGGCCAGCCCGGGATTCCACGGCCAGCCCGGAATAGCACCAACCCCCAGGTCCAGCCTGGCCAGACCCGGGGGAGGGGCAGCGGTATCGGCAGCTCCTCAGAGGAGGGGAGAGAGAAGAGAGACAAAAATAAAGCAACACGAAAGTCGGGGCCTGTCCGTGAGTCACTCCCACCCGCTTGTTAATTTTCGCCTTTGCAGAAGTGTAAGCCAATTGATTTTTTTCATGCTCCCCACACACAACACCCCGCCCCCCGCCCCCCGACAACGCTTCTGAAATATCAGAGACAAGACAGAAATGGTACGTCGGGGTTCTTTTTTTTTCCCTTTGTGTGTGTGTGTGTGTGTGTGTGTGTGCGCCTTTTCTTTCCTTAAAGAAAAAAGAGAGAAGGGGGAAAAAACCCACAAACCACACTCGAAATCCGTGAGCTTCTAGAAGGCCAGAGGGTGTGACAAGTTGGACCGCTGGGTCAGCAGACCCAGGTATCACCGCTTCCTGTGCATCCCAAGCTAAGATCTGCCCATGTCCGGGCTGTCCGTCCTCCTGGTGACAGGCTGGCATGCGCTTGAATTTCACCCCCTTCCAACACCCCATCTTCTCCGGCTATAAGCCAGGAGCTTTCTGGTTCCAGGCTGAAGTCAGACAAAATGTTTGAAACCATCTGAAAAGCCCTCATCCTCCCCAGCGCAGTGGTGTGACTTTTGTCCACGGACCCACACGGGCTTTTGTCAGCTTGGCACCTGGATCTTGCCCACTGTCCCCACTGGAGGCTGAGCCCCCCTGCGCGGCGGGCAGCTGGGGTCTCTCCACACTCCCCCGCCAGGCATATTTTGTAGCGGGGAAGGACAGGGCAAGGGCAGAGAGGGGCACCTCCTCCTTGCAAATTCTGGGAAACAGGCCACCCACCCACGGAGGGTGTGCCAGGAGGCTGTCCTAGGTGCAGAGGAAAGCGGGGTGGCATCTCAGTGCCCCTGCCTAGGCCCCCTGCCTCTTTCCAGAAGCACAAGCCCTCCCTCTACCCCCAGAAAGGGAGCCACGGCCCGCAACGTGCTGGCCAAGCCCACTGCACTTCCCAAGGACCTTTCTCAGGCTCCAGATGACTCTACAAATGGAACCTAATGCGCTCCATCTGGGGGTGGGGGGTGGGGTGGGGCGGGGATAGCTTTCAGCTGCAAACATTAAGCTTTGTCAATTATCCCCCAAACCCGCCAGGTTTATAAATATCCGTCTTTATTTTTAGGGTTTTCCTCCCCTTCCTGAAGTCTCTCAATGCCCCCCCCCCCCATACGCAATGGCTACACTAAAGTCACGCGAAGCAGGTGAACCTGGGGCTCCCGGGTGCCGCGCCTCAGAGCCACGTAGTCCCTGCCCGTTCCTGCCTGCCCCTTCCCAGCCACCTCGCTGACCATTGTTCGGTGGAGTAATCAGCGAAGCCACAGGTCTCCTAGCGCCTGGCTCCTGGGAGCGGCAGCTGGAGGTGCGCTGTGCTCCAACACCTGCGACAGGCTGTTCAGTGCCAACCCAGAAGGCAGGAGGGGAAATCGAGTCACCCCTGGAAAGCCGTTTGCTGAGGGGAAGTGGATCTGTCTCCCCAACCCGTCCCGGGTCTAGGGAATACCAGGCAAAGCCCCACGCTCTGAACAGCCCAAAGAAGAAAATGAGCGCACAGGGATGGCTCCAGAATTGTCCCCCCAGATGCCACAACTAAATCCCTGACATCCAGGGAGCTTCTCCCCTTCCACCTGGTCCTGACACCTCGGCCCAGAACCACAGCCCCAGTGTTGGGAAAAAAATGCCCCATGTCTCTGAATGGGGCCCACAGATATGTGAAGATGCCCGAGATCCCCTGGGAAGCAGGGGAAAAAGAAAGGTGCTTGGAATGCTGCAAGGAGCTAGAAACAGAAGCACGGTCAGTGGGCGATGATTCCTGTGCGGGCAGCAGGCAGGCGCCTGGCTGGCAGTGCTCCTCCTTCTGTGCCCACCACAAGGCCAGGGTCCCTGAGGGAGGAGGGTTCCCCCAAGGAGCCCAGCCCACACCCCAGCAGCGCCTTCCAATGCCACACCCCGGCCACACCAGAATGACCCATCCCCCTGTCCCCGCAGAGGGTGAGGAGTGGGCCAGGCGTGGCCTCTCCTCGCAGGATGGCCACCGACATGACAACACCAGCCCCCGTCCCCTCCTGGGGGCCAATGTCCTCGGCTGGGTGGCAGGAATAGAAAAGCGCATGAGCTCACCAGGTAGGCCGGGTCTCCCACGACGTTTTGTTTGCCTGTGCCCAATTATACCAAACTCTCAGGGCAATCAAGTATGGCGGGTGGCTGCCCCCAGGGGGCTGGGGGGGGCCGGGGCCCCAGGCAGAAGTGCACCATCATGGTGAAGGTGCCCCCCAGGCCCGGGCACAGGGCAAGACGAAGCTTTCTGGAGGGGGAAGAATGGAGACACAACAGCAGGCATCAAGAGATGCCTCTCGGAGGGCATTGTTGGGGGCGGGTAAGGGGAGCCAGCCAGAGACCCAGGCCCAAGTTGGTGGGCTCTAGGATTGGGGGGTGGGAAGCAGCCGCCCCCCAGCCCCAGCTGCCTGCCTTCCGCAGCCAAAGTATCAGCTGGCAGAGGAAGAAGAGAGCTGAGGGACAGAAGGTAGGCGAGATTGGCAGGGGGAGGGGGCACAAAGGAAGGGGACCCTGGGAGGGGGAGGGGAGCTATGCAAATGGTAGAATCGACAGAGTCCCTCAGCGATTAATAAAAGCTCCAGCAGCGGCGGTTGGTATCACAGGAGTAGAGGCGCGGGCTGGCTCTCTCTTCTCACTGGCGCAAGGTGGCTCAGAGGGGGAAGCAGGGCACCCCAAACAAAAGGAACTCTTGCCCCCTGCACCCCAGGAACAGCAACAATGGGGAACATCAAGGGAAGACTAGAACCCCGGCAGCCAAAGTCCTGGGGGGGGGGGCGCGAGGAGACCAATGGGAACCCAGAGCAGGTGGGCCCCTGTCCTCGGGACCCTCGGGGACCCTCCGGCTTTTGTCCCCGCTTCTCAGAGTCCTAATACCCAGCCTGGACACCTCAGACGCCCACCCACCTCTTCGCGAGCTGGGGGCCAGGCTGGTTTTTCAGGGGTTTGGCCAGAGGCAGAAGGGCCCCACACTCAGAATGAAGACTCCCCCAGATGGAGATGGGGGGAAAGGGGAATCCCAGCTGAGCCCGAGAGGGGGAGGGGAGGCACCTCCCAGACGAAGGCGCTGGGGAGGTTTGTTAATTTGGGGGATGAGGACCCTAGGGGGTGGCTAAATTTGAGGAAGGGTTGCAGAGGAAAGGACGCTCAAAAGCTGCTTATTTACGGCTCCTAGAGGAGGATTTGAAATCGGGGAAGAATCACTAAAGAGGAGGCTCTAGATTTGGGGGGGGTGTGGCTGAAAAAAAGATTCCACTTTGGGGTGGATTCTCTGATTTGGGAATTTTGGAGAGAAGGCAGACGAAGGAGAGTTCTCTGATCTAGGGGGAGTTTCGTGGGGGTAAGTGCCCAGGATTTGTTTGTGTGCTGAGGGGGGGAGGGTGGAATTCTAAATTTGGGAGTGATTTCCGTAAGGAACAGTGAACTTGGCCGCAACCCGGCCAAAACCCTTGCGCTCAGAGTATGGGCGCTCGAACTCGGAGGGCTTCCCTCCGGGCACGGCGCCCCCCTACCCGCACCCCCTTCAACCTGGTTCAGACGGCTCCGCCCCCGGGATGACGTCACCGCCCCTCCCCCCCCGCAGCCCCCGAGGGGGCTCCCGGGGCGTGCAGAACCCGCGAGGCTGGCAGCTCCAGGGGCGGCTTCCCCTCTCCCGGGATCCCCACGGGGCCCCCAGCTCCGAAGGGAGGTCGGGGGCCGGGCGCGTGCGCCCGCCCGTCCGCCAGAGTCCCTGGGGCTGGGGGCTGCCTTGCCCTACCTGGGGAAACTGGGAGGGGGAGCTGGGGCCACAGTAGGGTGGGGCAAGGCTAAGGTAGCGGAAGGCTCCCCACCAAAGGATAGATGAGGCCGGGAGGGCACTAGGGGGAGACAGCATTGAGTAGGGGGGTTCTCTAGGGGAGGGGGATTGGAGAGCGAAGGTGGCGGGCAGAGCAGCGGCTCTGAGCGCACCGGCCAGTCGGTGCCCCCCTCGCTCCCACCGGGAGCCGACTGTCCCGGGCTGGTCTCCACTCCGGGGCGCTCCCTGCCTCCGGGACCCGGCCGGGGAGCCTGGCCGGGCGCCGCTGGGGCCAGCACCCCCTCCCCACACACGCGCGTCCTCCCTCCGCGCCTTTGCCCCGCCCGCAGCCCGGGGTGGTGCAGCCGGCGGCGCTGGGCAGCTTCCAACGCCGCGCTCCGGGCGAGTCCAGCCCAGCCCCCTCCCCCGCCGCGGCGAAGCCCCCCACCCCGCCCGCCAAGCCCTCCCCGCTGCCCCTGTCTGCCCCGACCCAGCCCCTCAGGGGCATTGTTCGGACGCAGCTTGCCAGGCTCAGCGGCTGGGCGTGCAGCCGGCTGCAACGGAGCATCCTCCAAGCACAATGGCCGTGTAGGCTTCCCCGGCACAAAGCCGGCGCTTTGCCCACTCCGCTGCCTCCGAGAACCCCATTGGAGCGCCTGCATTTTTTTAAATCGAATTCATGATTTTTTTTCCCCCCTTACCTGGAGGCTGGCTGGGCTGGGCTCCCCCGGCTCTGCCCCGCTTCACATCCTGGCTGTTGCATGGGATTCGAGCGGAGCCCGAGCGCCAGCGGCTCGCGGCGTGCGCGCGCCGGCCGGGCTGCCGGGCGGGCGGCGCGAGGACACTCACTGCGGCTCGCGCTCCCCTCGCGCCGGCTCGCGCGCCCCCCCAGTCGGTGACGTCATCCCTTCCGCTAGCGCCGCCGCCGCCGGCTGGGGACGGGGCCGGGGCGGGGCTGGCACGGGCGTGTCACTGCGCAGCCGCGTAGTCGCCACGCCCCTCGTCCAATGAGGCGGCTCGGCGGGGTCACGTGGCCCTGGGCGTTTAAAGGGCTGTGGGAGCACGTGGGGCGTGGGGCTTCGCGCGACACGTGGGTGGCGGCGTCAGCCCGGGGTACCCGTCTGTCCGCGGGTCCGCCCGCTAGCCCCAGGGCGCTTGGCCCAAAGGCCATGGTGTTTGCCATGTGCTGCTGTAAACTCTGCCATGGCTCCCCAGTGCCCTCCGTGTAAAATGCAGCCCCCTCTGGGGGGCCCGTTTCTCTGTGTTCGCACCCATCACTCTGCCTCCAGGTGTCTATACCTAAGACAAGCCAGCTTCTTACAGTTCTTTCAATCTGTTCACTGCTGACTCAGGGCCCTTGCCCCTGCTGTTTCTTCACCTGGAATAGTCTTCCCCCAAGATCTTTCCCTTCTCTTTTTTCCCCGTCTCTGCTTAACCTGCAGCTCCTGGGAGGAGCCTTCCTTGACCATGACCATCAGCCACCCCACGCTCCATTCTCTGTGCCATTGTCCTGATTTAATTCTGGTCATGCTAGGGTGTGGATCTTCATGGGGCCCGGAGATCCCTGTGTCTTGGCTGCATGAATAAGGGAATGAGTGAGGGAACACTTCCTGCAGAGTAACCACTTTACAAACATCTTTTCTAATTACCATCAGCTGTTGCCCTTGAGGCAGGACAAACCAAAGTAGGAACCCCAGCTCAAACACTAACTTGCCGTGTGGGGCCCTGCCTCAGCTTTCCCACCTGCAAAATGGGTTTGCTTCTCTGGGTCTCAGTTTCCCATCTGTGAAATGGGGCAAGGTGTCTGCTGCTCACAAGAGAGTGTAAGGATGAAGTGTGATACTGTGCCTGCTTGCCCTGTAGTTGGTGCTTGAAAATGGGATAATGAGAAGAGGAAAAAAAAAGAAAAGAAAAACGGAAAGATTACCACGGAGGGTGGGAGGGCTCAAAGACAACAAACAAGATTGCACATAAAATTATCGTATTCTGAACCTGCTGGAAGGGTTTTATTTCTCCAAGGTATGTGTTTGGAGAGGGCCTCATCCCCACAAAACGACTCAAGTTTAGAATTTGGGGTTTTTTCCTCCAAAACCATTGATTCATTCATTCCTGGCCAAAGATGCAGATATAAACAAAAGGCATTAACTCAGGGAACAAAATGAGAAGGCGGAAGTCATAAATAGGAGAAAAGAGAGGAAGAGAATGAATAATTCAACAAGCAACCTAAATTAAGCTTGGAGTTTCCCAGAGGCCAGTGCAGGTTTGCAGAACCTATTTTGTCCTCCTTCCTAGCAGTGTGACCCTGACCTAGCCATTGACAATCTAACCTTGGTTTTCTCATCCAAGCAATTGGGAAACAGCCTCATCTTGAAGAATCAAATGGGATGGTCTGTGCACAAACGCTTAGCTGATTTGAGGTACACAGTAGATGCTCAAGCCTTGCATACTCGACGGAGGTAGAGTGAAATGAGAGGGCATGAGCCACACTCAGCCCTGCCACCTATTAGGAGAGGAACTTTGAACAAGTCACTCAGAGGCTCACTGTTACCATCTGCAAAAAGGGTACAACCACATCTACCTCTGAGAGTTCTTGTGAGCGGCAAAGGAAAACAGTTGTAAAATATGGTGCAGGAAACCAACCCATTCAGGCCATCAGTCTGTGTGCCAGGCTGTTTTTAGGGCTGGGGCACAGAAATAAACAAAAAGGCTAAAAAATTCCTGCCCTCCAGGAGTTGAGTCCAGTGGAGGAAATAGACAATATCTCACTTGGGGTAAAAACCCAAGTCCTCCTTGCAGCCCACAAGGTCCCCCAATGCCTGCCCCCATCACCTCCCTGCCCTCACCTCCTCCATCTGCACCCCTTGCTCACTCCATTCCACCCATGCCAGCCTTCTCACTGTTCCTTGCAAACATCAGGCACAGTCCAGCCTCAGGGCCTTTGCACTGGCTGTTCCCTCTGCCTAGGATGCTGTTCCTCCTGCTTTTCCCAAGACTGGACCTTCCTCATCCTTCAAATCTCTGAAAGACCCTCCCTGACCATCCTGCCAAAGTTTATCTTCATCTCAGTACCAGATTATTTATTACAATTTGGGACTGATTACTCTCTGGGGAAGTTTGCTTGTTTTCTGTCTATCTCCCCACTTTATCTGTGCCTGTTTGTCCATCTGCCAATGTAGGATAGTAATAGTCTCTATCTCCTAAGGTTGTTAGGAGGGTGAAATGAGTTACACCATCTAGAGTCTAGAAGCATTGATAAATGTGACCACTGTCAATGGAAAAACCAAGATGTCTAGCCAGGTGATCATAAAAATCAATACAGGGAAAACAGAACATTCTAGTCTGATATTGTTGCAGCCTCTGGCCATCCCCAGAGGGTTGACAAGTGTCAGAAGGGCATTAAAGATCCTGTAACACCAAACCAAGACCTCCTGCAAGCCGAAGCCTGTAGAGGAAACAGGAGAGAATGTTCTCCCTGGGAGCACGGCTTAAGCCTCAAAGTTCTACAAGGTGGAAAATACTAGAATTGGAAGGTGGGGCATAGTAGGTTCTGGGTCTCTTTTGTGTCTGCCAACCACAGGGACTGGCAAGCTGTGGATGTGACTCAATTCTTGTTGGGTGAAACGTTCAGTTAATGAACATCTCCACCTTTTGCAGGGGAGTGGTGGGCTTTCTTCACCCTTCCACCCTCCTCCTCCTTCCCTGACCGCCCAACCTCCACCCCAGTATCTCCCAGAACCTGGTAATTAGCTTCATTGTGTTTTCATTGAGACAACTCCAGAGAAACCATCAACTGCCCATCATGGTATGTACACAGGACTCCTCATGCCAAGTTCACGGAACCCAGCCTTAAATTCTTTTTTTTTTTTTTGCGGTATGCGGGCCTCTCACTGTTGTGGCCTCTCCCGTTGCAGAGCACAGGCTCCGGATGCGCAGGCCCAGCCGCCATGGCTCACGGGCCCAGCCGCTCCGCGGGATTTGGGATCTTCCCGGACCGGGACACGAACCCGTGTCCCTTGCATCGGCAGGCGGACTCCCAACCACTGCGCCACCAGGGAAGCCCCCAGCCTTAAATTCTTACAAGCCATTTCCAAAACATCTCCCTTACAACTCTGCCCTAAGCCAGAGAGTCCACTGTCTCTGTGCATTCCTTCAAGTTAAACATTTCTCTCTGTCTCTTCCAAAGTTCACTTCAAATGCCAAAGAGAAAAGGGGCAGATGGAAACACCCCATTTGCTGACTGGCTGCTCTTTACTGGGTTCAATGTGGGACCCCCTTGTGGGGCCCCTGATTTAGTTTATCAGGTAAGCATTAAGGCTCTGGAGTCAGAAAGACATGGTTTCAAATCCTGGTGGTAGCACTTAACAGAATTCAACATCCCTTCATGATAAAATACTCAGCAAACTAGGCATAGGGGGTATTTCCTTGACCTGATAAAGAACATCTACAGCTAACATCATACTTAATGGTGAAAGACTGGATGATGTCCCCCTGAGATCAAGAGAAAGACAAGGATGTCAGCTCTCACCAATGCTATTTAACATTGTACTCGAGGTTATAGCCAGGCAATTAGGCAAGAAAATGAAATAAAAGGCATCCAGACTAGAAATGAAGAAGTAAAACTATCTCTATTTGCACGACATCATTTGGTAGATAGAAAGTCCTCAGGAATCCACTAAAACAAAACTATTAAAACTAGTAAACAAGTTCAGCAAGGCTGCGGGACACAAGATCAATTACGCAAAAATCCATTGTATTTCCTAAGCATTGGCAATAAACAAGCAAAATGAAATTAAGAAACCAATTCCCTTTGCAACTGATCAAAAAGAATAAAATACTTAGTGATACCTTTACTGAGAAATACAAAATTTTATACTATGAAAACAACAAGACATTGCTGAAAGAAATGAAAGAAGACCTAAATAAATGGAAAGACATCCCATGTTCATGGATTGGAAGACTTAATATTAAGATAGCAATATATCCCCAAGTTGATCTATAGGTTCAACCCAATCCTTATAAAAATCCCAGCTGGCTTCTCTGCAGAAATTGACAAGCTGATTCTAAAATTCATATGGGAATTAAAGGGACCCAGAATAGCCAAAACAATCTTGAAAAAGAACAAAGTTGAGGGGCTCACACTTCCCAATTTCAAAATTATTGCAAAGCTACAGTCATCAAGACAGTGGGGTCCTGGCAGAAGGATAGATGGTCAATGGAATAGGACTGAAAGTCTAGAATAAACCCTCTCATCTATGGTTCATTGATTTTCACAAGGTTGTCCACTCAGTGGGGAAAAGAATGGTCTTTTCAATGGTGGCACTGGGAAAATTGTATCCACGTGCAAAAGAATGAATTTGGACCCCTACCTCACACCATATGCAAAAATTAACTCAAAATGGATCTTAGACCTAAATGTAAGAGCTAAAACTGTAAAACTCTTGGGTAAAAACATAGGCATAAATCTTCATGATTTTAGACTGGACAATGGATTCTTTGGGGATGAAAAAAATATTTTAAAATTAGATTGTAAATGATTGGTGATGATGATGGTGGTTTGTGAATATACTAAAAACTATTGAATTCTATAACTCAAGTGGATGAATTGTATGGAGTGTGAATTATGTCTCAATAAAGCTGTCATTTAAGAAACTCTTGGTTAAACTTAAAAGCTTTTGCACAGCAAAGGAAACCATAAACAAAACAAAAACACAACATACAGAATGGGAGAAAATATTTGCAAATGAAGCAACTGACAAGAGATTAATCTCCAAAACATACAAACAGCTCATGCAGCTCAATATCAAAGAAACAAACAACCCAGTCAAAAAATGGGTGGAAGATCTAAATAGACATTTCTCCAAAGAAGGCATACAGATGGCCAAAAGCCACATGCAAAGATGCTCAACATCACTAATTATTAGAGAAATGTAAATCAAAACTACGATGAGGTATCATCTCACACTAGTCAGAATGGCCATCATCAAAAAATCTACAAACAATAAATGCTGGAGAGGGTGTGGAGAAAAGGGAACCCTCTTACACTGTTGGTGCGAATGTAAATTGGTACAACCATTATGGAGAACAGCATGGAAGTTTCTTTAAAAAAACTGTAATAAAAATAGAGCTACCATATGATCTAGCAATCCCACTCCTGTGCATATATCTGGAGAAAACTGTAATTCAAAAAGATACATGCACCCCAATGTTCATTGCAGCACTATTTACAATAGCCAAGATATGGAAGCAACCTAAATATCCATTGACAGAGGAATGGATGAAGAAGATGTGGTATGTGTACACAATGGAATATTACTCAGCCACAAAAAGAATGAAATAATGTCATTTGCAGCAACATGGATGGACCTAGGGATTATCAGATTAAGTGAAGTATGTCAGACAAAAACCATACGATATCACTTATAAGTGGAAGCTAAAATAAGACACAAATGAACTTACTTACAAAACAGAAACAAACTCACAGATAGAGAGCAAACTTATGGTTACCAAAGTGGATAGTGGGGGTGGGGGGAAGAGATAAATTAGGAGTTTGGGATTAACATATACGCACTACTATATATAAAATAGGTAAGCAACAGGGACCTACTGTATAACAGTGGGAACTATACTCAATAACTTTTTTTTTTTTTTTTTTTTGCGGTACGCGGGCCTCTCACTGTTGTGGCCTCTCCCGTTGCGGAGCACAGGCTCCGGTCGTGCGGGCTCAGCGGCCATGGCTCACGGGCCCAGCCGCTCCGCGGCATGTGGGATCTTCCCAGACCGGGGCACGAACCCGTGTCCCCTGCATCGGCAGGCGGACTCTCAACCACTGCGCCACCAGGGAAGCCCTACCCAATAACTTTTAATAGCCTATAATGGAAAATAATCTGGGAAAGAATATATACGTACACGTATAACTGAATCACTTTGCTGTACACTTGAAACTAACACATTGTAAATTAACTATACTTCAAATTTTAAGAAGACATTAAAACACACAAACAAAAACACTTGGTTATGCCACCTCTGTGTTACATGACTCTGAGCAAACCATGTGTGTCTCTGTTATTCTCAGTTTCTTTGTCCTGAAATCAGGTATAATTAGACCTACCCCACTCAGGCTTTCTGTGAGCGTCAAATGAGCCATGTCACAGGAAATTATTTTGGCAAGTGTAAAGAAATACTTGAATCCAGTGGAAGGGAAAAAGCTTGAATTACCAGGTACAACCCCACTGGGGACTAGTATACAGCTATGAAAAAGAATTGGTAGCATGGACCCATGAGGAAGGATCTCCAGGATAATTTGTTCATGATAAATGCAAGTGGAGAGCTTTGTTCCACCTTCCACCTTCCACCTAAGTTTTCAGCTTATCCTTCCTTATTTTAATATGAGCAAATGCATACATTTGCATATCTATAAAGCCAGTTCACCACCATCATGCAAAATACACAAAAGATGGGATGGATGGGTCATTCAAACATTTCTCTTAAAATGACATCTTTCTCTTTGTGGTGACAGAATAGTTCTGAATCTTCATTGTGGTTGTGGTTACACAAATCTGAACATGCAATAAAATGGTAAGGACTACACACACACACACACACACACACACACACACACACACACGTGCCTATAAACCTGAAAAGTCTGGAAGATGTCAGTAGAATGTCAGTTTCCTGATTTTGACAATGTTCTATGATTAGACCACTGGGGGAAGCTGGGTGAAGGGTACATGGACCAATCTGTACTATCTTTGCAACTGCCTGTGAATCTGTAATCATTTCAAGATAAATGCTTCTCAAGGAGCATATTGGGTGGCTGAGGTGCGGTGTGCATGTTCTGTCTGCTCCCCATGACTGGGCTGGGCATGGGTGTTGCTTCCCTACTTGGAGTGCCTACAGACAACACTATGCTAAACATTTTGATTCTCACCCATCCACGCAAGCTGCTTTCCCTAACTCTCCAAACCCAGCCATTCTCCGTTTAAGCTCTTACAGACGGTTAGTGAGAGAAGAAAGTGAGGCAGCCCTAAATTTTTGGAGCATGAAGAATAGGGAGCCTATGTGGGTTGGAGCCCAGGCCTCTATGTCTGGACCCCTCTGCTCCCCTGGCATTTTGAACCTGTATTGGTTTCCTAAAAGCACCACAAACTGGGTTGTTTAAATGATGGAATTCTATCGTCTCACAATTCTGGAAGTTGGAAGTCCAAATCCAGGTGTTGGCGGGGCTGTGAGGGGAAGCCTCTGTTTCAGGCCTCTCTCCTTGGCTTACAGAATGCCATCTTCCCCCGTATCTCTTCAGATCACCTTCCCTCCGTGCATGTCTGTCTCTGTGTCCAACTTTCCCCTTTTTTTAAGGACACCAGTCATTTTGGATTAGGACCCATGTTGATGACCACATTTTAACTTGATTACCTCTGTAAACACCCTATTTCTAAATAAGGTCCCTTTTTGAAGTCCTGATGGTTAGGACTCCAACATAACTTGTTTGTGGGGGGACATGATTCAACCCAGAACAGCCTCGCCCAGAAGGTGACTCAGCTGAAATCCATCTAGGACTTCAGCTGCTGCTGGGTAATTAAGGGGCTTAGCATCCCCAAGACATACTACTAGAGACACCAGACCGTGGCCCATACATCAGGAGCACCCTTTGCTGATGGCAAGAAGATCCAGGCTTTCAGGGAGGCTGGAGATGCCATGCCTCAGGTCAGCTCTAAGGCCTGCCTGGAACATGGAGAGATCAAGGGACTTTATTGCACTGTCTTCCTGGGAACTCAATGACAATCTTCCAAACTGGCCTCTGTTACCTCCTACCTGGTGTAGATGTGGTCTCTGGACTCACCCACTTTAAGGGACAGTGGCCTGGATTTTCCACCAGGTGGGGGCTGAGTCTTATATCCAGGGCCCAAGGGACACACCTAGTCTCACCATCCAGACCCCCTGCTTCAACCTCACCAAGCCAGGGTCCTCCTACCGCCAACACCTTGGGTCCCCAAGCATAGCACCTGAACATCTGGGTGGACCTAAGGTGATTTTAAGTTCTACGTACACAGAGCATGAAACGCCACAGAATCACGCTGGCCAAAGCTATTCGCTTCTCTATTTTCTTTTCCAGGAGAAAGTCTTGGGTGGTGCTAGCTGAGTCATGAACGCCTGCCTGCTCACATTCTCTCAACACTTCTTCCAGGAAGGAGAGAGATGGTCTTGCTGGGAGTCTGTGCCCGAGAATGGTGGTCACAGCTCAGATCGGATCATTGCCCTCGAATAATTTCAAGGCTGGACCTTCATCCTTTTTCCTTGTAAACTTTGGCCTTACTTATTCGTGGGATTGGTTACTTTTACTTGCTTTTGTGTATTCATTTCATTTGCATCCAGCTCTAGAGAAGGGTGGCCTAATGTTCCTTTTGTAAAAAGAAGTGTGGTTACCTAGAAGCAAACAAGTGGGCATAAAGAAAATATGAAGTAACCGATGGTCAAGCACCTCCCCCATGTTTGAGGAGGATTAAAGTCCAGGGCAGACTGAATTGTCTTGATGAAACTTGGTGATGCCCGAGCAGTATGGGCCTCCATGAGACCCATTTTACAGATGAGGAAACTGAGGCTCCAGGAGGTGACATCACCAGCTCAGGGACAAGTGTGGAACAAAGATTAGCCTGACTGCAGAAGTTATACTCTTTCATTCCCCAACGGTCCTCCCTCCAGACGTTTCCCAGGCTCTTCCCACTTGCTGGCTTGCCCTCTCCGCCCCTTTCTGCCACCTCACAGTTTTGACAACTCCTGCCCGCCACCTGCAGGAGGCCCTTCTGACTCTTCCAGCCCCCAAATCACTCTGAAAGCTGGGCTGGGGGCCCAGGATGGGCTGGGGGCTCATCAGTCCCTCTTACAGAGCCAAGCACACCCTGGGGCTTGCTGAATACTTGTGCAGTGTGTGGGACCGTCCCTGTGTGTGAAAAGGGTTAACTCACTTCATTTGCATACCATGCCCAGATGCATTTTGGGAACAGACTGCAGCACGATGCAGGGGCTTGGGGTAGGGGTGGGAGGGTAGTCCTGGAGCACCAGGAGAAGTGGATGAAAGGGATAGGGTTTCTTCTGGGCAGAGCTAGAAGGGTCTGAGCGGGGGATATGGGCAGGAGTGAGGCACAGATCACCCTAACTACTAGGGGGGGCTTAGTTAGAGTGACATTCCTTTTCCCTATAATGAACCAATCAGAGAGGTGCAGGCATCCAGAGGGGGGTCCCCCCCCAGGAGCTGTCCTCAGTTTACCTATCTGCAGTTTGGGTATATGGTACGTTCTTCCAAAAATTTAAGCGGCGCAACAATTCAACCAACCCTGGCTTAACCACTGTGTGAATTTAATCACATGCATAGTAGGCATTTAATAGATGTCAGAGCGTTCATTTTTCACACCTCTAAAGGAAACCAAGCCTCGGAGAGGGGACGTGGCTTAGCCAGAACACACAGTGGGCAGGACACACAGCAGACATGGATGTCCCAGCAGGGCTGGAGCTTAGCCCTCTCCCTGCCACCCTCCCTGGCTCCCACCCGACCACAAGTGGGATCGTCCTGGCAGCAGAGATGTGGCGCAGGATAAAACAGGAAGTGCTAAATAAATCCACTCGCCTGGCGTCCCAGTTACCCGTGGAGCGCCTCTCCTGGTGCCTGGCACTCTGGGGCCCTGGAGGGGGGTGCTTTTCCTGTGCCCGTGAGACTCAAAGCAGCTGCAGCATTTCAGACACTGCACACGGGTCCCCCAGGCTATGGTCACTGCCCTTGTCCCCCAGTATTGTCGTGACTTTTCTGAACTGAAAGAAACTAAAATATTCGTATGTTTCTGAGCTGGGAGTAGGCCTCCTGCTGAGGGAAAGGGGAGGGTCGCTGACACAGGATAACAGAATCTATCTGATGAGCATCTACTATGTGCTGGGCTGTGGGCTGAGAGCTTCCCTTGTCGCCAAGCAGCTGGAATCATCCCCATGGAGTAAGACTGATGATTTCTGCCCATTTCACAGCAGAGCAAATTGAGGCTCAGAGAGAGAAGGGATGTACTGGGTATAGGACACCAGGTTTGATTCAGCTCATTTCTTAATCCATTCATGCATCTGACAGATACCTATTGGGCACCTACTGTGTGCCAGGGAGTGGGAACACAGCAAGGAACAAAATAGGCAACAATCCCTGGCTGACTTTTTAGAGGAAGAGATGGACATAAAACCAGATAAATAAACGCAAGGTGGGAAGTGCTAGGGAGGAAGAGGAAGTAGGAGCGGGGAAGGGTTGGGGGTGCAATTTTAAATCGGGTGGTAAGGGAAGGCTATGCTGTGATGAACAAAGGTCTGAAGGCATTGGATGAAGAACATCCCAGGTAAAGGGAACAGTCAGTGCAAAGGCCCTGGGGTAGGACCGTGCCTGGCATGTTGGCGGAACAGCAAGGAGCCTGTGTGTCTGGAGCAGAGTGAGGGGGTGGGGAGAGGGAGGAGGGGAGGGCAGGGAGGGGAAGGTGCAGGTCGTGCAGGGCCTTGTGGGCCACCTAGAGGACTTGAGCTTTTCCCTCCAGGGAGGTGGGAGCCCTGGGGGGCTGTGAGGAGAGAAGAGGCAGGACCTGACTCAGGTGCTCGCAGGCGCCCTCTGGCTGTTGCAGGGAGAACAGACTGTGGAGGGCGAGGGCGGGAGGTGCCTATGCTGGTTCAGGTGGCTGATGACGGTGTCAGACCAGGGTGCAGGCAACTTAGGGGGAGAAGTGGCCAGATGGGGGACAGAATTGGGAGACAGAGTGATCCTTGACCACACTTCCCTTGCAGTCTTTCTGGGGCCTGGGCAACCTGAAGGGACTGAATGGGGACACATTTATATTCTAAACCCCGATAAGGGGTGGTGCCTGCAACCCGCCGCCTGAGTCCTCTGGCTCCTGCAGCTGTGCCACAGGTGTTGTGTAACGAGGTTGAGATGCAGGAGCCCCCGCCCCCCAGGCAGGGCAGCCTGTGCCCCCAAGCCTCAGTAACCAGGTGCCCGCTCTACCCTGAGCACCTGAGCAGAATTCCCCAGAATGCTGAGCCGGAGACACCAATGACATCAAACCTAGCGGCCCATTGCCACTCCCAGTGTGTGCCACACCCTGCTGAGGCCCCAGTGACAAGCACAGCCAACCAGTGACTGGGGCTGGAGGCATCACCAGAAATGACATTTCCTGAGCACACTCTCTGTTCCAGACTCTGTTCCCAGCGCTTTCTAGTGACCCTTCACAGCCCTGGGAGGTCTGTGATGATACTGTTCCCACTTTACAGGTGAGGCATAGAGAGGGCGAGGACAGCCCAGGCTTCAGTGAGTCGAGCTGAGCCAATGCTGCCCTGTGGTCTTGGGTTAGTGGTCCCCTCTGCCCTTGTACTGCTGGCTCTTGAGGGGCCTGGAAGGTCAGTGGATTTCCCAGAGCAGAAACCCCTCCCTGACACAGGCCAGTCTTGAATGCTTCCAGCGATGGGACCCGCACTCCCTGTATGAGAGAGCTGCCTTGGTTTTGGACTATGCCAAGAGCTAGTTTTTCCTTTAATTCATCTGGTCTCTGACCTCTCCCTTTAACCTCCCGCCTTTGGCCCTGGTCCTGCTCTCTGGAGGCTGCTCAGGAAATGTGTCTCTCTTCGCCCTCCTCCTTCTCCTCTGCCCTTCCCTCCCCCACTTCCTCTCCTCCGCCTCCAGGCAGCCCTCAGCTTTCAGTCTAAGGAGCAGAATTGGAGAATCAATGAATTCCAGGGTTTGGAGTCAGACACACCTGCCACTTGGCAGTTCTGCGGCCTTGGGCAAGTCATGTGATCCCTTGGAACCTCTGTTTCCTCATTTGTAAAAAAGAAGGCAATATCCCATCTTCGTCGCCCCTGTGGCCCCCATGCCCAGCTCAGGGTGTGGCACACAGCAGATACTCAATAAACATTTGTCAAACGAATGTTTTTCCTTTCAATGATTGGTCCACTGATTACTACTTGCATGCTCCAAATCTTACCCTTCTTTTTTTTTTTTTTTATAAATTTACTTACTTAGTTATTTTTGGCTACACTGGGTCTTCGTTGCTGCACGCGGGCTTTCTCTAGTTGTGGTGAGTGGGGGCTACTCTTCGTTGTGGTGAGCGGGCTTCTCACTGCGGTGGCTTCTCTTGTTGCGGGGCATAGGCTCTAGGTGCATGGGCTTCAGTAGTTGTGGCTTGCAGGCTCAGTAGTTGTGGCTCGTGGGCTCAGTAGTTGTGGCTCGCAGGCTCTAGAGCGCAGACTCAGTAGTTGTAGCGCACGGGCTTAGTTGCTCCGTGGCATGTGGCATCTTCCCGGACCAGGGCTTGAACCCGTGTGCCCTGCATTGGCAGGTGGATTCTTAACCACTGCGCCACCAGTGAAGTCCCCAAATCTGACCCTTCTTAAGAGCATTCCAGAGTAACCCCCTCACCAAGCACCCAGACAAACTCTCTCTGCTCTGCCCTCACTCTTCTTCCTGACTCACGGCCTTTGCACACGCTGTTCCCTCTGCCAGGAATGCTCTTCCCTCCTGCTTTGCTTTTCATCCTTTATTGGGCAGCTGAGGAGTCCTCCATCCAGCTCCCTCCCTTCTCAAACAGTTTGCATTTAAATCATTAACTGTGATAGTGAATTATGTAATTAACCGCTTAATATCTGTCTTCCCACACATTCTGTCACGATGGCAGGACTTTTTATCTGCTTTTTCATACTTGTAGCCGCAGCAGCTCGGACAACACCTGACACATACTAGGCGCTTGAGAAATGCTTGTGAGTGAAAACAATGAAGGACTTGTGTTATACCACCATTCTGCCTGTTTCTTCCCTATGCTCCAGTTTACCAGTTATTTGAATTGAATACATTCCTCCTAGCGAGGAGGCAAACGGAGAAAGGGGTAGCATCACCTCCCTGTTTTTGCACTCCATACTCCTCTTAATACCATCAAAATGTTTTCACTCCCCCCCCCCCTTTTTCAGTTTTTCTCATTCAGGAGCAGAAAATGTTAAAATATGTTGATGTAGTCAGAAGTGTTTTAAGCCTTCAGACAATTCAGACTTGAGAATCAAGTGATGGCGAAGAGCTAAAAAAAATACATTCTCGCGTATTAGGAGGAGAAAGAAAATGCCATTTCAATAAAATCGAGGCTCGTTAATGCTGGAATATAAAGATAGACACTTCCTGTCCTCCACACGCAAACTTTACCCACAGCTGTGAGTGCCAGGCCCTGCAGAATGGCTGGGGCAGGGCGGCCGCAAAGAGACTATAATTGCTCTGGAGTTGAAGCCCTACGTGTTCGCAGAGCCATGCCAAGATTGGATGAAGGTCACAGAGGATGTGAGATGCTGTGGGGAAGGAACTGTCCTTGGGGCCCTCCCAGGAGATAGGAAGCGGAGGGGCTCTGCCTCCAGGAGAAGGGATTCTCATGCCCTGTTGCCTATTACAGGTGGAGTCTTGTCTCGGTCAGGTCTTACACAGATGTTTATCCTCCTGGGGAGGGAGGTTTCTAGTGAACATCCAAGTACCCCTATGTAACCTTGGGCACATTGCCCACCCTCTCTGTGCCTCAGTTTCCCTATCTGCCAAATACAGGCAATAATTTAATATTAAAGTTTTAACATTAGTTATGATTATTTGCTATTATTATTAGCTCTTCGTATTGTTTTTGTTGTTGCTTTTATAATACCCTATCTGCAGGGAGTATGCCCAGCCCCTGGACTTTTCCTGACAATTGCCCCTGCCCCTCAGTCCCACTAGCACAGCGCCCTCTGTCTCATTCACAGTGTTACCCCACCCTCCTGTCTTAAGCGATTAGACCAGGGAAGCTGGCTGAGCCAATCAGATTCTTTCCTCTAGGAGTTTGGAGTGAGGGCCCCAAAGCATGCAGAACATACCACTGCCTTGCCGGAGGGACAAGCAAACTGAAGAATAAAGATGGTAATTGCAGATCATGACAATTGCTACAAAGAGATAAAAGCACGGTAATATGATGGAGGGGTACGTGTGGAAGAAACTTTAGTCAAGGGGGCGGGGGGTGGGGGACCTCTCTGAAAAGCTAAGAGATGGCACGTAGAGCAGAGGGTACAGCAAGGGCAAAGGCAGAGCAAAGAGTTTGAATTTCATCCTTGGGGCAATGAAAAGAAACTGAAGAGATTTTTAACAGGAAAGGGATTAAATTTGTGGCTTAAGAATGTCAATCTAGAAGATGAAGGAGCAACATTTCCTGAAAAGAGCCAGCCTGTGTTTAACCCACAGCCCCGACTGCACATCTGCTCATTGATGGGAAGTTGCTGCTTGGGGTCTGTGTTAAGAAGGATTCTGAGCCTGAGTCCCAGTTCTGCAGGGAAAGGAGTGCTGCAATCTGTTAGTGATGCCTGGGTCCCGTCTCCTTGTGATAGAGTTCTGCTATTGGTTAGTGATGTCTGTCACAGGCAACTGAACAGCCTATGGTTGTCTGTATGTTACATGTTTGCTGTCCAGGGCTAAGAGGCTGCTTCTGCTCAGAGAAAATTCTCTCCACCCTCCTGGGAAGGACAGTAAGATGGATCCTGGACCCAGACAGACAGGGTTCAATTTTTGGCCTGAGTGTCCCCTCCTTGTGCGGCTTCGGGTAAGTTGCTTTCTTACGCTGAGCTTCATTCCCTCCTCTGGGAAGAAGGAGCAGAAATCTCACCCTACGGACTTAGTCTGTGGATTGTACGAAGGGGCATGTGGGACATCCTGCCATGCAGTAGGACTTGGCTGTAGTGGATATTGGCCTCACCAGGCCCCTCTTGCTGCGGCCCAGGTTCTGAAGCTGAATCCATTTTATTTCCAGACCCAATTCCAGGGTTGGTTCCAACTCTGTCCCCCAGACCTTGGCAGATACCCTAAGCTGTGTCTTGCACCTGGGTTCTGTCCCCAGAGCTGCCAGAGCCTTGGCATCCATCACCCACAGACATGCCCCCACCTGGTGACGGTGTGCATGAAACAAAGTAGGCACAGGGACAGATGGCCTGGGACTCTCGTGGAGGGGGAGGTTTCCCACACCTGGCCTCCACTGGCTGCCCCCCAAACTGGGCCCACCAGGGAGGGTTCTCCTTGCCAACTGAAGTGGGGACTGTCCCAATGCCTGGCTGCCTCCCAGCTCTTGGCCTGCTCTCCCACCATCAGCATTTATGCTTGCAGGTGGCTGGGGCCACTTTTCCTCCCCTGTTACTTGGCACGGATGGAGGGATTTGGGGGTACTCTGAGGAGTGGGGGACACCACAAATGCATATTGCTGGGGCCTGACCCAAGGGTGACTTTGGAAAGCAGTAAATGTGCAGGAGGAGACAGGGTGAAACCAACCTGGGGAACAGGAGGCAGAAGCAGCCTCTCCCAGCTCCCTCCCCACACCCCCACCCCCCCCACCCCCCCACCCCCCCAACCCCCCCCCCCCGGCCCCTCGACACTCCATCCTCCGCTCAGGAACAAGAGGGACATTTTTTTTCCCACACCATGGGGTATGTGGGATCCTAGTTCCCCGACCAGGGATAGAACCCGTGCCCCCTGCATCGGAAGCCCGGAGTCTTAACCACTGGACCGCCAGGGAAGTCCCCAGAGGGACATTTAAAAACACAAACTGTATCCTCTCCTTCCTCTGCTTGGATCCTTCTGCGGCTGCTTTTACCCCCGGGGCTAAATCCCAGACTCTTTCCACTGCCTAGGAGGCCCCCTGAGCCATCCTCTTCCTGTTCATTCCCCTCCCCCATCTGGCCCCCCTTCCAGGCTAAACTCTGAGTCTCTGAACTTGCTTCATGCTTCTCACAGGCCAACCTTGGTCTCACCTCCAGACCTTTGCGCATGCTGTTCCTCTACCCAAAGTGCTTTTCCCTCCCCTTCACCTGGCCAACTCTTCAATCTTCAAGTCTCAGCTTCAATGTCACCTCTTTAAGGAAGCCCCCCTTGATGACGTCCCCCGACCCCAGTCTGGGTTAGATGCCCCTCCCTGTGTGTCTACCATCAAAGCTCCGATCGCCTGTTGAGCCCCAGCTCCTGATATGCATCATCTCGATGGAATTTTCACCCCTCCAGGGAGTCACCTCCGTGAGGGTCCCCATGACTCAGGTACCAGAACACAGGTCTGCCTGGCTGGCTAGGGTTTGAAACCTGGCTGTTCCACCCATGCACCGTATGACTTCGGATCAGTGACCTCACCCATCTTGGATCCTGTTCTCTCATCTGCAGATCATGACTGCAGGTGGGGCTTGTTCAATGAGTGACTCAAAAATAAATGAAGGAATGGGACTTCCCTGGTGGTCCAATGGTTAAGACTCCACGCTCCCAGTGCAGGGGGCCTGGGGTTCGGTCCCTGGTCAGGGAACTAGATACTGCATGCCTCAACTAAAGATCCCGCATGCTGCAACTAAGGCCCGGCACAGCCAAATAAATAAATAAATATTTAGGAAAAAGAAAAAAAAAGAAGGAATGGATGAACAAACAAACAAACGAATGAATTGTGCTTGTCAGCCTGTTTCACACACGGCAGCCAGGGGCGTCTCTTTAAAACCTGAATCAGAAGATCCTGTCACTCCTGCACCAAATCCTTCCATAAGTCCAGTACCCTCTCAATAAAGTCCACATTCCTCCCCGCGGCCCACAAGGCCCTGCACCACCTGCCCCCATCCCCTCCCTGCCCTCCCCTCCTCCCTCTCTCCCCCTCGCTCGCTCTGCTCCAGAACATGGGCCTCCTCCCTGTTCCTCCAACGTTCCAGGCACAGTCCTGCCCCAGGGCCTTTGCACATGCTGTACCCACTGCCTGACACACTGTTTCCCAGACTCTTGGCCAAACCTAACTTAACCGTCACCTCTGCTGAGAAGCCTTCCCTGATCACCCTATCTGAGCACATGCCCAATTATTCTCTGCCCCATTCATTTTCTTCTTAGCTCCGATCCCCATTTGGTAAAAAAAATCCCTGCATTTGTCAGGGATGACTTACCTGTTCAGCGTCCATGTCTCCTGCTAGAGCTGTGTCACCTTGGGCAAGCCTCTGCCTTCCTCTGAGCCTCAGTTTGTTCATCTGTCAAATAGGGGTATGAGCCACTAGGCAGTGGGCCCACAATTGGCCATCTTGTTCCCTGCTGCATCTCAGCACCTAGAACAGCGCCAATAAATGAATGGATGGATGAACAAACAATGAACAGGTTCATTACCTCTCAGAGCCCAAGTTTATCCTGCTTAGCCCCTCTCTGGTGGCCTCTCAGAGCTCTGTCTCTCTGGGGCCAATGAGCTGGGCTTAAGTGAAGGGGTGCTGGGTCCAGATGTCACTGTGGCATTTGTGTCCCCCATATACATCCCTGCTTCTGCCTATGAGGGAGGCAGATGGGCTTATAACATCCAGTGGGTCTCGGCCGCTACATCTCTGTCTGGGGACATGCCCAAGCCACTCGTCAGAGAGCCCATGTGGGAGCGTGTGCGGCTGTTCTCCCATGTGGGTCAGGACGCTTGCGGCCACCTGGGCCAGCGTCACCCCTGTAAAATACCAACCCGCATCCCCTGCCACGTGTTTCCTCCTGCCAGCTGCCTCTCGGCTGTGAGTTTCAAAACCTGTCACATTGGAGGGGGGCAGGAGGGTGAGGCACATACAAACGCCCCAAGAGGAATAATGTTAATTGAGCACTTACTATGTACCAGGCCCTGTTCCAAGGCCTTTATTACAGTTTCCACATCTAATTCGCTCACAGTCCTACAAGGTAGGATGTCTGTATCATGAGCCCCATAGTATAGGTGGGGAGACCGATACACCAAGAGAAAACACGACTTGCCAAAGGCAGAGAGCTGGCAAAGATGTTTGATTGCAGCACTAGCTCCAAAAGCAGAAAGAACATGGAAAGCAACCTATATGTCCATCCACGCGGACCAGTTACGACAGTCTCATATTCCAAAGAATTGCAAACAGGTGTTCCGACAAAAACTTGCACGCAGGTATTCATAGCAGCATGATTCACAGTAGCCAAAAGGCAGAAACAGCCCAATTGTCCATCGACAGGTGACGGATAAACAAAATGTGGTCCATCCATATAGCGGAATATGATTCATGTTAAAAAAAAGCAGGAAATTCTGACACATGCTACGATATGGATGAACCACAAAATACTATAAATAAAATAAGCCAGACACAAAAAGATAAATGCTGTCTGATTCCACTCATAGCAGGTCCCTAGAAGAGTCAAATCCATAGAGACAGGAAGTAGATGGTGGGGGCCAGGGGCTGGGGGAAGGGGAGGGAGAGTCAGTGTTTCATGGGGCAGAGCTTCAGTCTGGGGAGATGGGAAAGTTTTGGAGGTGGATGGTGGGGATGGTTGCACGACAATGTGAATACACTTAATGTCACTGAATTGCACACTTAAAAATGGTTAAAATGGTAAATTTGTTTTTTCTTTTTCTTTTTCTTTTTTTTTTTTTTTTTTTTTGCGGTATGCGGGCCTCTCACTGTTGTGGCCTCTCCCGTTGCGGAGCACAGGCTCCCGACGCGCAGGCTCAGCGGCCATGGCTCACGGGCCCAGCCGCTCCGCGGCACGCGGGATCCTCCCGGCCCGGGGCACGAACCCGCGTCCCCTGAATCGGCAGGCGGACTCCCAACCACTGCACCACCAGGGAAGCCCCACAATAATTTTTAATTTCAGAAGAATCGAAGCACTGACATATTATACAGTATGGATGAACCTTGAAAACCTTATGCTCGTTGAAAGAAGCCAGACAAAAAAGACCACACATTGTATGATTCCATTTATACGAAACGCCCAGAACGTCCACAGAAACAGAGAGCGGATTTGTGGTTGCCAGGGGCTGGGGGAGGGGAGGGGGAGTGATTGAGAATGGGGATGGGGTCACTTTTTGGGGGGATGGGAAAGTTCTGGAAGTAAATAATGGGGATGGTTGTACAACCTTGTGAAAGTACTTACAAAAATGGAGTGTACATTTTTAAGTGTTTAAAATGGTAAATTTTATGCCACGTATATTTCGCCACAACAAACGAAAAAACAGCTTGGTTTATTCTCTCAGTGGAGTAGTTGGCAGATGTATAAAAAGTGAGAATCCATGTACCCTAAAGAAATGATCTCAAAGGTGTATTGTTAAGTGATAGCAAGGAAAGTGCAGGATAGTATTTGAGTACACACACGTGTGTAAAAAAAATCGTGAAGGGAAGGAAAATATACACACAGGTGCTTATGTGTGCATATGTCAACCCTGGAAGGAACACAGGGACCTATAAAACTGGCTGACTCTGGGATGGGCACTGGATGACCTATCCCTGGGGGGATTCCTTTTTCCCTCTGTGAACTCTTTTGTACCTTGAAAGGCAGAAAAGCACGGTGGTTAAAAGCCCAGCTCTGCCTTTGACCAGCGGTGTGACCTTGGGCCAGTCACTTAACCTCTCTGTGCCTCAGTGACCTCATCTACAAAACAGGAATGACGATGCCCACCTCAGAGGGCTGTTTGGACGAGGCTATAATGAACTAACACCAATCAGGTGCTGGAAATGTGTCGGGGGCTGTAATACAAATAATAATAATAGCTGGTATTTATTAAGCATCTACTATGTGCTAAGAGCTTTGGATGCACAACTCATTTAGTCTTGAGGTTGGGGGAAAGTGACCCCATTGTACTGATAAGGAAACTGAGGCTCAGAGAGGGAATGTGTCTTTTTTTTCAATAAATATAATCATTTATTTCAATGGTTGATCATTTAAATGTTACCTTAAAAAAATCAGCCTGTTCACACATTTGTATATTAAACACTGAAGTGATTAGAGAGGGAATGTGTCTTAAGGTCATGCAGCAAAGCAGGGCAGAGCTGGGACAAGACACTTTTGTGGTAGTCTCCGCTTCCCCAACTATCCAATTCTGTCCATCTCTCAGGGGATGGTAAGAGAAACAGAAGTAAGTCAAAATGATCTAACTAAAGAAATGTTCGATGCCGGTGCTAAGAGGTCTTCTGATCAAGGAGGGTATCAGTGAGCAGAGTTTGGAGTGCAAGGGGAGGGTGGCTTCTCTAACCTTGTTCAAGGGCCAGAAAAGCCCCCCAAAAGAATTTTCAGCTGATATAAATATTGTGGCTCCTGAAACTTGGACCCCAGAACTGGTCCTTCAGAGAAGGGCTTGGTTGGAGGGAGCTCTTTCCGATACTGAGCACAGCCCACAGCTAGACAGCAGGGAGGTACAGCCTGGCTGGCTCTGGCCCATTCAACAAACTCAGGTTGATGATGGTGGGCAAGGCCTAGGGGCTAGGGGAGGTAGCAAGACAGGCCTGGAGACTGAATGGAGCATAGAGTCCAGCATGTGTAGACACTGAAAGGATGGGTCAAAGAATGGATGGGTAAAAACTGATGGATGAATGGGTGGGTGGGTGGATGGGTGGATCGATGCATGGATGCATGGATAAGTGGATGGATGGGTGAGTGGATGGATGGATGGATGGATGGATGGATGGATGGATGGATGGATGGGTGGGTGGCTGGATGGGTGGGTGGGTGGATGGATAGATGAGTGGATGGATGGTGGGTGGACAGATAGCACTCCTAACTGTAATGACAATAATCTAGTGATACCATCTCTGCCTTACCAAGCAGACTGTGTGCTGAGCACATGACCTCACCAAATCCTCAGGCTGACTTTGGTGGGGGAGGTCCCACTGATACTTTCACTCCAGAGTTGCGGTATCTGAGGCTCAGAGAGGCAAAGTCCTTCCTTAAAATCTCAGTGGTGGGGACTTCCCTGGTGGCGCAGTGGTTAAGAATCCGCCTGCCAATGCAGGAGACACGGGCTCGAGCCCTGGTCCGGGAAGATCCCACATGCCGCGGAGCAACTAAGCCCGTGCGCCACAACTACTGAGCCTGTGCTCTAGAGCCCACGAGCCACAACTACTGAAGCCCACGCACCTAGAGCCTGTGCTCCGCAAGAAGAGAAGCCACCGCAATGAGAAGCCTGCGCACCGCAACGAAGAGTAGCCCCCCAACTAGAGAAAGCCCGCGCGCAGCAACAAAGACCCAACGCAGCCAAAAATAAATAAAATAAATAAATTAAATAAAATAAATCTCAGTGACGAACCCTTCCTACCACTGTCCTGATATTGCCCTTGTTGAGGTGACCTCCCAGTGTGCACACCAACCAGTCATGTCTCAGTCCCCAACCCCCTCTCACTCCCAGGAGCATCTCACTTGGTTCGTCCCTCATCCTCCTGGAGGCAATGTCCTCACTTGGCCCTGGGAACCTGCACCCACCTGGCTTCCCTCTGTCCCCTCTGTTGGACCTTCTCAGTCCCTCTGCCAACTTCTCTCCTTCTCTGATCAGGTTCCAGACACAGGACAGCCCTCATGCATCTTCTCTCTTCCTTTTCTTCCTGGACAAATCCATCCCCATGGATTCAAATTTCTTCCATCATGGACCACCAGATTTCTGTGTTCAGAAGGAATCCCTCCCCTGAACTCCTAATATCTAACTTGCCCCCGACATCTCCATGTGGGCACCCAATTACCCATCTAAGCCAAATCTTGATTCTCACCCCTACCCCACCAACCTGTTCCTCCCTCATCCTTCCATCTCAGCTGATGGCAGCTCCAACCTTCCAGGTGCTCAATGCAGACACTAGTATCATCCTCCGCTTTCCCCTTTTCCCCACACCTCACAACCAGTCCTTTAGAAAACTCCATTGGCTCTGCTTCCACCATCTATCCAGAAAGTGCCCAGTTCTCCTCCATCTTCTATATCCTCTGGTCCAGCTCCATCACTGCCAGCTTGGACAGTTGCCTCCACCCTGGTCCCCTGGCTCCCACCCTTGCCCCCCCACAGTCTGTCCTGCCCATAGCAGCCACCAGAGGGCACGTGTGAGCACTTGAGTCAGGCCTCGCCCCCTCCTCTGCCCACAATCCTCCAGGGCTTCCACCTCCCTTGGGGTAAAAGCCCAAGTCCTCCCCTCTGCCCACAAGGTCCTGTGTGACGTGCCCAGTCCCCTCCCTGCCCTCCCCTCCTCCCTCTCTCTCCCTTGCTCACTCTGCTCCAGACACAGGGCCCTCCTCGCTGTTCCTCCAACATTCCAGGCACAGTCCTGCCCCAGGGCCTTTGCATGGACTGTGCCCTCTGTGCCTGCTCAAATGCCACCTTCTCACTGGGGCCTCCCCTGACCACCCCATTTAAGATTTACCTCCCGACACATCTTCATCCTCTTTTGCTCCTTGATTATTTTCCCTTAGCTCTCACCACCATCTGACCCACTGTACACATGTACTTATTTTTTACTGTACAATGTCAGCTCTTGTTAACTGAGACTTTTCATTCTGTTCTGTTCACCATTTCCTCCCAACCTAGGAAACCTAGGACAGCATCTGACACACATTTAATATTTGTTGAATAATTAAATGTTTAAGGGAAAGTCCCAAACCATTGAATAAGCTCCTACTATTGCCAGACCTCAGACGATTTGTCCAGGGAAAAAAGGAAATACAATTAGAGACAGGTGGGTAACCCATGAAAAAACCACGCCCATAACCAGTGCAGACCAGACTTTTCTGACCTCAGCTCCAAAATGTGGCAACAAACAAGGGAATACCTTCCCTCCGAGGTCTCCCTGGGGGCTGCGACATGCCTCCCATACCATGAACTTGGACCTCCACCCTCAGCCTCTGCTCTCCCTTGAACATCTCGAGTTTCTGACTTAGAGGACGTTTCTCTTCTGAGAATGCTCATGGAAGCCTCTCACACTCTGGGCCAGCAGCACGTGAGCCTGGGAAGAAAATGTAAAGGTCAATGTCTATAATTAAATTTTCCCTGAGATAAAAATAGCATCTTTGTAATCGTTTAAATGGTTCTGAGGGAAGGAAGGAAGGAGAGAGAGAGAGAGATGCCTGCAGTTAAAAAATTACAAGCTCTGGTCTCAAGCCCACATGAGCACCAACTATCCCGAGTGGAGTGACCTTCTTCCCTTGTAATCTGGTGTGTGTGGGTGTGTGCGAGCGTGCATGCACACACGTGATCATAGGAAACTCCAACTGATGCTGACTGTATGCTAAACTGGGGTCAGGAAGTCTGCCTGGAGATGGGGGCTGAGCTGGGTTTCACCCAAATGAGCGGACCCTACATGGAGGACCCTAGGGGGTGACACAGGGAGGGATGAGATGGGTCTGTGCCCTCTGCTCTGGGCCTTGGTTTCCCCTCCCTACACACTGGTATGAGACTCTGTTCTCCTGCTGCCCTTCTAGGGAGAACATCCCATATGTTGTTGGATCTGAGCTCCCCATTCTGTCCCCCGTTCTCAAATCCCCCCCCACTCCATCCTGTGTGTGGCCTGGGGGAGGGAGAGAGGAGGGAGAGGTACATCCACATGCCACTGAAATAAATTTCCTCCCTATTAATTTTCGATGCAGAAAGATTTATCATCATTTCCTCTCGCCTTTCTGCAGAGTTGACATTGAGTCAAAGAACCTTCCTCCCTGCCGGGGTGTGTGTGGGGTGTCCCGGGCCTCTTACCTGGAGCCTCTCCCTCTGCTCCCCTCTCCAGCCCTCAGATTCTCTGCTTGGGCGTCACTTCCCTAGACCAAACCTCAGTTTCCTCACCTGAACTGATTATTTCACACCCATATTCACAGGCTCACAAAGAAGGTATCATGATGTCATCATGCTGGGTTGAAAAATAAAACAAGTCTTGATGTATTGTTCGTGAATTAATCCAATAGGTACTTACCAAGCCGCTACTGTGTGCCAGGCTGTCCTAGGCATCAGAGAAGCTGCAGAGACACACACACCGCAGACGAAACCCCTTGCCCTCACTTTAGCAATGAATAAAATTGAATTTGTAATGAGGGCAGAAGCAAAGCAGGTGTATCAAGATCATGTACCCATGTGCATAGAAAAAAGACTGAAAGGAAAACCATCAAAATAGTAACAGTGGGTATCTCGGGGGAACTGGATGTCTGAGAACTGGGTAATCTGCATCAAAAGGATACATCCCAAACCTCATGATCATGATGCGAATTTCACCTTAATAAGAATTAAAAGAAGGAAAGCAAAGAGAGAGCAGCCCTGGAGCGAATGATGATGTGACATTGACAGTACAGATAAAAATCTCAGACTAGGAGCTTCATGGGAGGAAATCCTGAATATATCTGAGAATCCAGAATCAACGAGAGACACTATATTTCTAAGGACAAAAAAAAAGAAATAGCATAATCTCATTCAGTGAGTCACTCACAGGAAGGACTTAATCATGCAATATTTTGCATCAAGAACCTCCATCACGCCACTTTGCTAAAAGGACGTGTCCATTTCTTTCCATTTTTCGTTTGGATACTTGTGTGTAAAAATTTACTTGATATATAAAAGGCTTATATTGATATTTCCAATAAAGTTGTTTTAAATTAGTAAAAGAGAAGGAAGGAAGGAAGGAAGGAAGGGAGGGAGGGAGGGAGAGAGGGAAGAAAGAAGGATAAAAAGAAAGACCTTATAATATATATCTGACCTCTGATCAGTCATTCCAGGACGTTTCCCCAAGAAGGTAATTGTGGATGGGACATACAAGTAGTTACAAGGGTGTTTGTTATTTCCCCGGTCTATAACAGCAACACATCAGATACAACCTAAGTGCTTAGCAATAGAGGATGAATTTGAAAAACACTATGTTGCCATTAAATAAATTACAATGTGTATAACTGCATAGAAAAAAGACTAAAAGGAAGCGCCCTTAGAAGTCTGCACGCTGGGGCAAGATAATAGCCAAGTTTCATTTTTTCTTTTTAGTATGTTGAGATTTTCTCAATTTTCTGCAGTGAACGGTGTTACTTCTGTGGTCAGAGCAGGGATAAACAACATCGGTACATCCTTGTTCTTAAAGAAAGAAGAAAGAGTGAGAAAGGAAACCTGGGTAAAGTTGGGGGTGGGGTGGGGGCACGATCCTGACTCCATCATTATCAGCTGTGGCGCTAATAAGACATGATCTTGGTTTTCTCACCTGTAGAATGGAAATAATGAGATCTACCTGACCACAGGGGTTTAGGATGAGGATTTGACAAACCCAGCTGTGGAGGGCATTACAGACTCTCACAAGAGGCTGTCACCTCTTGTCTAGAGACCACCCCAGTGTCCTCTGGCCTCCATCCCTGCCCCTGGCAGCCCAAGAGGGTTTTTGAAGTCACAGATTCAATCTCTTCCCTCCCCTGCTCAGACCCTCCTCTATTCTATGAAGCAGATACAGTATCATCAGTTCCACTTGGCAAATGATGAAACGGAAGCATGAGGACGCTATGCCCCTTTCTGGGGTCCTTGGTCCCAAGATCACCCAGATATTGAGGTCCAGATCCAGGACTTGAACCCAGGATGGTCTAGCTCTCAAGGCTACGTGCCTAACCATTGCACCACCCAACTTGTCCCCATCCCCTCCCTGCCTTCCCCTCCTCCCTCTCTCCCCCTCACTCACTCTGCTGCAGCCACACAGGCCTCCTGGCTGTTTCTCCAACATGCCAGGCACAGTCCTGCCGCAGAAAATCAAACCAGAATGAGATTCTGCTTTGCACTGATCAGATTGGGAGAGAACTGGAAAAAAATTGGATGAAATCAAGTATTGATGGGGGTGAGGGGAACGGGACGCATACACAGCAGCTGTGCAGCCTGACGACATCAAGTAAAACCCCAGAGCAGGGGCTTCCCTGGTGGCGGCAGTGGTTAAGAATCCGCCTGCCAATGCAGGGGTCACGGGTTTGATCCCTAGTCTGGGAAGGTCCCACATGCCGTGGATCAACTAAGCCTGTGCACCACAACTACTGAGCCTGCGCTCTAGAGCCCACGAGCCACAACCACCGAAGCCCGCACACCTACAGCCCATGCTCCACAACAAGAGAAGCCACCATAATGAGAAGCCCACGCACCACAACAAAGAGTAGCCCCCCAGCTAGAGAAAGCCCGCGTGCAGCAATGAAGACCCAATGCAGCCATAAATAAATAAATAAATAAAAAACAGAGCAGCAACTCCAGCCCTCAGCAATTAACCCAGAGAAGCATCTGCACGTGTGTGCAAAGACTCATGTTCAAGCATGTGCCCTGAGGAGTTGGTGACGTGTCCAGCAGGTGGGGACATGGTAGCTAAACCATGGAACATGCATATTATGGAAACACATGCAGCCATTAAAAAAAGAGAGACTGGTCCACATGTCCTAACCTGGCGAGGTATCTGAGATGAAGGTTATTTGGTCCTACGAGTGGGATACTGACTGACCTGGTAAGAGTGACTCATTTAGGGAGGGCTAAGAAGCTGTCAGGCACCATGCAAGCCACATTGTGTGAATTATTTCATTAGATGAAATAATTCCAGAAAATGGAGGCACAGAGAGGTCAAGCAACTGACCCAAGGTCACACAGCCAGTGCATAGCAGAACTAGGAATTAAACACAAGTTCTTTGATGCCCACCTCTGTGTTCTTTCCCTGTCTGCCCCTGTTGTATCATTTATTCGTTCAACAAACATTGATCATCGCTGTGTGCCTGGCACTATTCTAGACACTGGAGGTCCAGCAGAGAGCAGAAGGGACAATATTTCCCACCTTCCTGGAGCTGCTGGAAGCTGGAGAGAGACAGAGAGTATGCAAGCAAACAAACAACAAATGGTCATTTCAAATACTGATAATTGATAGGCAGAATTGAAACAGGGTGATGTGGAAAAAAAGTGATGGAGTGTGGGGATGCAACTTTAGCTGGGATGACAAAGGAGGGCCCCTCTGAGGAGGTGACATTTGAGCTGAGACCTGAATGATGAGAAGGAGAAAACCATGGGAACATGTGGAAGAATGGTGTTCCAAACAGAGGGTATAGCCTGTGCAAAGGGCCTGGGGCAGGACCATGCCTGGCGTGTTGGAGTTGGAGGAACAGTGAGGAGGTCCATGTGTCTGGAGCAGAGTGAACGAGGGGGAGAGAGGGAGGAGGGGAGGGCAAGGAGGAGATGGGGCTGGTTGTGCAGGGTCTTGTGGGTCTCAGGGGGACTTGGGCTCTTACCCAAGGGAGGTGGGAGCCCTGGAGGGCTGTGGGCAGAGGAGGGGTAGGACCTGACTCAGGTGCTCACGGGCGCCCTCTGGCTGCTGCTGGGAGGACAAACCATAGGGGACATGGGCAGGAGCCGGGGGACAGTACTGGTCCCGGTGGGTGATGATGGGACTCGACCCAGGCGGATGCAGAGGATGGGAAAGAAGTTATAAACATTCCAGCTTCACCTACCACCACCGTGAGTGGTTTATCCTCAGGGTGGTGGCACGTTTCTCCCCATTACCACCTGCTTTAGAGAACCCCCACGATCAGCTGCAGCTGCCAGAGCCTCCCAGCCAGCAGTGCCCTTTGGGGCCCAGAGACACGCAGCACGGTCCCCAGGCCACACAGCAAGCCAGATGCAGGACCAGACCTCGGGACCCCAGTGCCACCTCTCTGCTGGCTCAGCTGTGCTCTGTCTCCTCTTCCAGGGGCAAAGATTAGGAGTTTGTTGACTGGTATTATTTTTATTGATCTTTTAACAAGTGCTCAGCAAAAAAGGCACACTTGGCTCAGCTACTTCCATGATATCTAAATGATTCATTTAAATGGTCCTGGGTGTGCAGGCCACTAGGTGCAAAAAGCCTGCAATTTGATCTTTTTCGATTGTTTCTTTTTCAAGCTGTTGTACAGGGTGACCAACTCATCCTGCTTTGACAAGGACTTCCCTGGTTTTAACACTGAAAGTCCCTCATTGCAAACCAGGATGGTTGATCATCTTACTCTGATGGGAAAACCGTGTGAAATACACACACTGTGCATAGGTGGAATGGGGGTTCCTCAAATGGGGTTGATGACAGTTCCTGTCTCATTAGAGTCTGTGAGGGGTGGTTGCGACAATAAGTGTCCTGGTTTTGTTTGGGGCTCTGTAATAAGGTACTGTCCCATAGTTATAGTTGGACCTTACACTTGGATCTGAGCTTCCTAATGGCAAAAGGGAAAAGAGAAACATAATTTCTTTTTTTTTTTTTTGGCCACACCGTGCAGCTTGCGGGTTCTTAGTTCCCCCACCAGGGATCAAACCCAGGCCCTGGCTGTGAAAGCGCCGAGTTCTAACCACTGGACTGCTGGAGAATTCCCCAGAAACATAATTTTTTTTACCTGAAAAAAAAAAAAAGCCCTGATATATAGCAAGCACTCAATAAAATTCTGGCTCTTACAGGGTGGGTGAAGGACCCAGGGTTTCTCATAAGGGCACCTGTTCGGGGGAGAGGATGCTTCAAGCTCCTTCTAAACTGTATTACAGCAAAAGTGACCTCAGATATTTCTGCCCTGGATGGACGAAGAAGTTCACAGTGAGCCCCAGCGTAATAGGCAACTCCTCTGTTGCTCTACAACCTTCTATGGCTCCCACGGCTCTCTGGAGTCAATCCCACCCCCTCCCCTCCAGACCACGGTGCCCATGATGACCACATGGGTAACTTAGTCCCCCCACCCCTGAATCACCCTTAGCATCCACTCATGTTCCCACCTCCAGACCTTTGAAAGCAGTTTTCCCTGCCTGAAATACCCTTCTCTGCTCACCTGGAGAACCACTTAGGGCCAGAGGCAGCCTTTTCCTTTCAGGAGTCCTTCCCAGTATCGAACAACTATTCCTGGAGCACCTATGGCAGGAGTCAGCCAACTGCAGCCCCAGGGCCAAATCTGGCCCCCTGCTTGTTTTTGTAAATAAAGTTTTGTTAAAACACAGTCATGTCCATTCACTTATATGTGTCTATGGCTGCTTTGCTGCTACAATGGCAGAATTGGGTAGTTGCAACAGAGTTCATCTAGCCTGCAAGGTAAAAATATTTACAATCTGACACTTCAGAGAAAAAGTTTGACTCCTGACCTAGTGGATGCCCAGCCCTGGGCTGGATGTGTAGTCTAACATTGGCAAAGGAGATGGACACAGTTCTGTCCTCACAGTGCTCTTGATTCAGCGAAGGAGACAGATGACAAATAAAAATCACAGCTTCTGAAGTTAGCCCCAACTCAGGTGGACACAAAATATGGCTGCTTTATTTTCCATATTTCATCTTAATTTCTGATTCAGAAACCTCCACTTCTTCTAGTACCAGTTCCTCTTGGGGGTCCATTTGCTGAAGCCATGCTCCACTCCTGGGTCTTCTCCAGGGCCAGGGAGGAGTGCACCTGACTAGGTCCTTAGCCGTTCATCAGCCTACACAAGTGGCCTCACTGCCCTTCCCAGCCTCCCTCGACTCAGAGTGATAAAGAAGATTATATTATAATTGGAAACTTCTATACATCAGAAGACACCAGAAACCAAAATAAAAAGAAGTAACAAAACAGTATGGAGGTCCCTCAAAAATTAAACATAGAATTACCATTTCATTTAGCAATTGCCCCTGTGGGTAGATACACAAAAGATTTGAAAGCAGGGACTCCAAGTGTTACTTGCACACCTGTGTCCACAGCAGCATCATTCACAGTAGCCAAAAGGTGGAAACAAACCAAGTGTCGGTCGACAGATGATGGATAAACAAATTGTGGTCCATCCATACAGTGGAATGTTATTCAACCTTTGAAAAGGAAGAAGATTCTGACACCTGCTACAACATGGATGAACCTTGAGGATATGATGCTTGGTGAAATAAACCAGACACAAAGGACAAATACTGTTTGATTCCACTCATAGGAGGTCCCTAGAGGAGTCAAATCCACAGAGACAGGAAGTAGATGGTGGGGGCTGGGGGAGGGGCATGGGGAGTCGGCGTTTAACTAACGTTCCCTCTCTGCCCTCACCTCTTATTCTCTACCTTGTTCTCTCCCCTCCAGCCAGCCAGCCTCCTCACCGTTTATTATTATTATAGTTGTTGTTATTATTAAAAACTCACTTATTTTATTTATTTTATTGTGGTAAAATATAGGTAACATAAAAAGGTTTTAATCATTTTTAAGTGCACAGCTCAGTGACACTAAGCACACTCACCCCCTCCCCCAGCCCCTGGCCCCCACCATGTACTTTCTGTCTCTATGGATTTGAGTCCACTAGGGACCTCACATAAGTGGAATCAGACAGTATTTGTCCTTTTGTGTCTGGCTTATTTTACGGAGCATAATGTCCTCAAGGTTCATCCATGTGCCAGAATGTCCTTCCTTTTTTAAGGCTGAAAAAGATTTCATTGTATGGATGGACCACAATTTGTTTATTCATCATCTGTCAGTGGACACCCGGGTTGTTTCCACATTTTGAATACTGTGAATCATTCTGCTATGAACACAGGTGTAAAAGTATCTGTCTGAGACCCTGCTTTCAATTATTTGGGTTATATATCCTCACTGTTCTTTGACCATACCAGGAATGATCCTGCCTCAGGACCTTTGCACTGGCTGTACCCTCTGCCTGGAGTGCCTTCTCCCGGATCTTTCCACAACCGGCTTCTTCTCATCTAACCCTGGCAGCCTCAGGCTGACCCAGCCATCGCTCTTCATCAGGACACTGGCAACCTGGCCACCCAGAGAAACCTCCACCCAGAGAAGTCTTGCTCTGAGTAGAATGACTCCTATTTTATCAAGCCCCTCTGTACATGCCTTTGAATCTTACCATATCCCTGCCTTGGAGCCCAGATACAGTCATGCGGGAATCGTGAGAAACATTTCAGGGTGGATGACAGTAACAAAAAAATGATACACTGATGTTAGTAATGATTATAAAACAGTCACCATGTATCACATTCCTACCTCGTGCCAGGCAGGCGGCTAAGTGTTTTGTGTGTGACATCTTGTTGAATCTGGAGAGATGGGGATGATCACTGCACCCATTTTACAGATGAGGAAACTGAGGCTCAGCCAGGGAAAAGCACTTTCCTAAAGTGGCATTACCAGGACTCAAACCCAGGTCTGTCTGCTCCATTAATCCCAGCTCCATGGTCCCCAGGGAACATAATTCAAGGCAGATCCATATGGGGTGGGTTATAAGGGCTGGGACAGGTGGCAGTATCCACCTGGCCACCTCTGTATTCTTTGCAGTGAGTATATCGCACCCTGTTAGATCTCCCAGCTTCTGTGTCCATCGTTTGATTTTTCTCTTCATCACGTGCACTGCCCCATTCTCCACTGTCTGGGCTGGGTGGTTAGTATCATGCACCATCTAGGACTTGGCGAAGAGCATCCCCTAGCGGGATGCCTTGCTGCTGTTTGTAATAACGATGCTTTTGTGTGACATCATCCACATGGCCTTGGTCAACCCTCTGGGGCAGGCACCATGGACATCCCCATTTTACAGATGAGAAGAATGAGGCTTAGCAAGGGGAAGTCTCTTGCTCAAGGTCCCACAGGAAGATTCGAGTCTGGGCAGCCAGACTCCAGTCCTCAAGGCTGCACCACCTGGCTCTGTGCCTGGCTGCATGATGGCATTTTGCTTTATTATTTCTCGGGTGCCCTGTTAATCGTCCGAACCAAGTGATTAAGCACATCCTTTATATATGGCCCGATGTCTAATTGCCCAGACCGTGGAACCAGTGACTCAAAACCTCCCTCCCTAATTGTCTTTCCTGCACAATTAGTACATCGTTATTTATGGTTCTGTGGTTGCCTGAACTTCTGCAGTCTACCAGCCTTGCTTCTAATCATCCTGACTCTGTAATTAATGCCTCGTACTAGGCCATCTCCTTTGCTCTGTGTATTTAGAGCCATGCTTATTCCTGGGGTGAGGGCTGGCAGTGCCCAGAAGAGGAAAATGCAGCCCTTGCCTACAGGGAGGTCATTGTCTAGTTGGGAAGACAACAAGCAAATGCAGAACTTGCTTTAGGCTCATGGGAGCCATAAATCCTGGTTGTAGAGTGAGGTACAGATTGAAGGTGCCCTCTGCTGGAGGAAAGGCAATGGAGGCTGGGTCATGCAGGATGCATAGGAGTTGGTGATGTGGAAGGGAATTCCAAGCAGAGGGAAAAACATGTGCAAAGGTTTGAATGTCGGAAAGAGCTAGGGATTTGGGTGGGGAGGTTAAGAATTAGTGAAACAGGCTAGAGTGTAGCATTATGACAGGAGAGAATTTAGGGAGAAGGAGAAAGACTTAATGGGGGTCCTATATGAAGACATTGAAGAGCAGGTCGAGGGGCTTAGATTTTATCCTCTGGGGATCCACAGGAGGATTTGAGCAGAAGAGAGATTTGATCAGGTTAAATTTTTAAAAAATAATTACTCTAGTCACCTTAGGGAGAGTAAATTGGAGGGGGAGAAAATGGAGACCATGAGACCAGGAAGGAGGTGATTTCTGTTGTCCAGAGATAAAGTTAAGGTGAAATTGAGTGGATCAGAGGCTGTGGGGAGGGAAAGGAGTGGATGGATAAGAGAGAGATTTAGAGGATAGAATGGATAGGATGTCGAAACTGATAGATGATGGGTGAGGACGTGGGAGGAGGGGCAGTGGATGCCCAGGTCTTTGATCAAAGGGGATGTGAGATGGGTTGATGGAGCCATTCCTAAGAAGAGGACAGGAAGGTTTGTAATGTTGAACCAGAGGTGGGACAAGCTGGCTATTCTTGTCTGGAGCACAGAAAGCTGTTCAGGGCTTGGGATCAGACTTGGTAGGAATCGCCAAAGCTGCAGGAGTGGATGAGTTCACCAAGAGAGAGCGGAGACCTGGAAGCAAGAAACCAGTGTCTGTTGTTATAAGCCACTGAGAGCGCAGGGCAGCAGGCAGGGGCAGGGGATGTTTGTTATTCGGCATGATCACAGCATTAGCTGGTTACTACAAGTCTCCATAAACAGATTCTGAGCCCTCCGAGGTCAGGCCCCTTTTGATAGACATGGAAATGTATCCCATCTGGAGCAGCTCCATCCACACACCTCAGAAATCACCAACTAGACAAGAATCCAGCCTCCGGCAGCTGCTCCCTGAATTAAGAAACTCAGGGGGTTCCAACAGGTTCTGTGGTAAATTACCCATGAAAGTACCAGGGAAAACCTAGCTCGGGGGTGGGGGGAGAAGAAGACCTGTGATGATATATCTATAGGAAAAAAATAAAAAGATTTGGGAGCTCAGTGGCGGAATGTTCTATAAGAACCTTTTAAAAGCAAACACAGGAGACATGAGCAGTTTTTTAAATGACAGACAATACAATGGAAGATAATATATTTAAAACCCATATCAACTGTTAACAGACCATAAAAATACAGCTACATTAATCTGAGCTGTCCGTCACGGGCCTGCCGAGCAGCTGTGTGATTTTATAGTTCACTCTTGGAGGTTTCCTTGACACTTTCACAAATACATCTCAATTTATTTGGATAAGGACAATAGAAATATTGAGCTTTTCTGTTTTTCTTTCTTTCTTCCCCTCTTCTTCCTCTGCTGGCTCCCTGAACAGATATGACAGAGCTGGCCGTGCAGAGCTTCTTGAAATTTAAAAAAAAATTTTTTTGGACTTGGAGAAAATTTCCTATTGGGTTCTAGGGCCCCAGTATATCAGGGTGGTGGGGAAAGGCCAGGTTGGTGCGTTAGTTGCTGTGTCTGTAGGCAAATGCCTCACCCTCTCTGAGGTCTGTTGGGAAACATCCTGCACACACCTGCTCCTCTTCCCCGGGTCTCTCTATACAGAGAGCACTACCGACACCTGGCTAAAGCCACGCCCCTGTAGGATTGCCCACCATCACCACCACCACCACACCACAGCCACTGCTCACCTCCCGGCCCTCCCCTCCTTCCCCCCCCCCCCCCCCGCTCACTCAGTACCCACCACAAGGGTCCCCTCGCTCTTCTGCCTACTTGCCAGGAACTATCCTGCCCCAGGGCCTTTGCACTTGCTGTTTCCTCTGTCTGGAAGGACCTCCCCTCATTCTTCCCATAGCTGGCTCTTCTTCCTGGTTCAGCTTAATGCCACCTCTTCCCAGAGGCCCACCATGACTAATCCCAGCTAAAGAAGTTTCCCTGTCTTTCCTTTCACATCACAACATGTTCTGTATCCTTCCCAGCACTTACATTCTTTGAAAATATTTTATTTGCCCATTCGTTAGTTCACTGCCTGCCTCTCACACTAGACTGAGCTCCATGAGGTCGGGGGTTGGTTGGTTTGTTTTCTTTTTTTTTAATTAATTAATTTATTTATTTGTTTTTGGCTGCATTGAGTCTTAGTCGCTGCACACGGGCTTTTCTCTAGTTGCGGCAAGCGGGGCCACTCTTTGTTGTGGTATACGGGCCTCTCATTGCGGTGGCGTCTCTCATCGCAGAGCACGGGCTCTGTAGTGTGGCTTGCTGGCTCCAGAGCGCAGGCTCAGTAGCTGTGGCGCACGAGCTTAGTTGCTCCACGGTATGTGGGATCCTCCCGGACCAGGGCTCGAACCCGTGTCCCCTACATTGGCAGGCGGATTCTCAACCACTGCGCCACCAAGGAAGCCCGGTTTGTTTTCTTTTGTTGGTCTATTTCAGTCACTGATATCTTCCTCGTGCATGGAACAGTGCTTGGTACACAGTAGGTGCTCAATAATTGTTGAGGGATTGAATGAAAGGGGAAGGGACTAGGCCACTCCCGGGCCAGGGAATGCTGGGACAAAGCCTTGGAAGTAGAATTTGCAATTGGAAATTGTGGGCCCCAAGTGTCTGGTGTGGGACCCCAACCTTTCCTTCTTCCAGGGAGGGGTTCCTATCTGATGGTTCAAGACCCCAAATCCAGCACCATGCCAGACACTCTGGGTTCTGCTGCCCATGTGCCCCCTCCCTGTGACAGCTGGCGACAGCTTCCTGGCCAAGAAGGGTCCTCCCCTTAGCCCCGCACTGCCCTACTGCCTCCCCATCAGAGGCACCCAAGAAGTTGTCACTGCTGCAGACGAAACCTGCTTGGTGCTGGGGAAGGCCTGGCACAGTTGTCCCCAGGATGGAACATCTGGGCCGCATGTTACCGGCAGTTGGGAGCTGGGACGCTGCGAGGCACGGTGACATCTCTGGGAGGCTGGGTGGCCCTGAGTCACCTTCTGGTCCTACCATCTGTCTGCGACCAAAACTTGCCTGATGATTTCTCTGTGCCAGGGAGGAAAGAGTCCCACAGCTGACTGTCATCCCTAATTCTTTCAGCCTCTCCCTCACCATGTCCTTCCATCAGTGAAGCCTGGGGCTTTATCTCCAAATGATACCTTGAATTCAAGCACTTTGCTCTATCCCACTCCTGCTGCCACTGCCTGGGCCAGGCCACCGTCATCACTCGCCTTGACTAGTGCAATGGCACCTCTGGGGTTTTGTCCCAGCTACCTCCCTACCCTCGCCTCCTCTCACTCTGTTCCAGCCACGCCAGCCTCCCTGCTGGTTTTGGAACACACCAGGCATGGTCCAGCCTAAAAGTCTTTGCTCATGCTGTCCCCTCTGCCTGGAACAGTCTTCTCCCCAGATCTCCCCATGGCCGGCTCCTCCTCATCCTCCAAGTCTCTGATCAAATATCACCTCCTCCAAGAAGCCCTCCTGATTTTCTTTGCATAGTCAATCTTAGTCCGGTTGGGCTGCTATTACAGAATGCCATAGACTGGGTGGCTTATAAACAAGGTACTTCTCACAGTTCTGAAGGCTGTAAGTCCAAGATCAAGATGTTGGCATATTTGGTGCTGCCGAGTTCAGACACCAAATGATTCCTGGTTCGTAGACAACCGTCTTCTCACTGTGTTCTCGCATGGCAGAAAGGGTAAGGGAGCTCTCTGGGGTCTCTTTTATAAGGGCACTCATCTCATTCATAAGGACTCCACCCTCATGACCTAAGCACCTCTCAAAGGCCTCACCTCCTAGTACCATCACATCAGGGATTAGGTTTCAATGTAAGAATTTGGAGAGGACACAAACATTCAGCCTATAGCAATCTCCCCCATGCTCCACCCACTCCATGGGTCACCTTCTCTCTGCCTAGAACTCTCCTCTCTTTGCTTGGCAAATTCCTGTTCATACTCTTAATCCCAGTTTGTTCCAGTCTCCCAGCCCTCTGGGTCCCTTCTCCTTGACCCCAAGGGGCTGGGTGAGTCTGTGTCCAGCTCTGTATCCCTGCCATCCTGGGGTCCCTTGGGGACCTCACAGTCCAGGGCTGGATACACAGGGGTTATCATAAAACATTTGCTGCCCTGTCACTTTCCCTCCTCAGACCCCTCTTGCCCTGGGTTTCCTTCCAGAATTTCCAGGGATAGGGGGCTCAGCTGCAGTGTCTGTTTGGAAGGGATGGGGTAGCTGGGGGTTTGAGGGGACCATCTTGAGCCTGGCTTTGCACAGTGCACTCACTTCTTAAACTTGGGTTTTCAGTTTCTTTGGGGGGGCTCCACAGTCCCTGATGGAAATTTTAGAAGGGTCTGAAGCCTCCCCAAACCTCTCTTTGGCAGTGCCCGTGTCCCCCTCTGGCTACCCAAGGCCCCAACCCCCTCCTGGCATCTCTCTCTTAGTCTCAGACCCCTGTCCCCATTGCCAATGGCAGATGTCACCTCGGAACATTCAATCATATTCTCAGAGGCATCAAAGAGCCTAGCAGTGAAAATGGTTGACCCTGGAGCCACGTGGCCCAAGTTTAAATCCCAGGTTGCCCTTTGAGTTCATTCTGTGTGACCTTGGGAAAAGCATTTGTCCTCTCTGAGCCTCAGTTTCTCCATCTCTAAAATGGGGGTAATGTACCTACCCCTTAAGAATTAAATGAGTTCCTATGCTGTTTATTTCCAATATAGGGCTGGGCACGCAGGTGTTGCCCTAAGAAGTGTGTTAGCTGCTGTTATTATTATTATTTTATTTTTTAAATCCCCCAGGGTCCAGTCCCAGCCGTGATCTCCCCTGCTCCTGAGTACAGAGTCCTGGCCCCTAGCCCCTGCTCTGTGCAGAGCAGCCACCAGTGCTGAAAGAAGATTCTAGAAGAAGGGGGAAGGGCTGCCTGGTGGCTCCTCTCAGAGCCACATTTGCAGAGCGAGCCCAGTGCATTGACTTAGAACAGAGGTTTTTGTTGGGGACTTTGGGCAGTTTAGCAGGGAGGGGCTAAAGGTCCCAGTCCCACCCAGGTGGCTCCTGACACTCTGAGCAGCCCCAGAGGGAGTGAGCTATAAATCAAGATCTCACAGGCAACATCCCCTTCACGTGCCTGGAACCTTGAAGAAACCCAGTTCCAGCCCCTAGCAGTGACCCTGGGGGAGACCTTTGCCTGCAGGCGCAGCCAGCCAATGAGAACCCCCGCTGCGGGTGCCTGGAAACCGTTTCCATGACACCCAGGAGCCTCGGTCCCTGGAAGGGCCTGGTCCGAGGGTGAGGGGCTGGCGGGTGGGGTGGGGGGGAGAGAAATGCTTGCTCGGTAACCATGGCAACGCCAGCAGCTGCGGGAGGCAAGCCCAGCTGGCACGGAGGCGCCTGTCCCCCGGATCCCAGTGCTGCCGCCGCCCCCAGGGCCCTCCTCCTGGCACAGGCAGGGAGACTGAGGCCCAGAGACACCTGTCATCCACTCTACGTTGCCCTTCGGAGATGAAAATTGCATCGTGCCTGTGCCAACGTGAGGGGCCCTCATAGGAAATGGTGGGGCCTTCGGAGGCAAAGCTAAGACCCTGCAGGCTTGGCCAGGGGCAATCCAGGAGGGCTTCCTGAAAGAGGTGAGCATTTCCCAAGCATCATTGGTAATGGTTGTTGGCACGTCAGCACCCCACCTGTTCCACAATTTATTTAATATCTGGCTTCCACTGACTCATGTCTTCACAAGTAAGTGTATTTAAAAACAGAGTCTCTGCTTCCCTCCTGCAAATGAAAAGCTGGTTGCACCTGCCCAAATAGAAGTGGGTGACAAAACACATGATGGAAACAAAACACAGTTATTCCATCTAGCAAGGAGTCACTGCCCCCTCAAGGCTGGGGGTTGCAGCCTGATCTCACCTTGCTTACAAGACGATGAGTGAGAGAGAAGGGTTAAAACCCCCTGAGTTCCCAGCACTCTCTCCTTTGCATCATCAGAAGTAATGAAGGATTGGAAAGGGACTCATTTCTCCCCATGTGAATTAACGCTATTTATGTAATCATCCAGAATCACTCTGGGCCGCAATATTGAGGGAAATCCTGACCTGCAGAATGAGGATTTGGTTAGGTGGAAAGGAAGGGTGTTCTAGGCAGGGGGGCACAGCATCGACAAAGGCTCAGAGGAAGGATTTGCGAGGAGAGGGTGCAGTTGTGAGAGATTTTTTCCCCAGGCCGGAAGGAACAGCGTCTTCTGGTCTTTCTGATGTTTTCCAATGGAGGAGGGAATAAAAGCAAATGAACAATGATGTCCAAGTGGGAGGGGACTTAGGGCTTTGGGTTCTGAAAGAGTAGTGTATGAGGTTGTCTGGGTGGAGGAAGTGTTACATGGATGGTGATTCCAGGAAGCAGCAGAAAGAGAGGGGAGATGGAGACAGGCAAGGGAAGGAGCCAATACGGGAACATCAATGAGCAGTGTCTGTTGTGAGCATCTGGGACCCAATCCTGCTGGGGATCTCTGTGTACAGAAAGCCTCAGAGTTGTCCCATTTGTATTTTAAAGGCTCTGACAAGTCCTGCAAAAGAGATACCTGTTGAACAGTTTCCCAGATGAGTCTGAACATAAACTCTTTAGCCACAGCAGTTTTCTGGACACATTTTTTGAGGCATCACATCATCCAACTGCGTCCTCTTGGCCTTCTCTTATATCTAGGTTGTGAGGTGAGAGAGAGAGGGAGAGAGAGAGAGAGAGAGAGAGAGAGAGAGAGAGAGAGGGAGGGAGAGAGAGCGAGAGAGAGAGAGGAGGGCTAACAAAACTGACAATAAAATAAAATTAATATAATTGTTATTCTTTCCCCAAGAGGCCATGTACTGGCTAATGTATCTGAAAAGCCCAAAGTTCTCTTCTTCCAAGTCTGGCTGGACCCAGGAGCTGAGATATAGCTATTGAGGCTATTTTTAAAACATATGCCTTTATCGAGGCATAATTGACATGTAAATAGGCAAAAGTGTGTACTTTGATAGGGTATGACATATGTATATGTCCATGAAACCATCACCACAATCAAGATAATAAATATATCATGCCCTAAATTTTTCTTGTGCCCTTTAATAATGTCTGCCCAACACATGAAGAAAGGGTGGCACTGTGATAGGGCATGGAGTTTGAGAGATGAAACCTGCTGCCGTGGCTCTGTTTCGGGTGTGAGAAATGGAAATTTAACAGGTCTGGGAAGAAAAACATATAAACAGATTCCAGCAACTGCAAATTCCAGGGTCCAGCTTCAGGCATAGCTGGATCCAGGAGTTGAGCTGATGTTATTGGAGGTCTGTTTCAGTGTTTCAGCTTGGGTTTCCTCTAGGTGAGCTTCATTCACAGTCAGGCCCCCCATTCATAGAGTCAAAAGAGACCCCAAGCTCCAGACTTATTTCTCTTCCCAGTCAGCCAGGCAAGCAGAAATGAAAACCCTCTTGCCTGTTGGTTCCAGCAAAGACCATGGATAATTCTGACTGGCTTGGCTCAGGTCACATGGCCACCTCTGAACCAATCACTGTGGCTGAGGGACGTGACATTCCCACTAACCAGCTCAGGGTCGCTCTAGAGCAAGAAGTATGCCAGGGTGGGGTCAGGCTGGGAGTGGGGAGCAGGGGTCCCCCCAAAGCAGAGCCAGTATTTGTCACCCATGGCATCTGAACTGGCCCAAACAGCCAGGGCTTAAATCTTAGGTTCACCATGACAGGCTGTGTGACATTAGGAAAATGGCTTGCCCTCTCTGGAAGTCTGTTTCTCAATCCACAAAAAGAGACCTATAGGGCGCCCATGATTGAGTCCTTGAGACATTGGGCTTCGACGTGTCTGGAATACCCAGGAGCCTGGAGAGGACCCTGCCTTCCTCCCACCTCTGTCCTGGGACTCCAAGGCCCTGATTACTGAGTCCTTACTATATGCCAGGCCTTATCACATGGGCCTTACCACCCCAGTCTCAGCACATCCTAGAGTAAAATTCATAGGCAACGTAACTGACCTACACATGTCATTTCAAAAACATATAACTTGCTAGTTATAATATAAAGGAGAAATAGAAAGAATATTCTTTATAATAAAATTCTGTGTATTTCAATATTTAATGTTCCAGCACAACCATACTAAAAGATACAGCAAAGCCAGCAGAGGCACCCTCCGCCTCATGGGCCCCCATCAGTGCTTCTCTGGACCAGGGCAGTTACCTCTACCTTGGTCTCCTGGTTCTCTCCTTCGCTCCCCACAATCTGTCTTCCCTGAAGCCCCTAGAGGACCCCTGTGAGCACCTGAGTCAGGTGCCTCTCCCTCTCCTCTGCCCACACCCGTCCAGGGCTCCCACCTCCCTCAGGGTACAAGCCCAAGTCCTCCCCACCACAGCTCCCAAATCTGTGGACCTGCCCCCTCCTTGCCCTCCCCTCCTCCCTCTCTCCCCCTCGCTCACTCTGCTCCAGCCACGTGGGTTTCCTTCATTGTTCCTCCAATACACCAGGCACAGTCCTGCCCCAGGACATTTGCACAGGCTGTGCCCTCAACCTGGAACGCTTTTCTCCCAGACATTCCTATGTCTGATTTCTCCTCACCCGTGAAGTCTCAGCTCAAATGTCACCTTTTTTCAGAACTCCTCCCTGACCCCCAGTTACATGCTCCCCGCCCTCCCTCCTTCACTCCCTATCGCATCCCTCCCTTTGCTCTTCTCTGAACACCACTTTCTGATTTTTCTTTAATTCAGTTCGTTCTTTGTTGTCTGATCCAGGAGCCCCGTGGGAGCTGCTAGAACAGTGCCTGGCACATAGCAGGCTTCAATAAGTGTTCATTCAATGAATGTTTAGATGAGTACATCTTCTCATGCCCGCTTTCTGGATGAGGAAGCTGAGGCATGGAGAGGTTAGTTTGCCTGGAGGGAGAGCCAGGCTTGAGACACTCTGAACTAACACTCTCAACTCTGATGCTGAAACCCTGGTTCCCCAAAGACCCAGACTGTGAATACAGAGGAGGGGGCAGCGGCAGTGAAGGAGTTAAACCTCCCCCCCTGCCCCCCCCAACTTGAGTCACCAGGCCTGGGTCACTTTGTGCCGAATTCACACATCCACACACGGTTTCTGGCTCCCTTGGCTCACCACCACCCCACAGGGGGAAGTATATTCGTCTCCATGGCAACTGTGTTGCCTCCCGTCTGACTGGGGCTGAGTGACAGCCACTGGGCCAGATGAAGTCACTCGCCACCCACACAGGAGAGACAGGAGCCGGCCCAGAAGTGCCAACAGCAGGGACAGACTCAGAGGTTCACTTCACCCACCAGCAGGCAGGAGCTGGGGGAAGAAATCTGCCCACTGCCCGCCATTCCACCATCATAGCTTTGTGCCTTGGTGTCTTAAAGACTTTGCTGGCTCTGGGGCTTCCGAGAGAGCTTAGATCTCAGGTGTGTGCGATTTGAATGCCCCAAAGGAGAGATTGCATCTGATCCTTTTTTGTAACTCCCACTCCCAGCACTGGGCCTGGCACATAGTAGGTGCTCAATAAATGCTCGAGGGCTTCCCTGGTGGCGCAGTGGTTCAGAGTCTGCCTGCCGATGCATGGGACGCGGGTTCGTGCCCCGGGGTCCGGGAGGATCCTGCATGCCGCGGAGCGGCCGGGCCCGTGAGCCACGGCTGCTGGGCCTGCGCGTCCGGAGCCTGTGCTCCGCGACGGGAGAGGCCACAGCGGTGAGAGGCCCGCGTACCGCAAAAAAATAAAAAATAAAAATAAATAAATAAATGCTCGAGAAGGAAAGGAGGGAGAAAGGGAGGTGGGGGATTGTTGGCTAAAGCACTTTAGTTCTTACCTAACCGTCTAGATTTCTTCCAGGATTTTTCTTATCATCCAGCACTTCCCTTATCCGTTAACCTTTTCATTACCAGCTCACACCTTAGTTATCAGCTCACACTTTAGTTATCAGCTAACACCTCAGCTATCTTCTTTATCTGAAATGTTCAGGGAAGGCTGAAGAATGGGGCAATGAGCCTCAGAAAACAGGATTCTTGCACTCAAACCCTTCCTTCCCTCCCCACCAACTCCCAGGGTCGCAGAGGGAGTTGACTGGTTTTGCAGGAAGCTGGGGAGGGGAAGTTCAGAAACCAAAGGGAATCTCAAGGTGAAAAACGTGGGCTCAGTTCTTAGGAAGGATTTTCATGCCAGTGGAACTATCCAAAACCTGAATGGGCTGCCTTAGGTGGTAATGAGGTCCCCATCACTGGAGGTAGCCAAGGCTACCACGCTTGGGATGACATGGAGGAAACTGGAACAGGAGGATTCCAAGAGTCCTTTCTTTTTGATTCTAAGATTTGGTGACAATTCTAAGATTCTGTGCCTGAAATTCATCAGCAAACTCCAAGCTTCCACAATGACAGAAGTCTGGGTAGTTGTTATAAAATCTTCTGATTAGCCATACAATTCACTGATTCCAGAAACATTGATTGATCACATGCTGTGAGCCAGGCCCTCTCCTAGGAGATGAGGACACAGCAGGGACCAAAACGGTCAATACACGACAGTCTTGGGTGGAGACCGACAAGAAACAGTTAAACCAATGGGTTATAATCTATCCAGCTGATAAATGTGCAATGGGAGAAAAACAGAGCAGGGAGGTGGGACTCTGGGAGTGAGTGGAGGAGGGAGACTCTAGCTAATACGGTGATGGTGATGCTTGAGCTGAGACCGGAAGAAGACGAAGGAAGAAGCCATGTGAACAAAGGGTGTTCCAAGCAGAAGAAATAGCCAGGGCAAAGACCCTGGGGCAGGAACATGCTTGGTATATTTGAAAAACAGCAAGATGATAGAGGATGATTGTAGGTGAGGTAGAGGTACCTGAGGATGTACCATCTGAGCTGAGAAGAAGCTATACCTGCAAAAGCCAGGGGCTTTCCAAGCAGAGGGTATACAGCACATGTAAGGGTCCTGGGGCAGGAATGAGCTTGGAGAGAGAGGGAGAAAGAAAAGGACACGCGAACACTTAGAAGCAGAGACAGAGAGACTGTGAAACAGAGAGACAGATGGACAGACAGAGAAACAGAGACAGAGACAGAGAGAGAAGAGTCTTCCATTGACAGGTGTTATGTGTTGGATTTGATTCTCCCCAAGTTCATATGTTGAAGTCATAACCCCCAAGAACTCCCAATGTAATCTTATTTGGAAATAGAGTGGTTGCAGATGTAGTTAGTTCAGTTAAGGTGAGGTCATACTGGTGGAGTGTGGGTCCCTAATTCAATATGATTGGTGTCCTTATAAAAGAGGGAAATTTGGACACAGACATGCACATAGGGAAAAAGCTTTGTGAACATGTAGACAAACATCTACAAGCCAAGGAGAGAGGCATGGAACAGATCCTTCCCTCACAAGGGACCAACCCAGCCAACACCTTAATCTCAGACTTCCAGCCTCCAGAAATGTGACAATACCTGTTGGCAGCCACTGGAAATGAATACTCTGGGTGAGCCATGAGTTAACAAACGACTGCATTTGGAAAGTCAGGGACTGTTCTGCAAAGCTTGAGGTCTGCCCTGGTTAACCTCACCTCAGACTAGAGGGATAGACTACAGGGAATTTCCAGTTCAGGGGTTTGAATCTCATACTTGTGTCTCCAGGAGTCGATAGGTTTAAAGTTGACCTACTATGCCCAGAACGCTTCTATGATTCATTGCACAGCATCCTCCCCATGCCCACCTCCCAAAGTAGGAACTCACTGTCCTTTTTACAGATGAGGAAACTGAGGCTCCTAGAGGGCACTGTGGTAGGCGGCTCACAAAGATGTACCCAAGGATTTTGCCTCTCGGTCCTCCTGTCCATGTGTGATCCTCTCCCCTTGTTTCTAATGAATAGAATACAACCAAAATGATAGATGTCACTTCCACGGTTGGGTTATAAAAAGACTGTGACATCCATCTTGCTGGACTCTCTCTACTGGCTCTGTTTTGATGAAGTAACCTGCCATGGTAGGGAAGCTCAAGTGGCAAGGACCTGGGAGTGGCCTCCAGCCAACAGCCAGTGAGGAACTGAGGCCCTCCTTCTAGCAACCTGTAAGGAACTGAATAATGCTGACAACCATGGGAGATTGGAAGCAGATCCTGCCCCAGTCAGACATTCAGCTGAGACTTCATCCCTGACTGATACCTTGTTACAGCCTGAAGCACAGGACCCTGTTCAGCCATGCCCAGATCCAAGAAGTTGAGATAGTGTCATTTAAGGCACAAAGTTTTGGGGTAATTTGTTACGCAGCAACAGCTAACCAACACAGACAAACCCTTACCTAGGTCACACAGTAGGAAATAGCAAAAGAATTTGAACCCAGGACTCCATAGAGACTTGTCCAATCCCTTGCTCTCAACAATGACCAAGTGACCCCTAGATTTTCTGTTTGAGTATTGCTTTAGACTCCCCACCCCCAAAACTACATGGTTGCAGCACCCACTTGTTTGAAAATTCCCTTGACTTCTGTTTGTTTTCTTTCTCTTTCTTGAATTTACCAAGCTTTCTCCAACCCTGGGGCCTTTGTACTGGCTGTGCCCCCTGCCTGGAGCACCCTCCCCCCAGCCTGCTCCCCCACTTGCTTGAGGTCCCAGCTCAGATGTCAACTCCTTAGAAAGAGCTTCCCTGATCCCCCTTGCCCCAACTAAAGCCACCTCTTAGTCTCTCTCTAGCCCATTAGCCCATTTTGTTTTCCATAGAATCCTCACCAGAAAGTATTTTAGAAAAAAAGAAAAAATTGTTGCTGCTCTATCAGCTGTCTTCTTCACGGGGCAGGAATTTTTGTCTTCCTTAGTCACTGCTGTGTCCCCAGTGCAGGGTCAGGCACACAGTAAATGCTGGAGTAGAGCCCACATGGGGCTGGTCTGGGACCTTGTATATGTGCCTTCACAGCTCTGAGACTCAGTTTGCCTGCCAACGAAAGGGGACAAGCATCCTCCCTCACAGAGATGACTGCTGACCCTGGGAACAGGTGAGTGGGAAAGCTCAGTGGGGTCAGAGACCACCCCCCCGCAGAGGTGGCCTCTCCGGGTCACAGGGGCGCCTCGCTGTCCGCGGTGCTGAACGGTGCAGGTGTCGGCATCTCCCGTGCCCTGCCTACTGCAACTCCTTGAAAGGGAGTCTACACCGTACACAGTCTGGGCTGTAGAATCTGGGGTTTCAGGAATCCACATGGTTTTTTCACAGAACTCCCACCCCGGCTACTATCTTTGTGACCTCTGGTGGAAGGAGCCTCTCGCACTGGGGACCCTGACTTCCCAAAGCCCCACCTGGCCCCCGTCTCGGTTCTACCTGCCTAAGTGACAATTCGGGGGATCATGATTTGATACCAGTAACTTCTAATCTAGTCCCTCAGTCTCTCTGTCTCTCTCTGTCCCTATGTGTCTCTGTCTCCCTGTGTGTCTGTCTCTATGTCTCTTTCTGTGTCTCTATGTGTCTCTGTGTCCCTCTAGCTCTATCTCCTCTGTCTATCCCTGTCTCTTTTTGTTTCTATCTCTCCCCCCCACCCCCCAGCACTCTGAAAACTCCAAGCCCTTCATGCTGCCTGCAATGGACCCAACTTTCTCCAGCCACCTGTGGGGAGGCAGAAACAAAGTGAAGACTCGCCCCTCTCTCCCTGCCTGCATACCAGCCTTTATATGCTGCAGAGCAGTGGGGCATAAACGGTCATCCTGTCTTGCCCCAGTCCTGCCTCCGCGTCCACCTCTACAGTGATGTCATTGGTAGACAATCTTTCAGGGCCTCCCAAGGGCCACTCCCCGCTCCCCACCTAAAAAAATCTCATTAGTCCCTGAACACCTGGAAGCAGAACATGAGGTGTGTGAATAATTTATTTTGTGAGTCATTTTAATATTTTATAATAATTGTGATGAGCGTTTGGCTTTGTGGAGCTCTTTGGGTGTCATTAAGATAGAGCCAGAGATGGGCACTGCCACCGCAATATCTCTCAATCAGCCGAGGTGACTTGTCCCCATGGGAGCACACAGCAGGGGAGCCAGGCTAGGGCTGGCCAGGGGAAGGAGACAATCTCAAGGAATACTGAGGCAGATGGGGTGTCATTAGTGGTCAGCGGGCTCAGCTGTACCAAGACTGCAGCTATAGATAAGCTTCATCTGCTTTTTTCTTTCATTGCCCCAAACATTTACTCACTTATTCAAACTCTCTGTTAGGACTCAATGTTTTTGTCCTCCCTCGCATCCCCAAATCATATGTTGAAGCCCTGACCCCCAGTGGGATGGTAATTGGAGGTGGAGCTTTGGGAGGTAACTACGGTTACATGAGGTCCCAAGGGTGGGGTCCTTATGACAGAATTAGTGCCCTCATAAGAAGGAGAAACTAGAGCTCTCTCTTCTCCACACAAGGACACAGTGAGAAGGCAGCTGTCTGCAATTCAGGAAGAGAGCCCTCACGAGGAATTGAATCTGCTGACACCTTAGTCTTGGACTTCAGAGTCTCCAGAACTGTGAGAAATACATATCTGCTGCTTAAATCTCCAAGTCTATAGTGTTTTGTCATAGTAGCCTGAGCAGACTACAACACCCTCCAAAGGTTTTTTGGTGCACTTAAGCTCAAACTCCCCACCAAGGTCTAAAACAGCCTCCCAAATCTAGCCCCTCTGTGATCTTCCTGTTCTCACCTCCTCCTCTGCTCCCCACTCTGTTCCAGCCACACCAGCCTCCCTACTGTTCCTCCAATCCACAAGCACATCCCCACCTCAGGACCTTTGCACTTTCAGTGCCCTCCTCCTTACACACTCTGTCCCAGGCTCTTCCTTTGATGAGCTCCTCCTCATTTTCAAGCCTCAGCTCACATGTCACCTCCCAGAGCTCACAGTGGTAGGATTTGGAGAGGGGGTGTGCAGTGGGAGGGTGTGCTTGGCAGGGAGCTCCGCGTGGGCAAAGACTCGGTGCCAAGAGTGTTGAGACTGAATCAGCTGAATGTAAGGATGTGCAGGTGGAGAGGTGGGCAGGGCTGGGAGAACCAGGTTGGGAGAGAAGATGCTGGAGAAAAAGGTTGGGAGCTGGGCTGGAGAGGGTCTTGAAAATCAGGGTAATACTTTGGGCTCCATCCTGGAAGGAAACATTTTAGCTCAATCTTAGCCAGAGTCACCTGGCCACTCTCTCCCTCCAGAGGACGTCATTATGACCACTCTGATTTGGTTCCTCCCAAATCTCAGCATCTTGCAGTGAGTACCAGCCTATCCCAAAGCAAGAGATGAAGAAACCCACACTTGGCATCAGTGAACAGCAGTGAACTGGCCAGACTCTATGGAGAACTCAGATGACAGGCCCCAGGAAGGCTGGAGCCCTGGGTTTGCATTGGAAATTCCCAATTTGCCCATCCTCTTCTCCAGAGCCACTCAGCTCTTTCTCATCCTTGCCCATGTCCCTGGAGAGGAGGTTCATATGCATAGACAGAATCCATGATCTCCCACTGGCCAGATCCTGTCGGGTTCAACCAATGAGAAGCAGTGGTGGGTGATCAGAGAAAGAGGTTGGGGTATTTATTCTCCCAGCTCCTGTTCTGCTGTACTACCGCTGAGCACCTGAGCCCCTTGCAATCCTATCTCCCACTGGATTCCAGGAACCACATTCTCCCTTCGCCCACTCAGACCTAGACGTGATAAGAGCTCCCCACAGTTGCAGCCACCAGGTCCCACAGTATGCCCTGAGGGTTTCCCATCACCCTGCCTACAGCTCTGTAAATAATCCTGGATTAAATGTTCTTTAGAGACCCTGTTTGAGTGACTCCATGTTCTCCAGGGCTGTGAATGATTCAGTTATGGAATGATAAGCATCTGAGCCCTTTTCTATAGGGTTAGAGCCTTAGATGATGAGCCATAAAGTTATTCTAACCAAGGAGGACCCTATGGAGCCTTCCCGGAAGAGACTGCCCCCTCCCCCCACCCCCATGTTCTCCACCTGCCTCTTGTCTGTAGAGAAACTCTAGACTCCTAGGCCTTTCCCAAGTTCCAAAGCGTAAACTTAATCAGAGAAGTAAGAAAATGCAGAAAGAAAGGAAAACAGTTAAACAAGACAAAATAATAATAGTTTAGCCATGAAACAAAGTCAAGGACCTTTAGTTCCTGCTCAAGGGCTATAGATAATATTCTGAGCCATGTCCTTTGAGCTGTTTTGCAGATGATGAAACACCTACCAGGTGGAAGAAGCTAACTGTATGCTGCCCACAAGCACGTAGACCCCAGACCTGTTGGAAACAGAAGGTTGATGATGTTGACTCCCAATTACCTCACCACCGACCAATCAGAAGAATGTCCATGAACTGATTACACACTCCACAACCCTTAAAAACCTTTCCCTGAAAGCTTTCAGGGAGTTCAGTCCCTTTAAGTACTAGCTACCTGGACTCCTTCTTGCTGCCCTCAATAAACTCTGCACTTCCTTCACCACAACCAAACGTCAGTAGATTGGCTTTACTGTGTGCAGGTAAGTGGACCCAAGTTTGGTTCAGTAACATTATCAGACATTATCAAACAATAAACCCCTAGTACAACTGGACTCTTGGGACAGCCCCACAAAGTCACAGACAATGGAATTTCCAGCGTAGTTAATAGCCAGGACATTAAGCCACAGAAATCCAGGACAATGAGCCCCCAGCAGGTAAGGGATTTCGGAAGAGTTTTTACCATGACATCTTCAGGTAATGGACAGCATGATAGAGAGGGTCTGACATCCACCAAAAATCCATGCCCCCACCTCCCATAGTGTGAACCTCCATTCCCCCCCACCACTGGAAAAGGCAGCCTGGCAGTGGACCTCATTTTCCAAACACCCTTGCAGTGGGTGTGGTCATGTGAGCTGGCCAATGAGACATGAGTGGAAGTGATAAGCATTATTCCTGAGTGGCAGTCTGTCTTGGTTTTCTGTTGCTGCTGTAGCAAATTACCACAAACTTAGTAACTTAAACCAACACAAAGTTATTATCTCAGAATTCTGGAGGTTAGAAGTGTAAAAAGCGTCTGAAAGGCTGTGTTCTTTCTGAAGGCTCTTGGGAACAATATGTTTCCTTGCCTTTCCCAGCTTCAGGGCTGCTTCTATTTCTGAACTCATGGTCCTACAGCAGTCTGACCTCTTCTTCTGACTTTGCTCTCTGACCCTTCAGTTTCTTTCTTAGGAGGACCCTTGGGATTACATTAGACCGACCCAGATAATCCAGGATCATCTCCTCTTCACAAGATCCTTAATTTAATCACATCTACAAAATCCCTTTGCCATGTAGGGTAATATGTTCACAGGTTCTGGAGATTAGGATGTGCCTTTGAAGGGCCATTATTCAGCCTACAACAGGGTCTTTAAGAAGCAGGCATATCTTAATGCCATTTGCAGCAACATGCATGGACCTAGAGATTATCACACGAAGCAAGGTAAGTCAGGAAGAGAAAAACAAATACCATATGACATCACTTGTAGGTGGAATCTAAAATATGCCACAAATGAACCTATCTACAAAACAGAAACAGACTCACAGACATAGAGAACAGACTTCCCAAGGCGGAAGGGGGATGGGGGAGGGAAGGAGTGGGAGTTTGGGATTAACAGGTGCCAACTATTATATATAGGATGGATAAACAACAAAGTCCTATTGTATAGCACAGGGAACTATATTTAATATTCTGTGATAAACCACAATGGAAAAGAATATGAAAAAGTATATATATATATATATATATATATATATAATGTATAACGGAATCACTTTGCTGTACAGCAGAAATTAACACAACACTGTAAATCAACGATACGTCAATAAAATTTTTTAAAAAGCAGGAATTTCTTGACTACGCTCTCATTCCCATCTACAAACCGGAAGAGGTGGCCACTGAAGTCCTGGGAGAGGGCAGAGTCACCAGATAAAAGGTTACAATCCCCCCAGCAATGCATGAGAATTACAACCTCTCTACCTCTTCACCAACACTTGCTTTTGTCTGTCTTTTTGATTCTACCCAGAATGTGACTGTATTTAGAGACCGGGACTTTAAATAGGTAATTAAGGCCAAATGAGGTCACCTAGGTGGGCTCTAGTCCAGCATGACTGGTGTCCCTCTATGAGGAAATTAGGACACAGAGACACACTGAGTAAAGACCATGTCAGGACACAGGGAGAAGGTAGCCATCTGCAAGCCAAGGAGAGAGGGTTCACGCTGCTGACACTTTGATCTTGGACTTCCAGCCTCCAGGACTGTGAGAAGATACATTTCTGTTTTTTGAGTCCCCAGGTCTGTAGTATTTTGTTACAGCAGCTGAGCAAACTCATACATGTTCCTTAGCTCTTCCAGCTTCTGGTGGCTGCTAGCATTCCATGTTTTGTGGCCACATCACTCCAATCTCTGCCTTGGTGGTCACAGTTCCTTCTCTTCTTCTGTATGTAGTCAAATCTCTCTCTGCTTCTCTCTCTCTTTTTTTTTTTTTTTTTTTGCGGTACGCGGGCCTCTCACTGTTGTGGCCTCTCCCGTTGCGGAGCACAGGCTCCGGACGCGCAGGCTCAGCAGCCATGGCCCACGGGCCCAGCCGCTCCGCGGCATGTGGGATCTTCCCGGACCGGGGCACGAACCCGTGTCCCCTGCATGGGCAGGCGGACTCTCAACCACTGCGCCACCAGGGAAGCCCTGCTTCTCTCTTATAAAGACATATGTGATTGCATTTAGTGCCCACCTGGGTGATCCAGGTAATCTCCTCATCACAAAACCCTTAATCACACCTGCAAAGACCTCGTGTGTGTGTGTGCCCAGGTGCGTGTGTGTGTGAGTTCACACCATAGTAGGCAACTTTCATAGGCTCCAGAGATTAGGACCTGGATCTCTTTGGGGGACCATTATTTATCTACCACAGTCATAAAAATGGAATAAAACAGTATGTAGTCTTCTGTGTCTGGCTTCTTGCACTCAGCGTAATGCCTGTGGGAATCATCCAAGTTGCTGCATATATCAATAATTTGTTCCCTTTTGTTACTGAGTCGTATTCCATGGTACGGATGGACCACGGTTTATTTATCTGTTCATCCTCTGAAGGGCATTTTGGTTGTATCTACTTTTAGGTGACTTTGAGTAAAGCTGCTATAAACATTCACACACAGGTTTTTGTAGGAACATAAGTTTTCATTTCACCTGGGTAATTTGCTTCACTTGGAATGTGATCTCTGGGTCACATGGTAAATATTTGTCCAACTTTACAAGAAACTGTCAAGTGGTTTTCCAGAGTGGCTGAACTGATCCCTCATGGCTGCTGAGGGATGACTGTATATGATTTGCAAACATTTTCTCCCATTCAGTAGGTTGCCTTTTCATTTTGTTGACGATTTCCTTTGCTGTGCAGAAGCTTTTTAGTTTGATGTCATCCCACTTGTCGATGTTTGCTTTTGTTGTCTTTGCTTTTGGCATCAAATTCAAAAAGTCTTCACCATGACCGATGTTAAGGAGCTTACCACCTGTGTTCTTCTAAGAGTTTTTATGGTTTCAGGTCTTATATTCAAGTCTTTAATCCATTTTGAGTTAATCTTTGTGTATTGTATAAAATATTGGTCTATTTTCATTCTTTTACCTGTGGCTGTCCAGTTTTCCCAACACCATTTATTAAAGAGACTTCCTTTCCCCACTGTATATTCTTGGCTCCTTGGTTGTAAATTAATTAACCATATATGTGTGCGTTTATTTCTAGGCTTTCTATTCTGTTCTATTATGCTATGTATCTGTTTTTATGCCAATAGCATACTGTTTTGATTACTATAGCTTTGTAATATTGTTTGAAATCACAGCGTGTGATACCTCTACAGGTTTTTTATATGAACATAAATTTTCATTTCTCTGGGATAAATGCCCAAGCGTGTAATTGTTGGGTCATATGGTAAGTGTATGTTTAGTTTTGTAAAACTAAGCAAAACTCAACAAACAAAACAAAACTCTGCAAAGACTCTTTTCCAGAGTGACTGTACCATTTTACACTCCTACCAACAATGTATGGGTGATTCAGTTTCTCTGCATCTTCATCAGCATTTGGAATTATCACTATTTTTTATTTTACCCATTTTGACAGGTGTGTAGTGATATGCCAACTGTGTTTGTAATTTGCATTTCCCTAGAGGCTAATGATGTTGAACATCTTTTCATGTTCTTATTTGCCATTGGTACATCCTCTTCAGTGAAATGTTTGTTTCTGTCTCTGTCCATTTTTTTTTTTTTTTTTTTTTTGCGGTACGCGGGCCTCTCACTGTTGTAGCCTCTCCCGTTGCAGAGCACAGGCTCCCGACGCGCAGGCTCAGCGGCCATGGCTCACGGGTCCAGCCGCTCCGCGGCATGTGGGATCTTCCCGGACTGGGGCATGAACCTGTGTCCCCTGCATCGGCAGACAGACTCTCAACCACTGCGCCACCAGGGAAGTCCTGTCCATTTTTTTAACTTGGTTATTTTCTTACTGTTGAGTTGTCAGTATCTGAAATGGATAAAGAGTCCTTTATACATTTTATTTTTATTTATTTATTTAAATTAAATGAATTTATTTATTTATTTTTGGCTGCATTGGGTCTTTGTTGTTGCATGTGGACTTTCTCTAGTTGCGGCGAGTGCGGGCTACTCTTCCTTGTGGCGTGAGCGGGCTTCTCATTGCGGTGGCTTCTCTTGTTGCGGAGCACGGGCTCTAGGCACGTGGGCTTCAGTAGTTGTGGCACGCAGGCTCAGGAGTTGTGGCTTGCGGGCTCTAGAGCGCAGGCTCAGTAGTTGTGGCACACGGGCTTAGTTGCTCCGCGGCACATGGGATCTTCCTGGACCAAGGCTCGAACCCGTGTCCCCTGCATTGGCACGTGGATTCTTAACCACTGTGCCACCAGGGAAGCCCTTTATACATTTTAGATACACATCCTTTGTCTGATATTTGCAAGCATCTTCTCCCAGTCTGTGGTTTGTCTTTTCCACAGTGTCTTTCACAGAGCAAATGTTATTAATTTTTGAAGTCCAATTTACCCATATTTTCTTTTATGGATCATCCTTTGGTTTCCTGCTTACAAACTCCTCTAAAACCAGGTCTTGAGGATTTTCTCCCATGTTTTTGTGTCAACGTTTTACAGTTTTACATTTTACATGTAGATCTACAACCCGTTTTGAATTCTGTTCTGAGTGTGATGTATAGCCTGAGAGGGTTTTGTATAGCCTGGGGACCTTAGGAAGCCAATGAGGATTCTTGAGTCAACGGAGGTTTAGATGGAAAGAGAACTTAGGCAAATAGAGTCAATTAGCTCATGACAGCCCCACTCTGAGCCTCAGTCTCCCCCATCAGTAAACAAACTGACCAAACCAGAGGATCTGTAAGGCCATGGTAATTAACTGAGGCCATTTTCCAGGATATGTGACTCCGTGCTTCCCAGAACTCAGGAGTCAAGCTCCAGTGCCTCCAGAATGTGCCTGCAACTGACTCCCAGTGCTCAGATTTTAAGAGTGACTCAGTGGGATGGAGCAGGATTCTGGAAGACCGTGGCTCCTTTCTGCTAGGATGGCAAAATCAGGTCATTTTTCAATTCCAGTCATTCGCCTTCATACATAAAATGTGCCAAGAGCCACTTTCCCGAAAACCTAAATCGAAAGTAAATAGCACGGGGACAATTCTCAGTGATCAAACCTCCAATTCTGGAGCTTCTTGGGATAATATTTATTCTCCCTTCTCACTAATGGTCTAGCCACCTCCCCAGGTGATTAAAGTAATGGGTTTGCTTAACCTGAATGGGACTGCATCCCCCCTGGGGCTGATTAGACCTCACGTGGAGCCCCCCCACTGCCCCCTCCGCTGGACAATTATATTAACTGCTGCTGGTTTGCAATTACTATAAATCAGAAAGCGCGATGGCCTGGATTTGTTTATCTTTATTGAAAATGTTTAAACTTCATGCATTGCAAATGTCACCACCCCAGATTGGGTTTAACTCTTTCTTTGAGAGAGTTGAGGGCTTGGCTCTCAAGGGACCTTCTGGGAGTAGTACTAGGACCATCTCATTTTCCAGATGAGAAAATGGAGGTTCAGAGAAGGATGCCATCTGCCCAGGGTCACACAGCTTGTGGGTCACTGCGCTGAGGTTTTTTTGTTTTAGTGCCCAATGGAGTTACATTCTTTGAGGTGAAATTAGAACATAAGTAAGTCCCCTGGGAAACACTGAGACAATCTGTCATCTCACCGCCAATGTTGAGAGGTATGTCCTTCCAGAATGATATTCTAGGCAGAAATATTCACTCATGTACCAAATGTTTATGGAGCCCTTTCTGTGTGGTGAGCACTGTTTTTAGGTGCTGAGGATACAACAAGAAACAAAAGAGACTTCCAGGGAGATCATTCCAGGCAGAGGGGACAATCCGTGCAAAGGCCCTGAGGCTGGCCAATGCCTGGAGTGTTGGAGGAACAGCGAGGCTGGAGCTAGTCAACATGTTAGGGAACCACCGACAGAAACTGCCCGCCTTGGCCAGGCACGATGATAACCACTTGCATGAGTTGTCTCACAACAGGAGGTCCCGATAAACAACATGGTGTCGCCTCTGAAAACTAACCGGGAGAATTCGGGAGGGGCCAAAAGGAGGGAGGAGACGCCAGCCCATAATATACCCTACCAACCACCCAGAATCCTTCTCGCTGGAATCCATCTTGGCTGAGAGATGCACGCGCCACCAGGAAGGACCATGAGTCGGACCAAATATGGGCCAAACAAGATGATTGGCCAGAGACAAAAAAACGGGAACTAACCTCATTACCATAAAAACCTGAGACTGGGAGCCACGTGGCAGAGCATTTGCCTCGGGTTCCCTTACCTGCTGCTCTCCGCCAGGCCGCCCCTTCCCAATAAAGTCTTTTGCTTTGTCAGTACAGGTGTCTCCTCGGACAATTCATTTCCAATTGTTAGACAAGAGCCCACTCTCGGGCCCTGGAAGGGGTCCCTTCTTCCTGCAACAGGCATGGCGGGTGGTGAGAGGTGAGGGCAGGAAGATTAGCAGAGGGCATGGCGTGCAGGGTGGAATCAGGGGATAAGGAGAGAATGTAATTCTTAAAGGTGCAAAACCAAGGTTTGCTGGGGATGTGGGGTGAGGGGGTGACTCCAAAATCCTGGCTAAGCAGCTCCAAGGATGTAGCTGCCTTCTTCCAAGATGGGGGTCATGGGAGGAGCAAGTCTGGGTGATGGTGGGGTACAGCGTGGTCGAGGTAAGACGTCCTACGTAGAGACTTCGAGGGGCAGCTGGACCCCGAGTATGGAGCTCTGGGGAGGCCTGTGGGGACCATCAGGGCATAGTCAGGGTTCCAGGCCTGAGAGTGGACGAGGCCCCCTGGGGAGGGAGCGTGGGGGGGAAGGGAGACTGAGGGGGGGCCGGGAGAAGTGGAAGGGAAGCCAGACGAGTTGGGGGGGGGGTCCCTGAGACGTTCCCAGGAGAAGGAGGGTCCAGCAGGGTCAGACTCTGCCTAGGGGGCGCGCGGGGGGGTGAAGAGGATTAAGCAGGCTGTCATTGACCTTGAGGAGACCAATGTCGGTGGTGGAGGACAGGGAAGGTGCGAGAAGCTGATTGGAGAAGGTTGGGGAGAGAGACAGAAGTGGAGCCAGCGAGTATAGACAACTCTCTCAAGTCAAAAGAGGCAAAGACAATGAGAGGCAGCCAGAGGGATTGGGAGTTGAATTTTTCCTGTAAGATGAGAAGATGTGATGGAAGAGAAAGGGGCCCTTTCTGGAGCCGTGTCCTTGAGTGAGGATCCCTGCCCGCCCCACAAACTGTTCATCCTGCCTCCGTCGCCTCGTCTGCAAAATGGGCACCAGAATAGAATCTACCTCTGGGGCTGCTGGTCCCAGTGCGGTCCAGGCACCCAGCAGAGGTCCGGACTGGCCGCCAGCCTCCCTCCCCCGCGCTGCGTCTGGGAGCTGGTCGCCGCCCCCAGCCCGAGACCTTGACGGACGCATCGCCCCTACCCCCACCCCAAGGGAAGCGGAGAGTGTCGAGGAAAAACTCGGCGCCAGATCCCCTCTGAGAAAGGGCCCCAGAAGTCAAATTCAAAAATAAATACCCTGATTAGCATAAGGTATGCAAATGTATGCTAATGTGACAACTATTAAAAGATTCCAAATGTCATCGAAGGAAAACACACCGGTCCGGGGCTGGGAGGGTGGGGGATGAGAGGAGAGGACGCAGCCCAGACTCTGGAGAAAGGTCGGGGCGCTCAGCCCCAGTGTTACGGGGCTCGACACACACGGGTTATCACGGAGTGGACCACGTCTTGTCCTGGGAAGACCTACAGAGTTTTCTACAAATCCTGTCGAAGTCTGTTCCCCCAGACACACCTCCAAGCGGTTGCAAAACTTTGTTCGGAGTAACAATGACTTTCATTCCACAAGTAAGCTCAAGATTACTACTCCCTGGGAGAACTGCATAGGTGACAGACCCCAGCATCTTTCCTGAGAAGAGGTTAAAAGCAGAGGCTGCCTGGCAACAAAAGACACTCCCAAATCTCCTAAGAGATGTTTGCTGCCCATAACAAATCCCTGTGTAGCTTACCTCACTTCAGGAGAAAATTTCCATCCCCAGTGGCTCTTTCCATTTCCAGCTTGTTTTCTGAGTCAGGAAGAGAAAATACCAGCAAGGCAGGGGAGGGAACGATTCCCAGGGTCACACAGCTGTGCCTCCTCACCTAATCACCAAAACTATTTAAAGCATTTTCAGATGAGAAAACTGAGCATCGGAGAGCTGAAGGGACTTGTTCTGGGTCACAAAGCAACTGCGAGGCTGCCCGAGCCTCAGATTCCCAAACCTCACAGTCCGTTTTACGCCACCTTCCTAACCTCTGCTATTATATCCTGAACATTTTCCTTCAAATGGACTCACTCCTTAAAATCTGAAATCTCTTTAAAAGGAAATTGCTTATCATGACCGTGAATGAAAAGCCAGAATCACTAACCGTAAGTAGAAACTAACTCAATGAGAGACGAATCACATTATTAACTTCTGACTAGAGACAGCTGTCTCTGAGGCTCTGAGCTGGGCCCCCTTACCCTGCTCTCTCCCTTTGTCCAAGAGGGAGACTCCCAGGTGTGAGAGGGGTGTTAAAGACAGATTAGCACCCAATTAAGACTTTTCTGTTTCAAAAAGAAGTGAAAAGAAGAGCTCTCTCATTATGAGATTCACTGGTATTTATCGTGGCTTTATGCGTCACCTAAAACCATCTCGTAGCCACTAGGCTTGTGTCCATCTACTGAAAGGCAGGAAGGCTGTCCCAATACTCTGGAACTTTAGAATTATGGCCAGGGATCCATTTTGGGATTCCTACTTTCAGCGTCCATGGTCATATCAACATAGCCCAAAGACAGAGGATGGATGGTTTCACTCATATAGAGCCAGCCATCCACCCACTACCCACCCATCCATTCATCCATCTATCCATCCACTATCCACCCACCCCATATCCACTCACCCGTCTCCATCCATCCATCCACCCATCAATCCACCACCCATCCATCCATCCAACCACCCATTCATCCATCCATCCACCACCCACCACTCATCCACTCACCCACTCACCCACTCATCCATCCACCCATCCATCCATCATCTATCCACCCATTCATTCACCCCCTTATCCCACCCAGCCATCCATTCACCCATTAGGTAAATATATATCCAGCACCTACTGTATGCCAGGCACTGTTCCAGGATGTGGAGACACAGTCCCAACCAAGACACATCTGGTCCCCACCCTCTTGGAGCTTCTCAACTAGCTAGGATATTTTCCATCTCTTGAGCAACATCGTGAAGTAGAGTGCAGAATTTCTCTCCATTTTTTTTAGTGGTTAGGGTCTTTCTGGTGGGTGGACATTTGTGGCTTTTCCCAACCTGCATTCTCCCCCCCCACCTTCAGAAGGCAGCAGTACCCTGGCTTTGCTGCTGCCTGGAAGGGGTGGGGTGGGGTGCTCTACCACATATTAGAGACTGTTAGAGCCTTTGCCAACCCATGTCCTCTTTCTTCTGGGCACACAGCAAGACTGCATTTCCCAGCACCCCTTGCAGTTGGGGTATCCATGTGATTGAATTTAGCCAATGGGTTGTGGGTGGAAGTGATGTGCCCCTCACTTCCAGTCCTAGCCATGCTCTTTCCACCTTGATGATGGAGAAGCCACAAGACAGACAAGTTTGGTTCCCGAGTCATCTGGTGGAGAAAAGCTGCCTGCTAATCAGGAACACCTGTTTGCAATTTATATGAGCAACAAACAAATCCATGTTGTGTCGAGTCACTGAGATTTGCCAGTTTCTTACAGCAAGGAGTGTTACCTTGACCAATCCACACCATTCCCACTTTCCAATCCTGTGGTTTGATTGGCCCCACCCCAGGTCTGGGTGGAGCTTAGGTGATTTCAGCCAATCACTGAATCCTTTTCCTACTAGTCTCCTGATTGGGTCATCCATAGTCACATGGTCAAAGGATGCAGCTGGAGAGATTTGATGGGTTTCCAGGGACCACCACATTGGGAGTACTCAGGCTGCTGAGCCCAGTGAACCAAACCAGAGAACTGAGCTTCTAACATTTGCTCCTGCGAGAGAAAAAATAACTTAAAAAAAAATTTTTAATGCTCTGGACTTTTTCCTGGATGGTCCAAATTCGGAAACTGTTCCCCCAGGTTTAACCACCTTGATGATTCCCAGACCTCCATCTCCAACTAGATCTGGCCCCAGTGCTCTAGCCAGTTCCTCTGGTGCCCCCTTCTGGATGTCTACCAGGTACAACCTACCCAACCACCAATGCATTGCTTTACCCACTTTTACCAGTTCCTCTTTCTGTACCCCATCTCAGCAGTGGCCCAAGTATTTTTCTGGTAAGCTGGAAACAAGACTCAACACCTCATTTTCCGATCCCTGCCCCCAATTCCACACTCACCACGTCTTAACTGATTTTACTACTATTGTCTCCAGCCCACCCCCTCTCTCTATCCCCACTTACCTTTTTCAGCCTAACGCTAGCTACTGCAACAGTCTCCTTGATGGCCTCTCAGCATCCACACAGCAGCCAGAAAGATCGATCATAAGTGTGAGTCTGATCCTTCCCCTCTCTTCCTCTATAGCTCTCAATGGCTCCCCAGTGCCTCCAGAAAAACTCTAAATGATTTTTCAAAATACCTCTCAGTCTAGTTACTCCATTCTTCCCTGCCTCACCTCTACTCCTCCTCATGCATCTAACACCTATCATCTTTAGATGTCAACCCTCCAGAAATCTTCCCTTGACCCCCTACCCAGTGCTGAGAAAGGAGTCTCCCCTGCACTGCCACAGATGCCTGAGCTTCCCCCATCACAGGTCTGACCACCTGATGCTGTAACTACCTGATTATCTGTCCTTAAGTTCCAGGAGGACAAGGACTGAGTCTGTCTTGTCCACCACTGTCCCCAGCCCCTTACATAGCACCTGGCATCCAGCAGGGGCTTAATAAACTTTTTGGAATGACCGAATAGATGGAGGAAATAGAGATGTGAATGCCACTGTGCAAAGCGGGTGCTGTGGGTGCCCCACGCTCATGCCCCCAGCACCCACATTTTAATGGTACTAGCCAACAGCATCCTTCTGCCGTCACCTGCCTCTCCCTAGCTGAAGCTTTCTCAACCTGGGTGACAGGCAGGTGGGAAGTGCCAGGGAGTTGATGCTTCCAGAAGCAGCCCTTGGCCAGTGATGGACAGAAGCTGATGCATAAATAATTCCAGCTCCTTATCCCTTGGATAGCTCATGCTGTCTCCCCGGGTGGGGTCCCCAGTGGGTTCCCAGGAGGACTGAGTCCCAGTCGCCCTAGACAGTCCCTTGTTCCTGAGCCTTGGTCCCTTCCATTCCCTCCCCTCCCTTATGTACCTAAGCCCCTCCAGGGGCTTCCTGGGATCACCTCCCACATAAACTATTTGCCCCCAAACCCTCATTTCAGAGGTGGCTTCCAGGGAGCCCAGCCTGAAACAGTGCAATGGAAATCTCTCAATCCTCTAACCCAGTTGCCAACACTTCCGGAACTTTGACGTGCTTTGAGGGGAAAGAATCCCCCCAAAACAATAAAACCCATCGCCTCTTGCTCCTTGTCATCTGTGGACCTCGCTGTCTCCACGCACAGACTGAGACACTTGCAGTTGTGTATTAAGCGTGTGGGTTTTTTTTTTTTCGAGAGCAAGATTCTCTTCTGCAATGTGTGTGCGTGTGTGTGTGTTTAATGACTTTCTCATTTTGAGATCAGGCCAGACAGCTTTTTGAACAAAGTCTGCCCATGTCCTGGAACATATAGAAAATTCTCTCGGCGTAATAGCACTCCTACCGGCTTGCCCGTCTATCACAGACACATCACAGAATGAAAAGAAAGCACATTGATTGGATCTATTTCTAATCAACAGTCTAAGATACTGTTTGAAATCCTCCATTAGATGGAAGAATCTGGAAATGGCCTTGCCTTTTCTCTCAAGGGTGTGGGGTCCACAGGAGATGAGAGAGAATCATGGCAGCCATCAGCAAGCATTTACTGAGCACCTACTGTGTGCTGCAACCCCGGGCTGGGTGCCGAGGACACAGCAGGGACCAAGACAGACCCAGCTCCATCCTTCCTGTGCCGAAGACAGTCAGGTCACCCGTAGCCCGTGATCAGGGCCGTGATAGGGGATGCTCAGGCAGCTCTGGGTGCACAGACGGGGTGCCTGATCCAGCCTGAGATCAGGAAGGGCTTCCCAGAGTCAGAAAAAGCTGAGAACTGAAGGCTGAGGAGGAGTTAGTTGTCAAACAAAACAAGAAATGGGAAAGCGCACTGCAGGGACAGGGAGTGGCCTGTGTCAAGGTCCAGGAGCAAGTGAGGGTAATTTGGTGTGTTTAGAGGGTGGGGAAGTAGTGAGAGAAGAGGAGTGAGAAGTTGGCAGCATCTGGATGACCACGTGAAGGTGTTTCAACTTTCCTGTGGACAAGAGGGAGCCATGGAAGTATTTAGAACAGGGGAGTGAGTGACATTTGTTAAAAATCATTTGGGCATAGAGTTATCATATGATTCAGCTGTCCTGCTCTTAGGTATATCCCCAGAAGACCTGAAAACAGGGACTCAGAGAGATACTTGCACACCCATGTTCACAGTGACCAAAAGATGATTTACAGCCGTCAAAAGGTGGAAGCAACCCAAGTGTCCATTGGCAGATGTACGCATAACAAAATGTGGTCCATCGATACAATGGACTATTACTCAGCCTGCAAAAAGGAATAAAGTCCTGATACATGGCTCAACGTAGACGAACCTTGAAAACAGTATGCTCAGTTAAATAAGCCTTTTTCCATAAAAGGACAAATACTGTCTGATTCCACTTCTAGGAGGTACTTAGAACAGGCAAATTCATAGAGACAGAAAGTAGATTAGAGGTTACCGGGGGCTGAGGATGGAGAGTTATTGCTTAATGGGTACAGAGTTTCTGTTGGGCGTGACAAAAAAATGGGGGGAAATCATTTAAAAATGTCTGTGATGATTACACAACATGGTGAATGTATTTACTTTTTTTGGGGCTGCGCTGTGCGGCTTGCAGGATCTTAGTTCCCTGACCAGGGATCGAACCCCGGTCCCCTGCATTGGACACTCAAGAGTCCTAACCACTGGACTGCCAGGGAATTCCCCTGCTGAATGTATTTAATGCCACGGAATTGGATGCTTAAAAATGGTGAAATTGGTCAATTTTATGTTATGTTTATTTTACCACAATTTTTTTTTTAAAGTTAACAATATAAAAAGAATAAGAAAAAAATCGTTTGGGCTGCTGTGGGAGATGTAGGATGAAGCAATGAGTCTGGGCAAGCAATGATGGGGGTCCAGGCCAGAGTGGAGGCAGCAGAGGTGAGAAGTGGGAGGGGGGGGCGTGTTTTGGAGGTGGGGCTAACAGGATGCTTTGGGGAGGTGACATATCAGCTTCCTGTGGACCCCACCTCCAAGGATGGCCTTTACAAGCAACTGGGCTTACTGTACCCATTCTCCGGAGGCCCAGGCACTCCCACCTCACCTGCAAGTCCCCTTGGCCTCTCCCCCTCCAAATCCCACCCTTTATGGACCAGCCCGGGGAGACACCCCCTCCCCACCCCCACCCCCCCACCCCCGCCGGCAAGGAGTCCCAGATGGGAATTAACACCACTTCTTCCGGTGCAAAGAGCGAGGCAACCCTGGGTAAAAACACTCCGTCTCCTCGGCGATTCCTTCACCCACCTTCACTTACAAGGTGCAGATGTAATACCTGCTTTTAAATTCGATTAAGTCAGATTCAGTTCTGTTACTGGAATACATTACCCAGCCAGAGACAGCAGGGGGGGGAAAAAGACAGGAAAAAAAACACACACAAAACACAACACAGACCTATTTAGAGATTTCCCTCTAAATGGATTTTAATTCTCTCGATTTATCAGAGGCCGGAGGAGCTGCTGACAGCCAGCGTTTGTTCATTGTCTGCGAACCCAGTTTCAGCCACAAGGAGGGGGTGAGGAGAGGCTCAGCTTCTGTTCTGACATTTGCTTCCAGTGGAGGCCATGGGGGTGGAAGAGCATCTGCGGTCAGCCAGACCCGGGTTCGAATCCCAGCTTTGCCACTCGCTGGCTGCCCCATGACCGGGAGCCAAGTACGGCACCCTCTCTGGGCCTCAGTGTACTCATCTGTAAAACGGGGACAGCAGGTGTGCTTGGCTCCAAAGATGGGTGAACACTCGATTATCCGAGAGGATTCAGGTCGAGTGAGAATCTTCGATACAGACAGGATCACACAGGACTAGATTCGTTTTCGGAAGCCCCACCCTTCCCTCTATCAAAACTTATCCTTCCTATGTCCCATTTCATCAGGGAAAGCTCTGACAAAGCCATGATGCCAGAGGACCCACGGGAGATAATGGTAGAACCCTCTCCTGCTCCTGGGAAGCCCACATTTGGTCCTGGGCTTCACAGATGCCCCACCCCCCAAACCTAGCGTGGCCCACCTGAGTGGGGCAGGTACCCCAGAATTCACAGCCCTGAGACCAGCACCACCTAGCTTAACCCTCAGCCTCCCATTTCACAGATGGGAAAACAGAGGCTCAGGAAAGAGAAGGGGCCATCTTGAGGCCTCACACCTGAGAGCTGTCCCCAGGAGGCCTGGGTCCTAACGTGGTTGGGTCCAGACTTACCCTCGGACCTTGGAGAAGCATCCAGGCAGGGCCTCAGTTTTGCCATCTGTCCAAGAGGAGGAAGAACGGAAGGTCCCTCTGGGTCCTTCAAGTTCCGCTGTGCTGAAAGGATTGTCCGTGGGTTCAGTCAAAGTGTTCTGGGACCCCTGGGAGGGCCTGTGTGTTCTTCAGAGCCTGGGCAGCAGTCATGGGGGATTTTTGCACCAGAATCCAAAGAGTTTTTGTCATCGCTACACCAGGGCCTCCTCTCTTGAGTCCTGGCCTGTAATATCCCTTAGGGGCCTCCGTGGGCCATACTTGGCTTCTTGGAAAGGCCACTTTACCCACAGGAGGCCTCCTGGGATCCCAGACACACAGCCCCTCGCCTGGCCCTGCCTTGGAAGGGCTACTGAGGAGGGCGGGAGATGTAAAGGGTTTAAACTCCGGGGAATTCCCTGGCGGTCCAGGGGTTAAGGCTCTGTGCTCTCACTGCAGGGGGCACTGGTTCGATCCCTGGTCAGGGAACTAAGATCCCGCATGCCACGCGGTGCAGCCAATAAATTAATTAATGGTCCCAGGATCAGGGGAGGAAAATTGAAAGAAAAAGATCAAATACAGTTACCCTTGAGGGGGCCTGACTGGGAGAGGGCCGAAAAAAGGGGTTTCTGAGGATTAGAATATTCTAATCTTGATCTGGTGGTGGCTACACGCGTTTATACCCATGTAATGATGCCTCAGGCCACACACTTAAGACTAGTGCACTGTAGAAGGTTTGTTGGACACGGATATAAAGGAGGGAGAAAGACTGAGAGATTGGCAAAGACAGAGACAGAGAGAGACAGACACAGAGAGATAGGTGAAGACAGAAAGAAATGGAAACAGAAATTGAGACAGAGATAGAAAGGGGGAGAGATGGAGAGAGACAGACATGAAGAGAAAAAGAGAGAAAGAGGTAGAAAGAGAGGAGGGGGGGGAAATGAAAGAAAGCCAAAGCAGAGGGGGGAAAAAAGGAGGTGGAAACAGGCAAACGGCCCAAGAGGGGGAGGGAGGCCAGGAAGCCAGGAGCCATCACACACAAACATGTCCTTAATTGTAATTACACGGGAACATTTAGTTTGTAGATGCAGCAGAAATGGAAATGCTACGCCTTGCCCATTAATCTAATGGCTGTTAGTCAATCACTCTTCAAAAGGAGCTCCGGTTGTGGCTGCATGGGGGGTGGCCTGCGGGGAGCAGATCGGAGGAGGTTTTAACCTAATGATGCCCTTAGAGAGAGACTGAGAGGCAGTTCTGGGGACAACCAAACTTCAGAGAAAGTCCTGGTTGGTGAATTTCAGAGCCCTGCAGGCAGCCACCAGCCCAGAGCTGGGGCTGGCTGGCGAGCAGGAATTCTAATCTGCAAGGCTGGGTCAGGGGAGATACAATGTATCCCAAAGGGATCCAGCGGTTCTTTAACTTACCCTAGAGGGTAGGAGAAAACTTCCTAAATGGGCTGACATCTGAACTGTGCTTAGATGTATAAAATGAGGCCAGCAAGCAAAAAAGGAAGGGAGAAGGGCCCTCCAAGTAGAGAAAACAGCTTGTGCAAAAGTCAAGAAGGAAATAAGTGGGTAACACGGAGTGTGACTGGGAGGGGTGAGCTGGAGAGTCTGCAGAGACCAGACCACACAGGGCCTTATAAAACATACTGAGGGGGACTTCCCTGGCGGTCCAGTGGTTAAGACTCCATGCTCCCAGTGGGAGCACGGGTTCGATCCGTGGTCAGGGAATTAAGATCCCGCATGCCATGCCGCACTGTGTGGCCAAAAAAAAAAAAAAAATTAGAAATTAAAAAAATACATATACTGAGGGAGAGGGAAGGGGGTAGGGGCAACACAGAGTTAGGGGATTAAGACGTACAAACTATTATGTATAAAATAAACTACAAGGATATATTATACAACACAGGGAATATAGCCAATATTTTATAAGAACTATAAATGGAATATAACCTTTCGAGACTGTGAATCACTATATTGGATACCTGTAACTTATAATATTGTACATCAACTATACCACAATAAAAAAAAATACTGAGATATGTGGTTCTGCGGGTAACGGGGAGCCACTGAGGGTTTACAGCAGATGCACACAAGTTCAGATTTATACTTTAAAAAGATAGCTTTGCCTATGGAAGCAGATTTGGGGGGTCAATCATAATATCTTTTACTCACAGAAAGAGAGTGAGCTTCCTGGTCCTGGTGGTATGCAAGATAAGGCGCCACTAATGACCCCGGGATGTGGGGGATTTCGGCATCAGGCCGAGGCTGGGATTGCAGAGTTGGGGTTCTCAGCTCGGAGGGTGGGAGGACCCTGCAGAGAGGGGTTCGATATGTTGCTAATCTCACTTGGGGCCACACTTGGATATGCAATGGGGGGTGTGGATGAGTCAAAAACACCTGGGTGGGAGGCTTGAGTCAGCATCCGGTGCGTACCTCCCCTCCCCACCCCACCCCTTGCTACTCTCAGCCTGGAGTGACTCACTCATTCATTTGGCCTGGAGTGTGGAGGTCTGATGGGAGCGGAGGAGGAAAAGCCCACCCAGTGATCCTGCTACAACTCACCACTGCTGCTCACTTAGTGCCTACCATGGGCCAAGTGGTGTGCAGGAACCAAAACTCTGCCTCCCCCCAAACTCAGTACCTCTGGAATCTGTGGGCTCCAAAGTATATCTCAACCTCAACCACTTCTCACTCCTTCCATGGCTGCAACCCTGGTCTGGCTCCACCATTACTCATCTGGACCAGCACAGTCCCCTCCACCCTGGCCCCCCAGCTCCCGCCCTGGTCCCCCACAGGCTGTCTCCCCAAAGCAGCCAGAGGGTACCTGTGAGCACCTGAATCAGGTCCAGCCCGTCCTCTGTCCACAGACATCCAGGGCTCCCATCTTCCTTGGGGTAAAAGCCCAAGTCCTCCCCACAATTCCCAAAGCCCTGCAGGACCTGCCCCCCACCCTTGTCCCCTCCCTGCCCTCACCTCCTCCCTCTCCTCCCCTCACTCACTCTGTCCAGCCACGTGACCCTCCTCACTGTTCCTCCAACACACCAGGCATGGTGCTGCCCCAGGACCTTTGCACTGGCTATTCCCTCTGCCAGGAATGCTATTCCCTCAGATCTTCTAATAGCTTCCTTTAATTCTGTCTAAACATCACCTCCTCAGGTGAGCCTTCCTTGATCGTTGGGCTAAAGTAACACCCAACTCACTCTCCTCCCACCTTTGCCCCTTGCTTTTATTCTCCTCACAGCATTGGGGTCCTCTGAAATGGCTGTTTTCCTGTTTATGTTTGTTTTCCTCACCAGACCTTAAGGTCCAGGGAGCTGGGCCAAGGCTTGCCTTGGTCCGTCTCATATCCCCAGTACCTAGCACAGGGCCTGGTACACAGTAAATGCTTAATATGTGCTTGTTGGCTGACTGAATGGACCTTTGCAGCACCTCCCCCGTTGTGGGGACTTTTATGGACCCCATTTCACACCGTGGGAAACAAACAGGCTCAGAGAGGTGCAACCTGCAGGTGCTGCAGAGGCGTCAGTGGCTGGAGGGTGTGTCCTGGGACTCAGTGGGATGAATGGTAGTGTCTCAGGCACAGACCAGCAAGCTGAGGTCCTATTTGATGGGGTTGGGGGGTGGGGTCTGTTCATGCCGTCTTGGGGACACTGTGTGTGCGCGTGTATGAGGGAGGGGGCTGCTAACCTGGGGGTGGGGGTTCTAATTTAGCGGTGGAGGAACCCTCTCAGTTACCTTCAGCTTCCCCCCTAAAATCGGCCTCGGGATGGCCAGGCAAGGGGACCCGCGTGGGGAGCGACACGGAGTAAAGGGCTTCACGCTTATTATAAAAACTCACTCACAGCTCCGAACAAAGTGCAAATCCCTCTTCCACGAGCTCCCTCGCCTCCCCTTCCCCTTCCTTCCCCTGCCCCCCTTTCTCCTTCCTCCTCCGTCAACACCCTCCCCGCTGGCCCCAGCAACAGCATCCCGGTCCCCAAGAGCTAGCGCCGGTCTCCCGCCCACGGGAGCCCACAGCCAATGGCCGCGCTGCCTGATGAGGTAATGCGTCCCCTCCGCGTTCCCATTGGCCAGCCTGGAGGCCTTTCTCTTGTCGCTCCCCCAGGAAAACTCAGACCTTGTGAGGCATGGTCGGGGGTCCCTGAAGCCTCTGGGCACCTGCACTCCCCTCCTAGCTGTGGGACCTCCATCTGCTCCTGCACGTCTGTGGGCTCAGGCTCTAGCGAGACGGGGAAGGCTGGACTTAGAGACCCCTGCCCGCCTCCCTCTGCTCCCAGGTGCGCCCAGTCCTCCCGTCTGCGCAGGAAAGATGGAAGACTCCCTCCCCCCACCCCGACCCAGCCCCCAGCAATCAAAAGACCCCAGAGCTTTGATTGACCTTTCAGGACAATTGCACATTAATTGAGTGCCCACTGTATGCCAGCCTGGGACCCACTGGGGATACTGCGGTGGTGAAATCGCACCCAGGTCCCTGCCCTCTGGGCTCACAGAATGAATAATGGCGAAGAGGGACAGAGCACCAGGCGGTCCCCTCTCCTTCCCCCTCTAGCCCAGGCGGCTGTAGACTGAGGGCAGAAAGAGTACGCAGGGGCCGGCCGTTTCCTGGCAGCCTGGCTGCGCTGTCAGCACTACCAAGCCTGGCAGGGATGGCAGAGGCGCCGGAGGGGGAGGCAAGCGGGGGGCTCCCCTCTTAATTATCTTGTTCACTTGTTTATTTACTGGGAGCTTGGGCGCGTTGGGGGCTGTGCCTTCCTGTTCACTGTGTATTCATACAACAAACATTTATTTGATTCTGCCCCTCCCCCCACCACTGGTTCCGGTTTTATATACTTATTTCTTCCTCCTTTATCCCCCTCCCCTCCCGGAACAGTTCTAATAGGCTTTTTTTTTTTTTTTTTTTTTAATTGTGGGCGTTCTTGAGACTAGATAAGGTTGTTTTGTCTGCCTGTGTCTCTTTTTTCTTAACTTTCTTTTTGAGATGGAAAGCACAGATCTTAACTGTACAGCTGGATGCATTTTTGCCCAAGCACACATCCCCGTGGTCAGCACCCAGAGGGAGGGGTAGAACCAGGGCCAGGGGTTTGGGGGACCGCAGTGGAGGTGAGTCTTACAAGTGCAAGGTCAAATCTCATCTTTATCTGAAATTTTGATATTTTGTTCATTCTAGATTTTGTTTTGGCATTCGTTTTGGTTTTTCCAAATATTGCAGTCAAATGTTACTTACCTTGATTGCTGAGTTTTGCTGTGCTCCCTTAAATTTTGTCCCTCAGGACTGTGTCTTCCTCACCTTACCCTATTTCTGACCCTGTATAGAACATTCCACCACCAGGAACGCTTGGGGGAGGGGGAGGATACCCCTAGTGTATACGCCCCTCCCCCAAGGTAACTTTCTACTCTCCATCATCACAGTTTAGTTTGCCTATCTTTATTTTTTTAAAAACAAGTTTCTTCTTGTTGTTTTTTTAAAAATAAATTTATTTATTTTTGGCTGCATTGGGTCTTCGTTGCTGTGTGCGGGCAGTCTCTAGTTGCGGCGAGCGGGGGGCTACTCTTCGTTGCGGTGCGCGGGCTTCTCATTGCGGTGGCTTCTCTTGTTGCGGAGCACGGGCTCTAGGCGCGCAGGCTCAGTAGTTGTGGCACTCGGGCTCAGTAACCACCTCAATAGATATTCAGCTGTTCCATCACCCCAGAAAGCTCCCTCGGGACATGTGTTTTTAATTTACAAAGAGCGGGGAGGGGAGGAGCATGAGACATCTCACTTTTTTTCTTGTTTTCTGAGCTTTCTGATTTGTTTTGAAGTCCCATCCATGTGCCTTAAAATGAACATCTTTGTCTATTATAACTTTCTTGGGGATGACTCCCCATAATCCTCGTTCTCCTGAGTCTTCTCCAGTTTATTTAATTATTTTAAAACTGAATAGCTAGTGGCTTAATAACCTACATGGGAAAAGAATCTGAAAAAGAACGGATATATGTATATGTGTAACTGAGTCACTTAGCTGTACACCTGAAACTAATACCACATTGTAAATCAACTATACTCCAATACGAAATAAAAATTAAATTAAAAAAATAGCTAGCGACGACTTGCTGTGGCCTGGTGACATTCCAAGCACTTTATATCTATTAAATATAAACACACAAAAATATATATATGTAAACAAAGTTATTTAATCCTGTCCCACAGCAGCATCACAAATTAGATACTTATCATCCCCATTTTAGAGATGGAAAAACTGAGGTACAGAAAGGTGATGTCCCCTGCTCCCATCCCAGAGTTCCAAAGTGGACAGAGCTGGGCTTTGAACCAGGCCCTGTGGCACCCCGGGCTCTGATCATGGCACACGCTGCCTCCACACTCCTGGCAGGTAAAAGCAGTCAACAAAGATCAGCCACAGGCCCACACTCCCTCTCCCATAATTCCAACACCTAAAAAGCTCCAAAAATAGAAAATTTTCATCGGATGACTCTAAAACTCATTGAGAATCAAGAGTTAATAGCCTTTGGGAATTCCCTGGGGGTCGAGTGGTTAGAACTCCGTGCTTCCACTGCAGGGGGTGCGGGTTTGATCCCTGGTCAGGGAACTAAGATCCTGCAAGCTGCATGGTGTGGCCAATTGAAAAAAATAAAGAATTAACAGCCTTTGATTTTTACTAAGCTTTATTTATCCCATTTATTGTATGTATGCATGTGTGTGTGTGTCTGTGTGTATATATATATATATATTCTATCTATTGTTACTGTGTTTGATTGGGAAGGGAGAATGGGCTGCCCCAGGCCCTGCTGGAGGATGTTATTAATATATGCTGAGTACACCTTAATAGCGTCCTAAAATCTAGGACCATCTGAATTCCAAAACACATCTGGCCCCAAGGGTTTCAGATGAACTCTATTATTTGTTACTATTATTTATCGAGCCTACTGTGTGCCACCAATTCATTTAGGCAGTGGGGACACCATAGTGACAAAGGCAGACCCAGCCCTCACAGAGTTCACAGTTCAGTAGGGAAAGAGGACAGATGTCATGCTGGGTGGTTACAACACTGGGTGATTGGGCCCATTGCGGGGGAAGCACAGACCTGGTGGGGGCCCAGAGGAAGAACTTGACTCAGGCTGAGGCATTCAGGGAGGCTTCCTGGAAGAGGTGATGCCTGAGTGAAGACCTGAAGGGGGAAGAAAGGGATAGTAGGGGAGGGAGAACAGGGTACTCCTGTCCACAAGCAGAAAGTACAGCTTGTGCAAAGGCCCTGAGGTGCTCCAAGGGCCTGAAAACTGTCCTGTGAGCCTGCAAACTATCCTGGGAAGACCAAGAACACAGAGGTCCATGTTGGCTTTCCTGCCTGCCCGGTGAGGCTCGCATAACCCTCCTCTGACCCCAGGGTGCTGGGGCTTGAGCCTCTGCAGCTCATGGGCATCTGGCAGTCACATCCCTGGTCTCCCCTGGGATCTCCTGGGGCTCAACTCTGCAGCCGTCAGGACCTGATTACATTGTAACGAGTATGGGCACCATTCACCCCATCCTTGATGCTAGGGAGACCCCCCCAGGGGAGACTGGAGTGCAGAGGCCTGAGCTGGGGGTTCACTCCATCCAACCATGCTCCCTGGGCCTTAGCAATTGGCCTGTATGAAGCTGCAGACTTCTTTTTTTTTCTTTTTTTTCTTTTTTGGAAAAAGACTTCACTCTGTGCAAATCTGGCATCTTTGTGGATCAATTGTCCATTTCTTCTACTTCTGGGTCAGAGATCCGGGAATCTGCTGCTCCCTTATTTCCCTTTCTCTTACCTTCCCCCCTCCGTATCATATACAACAGTCCCCCCTTATCCAGGGCAAAACGTTCCAAGACCCTCAGTGGATGCCTGCAACCTCGGATAGTACCAAACCCTATATATACTATGTTTTTTCCTATACATACATACCTATAATCAAGTTTTTAATACAATTGTTAAAGGTTACACTCCATTTATACTTATTACAAAATATTGGCTATTGATAAATTAGGCACAGTTAGAATATATCCAAGTTGTCAGAATCACTACGCTTGCGCTTTGCAGCCACTATGAAGTAAGATAAGGGTTACTTGAACACAAGCCCTGCGATAACATGACAGTCAACCTGATTACCTAGACAGCTACTAAAGCCTGAGCAGGTGGGAGGTGCTGAACAAAGGAATAATTCAAGCCCCGGGCGGGACAGAGGGAGACTGTGCAAGATTTCATCCCGCGGCTCAGAATGGCAGCAATTTAAAACTTATGAATTGTTGATTTCTAGAACTTTCCATTTAATATTTTCAGACCTTGGTTGATGGCAGGTAGCTGAAACCACGGAAAGCAAAACCACAGATAAGGGGGAACTACTACAATCCTGTCACCTGTGCCTGCAAAATCTATCCCAGATCGGCCCACTTCTGTCCCCTCCTCTGTCTCCACCTGGTCCAGCCCCCATCGTGACTGGTCCTGCCTCAGGGCCTTTGCACTGGCTGTTCCCTCTCCCTGAACGCTCTTCCCCCAGCTGTAATAACCTCATCTATTTCCTTTGCTTTTAAAAATGTATGTCAAGGGACTTCCCTGGTGGTCCAGTGGTTAAGACTCTGCGCTCCCAATGCAGGGCACAGGTTCGATCCCTGGTCGGAGAACTAAGATCCTGCATGCCAGGCAGCACGGCCAAAAAAAATAAAAAAAAAAAAATGTATGTCAAGGATGTAAGTTCCAAGAAGGCAGTGACTGTGCCTACCATGGTCACTGTTGGGTCTCTAGCTCCTAACACAGTTTCTGGTACACAATAGGTGCACAATAAAAATTTCTTCACAATGGAAAGAAATTTTTTTGGAAATACATTGAACCTCAGAAAACAGCCTGGTTGTATTCCCAAGTCCGGGGTGGGAGCATTTGGCCACAGACACTGATAGAGATTTAGAAAAGGAAAAAAAAAAAAAAAGCCTCCAAATTTTGGTTGCCTCCCTCTGCCTTTAATTATTTTGTCGACAAGGCTCACAATTCAGCAAGTCAAGGTGGCATTTGAGAGGGACGGTTCCCTTTAGTGTAGCTGACAGCTAATTTGTGGGAAGTTTAATTACAGGCGGCGTTAATTAACTGGCAGAGTCCTGGGCAAGGAAGGCAGCCATCTGTTCCTAAAAGCATCCTCCCCTCCTGGGTCTGGCTGGGAGGCTGGGAGGGGTGGGCTAGGAAGAGGACAGGGCGTGGGGACGAGGTGGAGACAGAGGAGGAGGGTCAGGTGATGAATCACAACCTTCACAACCTCCCTTCCAGTTGCCATCAGGGCTGAGATCCTCCCTGTGGCCCGCACCATTTTGCAGCTGCCTCCAGTGGTTGCTGGGAGTTCCTTGGAATCTGCTTTTCACTGGTTGTATCATAAGGAGCAGAGGGTGTGGAGCAGAGGGGGTGACGAACACACTATCCTCAGGTCACATTGGAGTGGATTGGCACCCGCCAATGGAGGTCGGAGGAAGAGCTGGGTCAGAGCCAGGGGTGAGGGGTGCCCTAAGCAGCCTGAACTGGGAGTGGGGGCATCACTCTGCCTCTCATTCCGCCATTCACCCAGCTTTGTCCCTTCTCAGCTCTCTACCCTGGGGCAAGTCACTTAACTTCTCTGGGCCTCCGTTTTCTCATGTGGAAAATAGGATTGATTACAATAGGACCCAATTCCATTTGTCTTTTTGGATAGTTGGGCCCAAGCATTTTCAGGCTGCTGAAGGGAGCTTTGTTATGAACTTGAAGTGTCATTACTTGTTATTACTGGGCCTTGTAGGACTCTGGGTCCTTGCATATGCTGTTCCCTCCTCCTGGAACACCCTTCCCAGTCCTGCCCAACTGTTTCTGTTCTATCCCTCAGGTCTTGAGGTAGATGCCCTCTGCCTGAGAAGCTTTCTCTGACCCTCCAGGCTGGGGCAAGTGCCCCTGTGGACCCTCACAGCACCTGTGCATCCCCCATCACCCCCGAGTCACACTGTCACTGCTTTGTCATGGCCCATTCCTCCCCCCAGACTGGGAGTCCCATGCTGGCAGGGACTGGGTCTGTCTTGGTCACTACTATGTCTAGTGTGCCCAGCACAGGCTTGAACAAGTAGGCGGTCAGCACCAATTGTTGTACAGACAGACAGCTGGAGCCATGACACACATCGGGACGTGGTGGCCAGCAGAATGCAGAAACCAAAGTTAGAGCCATTTAAAAAGGAACAAAATAGAGCCATTTGAAGAGACGTGAATGGACCTAGACACTGTCATACAGAGTGAAGCAAGTCAGAAAGGGAAAAACAAATATCGTATAATATCGCTTATATGTGGAATCCAGAAATGGTAGAGATGAACTTATTTGCAAAGCAGAGTAGGGTCACAGATGTAGAGAACAAACTTATGGTTACCAAGGGGGGAAGGGGGTGATGAATTGGGAGATTAGGATTGACATATATACACCACTATGTATAAAATAGATAACTGGGACTTCCGTGGCGGTCCAGTGGTTAAGACTTTGCCTTCCAATGCTGGGGGTGCAGGTTTGATCCCTGGTCGGGGAGCTAAGATCCCACATGCCTTGTGGCCAAAAAGCCAAAACATAAAACAGAAGCAATATTGTAACAAATTCAATAAAGACTTTAAAAATGCTCCACGTCAAAGAAAAATCTTAAAAATAAATAAATAAAATAAAATAAAATAGATAACTAATAAGGACCTACTGTAGAGCACAGGGAACTCTACTCAGTGCTCTGTGGTGACCTAAATGGGAAGGAAATCTGAAAAAGAGTGGATATATGTATACACATGACTGAGTCACTTTGCTGTACAGCAAGAAACTAACACAGCATTGTAAAGCAACTATATTTCAATAAAAATTAATATATAGGGCTTCCCTGGTGGTGCAGTGGTTAGGAATCTGCCTGCCAATACAGGGGACACGGGTTTGAGCCCTGGTCCAGGAAGATCCCACATGCCGCAGAGCAACTAAGCCCATGAGCCACAACTAGTAAGCCTGTGCTTTAGAGCCCGCGAGCCACAACTACTGAAGCCCCTGCGCCTAGAGCCGATGTTCTGCAACAAGAGAAACCACTGCAATGAGAAGCCCATGCACTGCAACTAAGAGTAGCCCCTGCTCGCTGCAACTAGAGAAAGCCCATGTGCAGCAATGAAGACCCAACGCAATCAAAAATAAAATAAAATAAATTTTAAAAACATATTAAAAAAACAAAGTTAGAGCCATTTAAAAGTGGAGGGGACTGTCTCGGGTGCAGGAGCGTGGCCCTGCGAAGGCTACATCCTCTTTCACGGAGTCAGTTTCTTCCTCTGGAAAATGAGTATATGCATAGGAACCTGGCGCCGGATGCAAGGAGTCAGTGCCAGAAAGAGCATGGCGCAGCACCCGCCATGCCGCGTGTGCTCCATAGTCGTGCTGGTGGCTACTGTTATCCTTGAGGCCACCCCCATCACTGAGGTTGGTCCCCTGTCCTCTGAGCCTCAGTTTCCCCATTTGGCCATACTCCCCCTTAGACAAACACAGCCAGGGCATGCCCTGGATGGACAAGAGGCAGCCTCTGCTGGTGCTTACCTAAAGCAGCAGTCAAGGCGGGGCCGATGGGGCTGGCACAGGCTGGCCTCACTAAGCTGGCCGTCCTTAGCAGCGCCCGGCTTTCCCGGAGACGGCTGGAGAAGGGGCCAGACCTGGCTGTGGGGGGACTGAGGAGTCTGGGATGATGCTGAGGCCTCGTCTCAGAGGGTACTGTGGGCAGGGACCTCTGTGTACACTTATTAAGCACCCACTGGATGCCAGACTAGGCTGCCTGGGGTCTTTGCCCATGCCGTTCCAGCTGCCAGGTTCACTTTTCCTTTTCACAGTGCTGATTCCTGCTCTTTCTGCTCTCAGTCTAGAAGACACTGCCTGCAGCAAACCTCCCAGATTCTCTGGGTTGGGTCAGGCACCTCCCTTTGGGTTAACACAGTGCCTATGATTCCCCCATCACAGCACTGATCACCCAATATTATAGCTGGGCTGTGGGCAGGTCACTTAGTCAATCAACAAATACTGACAGTGTCAGGCACTGTGCATGCTTGGAGAACCCTGCAGGGCAGGTGCTGTTACTGCCCCCATATTACAGATGGGAAAACCGAGGCTCAGAGAGGTTTAATAGTGGAAAGAAGCCATGTGGCCTGGGGCCTGGAGCACAGGAGGGCCTCGGTAAGAGCTGGGTTTCATCCCTGGTAACGGTGAGCTCATTCCCTCCGCTGGCATGGTCATGAGAAAGGTCATCTCTCTGGTGAGCCCGGATGTGCCTGCTCCCCTGTGGTGCCTGTGACCTTGAAGGATGCTCAGGCTTAGAGGTGTGGGGATTCATTCATTCAGTCATTCATTCATTCACTTATTCAACAAACATGTATTGGACAGCTCTTGTGGACCAGTGGCAGGCATGCTGGTCACCCCAAATATCTGTTCTCTGTTCCATGGTAGTAGAACCCCTGGTTTTCTGCTGGACCGTTGGCCATTCAGAATAAAGACTACATTTCCCAGCATTCTTTTAGGCAAGTGTGGCCACATGGCTAAGTTCTGGCCAATGGGGTGTGAGCAGAAGTGGTGTATGGGATTTCTGGGGAAGTGTCCTTAAAGGGAGAGGGCGAGCCCTTCCTCACTTCTTCCTCCTCATTGACTGGCATGCAGATGTGATGGCAAGAGCTCAAGCAGCTGCCTTGTCCCACGAGGAGAAGGTCACTTGCTAAGGATGTGGAACAATAAGATAAAAGAAACCCGGGCCCTGGACACCATGCAGCCTCCATGCTATCCCCGGACTGACTACTCAAGTTCATGAGCAAATAACTCTCTGTGCTTAAGCTGCTCTGGGCAGGTCTCAGATCCCATGGCCAACCGCAAGCTTGACGGCTACACACGTTCCTCCCTGTCTCCACTTCTCCATTCTCATCCCAGCCCATGCCCGCTGGACAGAGAGGCCTGTCCCTGCTTGGCAGCTCTGGCCTCCCACAGCTCTTGCCAGATTTGGGCCATCCACAGGGACCAAGGCAGCGTTCTCTGAATAATGCAGCTTCCTTTTGCGGCCTTAGGGCCATCAGGCTGGGAGCAAAGTCCCTCAAGAGTTGGGTGGGAGGTCTTTACCATGTCCCAAGCATCCTGTGCAAGGACCTCTGCCCACGTCTCTGTGCCGCTGCCCACCCCATACACACCAGACCAGCAGCCCACTCTGCCATCATCCATCCAAGAAGAGACCCCCTTCCTCTGAACTACCTTGGAGGTTCCCAGCTATGTAGTGAAGTACAGACCACAAAGCACAAGTGAAAAACACTCCCGTGTGTGAAAAAGAAGACATTTGACTAAACACAGACATTCCCTCATGAATCCACCAAGACCAGACTACCGGGTCCAGATCCCACTATCACCCGTACACTGTGCCCTCTGAGAAATTCTATACAATATTCCCTCCTGGACCTTCCTGATCAGGCTTGCCTCAAGCCTAGCATCTGCCCCTCATTCATTGCCTAGAAGACCCCCTTCACTGGCCCAACCCTTCTGAGAAGAGCATGCACTGGGACCTGAAGAAACACCTTATCTGTCCGCCATAAAATTAAACCACATCTGAGCTGGTCTCTGAATTCAACTACAAATTAACAGAAGCTACGGGGGACGGAGGCATCTGTGAAATGACACCACAGGGACACCCAATCAGCAAAACCCAGATCCGGGTCATCTGTGCAGGGTGAATGACCTGGTGGCCTCACATAAACAAATTGCAAGGAAAATTTAAGAGAGAAAGATGGCAAGAGAAGCTCTCGATTAACAGAGACTTAGGAGACCATCAGCAATAACCGTAGACTCTATCTAGATCCTGATTCAAAGAGCCTACAAAAATTGTATATTGTAAGCGTGCACATTTCCATGTGCTCCCTAGGTGGATACCTGACGCTATTTAGGAATCATTATTCTGGACATGATACTGGAGTTTGCGGAGTTTTTTAAGGGGTCTTATCTTATAAAGCAGGGTCTCTCCCCTCAGCACTGTGGACCTGCAGGCCAGATCATTCTCTGAGGTGAGGCCGTCCTGGACGCTGTGGGGTGGGGAGCAGCCTCCCTGGTCCCACGCCCTCGATGCCAGGAGCCAACCCCAGTCATGACGACCACAGATGTCCCCAGACACTGCCCAGTGTCCCCGGGAGGACAACATCCCCACCCCAGCTGAGAACTACTGCTTTAGAGACACAAATGGAAACATTTACAGATGAAAAAGCATCTGGGATTTGCATCAAAATAGCGAGAGAGGAGGAAGAATAGAGGAAACCAGAGTGGCCAGTAGATAATCATTGAATCTGAGTGATGGGTACATGTGGGGAGGGTCATTATTCCATTCTTTCTACTTGGGTGTGTTTGACACTTTCCACTATAAATAGTTGAAATGCTGAGGACATTCAAATTGAATCCATAGTTCAGTTCATCGTAACCTACCCAAGGTGCTCTCTCGGTTGAATCAAACGTGCGATGCTGATGTAAGACACGAACACTCAGGAGAAGCTGGGCAAGGGGTCCGTGGAAACTATCTCTAGTACCTTTGCAACTTTTCTGTAAAGTTAAAATTATTCCAAAGTAACAAGTTTATCTTTTGTTTAAGGTTTAAATGAATCATAAGCATATGAGAAATCAGCCGCTCCCGTGCCCAGTACTGGAACGCAGGCACAGGGGCCCCGTCGCAGGGCCACCAAGGACATGATGCACACAGCAGCCCTGAGAATACCGCCCCCCCCCGCCCCCATATACCCTCACTCGCCCACAGATGCCAGGAGACAGCCTTAGGCTCAGCTTGCCACACGCGTGGCATGAGGGGCCGGTCCGCCCCACAGCAGCCAGGGCAAGAATCCGCTTTCAAACCCACTTTATTATCTAGTCTCCACACTAGAAACACTCCTCACTTCTACCCTCGCTGCCCCAATCTCCACCAGCCAGGGGCAGCGGGCTTCAGAGGGGTTCTGGAGGCCCCTCCAAGGATTCGCTGGGCTCAGGTGCCCCCACGGAGGTGGCACTCCCGCGGCGGGGGGCGCTGGCTCGGGTCAGCAGTTCCAGCCTCCGGAAGCGCAGCCGGGTCTGGATGGCCCAGATCGGGGGGCGGTGGCCAGGCAGCGAGGGGTCCTCCTCGTACCCATGGCTGCTGACGGTGGAGTCAGAGCTGTCCTCCGTGCTGACCACCGACTGCTTGCAGACAGGGCAGGAGCGCCGGGTGGGCTGGGAGAACCAGGGCTTGATGCACTTGCAGTGGTAGGTATGGGAGCAGGGCAGGATCTTGAGCTGGTCACCTTCCTCGTATTCATCCAGGCAGATGGCACACAGGTCGTGAAGCCTCGTGAAAGTGCTCACCTGGGCCCTCTGGCTGGCCCACGCCTTGACCCCTGGCCCACAGGCCCACCAGGCCCGCAGCCAGCTCCATAGATACCACAGGACGAAGAAGGCGGTCATGAGCAGGGCCAGGGTGCAGCCCAGCACCCAGGAGATGGCCAGCATGGGGTGGCAGTCCAGGTCCGGGCAGGCCGGCTGGTCGGGCAGCAGGAGGATGTGGGCCAATTTATCGCAGCGCACGATGACCCGCAGGTCCTGGGAGGTGGCCTCACCCACGAACACCGAGGGGATGGTGATCTGGCGCCGCAGGTCCTCGTAGACATAGGCCATGAGCACCAGGTCGTCAGAGCGCACGTTGTGCACGATGGCCGCCTGGAAGCCGGCTCGCTGGGCGTGCAGCACCTTGAGGTCAAACGTGCAATCGTACCGGCGGATCAGCACGATGCCACCCAGGGAGCCGTTGCCCGGCCGCGGGCCCTCGATGGGATGACACGCGTTGGCCGGTCTGGCCTCCGTCAGGTAGCCCCGCACACCTTCGGGGGCTAGGGGCACCCCGAACAGGGCCGGCAGGTCCGCAAACTCCACGGTGCTTGAGTTACCATCCAGCACGGCTCGCACCACTGCCTGTGTGGGCACCAGCAGCCCCAGAAGGATCAGTGAGACCCTGACTGCCCCCAGGGCCAGGACTGGCCAGGGCTGCCCCATGGCCAGCCCCTCCTTCTCTGGCTGTGGTGTGGAGCTAGGTCTCGCTGGGGACCATGGACAGGAGGCCTCCAGGCATCTCCAGGACCTCCCAGGGGGCCCATGGCTGGGGTGTGAATGGAGTTTGAATGGGTGGCTCATAGGCAGTTAGGCAGAGCAGCTGGGACCTGCGTGGCCCTAGACAGAAACAGCTCCTGGTGGCAGCCCAGCGTGCATTGTGTCTTTGAAGGTTGGTCCCAGGAGGAGCTGACCTACCCAGGCGGCCTTCCTAGCAGATGACGCTGAGACCAGGAGCCCCCAGAGTTCTAGATGCCCCCGGCCTCTGTGACATCATCCTGTTACATCCTGGTCCCTCACCCACACCTCCCACCAAGACAGAATTCCTGGGGCTCTGACCTGGGGGGCTGGGCAACCTTCGCAAAAACTTCTGGACGGCTTAGAGCATCCCCAGCTCCTGGACCTCGTAAGGCCCAGAGGTGCCACAAAGTGGGCTGGCGGCTGCCCCACCACCACCCCATGGCTTGGATCCGGCCCTCACACTCACATTCTGCCAACATCATCTCCCCAAGCCTCCTAGGGACCCACTGAGGAAGGGGCTAATTTCCCCCCCCCTTTCGAGATTTCCAGGGGACTCAGACTTGTTCAGGGCACCCTCTGCCCATGAGGTCTTAGAGCCCAAATCCCAGATATCCTCCCTCTCTTCCCCTCGCTCACTCTGCTCCAGACACATGGGTCTCCTTGCTGTGCCTCCAACACACCAGGCCCGGTCCTGCCTCAGGGCCTTTGCACAGGCTGTTCCCTCAGCCTGGAATGCCCTTTCTCCCTGTGATCGGCTCTTTCTCACCCTTCAGGTTCTCAGTTCATGTGTCCTCAGAGTCTAACTGACTTGATATGGGGGGAGGGAGAAGTGCCAAGGTCAGGGCTGGGCTGGCAGGAGTGGGTGGTCCAAGTCCTCAGCACCTGGTAGATTACCTGCACTGGCTTTATTCTCTCAGGTCAGAGCTTCCTTTCTAGCCGGGTCTCCAGCTGTCCCTCATCCCTCAGCCAGAGCCCTGGCCATCAGCCTCATGACCCCCCAACTCCTCATACTCAAATCTCCCACCGTGAGTCTGCCGCCTGGTTGGGCAGCCTACTCAAGCCCTGATTCCTTGCTCTGTCATTGACAAGCTGTGTGATGCCAGATAAGTCACTTAAGCTCTCTGGGCCCCAGCTTCCAGATCTGTAAAATGGGTGTAATGATGAGAAACCCATCTTGTAGGGCTGGTGGTATGAGAATTAAATGAGAGAATGCCTGATTGGCATTCAGCATAGGGTCTGAATTTTTTCATTCTCCCATAACAGACCTGCCTCCAGTTCACAACTCTTTCAGTTCATCACCACATGCCAGCCAGGGATATTTCTAAAATCTCAATCCTCTGGTCTCTCCCATGCTCTAAACTCTCCCATGGCTACCCATTGCCCTCCAGATAAAGTCCATGTTCATTTCTGTGTCCTACAAGCTCTCCCATGGTCAAGCCCCTGCCAATCTCCAAAGCCTCAATGTTTTTCTTTCTTTTTTAAAAATTATTTGTTTGTTTATTTATTTATTTTGGGGTCTTCGTTGGGTCTTCGCTGGGTCTTCGTTGCGTTGGGTCTTCGTTGCTGCACGCGGGCTTTCTCTAGTTGCAGTGAGCGGAGGCTACTCTTCGTTGCGGGGCACAGGCTTCTCATTGCAGTGGCTTCTCTTGTTGCAGAGCACGGGCTCTAGGCGCATGGGCTTCAGTAGTTGTGGCGCATGGGCTTTGTTGCTCCTCAGCATGTGGGATCTTCCCAGACCAGGGCTTGAACCCATGTCCCCTTCATTGGCAGGCAGATTCCTAACCACTGTGCCACCAGGGAAGTCCCCTCAGTGCTTTTCAATGTTCTAAATGCATCATGACTTGCTGACCTCTAGAACTTTGCAAATGCTGTTCCCTCTGCCAGGAACAGAATTCTCTCCCTCAACCATAGTTTGCCAGGCTGGCTACTTATTCTTTAGGTTTTCTCAGTTGGTCTAATACCTCCCAGAGCAGGCCTCGGCCAATGATAGAGAAGAGACACAGGAGTGAAACAGGCAGAAGGCCATGTGACAACAGAGGCAGAGATTGGAGGGATGTGTCTACTAGCCAAGGGATGCCAAGGGTGCCAGCAACCACCAGGAGCTGGGAGTGGGGCACGGAACAGATTTTCCCTCTGAACCTGCAAGAAAGAATCAACTGGGCTGATACTTTGATTTTGGACTTCCAGCCTCCAGAACTGTGAGGGAATACATTTCTGTTGTTTTGCATCCCCTGGTTATGGCAGCTGTAGAAGTGAAGGCACAATGGAATCCTTGTCCTAGGGTCTGCATCTGGGTGAGGCCAAAAAAACATGAGGTGTCACCGCACTGAGACTGGAGGGTAAGGATGAAGTTGGTGTAAGGGGGCAGAGAACAGCATGTTGGGGATGCAAATGGCATGTGCAAAGGTCCTGAGGTGAGCGAGAGGAGAGGGAGAGAGAGAGAGAGAGAGAGAGAGAGAGAGAGAGAGAGAGAGAGAGAGAGAGAGCTGAATGGTTGGATATGACAAGCCATTCAGAGTGGCTAAAAAGAGGGTCTTACTCAAGGATAGGAGAGAGATGGGGGAAGGAGGGGCAGGACCAGACCCAAACCTTGAATGTCCATGGCCTTGGGGTTTACACAGAGAATGACGAGGAGCCACAGAAAGTTTAGAGTAGAGGCAGGACATGACTGGATTTTGTTTCCCATTTCCGCTCTATATATTTCTGCACTGTTTGCATCTTTTACGATGGGAATAAATTCACTTATTCCTCCTGAAATAAAAGAGATTTATGTTTCTGAAAGAACCCTCTGGTTGTTGCGTGGAGGGTGGGTTGGAGAGAGAGAGAAAGAGGTGGAGAAGCCACGGAGGCAGCTGTAGCATCAGGGGAGGGACTGGGAAATGGGACAGAGAGACTAAGAGGGGACAATATCCCTGAATGAGTGAGTGGGTGTGAAGGACAAAAGGGGAGGTGACCATGAATGTCTCCCCCTGGGGCTTACTTCAAGAAAGACTTGTTTGGTGGTACAGTCTTTAATGTCTTTCTGGCAATTGCTAATTTCCCTAAGAGACAGGTCCTTGGCCCCGTTGGCATTTTAAAACATCCTTTTGTTTTCTGTGTCTTTGTTTCTTGTGAGTCCCGTCCCTTCGTGGCAAGAGATATGGGTTTTTCGTTTATGACTCTCACAAAATTTTCTTTTTAAAGAAAGATAAAATGTAGATCCTTAGGGAGTATTTGGTAAATAAAGGAACAGGTGCATGGTAGTAGGGGAAAAGGTCAAGAAAGAGTTCTCCAAAGATGGGCAGTTGATAAATAGGGTGTATTCGTTTCCTAGGGCTGCTGTAGCAAAGTACCATAAACTGGGTGGCTGAGAACAGATGTATTATCTTGTGCTTCTAGAGGCCAGAAGTCCAAGATCAAGGTGTTGGCAGGGTGGCACTCCTTTTTTTTTTTTTTTAATATTTATTTATTTGGCTGCACCAGGTCTTAATTGCAGCATGCAGGATTTAGTTCCCTGACCAGGGATCGAACCCGAGCCCCCTGCATTGGGAGCGTGGAGTCTTAACCACTGGACCACCAGGGAAGTCCCAGGTGGCACTCCTTCTGAAGTCTCTTCTGGTGTGCCAGGGAATTAACGCCCTGTGGAGCAGCCCAGAAACAATGAAAAATGGAGGCGAGTGGACAAATGCCCCATCTCTCGCTCCTCAAATGAGATAACTCTGGGGTGCACATCCCTCACCATCTCCTAGAGGCCCCCAGTGAGAATGGGCCCCAACTGTCCCCATGATAACTTGCTCTTGACAATGCTTCCTTCATGGGTTGCCTTCCTTTTCCTGTCTCCCTCCTGCCACTCCCCTCCCAGTGTTTTCTGAGATCACTTCCAAAATAAATAACTGGCATTCAAATCCTTGTTTTGGGGTCTGCTCCTAGGCCAACCCAACCTAAGACGCTGCCTGAGAACAGAAGAATGCACAAGAAAGCAGAACAAAGAGACCAGGAGAGACCCAGGTCCTAAAAACGTCATTTGAGCACTTCAGTCCATCTGAGCCTGAGGGCCATACAAACGTGTACCCCTGTGACATGAGCCAGTTATATTCCTCTTTTTGCCTGAGAGAGGGTGTCTATCCCCACACAACAAACCTCATAGGGGAGTGGTGAGTCTTCCAGAACCTCATAGGAGAAGACACTAGGAGCAACTGTAAGTTTGATTTTCTTTTTCTGCTTCATGCTGTCTCCTTCCCCAAATATTTCTAGCAAGAACCTACTCTGATTATGCTGGAGGGGACATACCATAGATGACTGGTTCCTCTGACTCTTAGTTATAAAGCACATATCAGATGGGGTGATGAGATGTGCCAGTGTTCACTCTGATTGCTCCAGAAGTCAGAGTCACATCAGATTCCTTCCTTGGTGCACCTCCTGTAAATTGGATGCTAAACTTGCACATACATGGGCGGGCATGCAGTACACATACCCATCCAGCAGGATTGCGATTCAGGAAACCCGTGTGGCCCCAGGGGGCTGGGGCTTGAGCTGGAGGGGGGTGGACTTGGAGGTCTGCCAGGGGTCCTTGATAAATTGCCAGTGAGTCATCCACAGGAAGGCTGCCCTGGGCCCCTCTGTCTCTCTGTCTCTCCTCTCTACGTATCTCTATTTATGTCTCTCTCTCCCTCCTTCTCTACCTTTGTGTCTCAGTCAGGGTCGCTTTTTGTCTTTGCCTCTTTTGTTTCTGCCTCTCTGTCCCCCTCTCTCTAACTTTCCCTCTGTCTCAGTCTTTCTATGTCTCTGTGTCAATATCTCTATTTGTTACTATCTGACTCTGCTGTAAGTCCTTGTCCTGAGATTTCTGTCTCTGTCTGTGCCTGTCTCTCTATGTAAGTTTTTTTGGTCTCTGTCACCTTGTCCCTGTGTCTCCTTGTCTAATTTACTCTCTTTTCTTGTCTCTCATGCTACTTTCTGTGTGTGTGTCTTTCTCTGCCTGCCTCTCTCTCATCCCCCACTTCTCAGTCCCACACCTGGCCCACAGCAGATAACCCACAGTGGGTTTTGTCAGCTTGAAAACAAAGGCACATCTCTGTGACATGGTGAGAGAGGGGAGCTGGGTTTATGGCCCAACACAGTCCTCACTTACTGGCTGAGTAAGTCCCTCCCAGTCTCAGCATCGCACCTCCCCATCTGTAAAATGAAGGGCGTCAGTGCAGAGCCAACAGTCTCTGAACACAATTGTCAATGGACCTTCCCACTGTCTTTTGAGCTTGGGGCTGTGCTTTTTCCTACTTTTCCCAGGAGGAAGCTGGCAAAGGGGGGATCATCCTCCCCAAGTGCCACAGCTAAGAGGAGGAGGGACCATCTTCCACGCCCCAGGCTCCCCAAACCTCCTGCCCTTGCTGGGCGAGGCATCCAGCTGCCCGTCACAGACTTGCTGTCTGAGGTCAGATGGCTTCATGTGTCTTCCCACCTTTCCTCTCCGAGGTCCCAGTATTTTTTGTTTTGTTTTTTTTTTTTTTTTTGCTGTACACGGGCCTCTCACTGCTGCGGCCTCTCCTGTTGCGGAGCACAGGCTCCGGACGCGCAGGCTCAGCGGCCATGGCTCACGGGCCCAGCCGCTCCGCGGCATGTGGGATCTTCCCGGACCGGGTCACGAACCCGTGCCCCTGCATCGGCAGGTGGACCCTCAACCACTGCGCCACCACGGAAGCCCGAGGTCCCAGTTTTTATGACAGAATAATTAAATTTGTGAAGACAGAAAACACTGCTGAGGAGAGGGGTCTGTCTGCACAGGACGATGTGCCAGGTGATGGGTACACAGTCGTGACCAAGACAAAACTCCTGAATTTACAGAGATTATATTCTAGCTGAGAGGAGGGGAGATAGCCAGGACACAAATTAACTGAATGAATAAACCATCAACCATCAAAAGAAATAATTTCAAGGTGGGACGTGCTATGAAGGAAATCAGGCAGCATTAGTTGGGGCACTCAGGGAAGGGCTCCCCAAGGTGGGGACATGTGAATGGAAGCCCGAAGTGAGGGAAGGCCTTCGCTTCTAGAACATCCTTGGGGCGCCACCAAATCATACTTCATGAGCACCTGGGATTTGTTGATTGGTGTCCTTTCAAATCAAATATTTGCTCATGCACCTGGTGTGTGTGTGCGCCAGGCACTGGGGGCACAGGAGCGACTGGGACAGACCCAGCCCCCACCCTCTAGGAGGCTCTGTCCAGCAGAGGAAGAAAAGGTTCAAACAAATGAATGAGAAAGTCTCACAAGACAATGTGGAGATAAGATAAAGGCTCTAAGTATCCAATCAATGGAAGAATGCTAGAAGGTGTGGGTGAAAGTTTAAGGAGAAACAGGCTGGTTACATATTGTCAAAGTAACCCTCCCACGATATTTTACAGATTTGAAAGGTAAGAAGGTAACTTTCCAGGGGGGAAATGTGGTGTTGTCCTAACCACGCGATCAAGGTTAACATCACTGGTGATGAGATAGAGCAACTTCCTGAGTCTCTTGACATCCTACACCAAGAAGGATGCAACATCACCCTCATGGGATTCTGGGCAAAAACGCATGACCCCAGTCCAACCGTGAGCAGACATTGGACAGATCAGAACTGAGGGACCTTCTGCAAAATCCCTGGCCAGTGCTCTTCATAAATGTCAAGGTCATGGAAGACACGGCAAGACTAAGGAAGTGTTCCAGAGTGAAGGACGCCAGGGTGATATGACGATGAGATTCAGAGTGATCCTGGGTGGGATCCTGGACACTCACGGCAAAACTTCAGTAAGGTCTGTAAGTTCGTTAGCAATATTGTACCCGTATTACTTTGCTGGTTTTCATCATCTTACCGGGTTACATACGATGTTAACATTAGGGGAAGCTGGGTGGAGGGTATGCAGGAATGCCACTTATATTTCTGCTGCTTTTCTGTAAATCTAAAATTATTCCAAAAGAAAACATTTTTTAAATACAACCAAAGAGGCTTAAGGCACTAAAATGAAGGACGATGGGGAGGACGAGGGAGAGGAAGCAGGGGGAGGAGCAGAGCCTGGCCTATCTGGGCTCCCTGCAAGCAGCCCTGAGACAGGTTTCGGGTGCAAGCAGTTTATGTGGGAGGTGATCCCAGGAAGCCCCAGGAGGGAGTGAGGGAGTGTGGGAGGAATGGGAAGAAGCCCATCCAGGGTGCATTCGTGAGTAGGTGACTGTGGTGGGCAGATGGGGCTCAGTCCCATTGGGGACCTCTGCAGAGCATGAACTTCAGAGTTGCCTGGCGCTGGGAATGAGGGACCTGGGGTATTTACACTCCTGTTCCTGCCGGCCATTGGTTGGGGGCTGCTGCAGGGAATGGCACGATCTCTGAGATACTTCTCACCTGCCATGGGTGTGAGCAGAGCAGGCTCAGGCAGAGAGTCAGAGCTGGGATGCCTCCCAGCAGTGCAGGGAAATGGTGAGGGCCCAGGGGATCTGGACAGGCCAACAGCATTAGCTGAAGAGACCTTACAGCTGCACTGACCAATATGGCAGCCACCATCTACCTGGGCTTATCTCAGTTCATTAAAATGAAATAAAATTAAACATTCAGTTCCTCACTCACACGTGCCACCTGTGCTCCACAGGTGCTCCATAGCCACCTGTGGGTGACTGTGTTTGGTGGCACAGGTCTAGAACATTCCATCAGTCACAGAAAGTTCTACTGGACAGCACTGCATTGGAGGATTTTAAGCGAGAGAGTGGCATGATCCAATGAAGGCGCTAGGAAAATCCCTCTGGCTGCTGAAGGAAAACAGTCAGCTGGGGGTAAGGGTGGAAGCCAGCAGCCCAGGAAGGAGGCAGAGGCAAGCTGGAGGTGACGGAGGCTCGGACTGGTGCAGTAGCAGTAGGGGAAGTAGCTGTTTGGAAATGGCATCACCAGTGAGTCCTGACCGTTTGGACCTAAGAGGTGAAGGGAGAGGAAGAAGAGGAGCTGAGATCTGGACTCCGCTGTGAGCAGCAGGGGGCCGGTGGGAGGCCTGTCCCTCAGATGGGGACCCAGGAGGGAAAGCCAATTCAGGTGCAAATGTCGGCTTTGTCTGGGCCCCCCAGGGCCTGAAGGGTCAGGGAGAAGTCCAGGGGGACATCCAGTTGGCAGCTGGACTCTAATGGTGGAGGCCTGGGTAAACACAGGAATCTGGGCCCTCGGGCCATTCTGGCCGCAGGCCCAGCTGGCAACTACTGGGCCGTGATCTAACTCGGCAGGCGGAAGCCAAGCCCCGTCCCCAGGCTCGAAGGCTTGCCTAAACGCTAACAAGTTTTGCCTCCACATGGCGGCAGGGTATGCGTGTGTGTATGTGTGTGTTTAATTCCGGAATGAATTTAATTCTAATTCCGCCGACTTTGGGGATGGGAAACAGCTGTCTTAATGAGTTAAACAGTGGGTTTAAAATAGCAGGCATCTGTTCGCAGTCTGAGCTAGCACCTGCTGAAGCTGCTTGGAGGCTCTGGGGCTCACAGTTCGGGGGTCCTCTGGGGATGGTGCAGGACATGGGGTTAGCAGGTCCAAGAAGCAGGTTCAAAGCTGGCCCTGCCACCTGGCAAGTTACCTCCCCCTGGAACTTCTGCTGCTTCGTCTGTAAAAACAGGGTCTGTTTACCCACCACACTGAGCCGTCCTCTGTGCTGGAACCAGGTGCACAGCTGAGGATGGCTCAGCCTGGTCCTGCGGGGGTGACAGACCATGAGAACATACCCCCAGAGCTCACATGCCTCCTGGCTGTGTGGCCTGAATCTCTCCGTGTCTGTTTCCTCATCTGTAAATGGAGGTAATAACACTACCCAACGCACAGAGTTGTTTAAAAGTTTAGATGAGGGACTTCCCTGGTGGTGCAGTGGTTAAGAATCTGCCTGCCAATGCAGGGGACACAAGTTCGAGCCCTGGTCTGGGAAGATCCCACATGCTGCGGAGCAACTAAGACTGTGCGCCACAACTACTGAGCCTGCACTCTAGAGCCCACGAGCCACAACTACTGAGCCCACGTGCTGCAACTACTGAAGCCTGCGCGCCTGGAGCCTGTGCTCTGCAACGAGAGAAGCCACCGCAATGAGAAGCCCGCACACCACAGAGAAGAGTAGCCCCCCGCTCGCCGCAGCTAGAGAAACCCTGCGCACAGCAACAAAGACCCAACACAGCCAAAAATAAATAAATAAATTAATTAATTAATTTTTAAAAGTTTAGATTAGTTAAGACACGTGAAGTCCATGCTTAGAACCAGGTCGGGCAGACAGTGAGTGCTATGTAAATGTGTAATGAGTTTTTTAAGTAAATAAATGTATCATAGAATTCCAGAGAGGAATAAGAGCTAGGGAGAGGAAATCACAGGGTGATGGATGCCACAGAAGGGACTAGGTGGAGCTGATTTAGACAGGGAAGTCAGGGAGGGCTTCCCTGAGGAGGTGACTTTTGAGCTGAGACCTGAAGGCTTCCCACGTGTAAGTCAGGAGTGGAGCGTTCCAGGCAGAGGGAATGGCAGGTGCAAAGGCCCTGTGGCAGGACCATGTTTGGGTATTCTGCAAATAGCAAGGAGGCTGGCATGGCTGGAAGAGGACTAGGGCCAGAATTTGAACAAACCTGTCGGTTGCATTATGGAATTTAAGCTTTACCCTAAAGGCACTGGGGAGCCACTGTGGGTTTCAGCTCAGGAAAGAGTGAGATCTGATTTGCAGCCAGATTGACGGCTCTCATCTTGGTTTCTGCTTGCATTTTTTAAGCACCTACTGGACACCTGGCCCTCATGCAGAATCAGAGTTGCTCATGGCCAAGCTGGGAAAGAGAAACACGTTGAAATGCCACACACTTCTATCCCAGCTCGGCAGAGTGTAGCCCACGGGTGACGTTCTGGGCACAGACAGCCCTGGGTTCGAGTCCCAGCTCTGCCACTTCCCAGCCACATGGCCTGTCCTCAATCTGTCCTTGTGACTGAGTTGTCTTCTGGATGGAACAAGACGATCCACGCCCAGCACTTCGCATGTGCTGTCACCACGTTTCCAAAGCTTAAACTAACTTCTTAAAAAGTGAAACGCACACCTACTATATGACCCAGCAATTCCACTCTTAGGGATCTGCTCAAGAAAAAGAGATCACACATCCATACAAAGACATGTACCTGCAAGTCCAGGTACATGCAGCCCCAAACTGGAAACCACCAAACTGTCCATCAACAGGTAAATGGATAAGCAAACCGTGGTCCATACGAACCATGGAACATTCCTCAGCTGTGGGGAGGAAAGAAGCCCTGAGACAAATGATACGGAAGCCAGATGGAAGAATGCACACCACGTGATACCCAGAAAATGCAAACTAATGTATAGTGACTGAAAGCAGATCAGCGGTTGCCTGAAAAGGATGGGGGGGTGGGCGGTGAGGGGCAGTAGGGAGGAGTTACAAAGGGACCCAAGGGACCTGGCGGGGGTGATGTGCCCGCACGAAAACACATCCAACTCACACTTCAAATATTTGCATTTTACTGTATGCAAACTATACCTCAATAAAGCTATAAAAACAGATGAATGAAATAACCCCTTCCCCCAAAATGCCAAGCACTTAGCCCAGTGCCCAGGGTGCAGGAGGTACCAGCTGGGCTGGAAAGTTCGTGGGTGACCATAATGGGGGTGGGGGACAGGCATGGGGTTGGGGGAATTTTGGGGGAATCTTCCTGAGGCTGCAGTCCGGGGCCACAAGCTTGCCCCAGACACACTTCCTCCCCACCCTTGCGCTCCACAAGCCTCCATCCGGGGAAAGGAGCCTCGCCAGCCCGCACTTCACCCAGGCCCGGAAAAGTAATTTCTTAACGTTCTGCTCTCCGCCAACAAGACACAAGATTAATTACAGCCATAAACACATTGGGCGCCGCCTAAATATTTCATAGGTCTGTGCGTGCGCGCGCGCACACACGCAGCTCTCTCGTTTTTTATATTTTGTTTTTAAGGGAGGCTGCAGGTGGACACATGGGGAGATTGCCCCCCTCTTCCCTCCCGTCCCTTCGCTTTCCTTTCCCTCCTGTTCTCTCCTGTCTTTTCTTCATTCCTTCCCCTGCTAGAAGGGTCTCAAGGATATGGGGAGCTTTTGCCCTGGGTTCAATGGAGGAATGAGTTTCCCTGGCTGCCTCTTTGCAAGTTGGCAGATGTGCCAAGAGGATGTAGGGGATGGCAGGGGGTCTGGGCATGACCTTACTCTCAGGGGAAAAACTGGAGGCCCCTATGTCATTATGGAAAGTGGCCAAGAGCCCCCTCCCCCTTCCCAAGGATCAACACTCATTTATTCATTCGACAGATATTTCCTGGGGCTGTGGAGTATGACAGTTTAGAACACAGACTTGGGATCAGAGGACCCGGTCCAATTCAGCCTCGACAATTTCTTGGCTGTGTGACCTTAGGTGACTGTCTTTACCTCTCTGAGCCTCAGTTTCCCTGTTTGCAAGATGGGGATAATAATTGTACCCTATATCACAGGGCTGCTTTAAAGCTTAAATTAGACCTAAAATACTTATAATGTTCTCAGTGTGGGGCCGGGTATACAGTAGGTGCTCAATAAGGTTAGCTATCATAAGGAGGGTATATTGCTGTTTGTTGAGCTCTGGGCCCTGTCCTGGGAGCTGGGAATGGAGCAGCAAAGAAGACCAATGGTTACCACCCACCATGTTCAGACCTTATTTCTTCTTTTTTTAGCCCTGCACTTTACATATGGAGGCTCAAAGCCATGAAGGGGTTTGGTCAGAGACTCAGTGTAGGATATGGCTGAAGGAACTCAGAGATGCCTCAATAATCTCAAGGTCTCTTCTTTTTGCTGATGCAGAAATTGAGACCCAGAGAGGGACAGGGAAGTCTCCCATTCCTCCAACTCTGTGCCCAGCCCCAGGTCTCAAGAGGGAGCCCAGAAAATTTCCTGTCACGTCCCTGCTTGTCTTTGGTGCTGCAGTGTTGGGAGCCGCCTGCCTGCAATTTACCAAATATGACAGTGTCTTGGCCCCAGTGGTCCAGCCTGAGCCAGTGGCATCTGCAGGGCTGTCACCTCCCACGCTGGGTCTGAGTAATGGAATGAGAGCGAGAAACTCAGGCTTTTACCGTGTGCCAGAGCCCAGCTGGCCAAGAACTTCTGCAGGATTGGGGGATGGCCGGAGACTCTCAACAACCCTACAGAAGGACGGATCATAACCCCATTAGATAGATATGGAAACTGAGGCTCCAGGATGGAAAGTAAGTCAACCTGTGTTATACAGAAGATACTCATCTGAGTCTCTCCTATTGCTGACCCTGGGTTTCAGGTTGCAGACAAGCAGTGGCCAAGACAGACCCAGGAGCAGCCCTCTCAGGGCTCAAGTCCAGAGGGGAGGATGGGCAATGAGCAATAAACACTATAAATAATTGTATGGTGTGTTGGATAATCAATGCTGTGGGGAAAACAACGAAGCAGAGAGAAGGTATAGTATGTCAGAGACGGAGGAGGGTGAAATGATAAGAGGGGCTCACTGAGGAGATGACATCTGAGCAGACACCTGAGGGAGGTGAGGGAGGGAGCCATGGAGGGGGGGCGGAATCTGAGCAATGGTATTCCAGGCCGAGGGCACAGCCCGTGCAAAGGCCCTGGGGCAGGACTGTGCCCGGCGTGTTGGAGGAACAGCAAAGAGGCCCTTGTGGCTGCAGCACAGTGAGCAACGGCGAGAGAGGGAGGAGGGGAGGGCAGGGAGGGGACGGGGCAGGTCGTGCAGGGCCTTGTGGGCCCCAGGGAGGACTTGGGCTTTTACCCCCAGGGAGGTGGGAGCCCTGGAGGGCTGTGGGCGGGGGAGGGGCGGGGCCTGACTCAGGTGCTCACAGGTGCCCTCTGGCTGCTGTGGGGAGGACAGACCATGAGAGGTGAGGATGGGAACTGGAGGACCCAGGCAGTTATAGTTATCAATAGTAAAAGGCCATGGGAGGAGAGGGGGGAGGTGAGATTTAGCCCAGGTGGTCTGGGAACATATCTCTGCAGTGGTAAGCTCTGAGTTCTAACTGAGTGAGAAGATCTAGGTAAGAAAGGGCATTCCAGGCAGAGGCCACAGCCAGCGGAAAGGACCTGAGGCAAGAACAAACTTGGCCTGTTGTGAAGATAACGGAGACCGAGTGAGATGGGGAGAGGGACATGGGAGGAGAACACAGATTCTGGACCAGGCAGAGCCCTGTGGGCTCCAGTGAGGTGTTTCCATTTTATTCTAAGGCAATGAGGATCCGTGCCTTTGAGCAGGGAAGGGACACAATAGGGTAGATGATGTGGGAGGCAGAATAATATGCCCCCAAAGATGTCCTCATCCTAATGCAACCTGTGACTATGGTTCCTCACACAGTGTGGTGGGATGAATAGTGTCCCCGCAAAATTCATGATCACCTGGAACCCCAGAATGTTACCTTATTTGGAAATCAGCTCCTTGCAGATGTAATTAATTCAGGATCTAGAAATGAAATCATCCTGCATCTAGGGTGATCCCTAAATCGAATGACTGGTACCCATGTAAAAAGAAGAGAGACTCAGCCATTAAAAAGAATGAAGTAATGCCATTTGCAACAACATGGATGGACCCAGAGATTATTATGCTAAGTGAAGTAAGTCAGACAGAGAAAGACGAATACCATACGATACTGCCTAAATGCAGAATCTTAAAAAAAAAATACAAATGAACTTATTTACAAAACAGAAACAGACTCACAGACTTAGAGAACGAACTTATGGTTACCAGGGGGAGGGTGGGCAGGAGAGATAGATTGGGAGTTTGGGACTGATATGTGTACACGCTGCTGTATTTAAAATAGAAAACCAACGAGGACCTACTGTAGAGCACAGGGAACTCTGCTCAATATTCTGTAATAACCTAAATGGGAAAAGAATTAGAAAAAGAATAGATACATGTATACGTATCACTGAATCACTTTGCTGTACACCTGAAACTAACACAACGTCGTTAATCAACTCTACTCCAATATAAAATAAAATTTAAAAAAAAGGAGGGCACAGAGACCCAGAGAGAACATGGTCACGTGAAGATGGAGACAGAGATTGGAGGGATGCTGCCACATGCCAAGGAACACCTGGGGCCACCAGGAGCAGGGGGCATTTATGTGTCTTTAACCACAATAAAAATTATTTTTTAAATGTAAGAAGTAACACTATATTTGGGGGTACTGGATTTTCTTTGGGGGTGATTAGAATGTCACTTAATGCCACCAGGTTGGTTAATTTTGTGTGATGTGAATTTCACCTAAATTTTAAAAAAGTAATAATAAAACAAAACAAAATAAAATAAAACCCCTTGCCTTGGGTACCCCCCGGTTGACATTCTGATGCAAATGCTTCCAGAACTTTCTCTGCCCACATGATTGTCCTGTGGCTTCCTCTTAACCGTTGTCCACGTGTCCCTAAGCAGTCCACACCTGCTCATATAGCTGACCTCATCCTGTGTCACAGCTGTGTAGCCTTCACTTATCCGAGGTGCAGGGGTCACCCACCTCGGTGGTGGGCTTCGGGCAGTTTCCGGTGGTCTGTCCTTCAATGCCAAAGTGACAGTGACTGGACATACCTCTCTGTCACTCTAGAACGGGGGCAGAGGCTGAGTTCGGTTTATTTGGAATTTCACTGGATGCTGCCAACACCTCCCAGCGTGTGTGGGAGGGTGTTTGTTCCTCATCTTTCTGCCCTCGAGCCAGGCTGGGTGGCCAGGGCTGTCTTCCTTGGCCTCCACACCTCTACTCTGTACCCCTCCAACCCATTCCCAAGGGATATATTTACACATAAAGGAGATCACAACCCTCCCACCCCCACCCCCTCAAACATCCTCCCAGGGCTCCATAAAACCCAGGCCTCCCCCTGGCCCACAAGGCCCTGCACGACCTACCCCTTCCCCTCCCTGCCCTCCCCTCCTCCCTCTCTCCCCCTCGCTCACTCTGCTCCAGACACACGGGCCTCCTGGCTGTTCCTCCAACACACCAGGCACGGTGCTGCCCCAGGGCCTTTGCATATGCTGTTCCCTCTCTGCCTGGATCACTCCTTCCACTCATCCCCTTCTCCAGGCAAACTCCTCATTTTGCAAATCACAGCTCCAGTGTCATTTCCTTATTCCAAACTCACTGAGGAGGGAGACAGAGGTGAAGGGACTGAAAGATCGTGAGATTCTCAAGGGGAAAAGCCAGGCAAAGACCGGAGAGGAGCGGGTGGGGAGCTGGGCATGGGGAGGGTTGGGAGGGTGATCTGGAGGCTGAAGAGGATGCTGGGCTGCAGTGCCTGTGGCTGGTCCCCATTGTGTGGAGCCCCTACCCCCCCACCAAGCCACTGGTTCTTACACATCAACACTCGCCAGAAATGAAGGAAATATTTTCTCTCTGATGACACTTTTGGCAAAATACAAATCCTCCAGTTTTTTTCCATGCAAAAAACATGTCCATCAAAACCATCCCTGCAGTGTCTGCTGGAGAGGGAGGCCACTGGGTTTGGTCCGGGGATTGCGGAAAGGGCTCCGGGGAGAGGGAGATGTAATGGCCTCGTGTCTCTCTGCAGTCAGAGGGCGACACAAAAACAGTAAGAATAGTAATAAAATAGCCCCCCGTTTGCCGAGCGCTTGGTCAGTGTTGGAAGCTCCGCTATCTGTACTTGCTCTGCGCAACTCCACAATTATCTCCATTTTTCAGATGAGGAAGCGAAGCCCAGAGAGGGGAATACACCTCCCCAAAGTCACACAGCAGAGCCAGGCTTTGAACCCACAGGCCACTCAACTTCCCAGGGATACTTAGAAGAGCCCCTTCTCAGAAGGGAAAGGAGAGGAAAGGCAATGGAGACCAAAGGATCGGCATATGCAAGGGCTTCAAAGCATGTTCCATTCAATAGTTCTAGGTGTGGCCAGCAGCCCTTAGCTAAATCAGTCTGTGACTGTGTAGAGCCTAGGTGCATAAGCTGGGTCCCCAGCCAGATCCCCAGCCACAGTGGTGATGAGGATGGCGTGTTCCTGGTGTCCTCCAGCTGGCAGGTCACATCTTCCCTGACTGCCTACATTGCCTTTGTCACATCCTGGTCCCCACAAACCCCTAAGCCAGGGGTGAGTGTGAGAGCAGCAGCTGTGCGACCTTAAGCAAGTTGCTTAACCTCTATGTGCCAGTTTCCCTGCTGGTTAAAGTAGACATAAAAAATAATCCCTAACTCCCAATTAAAACCTCTAATGTCCCCAAAACACTTGACCCACAGTAGGTGTTTATAAATGTGGAATATATTTAGGTAAGTGGTTCCTGACCAAGGACTGGGTAAGCCAGGGGGCATCTTCTTTCGTCCCCCCCCACCCAACCCAGGGAAAGGTGCAACCTCTAGAAAGGCAGCAGGAAGCTGGCTCTGGTGTTCTGGAGCCCCAGCTGCCGCCTGTTCCCGTGGTGAGGGATTGACTTTTCTAGAACGTTACCCCTCCTCCCAGTTTCCATCCGGAGCCAGCACTGCTGCATAAATTCTACTTTACGGCTGTTATTGATGAGGAGCAGGGAGAGCAGCCCTAGCAAGGCCCAATTAATTTTCCTGTCTGGCATCTGTGCACCGGGCGAATTTCTGAGCTCCTGGAGGGAGGGGGGCAGAGCCAGCTGGGGACAGGCCAGGCTGAGGACAAGGTCATGGGCAGGCCAGGGCATTCTAGACCCCCATCCTAGGAGTACTGTTCAGAGAGTTCCAGATTGTGAGCCCCAGGCTCTTGTCTGGAAGGTAGGATAGGAGCTATTTGTAAATTCTGAATAAACTCTGCAATTTTTAATTAGGATGAAAATGAGGGTTTCACCCAGGAGACCCTTGAGCAAAAACCCAAAGGAGGTGAGAGGGAGCCATGTAGATTTCTGAAGGAAGAGCTGCCAGCAGAGAGAACAGCCCATGCAAAGGTCCTGGGGCAGGACCATGCCTGGTGTGTTGGAGGAACAGTGAAGAGCCTGTGTGTCTGGAGCAGAATGAGCAAGGGGGAGAGAGGGAGGAGGGGAGGGCAGGGAGGGGACAGGGCAGGTCGTGCAGGGCCTTGTGGGCTGCAGGGGAGGACTTGAGGTTTTATCCCAAGGGAGGTGGGAGCCCTGGAGGGCTGTGGGCAGAGGAGCGGCGGGGCCTGACTCAGGTGCTCACTGGGGCCCTCTGGCTCTCTGCGGAGAACAGTTGGGGATCCACAGCGAAAAACAAAGCCCACTTATTAAATTCTCCCTGTCCTGGGCCCCAAGCTGTGACCACGAGGCCTCCTTGCTCTTTAGAAGGAAAATTAGTGCATGTGAGGAGGCATTAAAGCAAGTTCTTGATGAACTTCTTGTGAAGATAGAAATGGCCTATATCTGTCCTGTCCGATATGGGAGCCACCAGCGGCATGTGGTTTCTGTGTCCAGTGCAACTGTGGGACTGCATTTTAAATTTATTTAATGATTTTATTTTTTAAATTGTGGTAAAAGACTCATAGCATAAAATTTACCATTTTAGCCGTTATTAAGTGCACAGCTTCAGTGGCATTAAGTACATTTATATCGTCATGTGACCAGCCCCACTGTCCATCTCCAGAACTTTCTCATCTTCCCAAACTGAAACTCTGTCCCCATTAACTGACTTCCCATCCCTTCCCCCAGCCCCTGGCCCCCACCATCTACTTCCTGTCTCTATGGACGTGACTCCTCTAGGACCTCCTGTGAGTGGAATCAGACAGTATTTGTCCTTTTGTCACTAGCTTATTTCTCTGAGCATCATGTTCTCAAGGTTCATCCACGTCGTAGCAGGTGTCAGAATGTCCTTTCTTTTTAAGGTTGAATAATAGTCCAGTGTATGGATGGACCACATTTTGTTTATCCATCTACCTGTTGATGGACACTGGGGCTGCATCTGCCTCTCAGCTATTGTGAATAATGCTGCTATCAACATGGATGTACAAATATCTCTTTGAGACCCTGCTTTCAGTCGAATTTTATTTTATTTTGATTAATTTAAATAGCCACAGGTAACTAGTGGCTACTGTATGGGGCAGTGTGGTGCTAAAAAGATTCCAAAAGACTTTGAGAGAATGAATTTTCTCTTTATTCAGTGTCATTTAATGCCCTGTCTGAGCCAACAAACGACATCGTATAAGTCACCCCCACTTATTAGCGTCCCACACTATAACCTCTTGTTCAGAGTGGGACACAGCCCAACAGCTTTGGAACTAACAGAGGAGCCCATACCCAGTATGAGGTAGCCTAGGCCCACCGCCACCTCCTCCCCAGGGGCAGGTGGCCTGGACCCCATAGGCCTAGGGATGACGGGCACCATGTCCTTAGTTACCCCTCTCTGGCTTTTGCTACCCATCCAGCCTTGCCTGCAAGAGCCCCAGTGCAGCCACATCCCACCCCATGACACTGGGCCTTGTTAGAGTGGTGCCATGGAGGCTGGATGGGGAATATGGAGCTCCCTGTATGTTACCTGAGCTGTAGAAGAGCCCTGAAGGAAATGTCTAAGTGGAAATGTATCAGTCAGCTATTGCTGTGTAACAAAGTACCCACAAACATAGCAGCTTCAAAGAACACATTTACTATCTCAGTTTCTGTGGGACAGGAATCCCGGCATGACTTAGCTGGGTGGCCCACTTCAAGGTCTCTCATGAGGCTGCAGTTTTGGTGTCTCTGGGACAATAGTCTCATCAGACACTCAACTGGGGAAGGATCTGCTTCTAAGCTCCTGCAGGTCGTTGGCAGGACTCATTTCCTTGTGGCTATAAGCCTGAGGGCCCCAGCTTCTTGCTGACTGTCAGTTGGATGTTGCTCTCAGCTTCTAGAGGCCACCCACAGTTCCTTGCCACATGATCCCCTCCAGGGACTCTTCTCAAAATGTCTGCTTGCCAGTAAAAGAAAAAAAGAGTGGCAAGGCTGCTAGCAAGAAAGAGTCTTAAATAAGGCAGCATAATCACAGAAGTGGCTTCCTCTCACCCCTGCCATACCCTGTTGCTTAGAATCAGGTCATGAGCCCCACCCACATGCAAGGGGAGAGGGCCACACAAAGGTGTGGGCGTCAGGAAGCAGGAATCATGAGAGCCACCTTAGGGTCTGTCTGCCACAGGAAGCAAAGAGAGGGAGATGTTGCAATGGCTCTGGGCCCCAAGGGGTTTCTGAGAGAGAAAGAAGGAAAGGAGGAAGAGGGAGGAGCTGAGGGTAAGAGAGTTTGGGAATTGGGAGAAAGACATTAAATCCAAACATATTTTTGGTATCCCTTTTTTGTCCAGGCTTGTGTGTAGAAAAGACACAGCCCCGAGACCTCTTGGAGCAGCACTGATACTCCCAGCCTGGTGTCATATCTGCTATGATGGGCGAGAGGGATGCACAGGACACTGGGGGAGCCCTGATCCACTCTGTGTGTCACAAAAGGCTTCCTGGATGAGGCAGCCTCTGTGCTGACCCTCAAGGATGAGACAGAGGCAATGGGTGAGTTGGGGGAGTTTATTCTGGGAGGAGGGACCAGCAAGAGCAAAGGTCTGGAAGCCTGAAAGAGAGCAGAGCAGCATGGTCATGGAGGGGGGTGGATGGTGAGTCATCACTCTGCCTCTGAGGGAGGTAATGCCATACCCATTGTACAGATGGGGAGACTGAGGCTCAGAGAGGTGAAACCTCTCCAGGTCACATGGCTCGGAAGAGGAGCAGCCTCATTCGTCAAATGGATGTTTGAGGTCCTTCTGTGCTCTCACACCCTGACTCCAGATTAAAAACAAAAACAACAAACAATAACAATAGTAGTAGCATTTGTTGAGCACTTTCTATTCACGAAATATTGATACTCTTGCAAATGCTCTATATACATAAGGAGTCAGCCAGGGGTCAAATATGGCCCAACACCTGTTTTGTAGATTTTCAAATGGTTGGGGAAAAAAAATCAAAGAATAATATTTTGAGACACATGAAAATGATATGAAATTCAAATTTCAGTGTCCATAAATAAAGTTTTATTGGCACACGGCCACGCTCATTCATTTACGTATCATCTATGGGTGGGTTTTGCACAACAATGGTGGAGTGGATTATATGGTCCACCAAGCTGAAAACGTTGACTTTCTGGCCCTTTACAATAAAAGTTTGCTGGTTCCTTCCGTTGGTGTATTAACTCCCTGGAACAGCTCTACGAGCTAGAGGCTACTGCCTTCCTCCGTTTACACAGATGGGGAAACTGAGGCATACAAAGTTAAGGGGCTTGGCTAAGGTCACAGTGGATAAGTGGCCAAGCAGGGATTTGAACCCAAGTCTGTTGGACTCCACGTACAGTGCTGTCAGCTCCGCACCAGACCTGGTCATGCCCTCTGGCCCCACCCTCAGCACTTGGGGCTGGGAGTGCCTGGATCCAGCTTTTTCTGCTCCCAGCCTGGGGAGGGGGTGGCAGTGAGCAAGTGCCCAGGGCAAGCTTCCTGATTCCACCCTGCCTTCTCCAGTCGGGACTATCCAGAAAGATGGCCACTTCGGAGCAAATCAATTAAACAAACTCCATGCTGGCTGCTGCCCTGTTTTTCTGACCTGAGCCAAGAGGCTCACGTTCCGAGCCGGCTGACTTGGGTTCAAGCAAATGCACTTGTGGGCAGAGCTGAGAAGGGCCCGCAGCATCAGGGATCCGCACAAAGAACTCTAGCCCGGCCCCCTGGGGGCCTGTGCTATTGGATTGTGTAATCCGATCCCCCCGGGGGAGGTGCGGAGGCAGGGACTGTATGAGCAAACACTGGGAGAGGGGGACCCTGGGAAAGGAGAGCCTGTTCTGTAAAAGATGAGCTTCTCAGTGTGACCGGGAGGGAGTACGAGGGGAGCAGTGGGAAGAGAAGGCTATAATTTGCTCATTTGATCTGTCAATCAAGTGATGAAGGTTGCTGTTTCTTTGTCACATGCTATTTGAGAGATCTGATACCTGAAAAAAGGACTGTCATAATGCAGGCTATTCCTGCTGGGCTCAAACCTGAAAGGATATGAGGTTAGACATCTTGCTGCAGACCTCTTGTTAGGCTCTCTACGCAGAGTCTGAGAACAGAACAATGCAGAGAAAGCAGAGCAGAGAGACAGAGAGAAATGAGCTCCTGGATTCAGCCACACCTGAAGCTCATATCCACCTGGTCTTTCCACTTACGACCTGGGCATTTATGTATATGGCTAATGCATGGTAACTAATAATGCTCTCACCAAATATTTCCTGACCTCACCTTCTGGATTATGGAAGATTAGATTATTACTCAGCAAATTCCAACAGATCCCCAAACTCCACAGGAGAAACATATTTCCCTGACCCACTGATGTCAGTCCCAACCATGAGACTTGCTTAGGCCAAAGCGATATGAGCAAAAGTGATAGTGTGTCAAATCTGAGCTGAGGCCCTAAGAGGGACTGCATTCTTCCGCATGCCCTCTTGTGCTACTGCCTTTAGCCATCAGACAAATATATCTTGAGCTGCCACTAATCCAAGGACGATGAGAAACACATGGACCAGATCTGGACACTGAGTACTGAGCCCAGCTGACCTACAGATGTGCAATGAGAAATAAATGCTTGCTGCTGTATGCCAAAGAGATTCAGTGAGTGTTTGTCACACAGCAATAGCTGACTGTTACATGAGCACATCCACGAATGGTTGGACTAGGTGGGGCTATATGACTAGTTCTGGTATACGGACCAGGAAACGACCTGTGTCACTTTCAGGCCAGAGCATTTATTGCTAGTAAGAGAACCTCCAGAGTTGTCTTTCTCTCTGACACAGAGACCAACAATATTCTAGACAGTGGCTGCTCCATCAGCCAGCATCTTTGAGTCAGGTGACGTGAGGCAGGCCCCCAGCCCAAAAAACCACAGTGACTATACAATGTGAGTGAAAAATAAATCTTTTTTTTTTTGGCCGTACCACACAGCATGTGGGACCTTAGTTCCCAGAACAGGGATCAAACCCGCGCCCCCCTGCATTAGAAGCGTGGAGTCTTAACCACTGGACTGCCAGAGAAGTGCCGAAAAATAAATCTTTGATGTCATTAACCTCTGAGACCTAGGGGCTGTTTGTTACTGCAGCAAAACCAAGCCTGATCTAATAAATAAGACTGGAAGTTTTTTGACAGTTTGGACAGAAAGAGGTGATGCAGGTTCTGGATGAAAGTGAAGACTCCTGATTCTAATAGGTAATGCTGATCAAGCCCTTCCTATGGTCCAGGTGCTATGCTCAGTACTTTTCCTGAGTGATTTCATTTAACCCACATCCCCACGCTCCCAGGTAAGAATTGATACTGACTCTGTTTTACAGACCAAGACACTGGGCTCAGGAGGGAACATCATTTGTTCAAGGTCGCTTACCAGGAAGTGGTGGAGCCGGAATTGGCCCCTAAACCCGTCTGACTCCAGAGCCTGCCTGTTTCCAGGAGCTGGCTTTCCTCCGGGGTATGACGCTCCGAGCCTCTGCAGCCGTGTGGTTTATCATCCCATCAAGGAGACTTGAGGCCACCATAGAAACCACCTGTCCACAGGCCAGAAAGTTGCTCCAACTTCCACAAATCAACAAAACCCAGTACCTTTGCCAGGGCAACCCCTGGAGCGACTGCCCAATGCTTCCAGCTCCTTCCACCATCTCACCACGGTCCTACCCCAAATACCTGGGACTCCCTCTCCGGTGAGACGCTAAATATGGTTGGTCCTCTTCTAACTGCATTGTAACCACGTGATACGTGACCAGCTGCAGAAGACTTGCATGCTTCCGTGGCCCCGACCCTTAGGTGTGACGTGAGCAACAGAGTTTCTCGGCTGGTGTCAAGGACTTTGGAAAACACCATCTTTCACTTCTTCCCTCCTCACCTTCAAACACCCCCTGCCACATACTTACTTATTACTGTATCCCATGGACTCTGAGATGCCATCAAAGAGAAAACCCACCCTTGTTTTATATCCTGCTAAGGATGAAAACATCCCTGCCAATTAAATCATGGCACAGGGGAAGAGGACACATCCCAATTTCAGAGATGTTAAAACAGGAAAATGAAGCATCTTAGAATCAGTGAAATGTGATGAGTTCCTTGTTTGGTGACTGTCTCTTCTGCTAGACCCAAGAGGCAGGATGTCATTTGTCACGGTTGTTGCTGAGTTTCCGGTGCCCTGTTTTAACAGGGCCTGGCACACAGGAGGTGCTCAGGAAATAAATGAGTGAATAAATGAATGAATGAATGATGAATGACCTGACTGATCTGATGCTAAGACATTTTCAAGCACGCTCTCATTTTATCCTCATCATGAAGCCATCACCAACCTCTGCATTTAATGGAGAAAGGAAACCAAGGCCCCCAAAGGGATGGTGACTTGCCAAAGCTATACAGTCAAGCCTGAGATTGACCTTCCCGCCCCGAGGCCTGGCTCTGGCCCACAGGCCCCTGCCCGCTGATTCCCCATTGGGCCATCCAGGGCAGCTTGGGTCCGACTTCACCCTAACATCCTTCTCATCTTCCCTGCAACCTCTTTGATGAAAACCTAATCACGCCCACCCGAAAGTCGACATCGAAATTACTGCCGAGCCCTTGACTTGAGGTAATTAAGAGCATTTTGGGACGCCTTGCTTGATTAAAAGCAGCTCATCCACTCAGAATGAAAATTCAGGAGGCAAATTGCTTTTGTTGCTGCCACGATGCTATTTTAAACCCACGCGCTCTCGAGCTAATAACGGCCCGTCACTCGTCACTCGGGCTGTCGGCCCGCTCTAGACGCATTTGCATGGCTCTCCACGGCTGTTTACAGCCGTCACTCCACCAATCCTGGCACCCAAGCCTGGAGGGACCCCTGTCAAAGCATCAAACCCAGGGGGATCTGGACAGCTCTGGATGTTGCCCCCAAACCTGCCCCCATCTCAGGGGCACCCCTCGGTTTGCCTGTCCCCACTGCCCATCACAGGCCTTCCCCTGTCTGCCTGAATCCCAACCTCTGCTCCTCCCTGGTCTCCCTGCCTCCAATCCCAAGCCTTCCCATCCATCCTCCCCAAAAAGGCTCCTAAAATCTGATCCGGCTACTCACTCTCCATCTTCACCCAACTAAACTCCCTGGACCCTTCGAGACTCAGCTTAGAAGTCACCCCGACCTCCAGGCCGGCTCAGGGGCTTCCCCGAGCTCTTTCAGCTGCCTGCATGCTTCCCATCAGAGCTCTCTTCACCCAGTGGTGACTACCCCGTCACGTGTCCATCTCTGGACTGTGAGCTCTAGGAGGACAGGGCAGGGTCTGTCTTGGTCACTGCTGTGTCCCCAGCACTCAGGTCAGGGCACTGAGGGGGGAGGTAGATACTGAATGAATGAATGCATGCATGCATTGGGGCAAGAGGTGCTAGGGACCCCATGGATCTCGAGACATCAGGCCCTCAAACAGCCCCTGTCTCTGCCCTGAAGCTCACCATCCCGCAGGCCTGGAGCCCTCACTCTCCTTGCTTTGGTCCCTCCTTCCCCAACCAGGGACCAGACAGGATCCCCCCTCAGAGCCTCAGCTGGAAGCTGATTGCTTCCCTGTTATTCCTCCATCAAAGGAAGGGCCAGCTCCTCAGTCCAGGTCACAGCAGGTGGGAATTTTCCATCCACCCCCAGGGTAAGGGAGGGGTGGGGGCTCCCCTTCTGCAGAGGCTGGTGGCAGGGGTGGGGAGTGAAGTTCCAGCCAAGGAGGGGTCAGAGCTCCGAAGGGAAGTCCCTCCTGCAGTCTCACCTTGGGCCGGGAAGTGTCTGGTCTCATAGGTCATGATGTGTCCAGCTACCGGGAGGGTCATAGATACAACTTGACAATACTGGTCAGAGGACCAGCGGACAACATCTGTCAGTGTTTTCAAACCATGGGCACGTGCTTTGGCCTAACCAAGTCACTTCTAAGAATTAATAATAATGGAAAGCAGGGACCTCCCTGGCGGTCCAGTGGTTAGGACTCCGTGCTTCCATCGCTGGGGGCATGGGTTCGATCCCTGGTCGGGGAACTAAGATCCTGCGAGCCGCACAGCCAAAAAAAAAAAAAAAAATTAAAATAATAATAATAGTACTGATGAACCTAGTGGCGAGGCAGGAATAAAGACGCCGACGAAGAGAACAGACTAGAGGGCGCAGGGGGGCGCACTGACATATACACGCTACCAAATGCAAAATGGATGGCTAGTGGGAAGTTGCCGCACCGCATAGCACAGGGAGATCAGCTCGGTGCTTTGTGACGACCTAGAGGGATGGGATAGGGAGGGTGGGAGGGAGGCTTAAGAGGAAGGGGATGTGGGGATATACGTATACATAGAGCTGATTCACTTTGTTGTACAGCAGAAACTAACACACCATTGTAAAGCACTTATACTCCAATAAAGATGTGAAAAAAAAAATAATGAAAGCAGTGGTTTTCATCTGGGGGCAATCCTGCACCCAGGGGACACTGTGAGGCAGGAGACAGATGGGCCCCCAGGGCAAATGGTTTGAGTTCGTTCCTTGTGGACTGATACTCAGACGGGAATAACAGGACAATTGAGAGAGGAGGCTGGGCCCTGCCCAGATAGAAGATAAGAGACCACATATTCCTCATTCTTGAAGTCAGGAGACATCCCGACTACACATGCACAGAAAGGCTCCTGGGAGGTCAAAAGGGGAGGGATGCTAAGTGATGGTAACTAATGGTCACTACCCATAGGCCTCTTCGGTAGAATCCATCTTGGCTAAGAGATGCGCGCTCACACGTGGGAAAATCCTGAGATATACCAAATACGGACTTTGAACCAGGCAAATCAAAATGATTGGCCAAAGGAAACCCGGAAGAAACGCCTCATAAAAGGGATTCAAACTACCAAGAGGGTGCGACTCTCTCTCTGAGCCCGCCCGTGTGTCTAGCCACACGTACTGTACTCTTCTTTTCCTTTAATAAATACTTTACTTGTTTCACTACTTTACGTCTTTGTGGGAATTCTTCTTCTGCAAAGCCATAGCGCCAGGGCCTCGTCACCGACCACTGGTCTAGTGGCTAGGATTCGGTGCTCTCACCGCTGTGACCTGTCACCGGCCAGAAACCAAAACCCTGCTTCAAGCTGCTGTAGGCCGAGGCCGCCCAAGATCAACCGGGCGTTATCACAGATACATCTGTGGTTGTCACAACTGCGGGTGCTCCTGGCACCAAGTGGGTGGGGGCCAGGGAGCCGCCGAGAGACCCCTCTGCTGTCCTCCTCACGTCCCTGCAGCTCCCAGGGCAGCTGAGCCCCACGGGCTAGGTCCCTTCGGGATGCAGGAGGCCGTAGCCGAAGCTTAACTTCCCTATTGTGGCGCTGAAAAGGGAGCAGGTGTTGGCAGCTTTGCCGAGGAGGCCCCGCTCGGCCGCCTTTGTGATCTGAGCTGCTAGAATCCTCGCTCGAAGCGGCCTCCATTCAACCCGCTGAATTCCACAATCCGCCTGAAAATCTCCCATTCTGCCCGGCCGGCCTGGAACGTGGTGGCTTTGTTCATCTTTCCTCGGCCTCCTCTGCCCTTCATCGCTTCTTCCCTGAGCTGAGAGGAGGGAAAAGGGAGGGTGACAATAAAGAGAGGGAAAAATAAAAGAGATTTGCCAAGTGTTCGGCGGAGGTTTGCATTGAAGGGGATTCTCGCCTGGCGCTTTGAGATGTTGACAAAGACGGGCGGGGCCCTAGGCGGGCTGGCTTGGCCAGGGCAGCCGCATTGAGATATTCACAAATACAAATTCATCGGGACTGTCTTTGTAATGGTCTGGCTGCCAGACGTCCATTAACCCGTGCCAGGGTGACTACCTTCAGCACTCCCTCCTCAGGCCCAGAGAAAGAAGGGAGGCTGGGGAAGGGGTTGGTACGATCCCAAAGTTGAAGTGGGAAGTGGGAAGCAGAGACCACCTGGTAGCCAGGGGCCCCTCTCTCTTTGCCTTGCTGTGTGACCTTGAGGAATCCACTTGCTGTCTCTGTGCCTTGTCAGTAATCAGACCTTTAGGTTCCCTCCATGGTGGAATGTAGGATCTGGGAGCTGCTCAGAGGGTGGAAGGTGCTTGCCGAAAGTCACCCAGCCGTCGGGAGGCGAGCTCCTAGTACAGGGGTCCTCTCCAGAAGCTGAGAGGAGAGGAGAGCCTCAGAGGCTAGTCAGGGTATCCAGAGGGAGGACCCTAGCCACCATTCCAACGTCATCCCAAGGCAAATCCCCAGATGGCCTCGGGAGCGTCCCCTCTCCATTCTGGGCCTTTTCTGTAATAATAATCCATCTTAGGTATGTTGTTTAATTCAGACCAAAATATTGACTGAGCTCCTACTATGTGATGGTTTGTGCGTGGGGCGCTGGGGACACGGCAGGTGCGCTCAGCCCTCCCGGGGCTCACAGATGGTCACATGACCAGGCAGCTCCGGTCCCAGGGTGATGAGTGCTGTTGGCTGCACCCGGAGTAACCTGAGTAATCAGAGACCGTTTCTTGGAGCAGGAGGTGTCTGTCCCGCCAGGTCTTCTGAAGGCTGTAGGTGGCTGGACTCAAAGCCCACATTAGCCGCATCACAGGACACGTACCCAAGCCTGGCTGAGGTTGTTTCTGTCTCTGAGGCTCTCCACCATCCCAATAAAAGCTGCGAGGCTTCAGGGATGTTACCAAGCAAAAGGGCTTGTATCCATGGAGAGGCTGTTGGGAGCTGCCTGATGTATGCGTCTCCTGGGCTGGTGTAACCGATGACCACCAACTTAGTGAAGCACTTAGCAAAGCCGCACAAATTTATTGCCTGACAGTTCTGGAAGTCAGATGTCCCGCATGGGTCTCACTGGGCGAAAATCAAGGCATGGGCAGAGCTGATCCTTCCGGAGGCTCCAGGAAGCCTTTTTTTGCCCATGCTGCAGCGCCACATCTTCCAGGAAACCCACTCCAATCTCTCCTGTCTCCTCTTTGATTCTCACAGATACCAGGCACCAACCTGCCTCAGGGCTTTTGCACTTGCCATTTCCGCTTCCTGAAACACCCTCCCCTACTTCTCTATATGGTGCTTTCCCGTCTTTTCCAGCTTCTAGAGGCGCTCGCATTTTTTGGTTCGTGGCCCCGCCCTCCATCTTCAAAAAGCTTCACTCCAGCCTCTGCTTCTGTTGTCAGGTCTCCTTCTCTGGCTCTAACGCTCTGCCTCCCTTTTATAAAGACCCTTGGGATGACGCTGGATCACTCGGAAAATCCAGAATCATCCCCCATCTCAGGGTCCTTAACTTAATCCCATCTGCAGACTCCCTTTTGCCACGGAAGGTATCATAGTCACAGGTTCCAGGGGAACCAGGATTCTGCCTACCACACCCACCCCCTGGGGGTCATGGCCCAGAGGGGTCAGAATAGAGGATCTGGGCAAAGTCCTGGCATTGGGGGATCTCAGTTTCCCCATCTGTCAACTGGGGATCAATCACAGGCCTTGAGGGACTTCCCCGGTGGTCCAGTGGGTAGGACTCTCCACTCCCAATGCAGGGGGCCCGGGTTCGATCCCTGGTTGGGGAACTGGATCCCAAATGCATGCCGCAACTAAGAGTCCGCATGCTGCAACTAAGAAGTCCACGTGCTGCAACTAAGAAGTCCGCGTGCCACAACTAAGACGTGGCACAGACAAAATAAATTAAAAAAAAAAAATTTCCTTATTTAAAAAAAAAAAAATCACAGGCCTTGATGCTGAGGGTTGGAAAGTTTGGCTCAGCATTGAACACCGAATACTCAGCAGCGGCCAAGACTAAGCGTGGCCCCTGGACCCGTGGGCATGATGGTGGATAGTAAACATGGGGGAAAATCAGCAAAACATTGATGGAAGGGAGCATAGTGGGGGGCTAGGGAAGGCTTCTCTGAGGAGGGGACCTACGAGCAAAGCACCATATAGAGAAGTAGGGGAGGGTGTTTCAGGAAGCGGAAATGGCAAGTGCAAAAGCCCTGAGGCAGGTTGGTGCCTGGTATCTGTGAGAATCAAAGAGGAGACAGGAGAGATTGGAGTGGGTTTCCTGGAAGATGCGGGGCTGCAGCATGGGCAAAAGTCGGGAGTCTGATGAGCCTAGCGGGAGGGAATGGAGAAGGCCAAGGGCGGCTGGTGAACAGAATGGAAGGTACAGAGGTCGGCTCAGAAAGCTCCAGCATTCGGAGCCTTGACTTTGCCCTGGGAGCCCAAGGGAAAGCCCAGGAGGGTTGTGAGAGGGAAGGGAACTGCCAGGGCCCAGCACCCAGCCTGGTGTTTAAGAGCCAGCCAGTACAAAAAAAAAAAAAAAATTAAAAAAAAGAGCCAGCCACCCTGCCTGTGTTCGAATCCCAGCTCTGCCAGGCTCATGCTGTGTGACCTTGGGCAAGTCACTTTCCCTCACTGGGCCTTGTCTCCCCATCTGTCAAATGGGGATAATGGTAATGCCAACATCACAGACCTGTGTGAGGATGAAATGAATAAATCGATGATAAGCTCTGGGCTTGGAGCACAAGAAGGCAGAGGCCAAAGGCTCATTTACTTCGAGGAAAAACTCACCCCTAAAGATCCTGCAGCCGCTTTTGTCCCAGCCTCAGGTTTTTATTTTCTTTGATGACACATGTGCCCGTGTCCCTGGGCAGGGAACCCCCTACCCCGCCCCCGCCCAGGATCCACTCACAATGGGGGCAGTCGGCGGTGGGATGCAGAAGCCCCAAAAGGGGGCAGAATTAGTCACGGCGCCGTTCGTGGGAGGCACCTCGGTCATTGCAAATGATTTAATAACAGGAAAAAAAAGTGTACTGCTGCCCTGGGAATTAGAGGGAGGCGATTCACATCAGAATTTTGTTTCTTACTTTAAGGAAAAGGGCACAATATAATCCTGTTGTTTTGGGGCCCTGGTCCTGGGTTCGAACCAGACAGAAGCGCTCTAAGGAAAGGATGTCTCTTTAGGTGGGGTCCTCAAATCCACCCACCCACCCTCCAAGTCACAGAGGTTTTCTCTCTTTAAGGTACTTCCCAGGTCTCGTGTTCTGCCATCACACACAGGTCGTCCCTCTAGTTTCCCCTCGGAGTCTGCCTTGTGAGCAGTAGGGACACAGAAATGCTGGTTCAATGGAACCGAGTTGCTGCAAGGGGCCAGGGAGAGGCTTGAGGTGGGGAGTCTGACTCCATGCTGTCACTCGGGTACTTCTTCCTTCAGTAAATATTTACTGAGCACCTACTGTGTGTCTGAGCCTGTGCTGGGCGCTGGGGACACAGAGGAGCCCAAAATAGATTTTTTTTTTTAAGTTTACCCTTGTGGAAGGATTTGGGCAGGCTCAAAAACAGGGTGATGGGAGTTATTTGGCAGGTGCTCACAGTGAGGGGACCTGACCCAGCGGCGGGGGCGGGGGGGGGGCATCCTGGAAGACTTCCTGGAGGAGGTGACTCTGAGCCAAAAACCTGAAGGATGAGATGGGAGGAGCTAAAATAAGGGATATTGGGTGCAGCAAAGGCTTGTGGGGTGGGGAAACTATGGCTCCTTCAGGCAATTGGAGGGTGCATGAGGGGTGCTGGGGGACCAAGGAGTGGGTGGGAGTGGGGGGCTACAGTCAAGGCAGAGCCATGGGGCAGAAAGGAGAGGACAGATGGAAGAGAGGCTTTGGAGGGAGAGCAGGCAGAACCTAGGGACTCACAGGCTGTGGTGGGAGTGAAAGTGAGGCAGGGCAGGAGGCTGACATCTGGGTCTCCAACTTGGGGGTGGGGGCGTGGTGGGGCTACCTCAGAGATAAGGACCCAAGAGGAGGGGCAGGTTTGCAGGGAAGACGCTGAGACCAAATTGGCCCCTGAGGAGGGAGGCACTGGGGGACATCCAGGGAGAAGCCCAGGGTGGCAGCTGGTCCTGCAGGGAAGGGGCTGGACTAGAGTCTGAATGTCTGGCATCCATGCAGAGCTGCTGTTCCCCTTGCCTAGAACACGCTTCCCTGCAGCCTCCATCCAACTACAGCCTGGAAGCTACCTCCACCTGGAAGCCCTTCTGGGTTCCCACAATGCCCGTGCCTCCCCCTTAACAGCTGGGAGCGTGCTTTGCTGTCACTGCCTGGTCACAGTGAGCCGTGTAAAGGTGGGGCTGGGTCCATCTAAGTCCTGCTGTGTCCCCAGCACCCAGTCAGAGCCCTCAACCTGTCTGTTACAGGAACAAGTGGGTCTGTCATTTTCGCCATTATGTGCCTGGCACCCAACAGTGCTTCTGGCCCGTGGTCGGGCCCTTCGGGTAACTCCCCTGCCAATCATCCAATCCCATGAGGTTCTTCTTTGAGGCCCAACACTCAAGGCATCTCAGAGGCAAATGAGACCCAGGCCACTTCTAGCTGCCAAGGCCCCAGAAGAAAGCAAAAACTAAAGAAATACCCAAAGCACTGGTTTATTTTAACAGAGAATGTTAATCATGAGTAGATGCTTCTGCTGCATGCCACACACAGTCCGGTGCGTGTAATTACGCTCTTCACAAGGTCATGACATGATTTATTTTGAATTAATAATTCAAGGCACACCAGAGGCGGGACTTGCCCATCCACTGACAGGTACGAACTGAGCACCCACTACGTACCAGGTAGTATTCTAGGCACGGTGACAGGATGACCGAGACAGTCCCACTCCCAGCCCTCGCACAGTTCAGTGAGAGAGACAGATAAGAAATGCATTGGCAGATAAACAAACAAGAAAATTTCAGACTCTGATGAGGTCAGAGCCAACATAAATAGAATGGTGGGGTCGAGAAACCCAGGGGTGCTATTTAACCCAGGGAAATCAGGGAGGGCCTCTGGGAGGAGGTGATATTTGAGCCAAGAGAGTTGAAAGTTGAGATGGAGCCAGCCATGTGGATATCTGGGCAGAGGGCACAGTATATGCAAAGGCCCTGAGGCAGGACCAGGCCTGACATGTTGGGGGAATATTCCAGCCCTCCTGAGTATTTGTTACTGTCACACCCACAACCCCATATGGAAAGAATCTGAAAAGAAGACCTTTGAGGCGCTCTGGGAAGACCAAATGATCCTCACCTCCTACATGGCCCCGGCCAGACCCTGGCACCGCCTTCTTGACCAAACCCCTACCCTGAGCCCAAGGATGGCACCCCCCCATCTTCCAAGCATCTCCTGGCTGCACCCCCAAGCTGTCCCACCCTTGTCCTGGCTTCTGCTCCACACATCGAAAGCTCCAGCCAGAGCCACCCAGTGTTCCCTCCCAACACCCACAGCTGTCTCCACCATCTCCCACCTGCCAGGACTGGGGTGGGGGGTCTGGGAGAGAAACCACATATCTGTGGTGCCCCCACTGAGTTTCTGGACACCTAGGGGGAGAAAGGTCATGACCGCATCCACTAAATATGCAAGGAGAACTACGGTGATTGTCACCGTGTCTGGATTCCACCCCTGCTGGCCTTGTAGATGTCCCTGGGGATTCCTTTATTCATTCAACAAACACTGGCTTGGTGCCCCCTTTAAGATTAGTCTAGGGCTTCCCTGGTGGCGCAGTGGTTAAGAATCTGCCTGCCAATGCAGGGGACACGGGTTTGAGCCCTGGCCTGGGAAGATCCCACATGCCGCGGAGCAACTAAGCCCGTGTGCCACAACTACTGAGCCTGCGTGCTGCAACTACTGAAAGCCACGCGCCTAGAGCCCGTGCTCCTCAACAAGAGAAGCCACTTCAATGAGAAGCCTGCGCACCGCAAGGAAGAGTAGCCCCCGCTCGCCACAACTAGAGAGAGCCCCCGTGCAGCAACGCAGTCCCAACGCAGCCAAAAAAAAAAAAAGATTAGTCTAAACCAGGCTGAGCCCCAGTCCAGGCTGGGATGCTAGATTCTACCCCACTCTGAGTCTCAATTTCCATATGCATCCTTGGAAGAGGCTGGACTCCTTGCAGTCCTGACACTAAATCCTAAACCCAACCCTAATGTCCCACTGCAGGGCCTGGCCGACCCACAGCAGTCTGGCCGGATCCATAGAGCAGGGCTCCTGACGCACCCTCACCCTTCAGAGCCCCCAAGACTGGAAGTTTCCTGGGACCCAGGGCAGCGAGTGAGCAGGTGAGGGTTAAGGCCCTGGTAGTGGATAGGTCTCAAACCTCTCTACTCTTGGAGGCCCTGCCGGGCGCTCCATCTTCTGCCCAGTGGGGGCCGCATTAGCCGCTCAAAATCTATTCGGGGGAAATTAGAGCAGAGGCCTCTGCGACAATCATGGGTCATTCTCGTCTCTGGTTCCCAGGCTCTCCTGCAGTGATGATAGCCCAGCAGCAGGTCTGAGCAGGGGGACACAGGAGGATTGGGGGATCCCAGCCGGCCGGCTGCAGCCCAAGGCCTTCTCCAAGCCAGCCGGGGAAAGAAGAGTGCAACCACTGGGAGTTTTAAGGGAGTCGCTTCTCTGCTCCACCACCTTTGATGGCTCCCAGCTGCCAAAATTTCAGTCCAGATGGTCCAACTTGATAAATAACAAGTCTTGGCAGCACCAGGGGAGAAGCCCAGTCTCCCAGCTCTCCCTATTTCTTCCCACCAAGTCTGTGGGTTCCCTGAATATCCTCCAGCCTCTGTGGCTCAAGAGGCAAAGTTGGGCTTGGTTTGCATTTTATTCAGAAGTAGGGTGGACTTCAGGAATGGTTTGATCCAGCATTTGAACTTGTCATCAAGAATCGAAGTGTACTCTGTCTTCTGACATCTAGTCCCAATCTCTTCCCCAAATTCCTCAAGCTCTTCCAGCCCCAGGTTTTTGCTCACACCTGGCTGGCCAGTTTCACCCCTCCTAACCAACCCCCCACCCATTCCACAGCCCAAATGTCATGCCCAGAGGCAGCACAGCAGTGCAGTCCCTGGAAATGAAGGTCAGGAAGCCGGCTGTTACCCAAGCAAAGAATTCTCTGCCCTTCTCGAGGCCTCAGTTCCCCACCTGGGATAAGAGAGGTTGAATTCAAGGATCCTTAGAATCTCTTTCAGCTCTGAGGTTCAGTGAGTCTGGGGCCCCCATAGGAGGTGCTCAACAGGGATTAGACCTCTCAGTGGCTATTTTAGTCATGGTAATAACAGCCAACGTTAGTACATGCTTCCTATGGGTAAGGACCATGCTAGGTCCTTCGGTCTGTGATGAGGTGAGTTTGTTTGTTTGGTTTTTTTAAGCATTTTTTTATGTGGACCATTTTTAAAGTCTTTATTGAATTTGTTACAATATTGCTTCTGTTTTATGTTTTCATTTTTTGGCCATGAGGCATGTGGGTTCTTAGCTCCCCGACCAGAGATCAAACTCGCACCCCTGCATTGGAAGGAGAAGTCTTAACCACTGGACCACCAGGGAAGTCCCTGAGGTGAGGTTTTAATCCTCACCTCCTGTATGAAGTACGTGTTACTGTTAGCTCCATTTTACAGGTAAGAAAATTGAGGCCCAGAGAGATCCAGCATCTTGCCAAAGGTCACACAGCTGGTAGGTGGCAGAACCAAAATTTGGTACCTGTGAATCTCATTCCAGACTCTACAACCTTAGCTCCCATGCTACAGCACCTTTGGATCTCCTGGCCAAGATTTCTGGGTGCAAATCTCCAATTCAGGCAACAAGAAGGTGGGTAGAAGGAGACCTTTTCACCCATGAATGCATCTCCAGGTTTGTAAGAGAGTCGATGGACTCGGTTTACCTCCTAGGAAGTCCCCCTTTCCACATTGCTGACAAAAGAAACTCCCTCTTTCTGAACCTGTGGAAAACTCAGGTTCAGAAATGAGAAGCAATTCTCCTAGGGTCTCCCAGCCAGGCAGTGCTATGGTGTCTTATATCAGGCAGGATGGGCTTGTTGTGCGGTTACAGCAACCTTATGGAGCCAGCCTCCAAGATGGCCCTCTGAGCCTCGCCTCCTTGTACTTGTGCCCTTGTGGAGTTTCTCACACCCTGAGTCAGGGCTGACCCATGTGGTCAGTGGAAGTTCTGAGGGCCAAGTCATAAAAGACTCTCCAACTGCCACTTTGCTCTCTCTGGGATCACTCACTATGGGAGAAGCCAGCTACCATGTTGTGAGGAGGCTCAAGCAGTGCTGCGGAGGGGAACTGAGGCCTCCCACCAACAGCCCCAAGAGACGACCAGCTTGGTAGTGGCTCCTCCAGCCCCAGTCGAGCTTTCAGATGATGCAGCCCCAGCCGACAGCTAGACTGCAACCTTGTGAGAGATTCCGAACCAGAATTGCCTGGCTAAGCGGTTCCCAAATTCCTGACCTACAAAACCATGAGCAGTAACAAATCGTTATTTTTGAGCCACTAAATTTTCAAGGAATCTATACAACCATAGCAACTGGAGCAAATCCCAAAATCGTACTGGCCTTAAGACAACTAAGGCTTGGGGCTTCCCTGGTGGTCCAGTGGCTAAGACTCCATGCTCCCAATGCAGGGGGCCCAGGCCTGATCCCTGGTCAGGGAACTAGATCCTGCATGCTGCAAGTAGGAGCCCGCATGCCGCAAGTAGGAGCCCGCATGCCGCAAGTAAGAGCCTGCATGATGCAAATAAAAAGAACCCGCGTGCCTCGACTAAGACCTGGCACAGCCAAATAAATAAATATTTTTTTAATGTTAAAAAAGAAAGACAGCTCAGGCTTATTTATCACTCACACTGTATTCCCAACACAGGTTAGCAGGAAGCCTGTGAGTCCACTGTATGCAGGCATCACGGCAGGTGGGTGGAACAAGGTGGTCTCCAAGGCGGGGAGAGGACAGGGAATTGCACACTTGCTTTTAAAAGGATTCCACCTGGAAGTGAGGCACATCGATTCTGTTCATGTTTTCTTGGCCATAGCAACCCCTGGAGCCACGGCTCACTTCAAAAGTCATGTGTATTAGGTTGCTAGGGGGCTGCCATCATGAAGTACCACCAACAAAGTGACACAAACAACAGAAATTTATTATCTCACGGTTCTGGAGGCCAGAAGTTCGAGATCAAGGTGCTGGCAGGGCCATGCTCCTCTGAAGGCTCTAGGGAAAGATCTGTTCCAGGCCTCCCTCCTGGCTTTTGGTGGTTTTTTGGCTTTTGGCTTCATAGCCCCCATCTTCACGTGGCATTTTCCCTATGTGCGTGTGTCTCTGCATCTGAATGTACCCTTTTTATAAGGACATAATTTATAGGGAATTAAGGACCCACTCTACTCCGGGATGACCTCATCTTAATTAATTACATCCGCAGTGACCTTATTTCCAAATAAAATCACCTGCTGTGGTACTGGGGGTTAGGACTTCAACACATGAATTTGAGGGGACAGAATCCAATCTGTAGCAGCAAGGAAGTGCAATTGTATCATGTCCCTGGCAGGAGGAGAACTGGAATCCGGCAAACGGCCCTAGTAACCACAACACATCCATTTATTGAGCACCTACTGTGTGCTAAATCCTTTACCAGGCTCCCCACATATGCTTTCTTATCCATCTCTCAACAACCCTCCCAAAGAGATAGTCTCATCTCATTTTATCGTTGAGGAAACTGGTCTCAGAGATCACAAGACACTTGCCTAATGTCACACAGCAAATCAGAGGCAGTACCAGAGAGAAGTCTGTTCCACCAGCTCACCATCTTTCTTCCCACAGAGTCTGCAGGTTTCCTGAATTTCCTCCTGCCTCAGTAGCCTACAGGGTAAAGTGGGGCCATGCTTGGATTTAATGCGGAAGTAGAGTGGACTTCAGGGAGGGTTTGATCCAACATTGCAACAGGTCAGCCAGAATACAGGTTTATTCTCTCTTTCCTCTGCCACATCCGTCCTAAATCTGGTTCCATTGGGGTTGAATGGAGGCTGTTGACAGTGACAGTTAGGGTTGGGGTGGGGGGCGGTAAGGGAGAGAGAGAGGGAGAAAGAGGGAGAGAGAGCAGATTCAGGAACTAGGCTGCATTTGAAGCTACCCTGCTCTATTTGTTTTTGTCATACTTATCATCTATGCCCAATATTAATTTATCCTGCTCACTGTTTTACGTCTCTTTCTCCCCCCCCCCCCCCCCCCCCCACTGGACAGTCAGCTCATGAGGACAGAGAGATTTGACTGGCTCTGTATTGTATCTTAAGTGCTCAGAACAGTGCCTGGCACATAACAGGTACTCAGTAAAGATCCAGTGAACGAATTAAAAACGCAGGATCATGCTTAGACAAATCACACTTCTCTCCTGGGACTGAAGTTTGGGTCGGCCTCCCTGGAGGCATGAAGCTTATGGCCAAGCAAACTGGGGGTTCTGTTAGGTAGGGTAACAGAGGGCTGGGTATATATTTCCCTGGCTTTCTCTCTGCAGTGTTGCTGTGTCCCTTTCCCAAAGGCTCAAGTCTGGGTGGGTGGCCCGTCCCATACAGCTCTCTCCAGGGTCCTCCCCTTCCTCCCTCAGATCTGGGGGTGGTAGGGGCTCCCCACTGTCGCTAGCCTAGGTGCTGCGTCTTCCCTTAGGAATATCCTTTAACCTCACCACACTTCCAAAAATAGTACCTTTATTCAACTTGCTACAAATTACCCAAATTTGGGCGGGCCAGCTACATGCTGCTGGACCCTATATCTCTCCATCTTTCCACTTGCTGCCCCTGTGCTCATCAAACTCCACCCTCCTCCACCCTCTCCAAGTCACAAAAGAGCCTAGTGAATGCAAGCAGAGATAAAAGGGAGTGTCTACACCAGCAGAAGCTCCACGTGCTCAGAATATACACTGCCGGGTTTCATCCTATTTGCTTTTCCCATGTGGTGTCACTGAAGCCTCATGGACGTTATCAATCTCTTTTTACAGATGAGGAAACTGAGGCTCAGAGAGGTCAACGTATGTTGCCCAGGGGCTTCCCTGGTGGCGCAGTGGTTGAGAGTCCGCCTGCCGATGCAGGGGACACGGGTTCATGCCCCGCTCCAGGAAGATCCCACATGCCGCGGAGCGGCTGGGCCCATGAGCCATGGCCGCTGAGCCTGCGCGTCCGGAGCCTGTGCTCCGCAACGGGAGAGGCCACAGCAGTGAGACCTGCATACCTCAAAAAAAAAAAAAAAAGTATGTTGCCCATGGAGGTGGTAAGTCCCAAAGCCAAGTGTTATGTGTAGAACTGTGTGTCCCACAGAAGATACCTTGGGATCCTAACACCTGGTACCTGGGAATGTGACCTATTTGGAAATAGGGTCTTTGCGAATATAATTGCATTAAGATGAAGTCATCAGATGACCCAGCAATCCCACTACTGGGCATAAACCCAGAGAAAACCATAATTCAAAATGAGACATGTGGACTTCCCTGGTGGCGCAGTGGTTAAGAACCTGTCTGCCAACTCAGGGCACACGGGTTCGAGCCCTGGTCTGGGAAGATCCCACATGCCGCAGAGCAATGAAGCCCATGCACCACAGCTACTGAGCCTGTGCTCTAGAGCCCGTGAGCCACAACTACTGAGCCCACGAGCCACAACTACTGAAGCCCATGCACCTAGAGCCTGTGTTCCACAACAAGAGAAGCCACCACAATGAGAAGCCACCACACCACAACGAAGAGTAGCCCCCACTCACCGCAGCTAGAGAAAGCCCGTGCACAGGAACGAAGACCCAACGCAGCCAAAAATAAATAAATAAAATAAATAAATGTATGAAAAAAAAGAGAGAAATGTACCCCAACGTTCATTGCAGCAGTATTTACAATAGCCAGGACATGGAAGCAACCTAAATGTCCATCAACAGAGGAATGGATAAAGAAGATATGGTACACATATACAATGGAATATTACTCAGTCATAAAAAGGAACAAAATTGGGTCATTTGTAGAGACATGAATGGACCTAGAGACTGTCATACAGAGTGAAGTAAGTCAGAAAGAGAAAACCAAATATATATTAACACATATATGTGGAATCTGAAAAAATTGGTATAAACGATCTTATTTACAAAGCAGAAATAGAGACAGATGTAGAGAACAAATGGATGAAAACCAAGTGGAAAAGGGGTGGGTGAGTGGGATGAAGTGGGAGATTGGGATTGACATGTATACACTGTTGATACTATATATGAAATAGATAACTAATGAGAACCTACTGTATAGCACAGGGAACTCTACTCAATGCTCTGTGGTGGCTAAATGAGAAAGAAATCCAGATATATGTATACATATAGCTGATTCACTTTTCTGTACAGTATAAACTAACACAATATTGTAAAGCAACTATATTCTGATAAAAAATGTAAAAAAGAAGAGACAGGAAACAAACAAAAAATAAGAATGGAAAATTGTTCACTTTATTTGGGATTGATGAAAGCCTTACTAAATGAGATAAAATCTGGAAACCATAAAAAAATACTGATGTTTCACTGTATGAATTCTAAAAATATCTATATAGCAAAAACACCTTAAAGTCAAAACCCCCCCCCCCAAAAAAAAACCAAAAAACGATGAGGTCATTAGAGTGGTCAAATCCAAATACGACTAGTGTCCTTATAAGAAGAGGGAAATTTAGACCCAGATCCACACACAGAGTGGACAGCACCATGTGAGGACACAGACCCAGGGGGAAGGTGGCCATGTGAAGACAGATAGAGATGGGGAGATTTGCCAGCCCAAGCCAAGGAATGCCTGGGGCCACCAGCGGCTGGAAGAAGCAAGAAAGGATCCTCCTCTAGAAGATTCAGAAGGAGCATGGTCCTGCCGACACCTAGATTCTGGACTTCTAGCCTCCAGAACTGCGAGAGAATAAATTTCTGCTTTTTTGTGATACTTTGCTACAACAGTCCCAGGAAACAAATACACCAGGCTTCTGCCTTTCACTTCTCTTCCTGACTGCCTGTTACTTAGGATTCTCCCAACTCCAACCCTCCCCATAGATGCCCAGAGCCCAGAAAATCAAATTGGTCTATTCCTTATGTAAGGAACTTCTAGATTTCACCTTTTTCTCCTCTTGGCTTTATCTTGGCATGGTGTCTAAGAGAGCAAGGTTGCAATGTCACCTTTCACCAGTAGAGGTCTCTCTCTTTCTCTCTCACACACGCACATGCACACACTTCTATCCTCCAACTACACGTGCATCCCTGCCCTGGTTTGCAGTGGGGTGAAACTGTGAAACTTGAAACTGTGTATGTGATCCTCTAGAAGTGAGGGAGGGACTTCCCAGACGGTCCAGTGGTTAGGACCTGGCGCTTCCACTGCAGGGGTCACGGGTTCGATCCTGGGGAACTAAGATCCCACGTGCGGTGCGGCCAAAAAAAGGAAACGAGAAAAAGAAAAAGAAAAAAACCCCACAGAAGTCAGGGAGACCTCAGCATTGAGATTTACAAGGACATGGGCTCATGGAGCTGGGCCCTTCATGGTTGTTGATTCTAAATGTGTGAGACACAGCAAAGGAAACTGTAAACAAAATGAAAAGACAACTTACAGACTGGCAGAAAATATTTGCAAATGATGTGACCGACAAGGGATTAATTTCCAAAATATACAAATAGCACATACAACTCAATAACCAAAAACAAAACACAGCCCAATCAAAAAATGGGCAGAAGACCTAAATAGACATTTCTCCAAAGACGACATACAGATGGCCAAGAGGCACATGAAGAGATGCTCAACATCACTAATTACTAGAGAGATGCAAATCAAAACTACAATGAGGTACCACCTCACACCGGTCAGAATGGCCATCGTTAAAAAGTCTACAAATAAATGCTGGAGAAGGTGTGGAGAAAGGGGAACCCACCTACACTGTTGATGGGAATGTAAACTGGTGCAGCCACTATGGAGAACAGTATGGAGGTTCCTTAAAAAACTAAAAACAGAGTTGCCATATGATCCAGCAATCCCACTCCTGGGCATATATCCAGACAAAACTATAATTCGAAAAGATACATGTAGCCCTATGTTCACAGCAGCACTGTTTACAATAGCGAAGACACGGAGGCAATCTAAATGTCCATCAACAGATGAATGAATAAGAAGATGTATGCATATACAATGGAATACTACTCAGCCATAAAAAAGAATGAAATAATGCCATTTGCAGCAAAATAGATGGACCTAGAGATTATCATACTAAGCAAAGTAAGTCAGAAAGAGAAAGACAAATACCATATCATATCGCTTATATGTGGAATCTAAAATATGACACAAATCAACTTACCTACAAAACAGAAACAGACTCACAGACATAGAGAACAGACTTGTGTTTGCCAAGGAGGAGGGGAGGTGGGGGAGGGAAGGATTAGGAGTTTAGGATTAGCAGATGCAAACTATTATATATTGAAAGGATAAACAACAAGGTCCTACTATATAGCACAGGGAACTATATTCAATATCCTGGGATAAACCATAATGGGAAAGAATAAAACAAATTTGTGAGACAGGTTATATCAGCCTGATTTTAGAAACTGCAAGGCTGAGGGCCTGAGAGGGGCACTGCCACAGGCCTCCTGGCTTCCATATGTGGTCTCACATTATATCCTTAAGGTCTTCTTTTTTTTTTGGTCTAACATCTAGTCTTTCAGGAAATCCTGTCCCCTCTGCCTTCAAAATCCATGCAGGGGCTTCCTTGGTGGCGCAGTGGTTGAGAATCTGCCTGCCAATGCAGGGGACACGGGTTCGTGCCCCGGTCCGGGAAGATCCCACATGCCGCGGAGCGGCTGGGCCCGTGAGCCACGGCCGCTGAGCCTGCGTGTCCGGAGCCTGTGCTCCGCAACGGGAGAGGCCACAACAGTGAGAGGCCTGCGTACAGAAGAAAACAAAAAAACAAAAAACCCATGCAGAACCTCTCTCCTCCTCTGCCTCCACCTCGCTCACCCCATCATCAGCTGCCTGGCCCAAGGTAGTTGCCTCCTCCCTGGTTCCTGGGCTCCCACCCTCACCCCCCACAGCCTGTCCTTCCTGCAGCAGCCACCAGAGGGCGCCTACTCCAATGTCACCTCCTCACTGAAGCCCCCTACGGTTAATTTTAGTGTCAGTTTGACTGGGGGCGGGCGGGGGGCGGGGCCCAGATCTTTGGTTAAACGTTATTCCTGGGTGTGTCCGTGAGGATGTTTTCGGAAGAGAGAAGCATTTGAATCGGTAGACTGCGTACAGCAGATGGTCCTCCCCAGTGTGTGTGGGTGGACCTCATCCAATCCGTGGAGGGCCTGAATAGAACAAAAAGGTGGAAGAAGGGAGAATCCACTCCTCTGCCTGACTGCATGAGCCGGACATCCATCTTCTCCTGCCCTTGGACTGGGTCTCCAGCGTATGGACAGCCAATCATATGACTTCTAGTTTCCAGAATCACGTGAGCCAAATCCTTAGAGTAAATTTCTTTCTAGATGTATATACATCCTATTGGTTCTGTTTCTCTGGAGAAACCAACCTCTGAAACTGCCTTCTTTATTTATTAACTCACCAACTAATTCTTCCTCTTCCCCAACTAGAATTTAAATCACCCGGGGGCAGGCGTTTTCTCCATCTTGGTGGCTGGATCCCCAATACCTACAACGGTGCTTGGTATACAGTAAGTGCTCGATATATGCTGGCTGGATCGAATCCCTGGCTCCAGGATCTGTACAGTCCTGCGGGGAGGCAGGTGAGGGACCCAGAGGCCCATGTGATGGTGGCAGAAACTAAACGGAGCGACTTTTCCCTGGACTATTACACTGTCAGCCACAGACCCAGAACTTGAACCCGGGTGTCTCTGTGCTGCCACAGCAGGCCTGGTCCCTCTGAGCTTTGGAATAACAAGGACACAGAGCTCAGAAGTGAAGATGGGGAGGAAGGTGGGCCCTGGTCATTCTCTGTAGAGGGCCATCCTGCACGCTATGGGGTGTGGAGGAGCCTCCCTGGCCCCCACCCACTCAATGCCAGGCGCAGCCCCCAGTGTGACCTCCACCAAGGTCCCCAGACACTGCCCAGTGTCCCCTGGCTGGGCAGAATCATCTCTGGTTGGAACCACTGCCTTGCAGAACTGGCTCCTTGCCCGCCTCCCCCACTGCTCTCTATACGTTCCCGCAGCGCTTACAGGCGGGGTGGGAGACCGCACATTCCAGGCTGGGCTCTGTCTGGCAGGCGGGAGGCCTTGCCCAGCCCGCCCAGTCCCTTCCAGACCCAGGGAAATTGGATTAACTCGGAGAAGCTCGCCAAGACGATCCGTCATGCCATCTGAAGGACGGCGTATTGATCTCCAGGTGGCAAAAATATTACATGATATCCCCTTTTGTTATTTAAACCGCTGCTTAAGCAATTCCGTAATGGAACTCCCTGGCCGGCCGGTAGCCTCTCCGGATTGGGTGGAGGATGAGAGAATGTGAACGCGGGCCTGTGCTCCCCCGGGGAATCGACGACCCCCGGAGGACAGCTCCATTTTGCTGGCGACATGTGCAGCTTTGATTTATTAAAGACATAACAATGATGAATATAGCTGATTTATAATCAACTTGTCCAGGGCCCTAATTGATTTCTGGGGTGAAGTTTAGAATGGGAGATATTGACACCTTGAGTGGAGGGCCACCGGCCTTGGGGATGGGCCGTGATAGGGTGGCTGGCGGGTCCAGTAGGAGGATGGAACGGGGAGACGGTGGCCTGAGTCTGACAGCGTTCCTTGCCACATCTTGAAGTTTGGGGTTTCTGCTCAGCTTTGCCTGAGATATTCAAGCCCCGATGGACGCCACCATTTCCGAATGACCGAGGCGGGCCCTGGCTCCAGCAGAGGGACGTGCGCCATATTGCCCACAAATCTCTCAGCGTGTTCTGTGTTCGGAGACTTCCTTAGTAGTATATACGGTGGCCATGAGAGCCTGGCACTGTGTATGTAAATGAATCTGCCCCACAATGTCCAGAACCTTCTCTTCCTCCAGAGCCCTGTGCTAAGACTACCACATTTGGCCAGTAAAAAGACAAGAGGCCCAGTGAAATCTGAGTTTCAGACCAACAGCAAGTGAATTTTAGCATAAGTATATCCCATGCCGGAGCTGGGATATACTTATACTAGAGAATTAGTACAAGTATTAGTATAAGTATCATCTGCAATTCCAGTTTAACTGGGAGTTTTGTATTTTATCTGACAAACCTATGGTGACATTCAAGACCCCAACTCTCAAGACCCCCACAGGGTCGAAAAGATACGTGCACCCCAGTGTTCATAGCAGCACTGTTCACAACAGCCAAGACATGGAAACAACCTAAATGTCCACCGACAGATGAATGGATAAAGAAGATGGGGTGCATGTATACCATGGAATACTACTCAGCCATAAAAGGAATGAAATAATGCCATTTGCAGCAACATGGATGCACCTAGAGATTATCATACTGAGTGAAGTAAACCAGAGACAAATACCATATGATGTCACTTCCATGTGGAATCTAAAAAAATGATATAAATGAACTTATTTACCAAACAGAAATAGACTCACAGACATAGAAAACAAACTTATGTTTACCAAAGGGGAGAGGGGGGGGAGGGATAAATTAGGAGTATGGGATTAACATATACACACTACCATACATAAAGTAGATAAACAACAAGGTCCTACTGTATAGCACAGCAAGCTATATTTGATATCTTGTAATAAACAATAATGGAAAAGAATATGAAAAAGTATATATATATATAAATAAATCACTTTTTCGTACACCAGAAACTAACACAACATTGTAAATCAACTATACTTCAATTTAAAAAAAGGAAAAAAATATGGGCCCGTTCACATGATGAGGAGATTTTGAGGCAAGAGGATATTCAGTGTCTGCCCGAGATCACGTGGTGGCTGACTTAAGATTCAAACCCAACCCTGAGGTCTGAGCCTTGCAAGGCTTCCGAGATCCCACATTGCTTTCAGAGGGAAAGGACAACAGATTTTCTTTCTAGGCAGTGATAGGTTATCCTGGTAGCAGGTCTGCCTTGTTATTGCTGTGTGACCTTGAAAAGAGCTTGGTCTCTCTGGGCGTCAGTCTCCAGCACAGGAAAATGGGCGTGATCATGGGGTCTCCATCACAGGGTGCTGGGAAGGAGAAAGTGATTTGTGGTTGACCACACTGGGTGAGCACCCAATACACAGGAGGGGTAACTTGGGTCTCCCCATGAACTAATAAAGACAGAAAGAGACAGAGAGAGACAGAGAGACAAAGAGAGAGATAGCAATAGAGGGAGTCAGAGACAGAAAGAGTCAAGGCAGAGAGACAAAGAAGACAGTGACAGAGAGAGGGGTGCACCCCATTTGGAGATGGGGTGGACCCAGAGGGTGGGAATTAAGTCTGCAAATCAACAGGTCCTAGCAGTTTCTGTAAGGGGAGGAGAGAGAGCAAAGCAGGAGCCGGAGGGATACAGGATCCGGAGCTCAGGGGCCGGCAGCTGCCTGTGCCCAGTCTCCGTGACAGCTCTGTTGAGCAGTTTTAAGTATCATTAAAGATAAAATAATTTTCCCCCCTCTGAGTCGTGTGACTGACATGGTGATGGCCCCACCGACAGGGAGAAGGTCAGGCTGGAATGTAATCATTTTTTTCCAGAGGGATGGCACAGCAGCTGGGAAAGGGGAAGGGACCTGAGACTGTCCCCAAACCCTCTAAGCTCTCAGCTGCAGGGCACGATGGGGCCACGGGGACAGTGAGGGCCAGGGGGACTTCCTGGAGGAGGTGTGCTTGCTGCTGGGATTGGAAAGAGAAGGCATCCCAGGCAGGGGAGACTGCAGAAGCAAAGGTGTGGAGGTTGGATATGTCTTTTCATACATCTTCCTACTCCCACCTGATGTCAATTCATTAATCCCAGCTTCAGACCTTCCACGGCTCCCAGCTACCCACCCCACCTCAGGGTTCAAATCCTGGCTCTCCCTCTTATTTGCCATGTGATCTTGGGTGTATCACCTCCCCCTCCTAGCCTCAATCTCCTAATCTGTAAAACAGGATCATCATAGGACTTTCCCACCCCGCGGATACGGCGAGAACTCAAAGAAATAACAGTGGTGTCAACGCTTTTGGCTGCAAGTAACAGGAAAAGCCAACTTAACTTAGTCCAACATTAGGAACCATTTTTCATCTTATACAATGAATCATTAAGATCTTTACTCAAAAGGTACCTCTTCCAAGAGCCTTCACTGATCAATCCCTGTGCTCGCTTTTAATACCCTCCTTTATTTTTCTCCCTAGTACTAATCATTTCCTGAGAATATTTTCTGCTCCCTCTTCCTCCAAATGTCAGCTCCCCAAGGACAGGAATTTTTATCTGTTGTGTTCACACGTTCCCCATGGCACACAGAGGGTGCTCATTAAACGCTTGTTAAATAAATGGATGACTTCTTCATCCAAGGATGATTCAGTTATTTAAGAACAGAGTCCTGTGTCTTCCTCAGGATATCTACCATGTTGCTCCTCATGGTCCAAACTGCTTGCCAAAGCACCAACCATCACACCCTTGTTCCAGCAGCAGGAAGTAAGAAGCGTGGAAGGACAAAGGAGGCTTTCTCCAGTGCACTGTCTCCTATACAGAGCCTTCCAAGAAGCCCCTCCCCAAGTCTCATTGGCCAGGACTCAGTCACATGGCCACACCTAGCTAGCTAGCTGCGAGGGAGTCTGGGAAATGGAGTCTTTAACAGAGTGCCATTCCACCTCTCCCAGAATCTAGCAACCTGTGTGAGGAAGGCCAGGAGGATGGATGTTAGGAGGCAGGGAACAATGGACATACCCCTGACCCTCTACCTCTGCCAATGCCAGTGACCACCTGTATTAGTTTTCTCCGGCTGCTGTAATTTATCCAGTTACCACAAACTTAATGAAACACAGTAAAAGAACACAAATGTATTATCTTACAGTTCTGTAGGTCAGAAGTCCCACGCGGGTCTCACTGGGCTAAAATCAAGGTGTCGCCAGGGCTGGTTCCTGCTAGAAGGGAGAACCCACGTCTTGCGTTTTCCAGCTTCAAGAGGCTCCCTGCATTCCTTGACTCCTGGCCCCTTACGCCACCTTCACGGCCAGCAATGGCAGGTCAAGTCCTTCTCACACTGCCTCTCTCTGTTTCTCCCCTTCCTGCCTCCCTCTTCCATATTTAAGGCTTACATTGGGCCCACCTGGACCCTCTCTCTCTTAAAGTCTCTTAAAGGAAGACCAGCAACCTTCATGCCATCGACAACCTTAATTCCTCTTTGCCATGCGACAGGGATTTGCTGAGTTGTGGGAATTACAAATTTCACCCTCCTGGGCCTCCCCAATCTTCTTCACAGCCTCCACGAAGGAGAAAACACCACGGTACCCATTGCCCAGATCAGAACACTGAGGCCCCCGGAGATTGAACAGCTTGCCCACGGTCCCCTTAAGGCTCCTAAATTCCAAAAACTGGAATTTGAACCCAGGCGTGTGTGATTGCCAAGCCCGTGCCTCCTTCAACGAGGCTGTTTGTAACCACAGCTGTGGTCCGTCATTGCTATTATTAGGGTCATCATCCGGTGAGTGCCCGCTATGCCTGCACCAGCCTACAGGGTTCACGCTGACCCTCTAGAGAAGGGAGTTACAAAGCTGAGCACAGAGGCACAGGGAGATTGAAGGGCAGTCCAAGGTCACCCAATGGGTGGCAAAGCCAGAACGTAAGCCCCAGTCCTCCTGGCTACAGACCACTGTCGTCCCCACCTCTGGGGAGAAAGCTATTGCCTAACAGAGGCCACAGAGGACCCAGCTAGGGTTTTCTGGCAGCACCAGGGGCTCACTAAGCCCTTTCTCTTCCTGGCAGAGGCTGGGGCAGCAGCAGTCAGGGGGGAAGCAAGCCAAGTGCTGAGTCTGCAACGTGACATGCCTCCGCAAAAGCCACCAGCCACGTGGCCACGGGGGCCCACGGCTCTGGGGATGATCCATCTCCCCCCATCCCTCTCGCTGGCTGCCACCCTCCTACCTCCACGCTGGCGCCCTCTGTCTCTCCCTCTCCCGGTCTCTGCCCAGCTTCCTGCACCCTGGGGGAGGCATCGTTCCAAGACCACCCAGGGAAGGAAGGGCAGCCCCCCATCATGGAAACGCTCAGAGGCAGGATTCACCAGTCGGAGAGAGAGTAGAGGGTAGGGGCACAAGTCATGGGGTGCGCGGACCAGGTCCCCACTTCAGCTCCTCCTCTAATGCTGGGCCAGCTAATTCATCTTGCTAGCCTCAGTTTCCTTGTCTGCAAAATGGGTTTGAGAAAAAGAATCTACACTGTAGGACTGACGTGAGGGTTATGTTAACTATGACAAGCACTTTGGATATTGACAGTAGATAAATCCTGTGTGAGGCCAGAGGAGATTTCAAGGTAGTCTGGGAAGGCTTCCTGGAAGGGGCAACATTTGATTTGGGCCTTAAAATATGAGGAGAATTTGGAGGGACTGGCAGAAGGGAGAGGGAAGATCTGGTGGGTGGACGAAAGAGTTGGGACTTTGCTACAGGTAATAGGGAGCCATAGAAAGTTCTCCAGCAGGATGGTGAGAGCATCAGTCCAGCTATGATTTTTAGGGCGATGAGCCCAGCAGCAGGTCAGGGTGGGTCTAAAGACCTAACCTCCAAAGCAGAGCCCATCAGGCTTCCCTCATCCCCCCACTGGGGTGCCTGGGACTGGGCAGTGATTCAGGCACCTGAGGTGGAGGAAGAAGATAAACACATGGGTGCTCATAAGGGGAAACCAAGGCACAGAGAGGGTTACTAACTTGCCCAGAGCCACAGGACAGGCAAGTTCCAGGGCTGGGATTTGAACCCAGGCAGTCTGGCTCCAGCCAAAGCAGTTCTGCAGTTGCCCCCAGGACCTCAGAATGTGACTGTATTTGGAGACAGGGTCTTTAAACAGGTAATTAAGTTAAAATGAGGTCATTAGGGCAGCCCCTAAACCAATATGACTGGTGTCCTTATAAGAAGAGATTAGGACACAGGCACACACAGAGGGACAGCATGTAAGGACACAGGGAGAAGACAGCCGTCTGCAAGCCAAGGAGAAGAAACCAATCCTGCCAACACCTTGTCTCAGACTTGTCTCCAGCCTCCAGAAGTGTGAGAAAATAAATTTCTGTTGTTGAAGTCCCCCAGTCTGTGGTACTTTGTTATGGCGGCCCCAGAAAACTCATACACTGCCCATGTCTCCAAAAGTTAGGGCTCTTTGGTCTGAAAATGACAAAACAAAACAAACAAACACTTGATTTGGATTGGCTTAAGCAAAAAGCCAATATATAACAAAATATATAGCTTCAGGCACAGTTTGATCCAGGTGCTCAAATCATGACAAGATCATCTGCTTTCCTATTCGTTCCATTCACACGGAGGTGCTTCCCACATGGTGACCAGAGAGCTCCTAAGAAGACCAGGTTCCTATAAGCTCAGCAACCCCTGAGGAAAAGAGTATCATTTGTCCCCCTAAATCCAGCTAATTGTTCAGGAGTTCACTCTGATCGGGCTAACTTGGGTCATGGTGGGTGGCCCTGAGCCAATCACTGAAGCCAGAGGTTCAGAATCCTGATTGGCCAGCCCTGGGTGTTTTTTGATTGGGCTCCCCCAGAAAGAGACCCTGAGGCAAGGATGGGGGGATTACTGTGTAGGCCACTGTGACCCACTGGGGGCCTCTAGGACGCTGTGTAGAGCATGCCTTGGAGGTTTCTCAACAGAAGCAAAAGGGAGCTGCAGTATTTATCCACCAACTTCCCATCTGTAAAGGCTGAGGGCTGCAATAACTCTCCTGTCTTCCAGCTTGGCCTGCCTGTGGCTAAGTGAGCTCCAACAGTCTTAAAAAATACCTTCAGAGAAACGGTTTCAGGTGTTCACAGGAAGCAGGCTTTGCATGAAGTGAGCCCAAGAGGATATCCATGGGGCTGCTGCACTGGGTCGCAGCCCCCCTCCACGGAGCCCTGCCTGAACTTCATGAACCAAAAGCAAGACAGGGGAGGCCCCCCCACAGGAAAATCCAAGGCACTGTTCCAGAAGAAGAAAGGATGCAGAAGACGCTAAAAAGCCAAAAATGGTCTAACTGAAGCCAGTTTTCCTTCATTCTTCCCATGAATCTCTATGTTCCCACTGACTGAACCTTTATATTTCCCTTAAATTTTCCAAGACCCTCGAGCCCCTTATCAGTCCAAAGGGACTCTCTCAAACACTAGACAGAGGAGCAGGGGACGGGATGCATGGGGCCATTCCCGCTGTTACTTCTGTGACTGCCATAAGGTGTCATTGTGGAACAACGGTCTTGCACGGCCTTGTCTGTTTTTCCCTCGCGTGTCCTAAGCCAGACAGATCCTTGCACGGTCCCCAGTGGAACCCCAATTTGGGTCCCCAAGGTTAGAGCCGAATGGCTTACACTCATGAATCCGTTCAGGCCTCAATCTCCAAGCTAGACACTTGGACAGGGGAAATGACACACCAGACACACCAGGACAGGGGAAATGAATGAAGCTGGACCTCCAGCCCCCATCACACTCTGTATTAGAACCAACCAGCTTCTTCCCCCAACCCCCCTCCCACTTCCGTTATAACTAAGTCCCCACTGGGACACCACTGAGTATCCTTTTCTGCCTTTACATCTCCCTCGGGGCCACCTCAACCCATCAGAGTGAACCACAGAAGGGAAGGAAAAGGAACATCAATCCCATCGCTCCCAAGAATTCCACCTCAGGAATTCCCTGGTGGTCCAGTGGTTAGGACTCAGTGCTTTCACTGCTGTGCACCTGGGTTCGATCCCTGCTCGGGGAACTAAAATACCGCAAGCCAAGCTGCATGGCCAAAGTAAAAAAAAAAAAAAAAAAAAAATAGCTCCACCTCATTGCCACTGGCCCACTCTGCACATCGAGGAGTTTGGGGAGAGATGTATCAGTCAGCTATTGCTGCATAACAAGTTGCCACAAATGCAGCAGAGTAAACCAACACTCCTTTATTATTTCACAGTTTCTGAGGGTCAAGAGTCCAGGCACAGCTTAGCTGGCCCTGTACTCCAGGGTTCCTTCCCTGCAAGATGTCAGCTGAGGCCACAGTCATCTCCAGGTTTGACCAGAACCTGGAGCAGGGTCTGTTTCCAAGTTCAAGAGGCCTTGCAGGCTTCTGCTCACTCTCCTAGAGCCCAGCTGCCATGCAAATAACCCCAGGCTGGTCTGCCAGAAGAGCATCCCTGCTCTTCATGGAAGAAATCCATGGAAGAAAGCCCAGTTGTCCCATCCAACGGCCAGCGGACCCCCAAACGAGGGAACCCAGCCAAGATTTGCAGAGCTGCCTGCAACCCCAAGTTGAGTGCAGAGGCAGGAATGAGCCTGGTTGAGATTAGAAGAATCACCTAGCTAATCTGCAGACTCGTGAACCAAAATAAATACTTAGTGCTTTCAGCCATTAGATTGGGGGCTGGTTTCACAGATCCAATCTGCTACAGCATCATCATCACCATTCCCCCATGACGATGGGCATCCACTTAAATACGAATAAAACTAGGAGGAACCATTCAACTGACTCTCCCTAAATAAAGAAGTTCTACTTCACAGAGCTTAGCTGTCTCGACTCTACAAAGAAAATGTGGCTGGCAGCTTCTCCTGATTAAAACATGTGAAGTTCCACTTCACCAGGCATCACAATACCCTCCTTTTCCGTCCACCTTCCCAGGGAGGCTCAGGAGGGAGGGGATGCTCTTCCAGGCTTGCAGGCTGGACCAGGGGCTGGCCAGGGGCTCTCAGGACCCTTTGGCTGCCCTAAATGGGACCCCTCCCTGCCATCCTAGTCCGAGGCGCTTGCTTCAGAGATTCCCTAAGGATCTGTTGGTCTTTTCTTTCCAACACCCCAGACCCTCTCAAGACGAAGGAAGAGGGACTTCCTGGTGGTCCAGTAGTCGAGACTCCGTGTTTCCACTGCAGGGGACACGGGTTCGATCCCTGGTCAGGGAACTGAGATTCTGCATGCCATGTGGTACAGCCAAAAAAATAAAGTCTATTATGTTAAAGAAGAAAGAGAAGGAGAAGAAGAATCCATGCGAGGTGGAGGATGACAGAACTGGCTCCGGGAAGCCTCAGACCCCAGCACTGGCAGACCAGGAACAACACAAGCAGTGTTCCAAACTTGGCTGTGACCTTGAACTTGTCACTGTCCAGAAACACTCGGTAAATAGGTGATATCTCCTGACCACTCCCCTGACCCATCCCTAAGTCCCCTGGACCTCCTCCAAGATCTGGTCACTGACAGCACTGCTGAGACCTGGCCCCAGCAAGTCCATTCTCATTGGTCAATGCCACAGCCATACCTGTAGCTAAATATAGTTAATATCACCCCAAAAAGCAAGAGTCCTCAGCTGAATAGCTCGGTGATCAAGGGCAGAAACTCTAGAATTAGACCCATGTATAAACCTTAGAAAAAGTGAAAGAAGTAAATAAAGGATGGAACGATGATCCTTCCACACCACGAAGTCCTACGCAACTGTACAAAAGAATGAGGACTCCCATGGAAGGATCGCCAAGATACTTTAAGATTACACATTTCGGTGGCTGGATGGTGGTGGTGACTGCACAGCAATGTGAATTATGTAAAGCCACTCAGTTGCGCACTTAACCATGGTTCAGATGGTAAATTTTATGTCAGGGATGTCTGGCCACAATTGAAAAATCAGGGTGGGGGGCAGAGGTAAAGGTTTTGTCTCTCAAAACCTTTGGGACCCCATCCTGTGTCTGTCACCCTGCAGCCCCTCACGGTAGGCTTAGAAGTATCAGGAGCCAGTTTAGAGAAACTGAGACCCAGAGAGGGTGGGGAGTTGCCCAGAACCACACAGTAAGGAGGACGCGTGGCCAGAACATAAGAAACTCCAACGGAACCCGAATGCATAAGACAGTCCTACGCAATCCCTCTCCAGGGAGTGGTTGAGTTTGCTTAAGCTTCTAGGGGGGCGGCGGGGAGGCCAAATGAGAAGGAAGTTTTTTTTCCTTGCGGGAGCCGTGGGAATCCCTCCCTGGGGAGAGGTGCTGGCTGGTGAGGACATCCCTGGTAAGTCTCCGATCACAAGATTAGGTGATTTCATTATTGTCTGCGAAGCCCTCGGGAGGGTTGGCGCTTACAGATAATTACCCGTGATACAGGGAGCTGGAGTCATCAAGGAAGGCTGAGCCTGCTCGGAAGATGGGGCCAAGGTGTTGGGGCCAGGAAGGTGCTTGAAAACGGCCCCATCCATCACCTTCGTGCAGAGGAAGGGGCTCAAGAAGACAGAGAAGGGGGAACCTGTCCAAGGTCACACAGCAGACAGAGGCAACGTACTCTGTCATAGCCACCCAAACCTGAGGCAGGTCCTATCCCCCCTCTGCCCACAGCCCTCCAGGGCTCCCACCTCCCTCGGGTTAAAGCCCAAGTCCTCCCCGTGGGCCACAAGGCCCTGCACGACCTGCCCCATCCCCTCCCTCTGTCCCCCGGCTCCCTCCAGCCCAGCCCCCGGCACCAAGCAAATGCTCAGAAAAAAATGAAAGGACCCAATAAAGAATAAATGGGCAACTGGAGCACATCTGGGCTCTGAAAGGAACTTCTAGCCCACAGCCTCTGCTTGGACTCCTCTCTGGATGAGGAGCTCACTACATCCCAAGGCTCCCACTTCACCTCTGAGCTGTTCTGGTCATCAGCAAGGTCCTCTGCAAAATCTGGGCTGAGTTTTGTGCCCTAGAGTGTGTGTGTGTGTGTGTTTTGAGGGATGGGGGAGTGACATGAGGTCATGAGCAGAAATTCTGGAATCTTTGCAGGATGGTCACTGTTTTGAATCCTGGGAAAGCCTTCCCCTAAAGCCCTGGGGGTGAGGTTGGTCCAGACTGACTCTCTCTCACACACACAGAATTTGTCTGTCTCTATCTCTCTCCTTTTATCTTTTTGGTCTCTGTGTTTCCGTCTCTGGGTCCCCGTGCTGCTCAAAATCACCCAGATACACAGATACCGAAGCAGCTTCTCAGCCCCGAAAGAAAATTGCCAGCCGCCCCAGCAGCAGGATAATTGAACCGGTGGGCGGCCAGGATTGAATCAAGTGTGAGGGGGTGAAGGGGGGAAGCTGGGGCAGGGCTGTGGCGGACGAGCTTAGCTCTGGGCAGTGGGAGTGCAGCCGTGTGGGCTGGAGAGGGGCCATGAAATCTCACGAGCAAGCCTGGTCCCCCCCAAAACCGCTGGCCCCCCCAGACAATCTGAGCCCTGCAGAAAGAGCTAGAGGTCTGTGTCTAGGTACCCCCTCAACACACAGTCTGCTGAATCCTCAGAGCCACTTGGCAGGGCTGGGATGGGGGTTTCACCCAGGTCCACTGCCAGGGGCAGCCCACCCCCATCAAAGCCAGGTTCATTACCGTTCATTCATTCATCCACAGATTTTCTCATCCCCACCCACGCACCTATGCTTCTATCCACCCACCCACCCAGCCAGCCATCCTCCCATCCCCCAACCTAAATGCCCCACTCACCCACCCACCCATGCAGCCATCCATTCCCCCACCCAACACCCAACCCACAGGTCAACCACTCAACAAGCACTTATTAAGCTCCTGCAGAGCTCTCCTTTCTGTGCTGGGTCCTGGAGACACCGGGATAAAAATGACAGCCAAGGCCCCTGCTCAGCTGGGGAGATTAGCGTCTAGCTGGGAAGAGAAATGTTAACAGACAGTTGAACAAACCACTCCATCACGGAAATGGTGACAGTTCCTGAAGCCATACCCAGGCTGCCCTGGGATATAGGATAGGGGTGTGGGGCTGGGGATGAGACTAATTAGGTTGGGGGGGCCATGGAAAGGCTTCCAGGGGGAAGAATGTGACAGGCAGAGGGAACAGCATAAGCAATGGAGAGGCCGATGTCCAGTGTCTGGTTCAAGGGCAGGGCACGTGAAGTTGACCCTGGACAGGAAGTAGGGACACTGGATGAGAAGTAGGTCGGAGGGAAGTTGCTGACCGCAGAGAAAGGGCTCTTGGGGCTTGTCCAGTGCAGATGGGTAGGACTCAAAAACAGGGGACAGGAGGGACTTCCCTGGTGGCGCAGTGGTTAAAAATCTGCCTGCCAATGCAGGGGACAGGGGTTTGAGCCCTGCCGGGAAGATCTCACATGCCATGGAGCAACGAAGCAGGTGCGTCACAACTACTGAGCCTGCGCTCTAGAGCCCGTGAGCCACAACTACTGAGCCCATGTGCCACAACTACTGAAACCCGTGCGCCTAGAGCCTGTGCTCAGCAACAAGAGAAACCATCACAATGAGAAGCCCGTGCACCGCAATGAAGAGTAGCCACTGCTCGCTGCAACTAGAGAAAGCCCACACGCGGCAACGAAGACCCAATGCAGCCAAAAATAAATTAATTAATTTGAAAAAAAATAGCGGTGAGGAGGGACTTCCCTGGTGGCACAGTGGTTAAGAATCCGCCTGCCAATGCAGGGGACATAGGTTTGAGCCCTGGTCCGGGAAGATCCCACATGCCATGGAGCAACTAAGCAGGTGTGCCACAACTACTGAGCCTATGCTCTAGAACCTGCGAGCCACAACTACTGAAGCCCGCGTGCCTAGAACCTGGGCTCTGCAACAAGAGAAGCCACTGCAATGAGAAGCCCGCGTACTGCAACGAAGAGTAGCCCCCCGCTTGCTGCAACTAGAGAAGGCCTGTGCACAACCAGACCCAACACAGCCAAAATAAATAAATAATCTTTTTTTTAAAGAAAGAAACTTATTAAAAAAAAATAGGGGACATAAATGGGACTTCCCTGGCGGCCCAGTGGTTAAGACTCCACGCTTCCACTGCAAAGGGGTGCTGCTTCCATCCCTGGTTGGGGAACTAAGATCTCACATGCTGAGCAGTGCGGCTAAAACATTTTTTTAAAAAATAAAGATAAAAATAGGGGACAAGGGGCTTCCTTGTCCCCTAGAGAAAGCCTGTGCGCAACGAAGACCCAACGCAGCCAAAAATAAATTAAAAAAAAAATAGGGGACAGGAAGGCAAAGGAGATGAGAAGGCACAGCCAGAGAGGTGAGAGAGAAGCCAGGGGTGGTGGAATCCCAAAGCCACTTTGCCCAGATTGAGAACTTAAGGTCCAGGGATCGTGGAGTCCCACCTTCCGCCCAGGCTCCACCAATAACTGCTATGTCCCTTCCTAGCGTTGGACAGTCACAGAGGCCCTGAGGATCGCTGAGGGAGACCTTCAATAGCTGCTTTCTCATCCCAGCCCCACCAGCCCTCACTGGCCAAGCCACACACCTAATCTAGCAGCCTCCACGGTCTCATCTGTGAAATGGGTACATTTCAGCCACTTCACCAGGCTATGGGAAAGTGCTGAGGTCAAGATGACCCCAGCTAGAAGTTAATGTGTCCTCTACACCATGATTAGCAGGCCTCCTTGCTCCTGCATCATTCATTCATTCATTCATTCAACAAATATATATTGAGTACCCAAACACTGTTCTGGGTGCTGAGAATACACCTGTGAACAAAACAGACACGGTTCCTCTGTCCTCAAGGTGCTGATATTAAAGTAAAGTAAGACTTGGACTTCCCTGGCGGTCCAGTGGTTAAGACTCGCGCTTCCACTGCAGGGGGCACAGGTTTGATCCCTGGTCGGGGAATTAAGATCCCTCACGCCATGCAGCGCAGCCAAAAAAAAAAAAAAAAGGAGAGTAAGACAGAGAGTAATACACCAATGACTAATCCAATTTCAGGAAGCAGTAAGAATGCTAAAGCAGGGAAAGGGGACAGAAATGGTCGCGGGGAGATGCCTTATCTCTGGAGTAGGCAGGGAAGGCTTCCCTAAGGAGGTGACATGTGAGCTGAGACTGTGTGGGGAAGTGTGAGTCTGGCCAAGAGTTTTGGCAAAAGCATTCCAGACAGCAGGAATAGCAAGTGCAAGGGCCCTGAGGCAGGACCAGGTTTGGCATTTTAAGAATCAGCTCCGTTTTTGTGGCTGGAGTGAAGGGAGGGAGAGGGAATGGGATCCATGACCCCTGATCACCCATCCCTGGCACTGTTTGCTTCTCCTCCATTGTGATCCATGCTGTGTGCCATGCTATACATTTTTTATATTTATCTTGCCTGTTTTCTCTCTCTCCAACTGTTAGCTTTATAAAGATGGGGACTTCTTTCCTTCTGGGCTCCCTGTTCCCTGCTCTGCTTCCAGAGCCTAGAACAGTCCCAGACACTCAATGTGAGATTGTGAATGAATGAATGAATGAACAGGCATCATTCCCATTGGAAGGGCCAGATGGGAAGGCAATTAGAGGCTCCGTCCACTTCAAGAGGCCCCTTTAGGAGGTCAGAGCTGAGAGATGTGGGGTCAGAGCCTCCCTCCATTACTGAGATTCTAATTAACTCCGGGGCCGAGAGGGTCGCCCTGCTCAGAGGAATTATAGATAAGTTTCCATCCAAGTGTTTGAGCAGCGGCTCTAACGGGGCGGACAGCGGCTCTTCCTCTCCCCGGACCAGCCAGCTGGCCACGGAGGCAGGCGCCGAACGAGGTCATTTGCATAGGCAGGTAATTGGTTTTGCAAATAAATCTGGTTCTTGAAATTTGTAGATTAGCAATAATATGTCTCCAGATGAGAGAGAAAGGTCATGGATGAATAAAACAACAATTAAACTTTCAGGAGATTATTAAACTAAACAGAAACCTGGCACGGGGCGGCCAAGGGAATAGGGAGCGAGGCGGGGAAGGTGGAAGGGGTCTGGGGTGGGCGGCCTGCAGCCTGGAGCGGCTAACTGACGCCCTCGACTTCCTGCCTCGTGGGAGCACATTCTGTATGTCAGGCTCTGGGCACAGTGGGATATAGCCAGGATAGTTATCAGGATCCCATGTCCCAGTAGAGAAAACTGAGGTCCAAGGCTGCGCAAGGCAGGATTCAATCCCAGGACCAGCTTTGCACCGTCCCAGGTGGCAGTGAGCCTCATCTCACAGTGGAAAGGAAGAGAGAGGGTGGACCCCTCCTCTGCTGCCTCTTGGCTGTGTGACGAGGACCATCCCTTCCCCCGACCTGTGCCTCAGTCTTTCCACACCTCTAAAATTGGGGCTGAGAGAATTTTATGTGTGATTTTTAATTTGCAAATATTTTTGTACTTGTGTGGGCAATTAAATGTGGCACAGCTGCTAATGGACCGGGCACTGTGCCTGGAATGATGGGGGTGCCCCTCTGGTCATCCTGGGCTCCTGGCTGCAAGCAACAATCATGTGCTGCAGGAAACATGAGCAGAACTGAAATTTATAGGTAACTCTCCGGGTGGAAGGGAAAGTTGGAGAAAGAGGGTCCGTCAGATAGAGAGGAAACGGAAACTCGGCAGGTGACACAACCGTATTTTGCCACCCACTAGCTTGTGACCTTGGGTGAATCACCTTTCCTCCTCGAGACCTCAGTTTCCAGAGCTCTAAAAGAGGGAATCATTGTGCCTGCTTTATGTATTCAATGTAGTCATTCAAAGTATTTCCTGAGCCCTGAATGAGCACCAGGCACTGTCCTAGGCACCAGGAATGCAGCTGCAAGCAAAACAGGCAGAAATCTCTGCCCTGGTTGAGCTCAAAGCCTAATGAGGGAGACAGGCAATGAGCAAATAAATCAGTAAAGTCTACAGGGCTTTACAGAGTGCTAAGTGCTAGAAAGGAAATTAGGGCAGGGAAGGCATTGGGAAGGAACAACAATTGAGGAGGGAGGGCAGGTTGCAATTTTAAACAAGATGTTCAAGGAAAGCCTCTGAGAAGGTGAGATTTAAGTAGAAATCTGAATGCGGGGGAGGGAGGGAGAGACCTGGGGGAAGAGCATTCCAAGCAGAGGGAACAGCATGTGCAAAGGCCCTGGGGCAGGACTGTGCCTGGCTGGCGTGCTGGAGGAACAGCGATATCTGTGTGTCTGGAGCACAGTAAGTGAGGGGGACAGAGGGAGGAGGTGAGGGCAGGGAGGGAAAGGGGGCGGGTCCTGAAGGTCTCCTTGTCCAAAGGGCATCTCCCCGCTAGGGTTGCCTCAACAGTGATAAATGTTCACTCCTTCTTCCCAACCCATTTGGTGGAAGAGGTTATGGGCTGGTCCCCAAATTTCATGCTCTATTTTCTCCTTTAGAAATAGAACCTAGGGCTTCCCTGGTGGCACACTGGTTGAGAATCTGCCTGCTAATGCAGGGGACACGGGTTCGAGCCCTGGTCTGGGAGGATCCCACATGCCGCGGAGCAACTAGGCCCGTGAGCCACAACTACTGAGCCTGCGCATCTGGAGCCTGTGCTCCACAACAAGAGAGGCCGCGATAGTGAGAGGCCCGTGCACCGTGATGAAGAGTGGCCCCCGCTTGCCACAACTAGAGAAAGCCCTCGCACAGAAACGAAGACCCAACACAGCAAAAATAAATTAATTAATTAATAAACTCCTACCCCCAAAATAAAATAAATAAATAAATAAATAAAAAGAAATAGAACCTGCCCAGGTAAAGACTACATTTCCCAGCTGCCCTTGAAGCTCAATGTGACCGTCTGATTATGTGATGGACAATAGGATGTGAGCATAAATGATGTATGTAACTTCCAGGTCGTAACCTCAGAAGACAAGGATAGGCCCTCCTCTACCCCTTCTCCCCTTCCCCCTCTGCCCTCATCTGGAAGGTGGCTGTGATGGCAGGGGCTAGAGCAGCCATTATGTTCCAAAAGATGGAAGTTTGGCTGAGGAGGTAGAACACCAATAGAAGCCTGGATCCCTAGTGATTGTGGAGCCACCACTGCAACCTGGGCTGATGCCCAGACTGTGCAGACAGGCATCATTTAAGCCATGGCTTCCTCTTTTAAGTCACAGTCATGGTTCCATAGATCTCAAATAATCACAAGTTTTGAGCACTGTCACTACCCACATTGCATTCCCCAGACTTCCTCTCTTCTCTGCTAACACTCCTCTGCTGCAAATTGCCCTTCACTCCCCCTCCTCCTCCCGATTTCCCTCTGACTCTGCTCTTGGCCTCACTGCTCTTGCTACAACCAAGCTGTGTCATAACAAATGAGCCACCTTGTGGCCAGCCTGAAAACTGTCTTTCTTGGCTCTGGAAATCCTGCCCATCTGAGGCTGCCCACTGGCTCTCCAATAGACTTAGTTTTATTCCAAGATATTTTCATGGATGTCTATCTTCCCCCACATCCTCCTCCCCTTCTATCTCCCTCTCTCTTCCAAATTATGGCAACGCCACCAGAGCTTTTGACCTCTAAGTCCCATGTGTATGGCAATTTTGTAAGGCAAAAGGAGACCAGGGGCTTCCCTGGTGGTTCAGTGGCTGGGAGTCCACCTGCCGATGCAGGGGACATGGGCTCATGCCCTGGTCCGGGAAGATCCCACGTGCCACGGAGCGGCTGGGCCCGTGAGCCATGGCCGCTGAGCCTGTGCGTCCGGAGCCTGTGCTCCGCAGCGGGAGAGGCCACAGCAGTGAGAGGCCCGCGTACCGCAAAAAAGAAAAGAAAGAAAGAAAGAAAAAGGAGACCAGAGAGTGTGAGTGACCTGGCTGGGTCACACAGCCTGGATATCCTGTCCAAAGGAAACAGAAGAGTGAGAGAGGATGGACCACTGACCTTCTGGCCTGGGAAGAGAGGACAGTGGGAACCCACTGAGTTGTTCACCCAGGAAACGCCTCTATCAGAGCTGGCTAATCTCATTCCCCCATTTATTCCACAAACACTTACCGGGCAACTGCTGTGTGCCAGGTCCTACTTCAGATACCGGGACCAAAACACGCTCATCCTCTCCCTCTCAGCACTCACAGGTTAGTGTCAGAGCTGTGATGGAGGAGCTCAGAAGAGGCCCCTGAGCTGGGCTGGAGCCTCAGGCTTCCTGGAGGAGGTGATGTGTAAGCTGAGATCTGAAAGATGAACAGGGGAAGGCAGGGTGACCCACATGAAGGAAACAGCAGAAACAAAGGCTCAGAGTCGGGGTGTGCTGGGTTTGAGTCCCTGGGAGGCAATGGGGGTGAAAGGCTGGGGACTTCAGGCCAAGGGCAATGGGGAGCCAAGGAAGGATTTAGAGCAGGGGAGGAGTGAAATCAGATTTGCCTTTGACGAAGGTCCCAGGGAGGAGGGCCAGGAGGGGCCAAGCCCGGTAGCCGGTCCAGGCCGGAAGGGATGCAGGACCGGCCGCCCCTCCCCCACCACATCCCCCAGCAGCCTCGCTACGCCCGGACTCGAGCAGGAAGGAGAGCCGGGAGGGGGGTACCTGGCAGCCAAAAGCCCAGCGGCTAATGAACCCGGTGCTGCGCGGGCTATTTTTAGCAGCCGCTCCTCTGGACGCCTAATCGCTCTGGCCGGCTCCAGCCTGGCTGCCATGGAAACGCACAGCGCCGCAGCGGGGAGCTCGGTCCCAGATCCCGGACTGCGCTGCTCGCCCCCAGCCGCGGCCCAGGACGCTGGCGCTGCCACCGCCGGGAGGGGCCCTGCCTGCCCTCCCGCACCGCCGCTGTGTGACCCGGGGACACCTCTGCCCGTCCCTGGGCCTTCGAGGGTGAGGGGGGTCAGCGCGGGCTCTGGAGGCTGAACCCCAGGTTCAAATCCCCGCTGAGCCAGCGGTGCGAGGCGCGACCTCAGGCTTATCTTGCAACCTTGGCTTCTAATGTTTAAAACGGGTCCCCCCTCATATGACTGCGGGGACTGGGATGCCTGGAGCTTGAAGCTCAGCGCCTGGCCCCAGTGCCTTCAGCAACGCATTGAGCACCTACTGTATGCCAAGCATTGCCCTAAGCTTTCCATGCATTCATTTTATGTATTGAATCCAGAGGCATTTTGTAGATTGCCTTTTTTTTTTTTTTTTTTTTTTTTTTTTTTGCGGTACGCGGGCCTCTCACTGTTGTGGCCTCTCCCGTTGCGGAGCACAGGTTCCGGACGCGCAGGCTCAGCGGCCATGGCTCACGGGCCCAGCCGCTCCGCGGCACGTGGGATCCTCCCGGACCGGGGCACGAACCCACGTCCCCTGCATCGGCAGGTGATCTCTCGACCACTGCGCCACCAGAGAAGCCCCTAGGTTGCCTTTTGCAGATGGGGCCAGTTGGCTCTGGAATTCCAGTGCTAAACCACTCGTCGAAATGCACATATATTTAAACTGGAATGTGGAGGGGGTCGTGCTTATCCCCCAAGGAAGGCTTCATGAATGGTGGCTTCTCAAGCAGTGGGGGGACCTGGTTTCACCACCAACCTCGCTGGATGGGAAGCCAGGGGTGAGAGGCTTCACTCTCCCAGGGGACAAATGGGGACACTGTGGCACAGGCGGGGGCAGCAGGTGGTCGGATGCTGAGCCCTGGAGCCCAGGTGTCTCCCACCCACCGGGAAGAGATTTTTTGGAGGATTGTGGGCATGTGGCCCAGGGCAGCCTGCCAGCGACTGACACCCAAAGCTATTTCGGGCCATGTAGCTCAGACAAGTTGTTGGGGATTGGCTGGGTGTCAGGAAGGAGGTGTCCGAGCTGGGGAGGGGAGAACAAAGCCCCGACCTGGGCCAGGACAGGGGGATGAAGTGGGGGAGCGGGAAAGTGGACAAGGGCATGCCGCCTGGCCTCTCCATGCTTCAGTGTCCCCATCTGTAAACCAGGCATTGACCATCACAATCCCCACCTCCTAGGGGCTGTCAGGATGATCAGATCATACAGTGCAGGGTCCCATCCATCTGTATTTAATATTTGGATGTCTTCTTCCATGTGGATTTTTTTTACATTGGTTTGGATTCTTTTTTTTTAAGATTTATTATTTATTTATTTAATTTATTTTTGGCTGCATCGGGTCTTAGTTGCAGTACGCGGGACCTTCGTTGAGGCATGTGGGATCTTTTGTTGTGGCGCATGGGCTTCTCTCTAGTTGTGGCTTTTCTCTTCTCTAGTTGTGGTGCACAGGCTCCAGGGCACGTGGGCTCTGTAGTTGTGGCACATGGGCCTAGTTGCTCCACAGCACATGGGATCTTAGTTCCCTGACCAGGGATTGAACCCACGTCCCCTGCATTGTAAGGCGGATTCTTTACCACTGGATCACAGGGAAGTCCCAGTTTGGATTCTTTAAAATATGACAACCTTAGAAATGCGTTCAAATATACAGTAGGTACAGGCAAATACTATTTGACTCCACTTGTACAAGGTACGTAGAATAGTCAAATTCACAGTCAGAAAGTACATTGGTAGGGCTTCCCTGGTGGCGCAGTGGTTAAGAATCTGCCTGCCAATGCAGGGTACATGGGTTCAAGCCCTCGTCCGGGAAGATCCCACATGCCGCGGAACAACTAAACCCACGCGCTACAACTACTGAGACTGCACTCTAGGGCCTGTGAGCCACAACTACTGAAGCCCAAGTGCCTAGAGCCTGTGCACCACAACGAAGAGTAGCCCCCGCTCTCCACAACTAGAGAAAGCTCTCACGCAGCAAGGAAGACCCAACACAGCCAAAAATAAAAATAAATTATTAGTTTTTTTTTTAAAAAAGAAAATACATTGGTGGGTGTGGGGGGGAGGAGAATGGGAACAGTGTTTCACGGGGACAGAGTTTCAGTTTAGAAAAGTGAAAACCTCGGGAGATGGGTGATGGTGAGAGTTGCACAACAACGTGAATGTACTTAGTGCCACTGAACTGTAGGGTTAAATATGGTTAAAATAATATGTTTTATATTATGTGATTTTTACCACAATAAAAAAACATTTTAAAAATATGACTTAAAATGGTATTTACCTCTTGCATCTGTGGGCGCCTCCTCGAGTTTTGCATCGGAGGCGAGCGAGGCGTTAATCTCCGTCCGGTGACAATCGTGCAAGTTGCTCAGAACTGTTCGGGGCATATGGTAAGCACCCAAGGACACCGGCAAAGACTGTGGCTAACGTTTACGGAGGGCCGAATGCTACAAACAGTGCGGAAGGTCACGTGATCTCAGCGTGGGTTATTACCTATCCTTAGGTACCAGCTGGCTCTGTCCTGGGACCTTAGGCTTTGGTGGGTCCACCCGGAAGGTGATGTAACAGCCTGTTATCAACCCAGATAGTAGTATCAATCCTGATCCGTGGGACTGAAGGAGGAGGGAGGGAAGGAACCATCCTGATGCTTGCTCACAGCTGCCCTGAGCTGGAATCCCCATTCTTCCCACTGCCCTGCCAGGCCCTGTGCCGCCTTTCCGCCATGAGCGCCGCCTCCGTCCTCCTCCGAGCATGCACCCTAGCAGGAGGTTCAGGAGGGCTGGCTTAGCTGCCTAGAGCTGGGGCCAACAGCAGGTCACGAGCCCCCGTCCCCCCACCCTTCCCCAGTCACCCTGGCTGGCAGGAAGGGCTGGGGAGGGTAGGCCAAGGTTACCACGCCCCTCCCCCAGCCTGGCTATAATTAGCCCCAAGATGAATTAAACATTAGGCCGGCCCATCTCGGGCCGCGGCATCCCTCTGACTCTATAATTGTTCCCAAGCAGCAGGCAGAGGGCTGGGCTGCTGTGTGAAGCTGGGAGGTGGGGGGAGACACATACCACCCACAAGCACCGGCTGTGGTCCACGGGGTATGCGGTGTCAGCCGCAGGTGTGCGTGTGTGCCCACGAGTGTGTCCTGAGTGCTCACCGGACTGAGGGCAGCAGTGGCCCTTGGGTCTCAAGAAGGCTGGAGGCTCAGGAGACCCAGCTGAAGGGGTGAAGCTGTCAGGCCTGGATCATTAAAGCTGCCGCCTGGCATTGTGCCTTCCTGGGAGTCATTACTCCCGTTTCCTGTTAACACACCTGAGTTTCCACCATTAAGACTTCTATCAACCACTCACTCTTCATGAGCATGAAAAGCCCCCCAGGGCAGAGCTCTGGAAGGAGGGGAGGAGACTCACCTGGATGTGGGCCTTATGAGGTCGAGAGACCTCAGGCCCGCTCCTTCCTCTCTGGACCCCAGTCTTCCCATCTGCGTAATGGACCTATGGTAGCCAGAGGACACCTTGGGGTAGGCGAATGGGTGTCAGGCTCTCACTTTGGGGTTCGCCTCTCCTAGCCTCAGCCTTGCACCGGTTAAATTAATTCCTTAGACCCTGGACCCCAGGAAATGGTGAAATGTCCCCAAAGGCCAGCCAAAAAGACATGGGCTCCTTTAAGTATTTCTGCAGCAGGAGAGGGAGGTGGGTGATGGGGACAAGGCAGAAGGGGTAGGAGCCTCAGTGTCCCCAGTCTGAGGACACACCCTCCCTCTACCCCACTGTGCCCCATCTCTCTCTCTCTTTTTTTTCTCACCGCATGGCATGCCGGATCTTAGTTCCCTGACCAGGGATCGAACCCATGCTCCCTGCAGTGGAAGTGCAGAATCTTAACCACTAGATCGCCAGGGAAGTCCCACTGTGCCCCATCTCTCTGCCCCTCGCCCCCCATCCACTCATTCCAGCCTGCCCACTTTTGCCTGGGCCATGGCAACAGCTGTGAGCACTGAGTACGTACTGAGTGTTTACATACTCTTCTTAGCTCGTCTTCTCCTCACAATAGCTCTGGGGGGGGGTGAGCTATCAGCACCCCCATTTTGCAAGAGCTTTCTGACACTAGGATCTGTGCTCTGGGGCCCCACGGAATACCCCAGAATGGGTTCTCCCACCAGCCCTGCCATGATCTGGCCCTTCCCACCTTCCATCCAGATTCATCTTCCATTTTGATGAAGGGCCCATCCCCAGCTCCACCGCCAGGACCAGCCATACGACCTCGGCAAGGCCAGTTCGCCCCTTGGTGACTCAGTTTCCCATCTGCACAGTGTGGGGCAGTGGACACAGGAAGCAGTTCATGACAGAGCATTGGAGTTTGTCCCCTCTCTGCTGTGTGACTCAGGTCACTGGCTCTCTCCCAGCCTCAGTTTCCTCCCCTGTAAAATGGGAGGATAATACTAGTGCTTGGAGGTGAGAGGAAAACCAAAGAGCCCATGAGTGTCCTCCCGTGACTGATATCCTACCCGAGCTGGGCTATGCAGGATCCAAAGAGCCAGTGCTGGAGATGCCCCCAAGCTGGGAGACACAGAGACCTTCCAGCCCGAGCAATCAGGCTGGGGAGGAGACTGTGGGGGAGCCTGTGGTGGGATGGGTGGGTGAAGCCTCAATTTAGGGGTTCACAAAGAAAACCTCCTGCAGACATGTGCCCCTGAGTTTTGAAAACTGAGGCGGATTCACACATACGAAGGAGGGGCATGAAGGAGGGGCGTTTCTGGTGGGAGGGTAAAAAAAAAGCCAAGGTAAATGTTTGGAGGCAGAAAGCAAAAAGTAACAAGATCTGGGCTCAACTGGAACCCAAAGTGGCTCACAGAAGAGCCTGTCGGGGCTTTGCAGGACAAGATCTCAAGTCAGAACCCACTCTGGGTTGTTCTGTGGGGTCCCAGAGCACAGATCCTAGTGTCAGAAAGCTCTTGCAAAATGGGGGTGCTGATAGCTTGCACCCCCCCAGAGATGTTGTGAGAAGATGAGCTAAGAAGAGTGCGTAAACGCTCAGCACATACTCATTGCTCACAGCTGTTGCCATGGTTCCAAACAGAACCACGTAGATCATTTTTTAACAGTTATATAGTTACTTCATTGTATAGCTCCCCAAATTTATATACCATCTACTCTGCGCAGAAAGTATGTATCTGGGTTTTCATGGTAGGGTATAAAGTTGCATTTTTTTAATAAATATATTTTCTTGGAAAAGCATGAGGAGGAGGTTTAGAGAAAAATGATGGAGAGAATGAGGGAAGCCTGGAGCTGGGAGCCATTCGGGTAATAGATTTCTCAGCCTGTTCCTGGGCCTAGTAATTAATCCTGAGGGGCTAATTAAGTTCGGGCTTCTGCTCCAGCCACTCAGTGATCTCCCTCCTGGCCTTCCCTCTCCCCGGGGGGAGGGCCAGCTTGGCCCACCCCTGCCAGGGTCTCCCTCCTGCATCACTGCTAGGCCCCCAGATCCCTGGGCTTAATTATCTGGAATGAAGGTTTAATCAGAGGCCTTTACTGCAGGGAGGGGAGGCTGGGCAGGAGGAACGGCCTCCCAGGTGCAGCAGCGCCTGAAATAGGGTGAGGTGAGGGTGGAGCCAGTGCAGGGGTCAGAGCCTGTCAATATTTAACACTTAGATACTTTGTTCATTGCAGATGTTTTTGCATTCATTGGGAGTTTTTTCAAATGTTGCATTAAAATAGTATTTATCCGAATGACTGAATTTGGCAGTGCCTCCAAAGTTTTTTTTTCCCCCAGTTTTACTGAGAAATAATTGACATACATCCATGCATAAGTTTAAGGCCATGATGGTTTGATTTACACATACTGTAAAAGGATTATTGCAATAGGTTCAGCTCACATCCATCTTCTCGTATAGATACAATAAAAAGAAAAGAATAAAGGGGAAACATTTTTTCTCCTTGTGATGAGAACTCTTCTAGGATTTACTCTCTCTCTCTCTTTTTTTTTTCCAACCGTGTTGCACAGCTTGTGGGATCTTAGTTCCCTGACCAGGAATCGAACCCGGGCCCCCTCAGTGGAAGCACGGAGTCTTAACCACTAGACCGCTAGGGAAGTTCTAGCTTTTACTCTGTTAACAGCTTTCCTATATATTCTACAGCAGTGTTAGCTGCAGTCATCATGTACATTACATCCCTGGTACTTATTTTTCTTATAACCGGAAGTTTGTATCTTCTGACCACCTTCCTCCAAGCCCCCTAAGTTTTGTGCGAAGGCCAGTGCCTTGCTCTCCTCACCCTAATCCCAATAGTGACTGTTGCATGGAGCCAGCAGCTCCTACCCATCCTGAGCTCATGTGAGGCTCAGCACTGTGAGAGAGTGGTCTACTATTGCACCGATTTTACAGATGAGAAACTGAGGCCCAGAAGGGCAAGTCATTAGCCTCAGTTCACTCAGCTAAGGGTAGGCGGAGGCATGATTCAAATCCTTGACTCCTGGGTGGGGTCATCGCCTGTCTGGGATCCAGAGACCGTGCGACCAGCCTTCCCCTCAGAGCTTTCGCTCTTGCAAAAACCCACCACATTCCATCCGTCTAGGAGGAAAAGCCCATGTCCTCCCCACAAGGTTCTGCACGACCTGCCCCATCCCCTCCCTGCTCTCCCCTCCTCCCTCTCCCCACCCCCTCACTCTGCTCCAGACACATGGGCCTCCTCACTGTTCCTCCAACACGCCAGGCACGACCCTGCCTCAGGGCCTTTGCACTGGATGTTCCCTCTGCCTGGAACTCTCTTCCGCCATCATCACTCACCCGGACCAGCGCAGTTGCCTCTACCCTTGGTCCCCTGGCTCCCAAACTCACCCCCACAGCCTGCCCTCCAAGAAGCGGCCACCAGAGAGCGCCCGTGAGCGCCTGAGTCAGGCCCCGCCCCTCCTCTGCCCACAGCCCTTCAGGGCTCCCACCTCCCTCGCGGTAAAAGCCCAAGTCCTCCCCTCCGCCCACAAGGTCCTGCGCGACCTGCCCCCGCGGGCAATGAGATCCATGGAAGGCTGTGGCCTTCCAAAGTGGCCCAGCAGAGCCAGGCTTTGAACTCGGCTCCATCTGGCTCCAGTGCCTTCTGGGCTTCTCCCCTCAGCCAGCTGCCTCCCAACCTCTAATAAACTCCTGAGAAGTGCTGGGCAGACGTGGCAGTGAGGACACTCTTTATCTGTCCAGATCAGGCCAGCTCGGCGCAGCAGTCAATAATTAATTCTGAATTTCCCCCATTTATCAAAGCGGCAGGAGCCAGAGTGCCTGGAATCCCAATTCCGAGGCTCTGTGCCCCGTGGCCACCTGGAGCTGGACACAGTGGTGACAGAAACTGGGGCGGGGGACCCTGAGGGAGTCTGGGAAGGGAGGGAATCCCTAGCTCCCACTCCCTTACTCTGGGTTATTAAATACTGTGCGATCCATCAGTGATCAGACCAGACCTCACCCCAGCCTTCACGGTGCCCAGAGGCTAGTGGGGAAAATAATACATTGAATGAATAATAATATAAATAATTAATGCTACAAAGGAATAGAACAGGATACTGTGTGAATGCAAGACGGAGGGAACAAAAAAAAAAAAAAGACAGAGGGAACGTGGTTGTTTAGAGCCTCCCCAAGGAAGTGACGTTGAACCTGCAAATCGGAGGATGAAAGATAAGGGATGGGGAGAGGGTCCTCCAAATGTAGACACAGCACATGCAAAGGCCCTATGGCTGGAAAGAGTTTCTCCCACTTGGGGCCCGGCAAGGGGTTAAGTGGGTCTGGAGCTCAGAGCACAAGTGTGAAGTCAGTGCCAGGCCTAGAGCCATCATGGTGAGGCCAGCAGCCTTCAGTGGATAGCCAGGGGCCATCAGGGGAAGAGGCAGGAAGTTTCTCTGATGACCTGGGGGATGGCAGTGAGGCTGCTTCCACCCAAGGTAAGTCAGACAGCAGCCTGGGCAGGCGACTCCAATTTTTTTTTTTTTTTTTGGCTGCATTGGATCTTCGTTGCTGCACGTGGGCTTTCTCTAATTGCGGTGAGCGGGCGCTACTCTTCGTTGCGGTGTGTGGGCTTCTCATTGCGGTGTCTTCTCTTGTTGAGGAGCATGGGCTCTAGGTGCGCAGGCTTCAGTAGTTGTGGCACGCGGGCTCCAGAGTGCAGGCTCAGTAGTTGTGGCGCACGGGCTTAGTTGCTCCGCAGCATGTGGGATCTTCCCGGACCAGGGCTCGAACCCGTGTGCCCTGAATTGGCAGGTGGATTCTTAACCACTGCGCCACCAGGGAAGCCCGACTCTGATTTTTTGTTTTCTTTTTTCTTACAACTGTTTTCCCCTCGGAGGATTCTTTCAAACCCATTTGGGTGTGGGGATGAGCCAGGATCTCTCTGCCAACAAACTGCCTAGGCCTTGCAAGCAGCTTCTGGCCCAGCCACCTTAAACACCTCCCTCCTTGGGTAGGTGGGGAAACTGAGGCCCAGAGAGGGACAAGGACCACCCGAGGTCATTCAGAAGAGTGTGGGCCGAGCCCAGAGGAGGGGTTTCCAGGATCCTAGGAGCAGCCCCCCACCCTGCAGCTTCTGTCTCTTCTGCTGGACCTCAAGCCCCATGAGGGCCAACAGCTGGGTGTCCTAGTCACCACGCTGTCCTCAGTGCCCTGAAAATTGGAGGTGCTTCATCAGTGATTACTGAATGCATGGACCCAGCAACTTTTTTTTTTTTTTTTTTGCGGTACGCGGGCCTCTCACTCTTGTGGCCTCTCCCGTTGCAAAGCACAGGCTCCGGACGCGCAGGCTCAGCGGCCATGGCTCACGGGCCCAGCCGCTCCGCGGCATGTGGGATCTTCCCGGACCGGGGCACGAACCCGCGTCCCCTGCATCGGCAGGCGGACTCTCAACCACTGCGCCACCAAGGAAGCCCTCCCAGCAACTTTTGAAAACACCCAGAGGTCATGCTCAGAGCATCAGGGGGAAAGGATGTCCCTTTTGAGAGGGGATATGAGAGACAGATACAGGGGTATGGAGAGAGAGAGACAGAAATAAACGGCCAGAGACATGGAAGGAGACAGAGACAGAGATGGAGACAGATAGAGAGGCTCAGATAGAGAGAGTGGAGAGCAGAGATCAAGAGACACAGAGAAAGAGTGACAAATGGGGGCAGATACATAGAGAAGAGATTGAATGAGACACAGAGACAGATGGAGACACGGGGGGTGGGGGAGGCATCAGGGTCAGGTCAGGACCACCACTAACCTGTATAGGAGACTCTGTGTGAATTATGCAAAGATTTCCCTTCCTGAGGCCCAGCTGGATGTTTTTGTGCAGTGAACAACCTGCCCCACTGTCTACAGCAGCCGAAGCAAAGTCTGTCTTGGTATCTCCAGCAGCCAGCCCAGGGCCGGGCACACAGAGCTCACTCGATAAATGCCCGTTGAACGAATGGGCGGAGTTAGAGAATGCCAGAATCTGGCCTGGAGTCACACAGAGAGAGAGAGAGAGAGAGAGAGAGAGAGAGAGAGAGGGTGGGGCACAACTGAACTAAAGCAGAAAGTCCAGGTGCCGGCAGTTTCTGGCTGAGCCACAGATGCCTCCTCTGGGAACCACCTGGATTTACTTACCACCCAGGAAAATTCCCCTCGAACTTCTGGGAGCACAAAGTGAGTGGGCAGCCAAGGCAGGAGGTGGCCCCTCCCTGGGACGCCACGGGCCCCAGGGAGAGATGGTGGCTGCCAGGTCTCACCCGAAACTCCTTGCAGCCCGGACTTGCTCCTGGGGTGGAGCCAGGAGCCTGAGAGGCCCTGGGGGGACCGGACTTCCCCCATTTTCACAGCGCAGAGATGGGAGGGGCCTGGCTTGGGGTCACCCAGAATAGGAGTCAAGGGAAAAGCATTCCTGGCAGAGGGAATGGCTTGTGCAGAGTTCTGGAGGTGAACGAGAGGGAAGGGCGAAGGATGTGCTTAGGACAGAACTGTCAATGGAGAGTGAAGCCCAAGGCTAAGTGAGGGAGTTTGAACTTGGCGTTATTTCCAAACACTTAGTCTTTTATTCCGTACCTACTCAAATTCAGTCCCTCTGTACTGAATTTGTACTGTACTACAGGATCACCCTGCAATCCCAGCCTAGGTGATCCTGGAGCCCCAGAGGCAACTCCTAAGACTGGGAGGACACACAGACCTCCCCGTTCTGTGGGTCAGGGATGAAGGGATGGAGGCTGCAGGACCCAGAGGCCGACTGGGAGAGAGCTGTCGAGCCCACATGGAGGTGGGGTATTAGTGCCAGGACCTTGAAAATGTAGGACTATTCCAGGTGAAAAAGACCCAAAAGGACATTCTGCGCAGAGAATACAAAAGTCTGGAGGTGTGTGATAATCAGACAAGTGCTGGAAACAAGCCAGATTGGCCAGTAATGCTGCTGTCTCCAAAAGGGTCAGGGTTGGACCAGAGAGAGAGAGAGAGAGAGAGAGAGAGAGAGAGAGATCTGGGGTAACAGAAGCCCAGAGGGAAGTGGAAGCTCTTCTGGAGGATCAGAAATGTCTGCATTGAAGAAGGGGGCACTGGAGCTGGGGCTTGGAAGGATGAATAGGAGTTTGCAAACAGAAAAGGTAGGGCATGCAAACTGAGCAGAGGCTGTGGCCCAAATTCAAAGAACATGATGATGGAGTAGCAAGACAAAGAAGGACTTGAGGAGTAAGATCACTCAGTGTCAGATTTCTCCAGATCCAAGCATGGCAGCCTGCCATTCTAGGCCAAGAAACCCAAGGACTCTTCCCCTTGGCTCCTCCAAGCCCTGTTAGGCCTGGTCCAGCCACTGTCATCTCTCCTCCTTGGGTCACAGGTACTGTCCACTTTGGTCCATGATGACACTTGGTGGCGGATGCCTTCCACAATGTGTCTCTGGTATCTCAGTCCAGGCTTGTGCCTCTCAGTGCCTCAGTTTCCCCATGTGGAAAATGGGAATGCTGGAAGCCACTTTTGCTGTTTGTATTCATCTTAGAACTGGGAAGCCTCCAAAAAACAATGTGAAGGGAGCAAAGAGATAACAGGAAGAAAGGAAGGGAGGAGGGAAGAAAGGGAGGGAGGAAGGAAAGAAAACAGAAGGGAAGGGGAAGGAAGGGAGGAAGGGAAAAACTTTGCACCCCTCCTCCAAGCCAATACCAAGGGACAAGTCCAACATTATTATTTCAGAACACACCGAAGCTGTCGAGGCTTAAGAAATGGGTGATGATTTGCATGCGATTTGCATGTGATTTGCATACTGTTTGTTAAATGTCAAAAAGGCCTGAAAATGCTTTCTCCCACCCTCACCTCAGCCAAGATGTGGGAAACCCTCCCCCTTCCTCTATCAGGGACCTGCTCATGGGCTGGGGACCCCTCAGTTCAAGGGTTGCCAGGGCAGCAGACTAGAGGGGGCAGGGTGACCTTGGATGCCCCATCTGTAAAATGGGCCATAATCATCACCACCACCACCGAGCCTCACACTTCACAGACTAGAGTAAGTGGAGGCCAGACAAGGATGTGGCACAAACCCTGGCATGTAGTGGGAGCTGAGGAATGGAGCTGGGGTGGCTATTAAAAGTCCCACTTTCCTGCTGGGCCCTGGGGGCAGGTCCCCCAGTGTGTGCGTGACCCACCGAGACCAAAACCAGGCAGGAGCAGGGGCGTGGGCTGCCTGGTCCCAGGAGGAGTGATGCCAGCCCCGGAGGGGGACGTGAGAAAAGCCCCGTAGGCCTGGGGCCGTCCCCATCCCCTGATGGACAAACGCACATCTGAGCACTACTCTCCCCACGGCCACGATTTATTATCCACCTGTCCCTGCTCTGGGCCCTGCGGCCAACACGACTCTTAACTAAAACATTATGTCTTCCCAGGCTCCCGAGCCTCTGCCCTGTGATGCCAGCACCCAGAGCGTGAACGTGGCCCTCGAGGGCCCGCATGCCAGCATCCCCCCAACCCGAGGGGGTCTGCACGGTGGACCCGACGCCTCGTGGCCGCAGATCAGAGATCCAACTGAGTCCCAACGTTCTACTTTTTTTTTTTTTGGCTGTGCCACGCGGAATCTTAGTTCCCCGACCAGGGATCGAACCCCAGCAGTGGAAGTGCAGGGTCCTAACCTCTGACCGCCATGGAATTCCCTACTCAGAGGGTCTTATACCCAGAATCCCTACAACACACTGCCTGGAATAGCCCGGAGTACCCCCATGATTACCGTCAATGTCTCAGTGCTCTGCCAGGCACAGCCACCGCCCCCCACCAAATCCCTGCCCACTTAACCAGAGCCCTTCAGACACAACCAGGAGACCCCGTGCAGGGGGCAAAGCAGTGGGATTGAACAGGAAGGACACCGCCACAGGGGTGGACACGGGTGCAACGTGGGGAGGGGTTTGGGTTTGGGGGAGGGGTGCAGTGTGACACTGGAGCGTTGGGAGAGGGCTGGGGCCCCCCAGTCTCCACCTTTAGTCATTTGAGATGTCATGAGTGTCTGGCCACACACCCCCTGCCCCCAGCCAAAGCTGTTCACAGTAGAGGAGGCTTGAGGGGGCCCAAAAGAGGACAAGGTGCTCACTGGCTGGGGAGGAGGGAATCTGAGAAGACTTCCTAGAGGAGGCTGGAATGCTGGGTGGACTGGAGCTGCAGAGAGGGGTGTGAAAGGTGCTTCAGGCTGGGGGCACAGCTTGGGTAGAGGCGTGGCAGAGAGAATGTACCAGGCAGGTGGGGGTGATGCCCCCCCAAGCTCCTCTCCCCTCTGTGCTTTTCTTCATGTGACCTCCTCCAGCTGCCTCCCAAGATGGCACGTGGCTCCTACTGCAGACTGGGCACTTGAAGCCACAAGGTGGGAGCCACCTCCTCAGGATCACACAGCACAGCTGGAAGGCTGGCTGGCCCGGAGTAGCAACATCCTAGGTCAGTGTCAGGGACTGGGGCTCCATCAGGAATGTCCCAGGCAGTGGGCAGCGGCTGGGCAGGCCAGTGTTTCACCATCTATGCTGGAAGCCCAGAACCTTAGAACAGCAGGAGGGAGGGGATAAGACAACTTCAATCCAGGCCCCCTCGCAGGGTGAAACACCAGCTCTCTGGCCACTTTTCCTTCTTCCCTTTTCCCTAACAGCCCCATGGACAGAAACACCTGCAGCCAGCTCCTCCTTTGAGATGGCCCTGGTGCCCTCCAGGAGGGGCAGGGATAGCCCTTAGCCTGTGGGGAGCTTGGCACTTGAAGCCACCTGGTGGCAGTCGCAGAAATTGCAGGCAAAGAGTGCAATTAAACCAAACCTGCCAACCAAAGCCCACTCTTTGATTGTTAAGGAAAAGGGGTAACAGAGCCCAGAGAGGAGAAGCAATTTGCCCAAGGGCACACAGCAATTCAGGGCAGCATTACTCAGGCCCATGTGTTAGTTCAAAGGTGAGAAGGTAAGGCCAGTGACCCTGCCCCAGGGGCCAGAAGCATATGGGTGTGGAGAAGGGTGATGGTCATCAGAGATGATTCTCTTCTCCTCTCTGAGCCTCAGTTTACCCATCTGTGGTCTCCACAATCTCTAAGGTCCCTTCTGTGTCCCAAATACTGGAGTGACTTACCCAGAGTGAGGTCAAGGCTCCCGGGAGATGTCCCCCACCACCCCCAGCTTGCTTCTTCAGCCAGCACCTCTGGTCCCCTCGGTCATGGCTCCGCATCCTCCAACACAGATTACCTGCAGGAGGGGGACAGAAAGATACAGGTTGCAGGCCTGTGCAGCCCTCACCTTGGCACTTAAAGCCTCCTGGTCTGCTCGGTGTCCAGCCAATGCATATTGCTGCATCTGCCCAGACTCGCCTCCACCCACGAGACCCTCTCTCTTGCTTCCAGGAAACACTAGAGCTCCAGGAAAATGTTCTGAGCATCCCCTTCTTCACCTCCAGAGGTCATACATTCAACGAACATTTATTGAGCACCTACTATGTGCCAGGCACTGAACTGGGGAAACAGCAGTGAATAGGATGGACAACAATGCCCTCACAGAGCTTACAGTCTAGTGGGGGAGATGGGGCAAAAAAAATTAGTAAAATATTAGTAAAAATAATCAAGGAAGTATAGAGAAAGGTAAAGCAGGGTTAGGGTATGGTGTTGGTGGGATGCCATTTTAAACAGGTGGTCAGGGAAGATTACACTGAGGAGGTAGGATCTGAACAAAAGCCTGAAGGAGCTGAGGAAGGGAAGTGGAAAGCATTGCAGGAAGAAGGAACAGCAGTGCAAAGGCCCTGAGGTAGGACCATGCCTAGAGAGTAGGAGGAACAGTGAGCTGACTCTATCCTAGTTCAGCCTCCACCATCACTCACCATCACTAGACCTCCACCCTGGTCCCCCGATCCCCACCCCTAGCCCTCCCCGTCCCCTCCACAGTCTGTCTTCCCTGTATCAGCCAGAGGGCACCTGTGAGCACCTGAGGCAGGTCCTGCCCCTCCTCTGCCCACAGCCCTCCAGGGCTCTCACCTCCCTGAGGGTAAAAGCCCAAGTCTTCCCCACGGCCCACAAGGCCCTGCACGACCTGCCCCGTCCCCTCCCTGCTCTCCCCTCCTCCCTCTCTCCCCCTCACTCACTCTGCTCCAGACACACAGGCCTCCTCACTGTTCCTCCAACACACCAGGCATGGTGCTGCCTCAGGGCCTTTGCACAGGCTGTTTCCTCTTCCTGGAATACCCTCCTGCCCACTCTTGTTCTCTTTGTTTAATCAGCTCCTTCACATTGTACTGTGAAATGTCACCTTCTCCGACAGACCTCCCCTGGCCACTGCTGATAGGGTAGCAACACCTCCATCACGCTCAACCTCCCTGCATCTTTCCATAGCACTTACTACAACCTGACATTCAAACATATGTTTATTTGGTTCCTTGTCTGTCTCTTCCACTGGACTGACTGTGGGCTCCGTGAGGGCAGGCCTGGTCTGTCTGGGTCCCTGCTGGGTTCCAGTGCCGCCCAGCACATGACCCGGCACACAGTAGGCACCCAATAAATGCGTACTGTATATTGAATATTGACTGTGTAGACGTCTGTGGATCGTCCAGCTGCTAGACTTTGTTTGGCCACTGCCAGGAACACCCTCTCCCAGCCCCAAGTGAGACCCTCCCTCGAGAGGGCCTGCAGAGGCAGGCCCTCCCACCACATCTTGAGCCTCCAGGACTGGCATCTAAGGCTCCTACTCTCAAAATGTCACCCAGACTTGGTGGACCAAGCCTCTAGGGGCCCAGCGAGCATGACCCCCATAAACTCCAGTGTTACACAGACAGCTCCAGTCCCTCCCCGGCCCAGCGCCTCCATCCACTGCCAATCTCTCCGAGCACCAGCCTCCACCATTTCCCAAAGCTGCCCCAGGGCTCCACATGTGCTGTTCCCCCAGCCCAGCTGCCCTTCTCTGCAGACCCCTCCTTGGGTTGGGAGACCCACGCCTCTCGGGTCATCTTGGCCAGGGGACCTCTTTGGAAACCCCAGACGGCCAGGTCAGAGTGTGGACAGCAAGGGTCAGGATGGGATTGTGGGGAAGGCAGAGGTAGTGGGGGAGATGGATGGACAGAAAAGGAAGAGAGACACACACAGAGAGAAAAACAGCAGAGACAGAAATGGGCAGAGACGCAGAGAGACAGAGAGATAGAGACAGAGACAGAAAGAAGGAAAGGAAATAAACAGGGACAGTGTCACAGAGAGAGGGAGAGACAGGAGACAAAGAGAGATCGTGAGAAAGACCGGCGAGGCTGGAGAGAGGCAGACAGAGCCGAGAGAAAAGAAGAAAGCCTGCAGGGGGAATCGAGCCAGGCTCCTGGCCTTTCTCAGTGCCGGGCGCTCTCCAAGGAGTCCACAAGGACGAGAAGGATCCCCAGTCCACCCTTCCGCAACCATCCCACGCACTCCACCCTGACCCCAGCTAGGCCCTCCTGGCCTCCCCCCCCCCACCCCGTCCCTGACCCACTTCCCAATCCACCGGGGACGCCAGCCAGGCACTCCTGTGCCCCGCCGTCTCCCCCCACGCATTCCCCATCCAGGACCCCAGCCAGGCCCTCCTGTGCCCCCCAGGCCCCGCCCATCCTGACCCACCTCCCACCCCACCGGGGACGCCAGCCAGGCCCTCCTGTGCCCCGCCGTCTCCCCCCAGCCTTGACTCACCCCTCACCGGGGACCCCAGACAGGGCCCCCGACCCAGGTCGCCCCGCAGTCCCCTCCCCCGGCCACCTGGGGTCGCTGACGAGCAGCAGCACCGAGCCGTCCTGCAGGCGCACGTCGCGCACTGTCTGGTGGTCGTCCAGCCGCCGCGCATTGTAGTAGAAGGTGCGCTTCCAGGAGCTCACGCCCTGGCCCACGAGCTGGGCGCGCAGGTCGCTGAGCGTGTCCCGCGGCCGCACCGTGAGCGGCAGCAGCAGCGCCTCGTCCGCTAGGTGCACCTGGATGTGGTAGCGCTTCCAGCGCGACAGGCCCCGCCGCAGCCCCTCCATGGTCCCCGCCGGACACTCGGACCCGGCCCGGGCCCGCGGACCCGGTCCGGGCCCCGCGCGCCCTCCGCACCCGCCCAACCGGCCCGGCCGCCCGCTCCCGCCGCGCCCGCGCCCGCGCCCGCGCCCAGCCTGCCCGGGCACGCCCAGCTCGCAGACTGGAGGCCCCACGAGGGCGGGGCGCGGCGGGTGGATCTGCGGGCCCCTAGCCCCCACCCGCAGACGCCCCTTAGTTTACGTCGACCTGTATTAAGTGCCTACTGCGAGCCAGGCGGATGGTGGCGCCCCGGGTGACCCGGGACAAAACGCATGAAAAGGAGCCGCATCATAAAGATAAATATGCAAATGCACAGTGCATCCGATCGTGGGAAGTGCCAGGGAGGGACCAGAAGAGGAAGAGAGCTCGAGACTGGCCGGCTATTTTAGGGATCAAGGTCAAGGGAGGCCTCTCTGTGGAGGTGGCATTTGTATGGAGATCTGAAGGAGGAATGAGCCAACCACGCAAAGAGTCATGATCAAGAGTACTTACTGCAGGCTAAGATGGGAACAGCCTGTGCAAAGGTCCTGGGGCAGGACAGAGCCTGCCTGTTGGAGGAACAGCGAGGAGGCCTGTGTGGCTGGAGCAGAGTGAGTGAGGGGGAGACAGGGAGGAGGGGGGGGTCAGGGAGGGGATGGGGCAGGTCATGTAGGACCTTGTGGGCCACAGGGAGGACCTGGCCTTTTATCCCAAGGGAGGTGGGAGCCCTGGAAGGAAGTGCCTGTGGTTTGTATTCGTCACTCACATATTTGACTCTCATTTACTCCCTTATTTCCTTCAAGACTTACTCAACCAGTACTTATTCTGTGTCCGGGCTGGGCTGGGCGATGCTGGGCACCAGAGAAATCCCAACCTAGGGCCCTGCCCTCAACGGTCACCCAGTTGAGGGTGAAGGACACAGAGCTGGACACAGACACTCCCAGTCCTATGTGGTCAGGGTTTGAGTAGTAGGAGAGACCCCAGGCTGGGAAAGGCCAGTAGTGGGGAGATGGCTTTCCAGATGAGTAGGCATTGGAGCCCTGGGGCTTTGACAGTTGAGTAGAAGTTCAACACTCCCACCAACTGCCCATGATCAACAACTATATAGTTCACTGTGTGCCTAGTGGGGAGAAGCAAGAGTCAAGGCTTGTGGTCAGTGACAGTCAGGGGAGGCTTCCATGCTGTCCTCCCTTCCCCCTTGCAACCCCTTTCTCAGGCCCCGCCAGCCTCTCCAGTCTTACTTATCTAAGGACCCTCTTCCTGAAAGCCTTCCTTGACTGCTGCCTACCCCTCTCCACAGCCATACCTACCAGGACAGGACTGACCAGTTCTGGGTATCCAGAATGTTGACTTGACCTCAGAGATTTAGTCTGTACTTAGAAGCTAGTTACGATGGAGCCCAGTGGGAACTCCTCCTCCAGGAGTGGCCAAGAGTGGGGGAGGGAGGCTGAGGCCAGAACAGGGCAGTGGGCAAATCAAGGGCTCTAATGCCAACCCTGACCCTTGGAAGTTCCTCAGGAAGGAACTTAACCTCCCTGGGCCTCGATATTACCATCTGTCCAATGGGGTTGTTATGAGAGTAAATTACTGCACATAAGCACCTAGAAATGTTCCTGAAGCATAGTCGCTGGCTAATTGGCTACGCTGAGAGTCAAGTGCAATTGAAAAGCAAATAAAAACAAAAATAGCAAGCAGAAAAAAAAAACATGGGCTAAGTGCCAGATGGCCTTCTAGGTACATGATTTAAAAAAATAATAATAAAAGCTTCCTTTAATTCTCACATGACACTATTATCTCCCATTTTACAGATGAGTAATGTGAGGCTCAGAGAGAGTGACTTCCCTGAGGATACACAGTGAAAAATGGCAGAGCCAGGATTTGAAGCCTAGCCACCTGGTTTCAGTCATCATGCTCTTGTCCACTTACTACACAGCTTTTTAGACAACCATCAGATTTCAGATGGAGATTTTAAAGGTAGCTAAGAGCAAAATTAATTTCAGATGGATCACCCACCAACCAAGCAAAAAAAAAAAAGAGAGACAGAGAAACTATTAAACTACTAGAAGAAAATGTGCAAGTTAAAAATAATAATAATCCCAGTGTGTTGAAGCATGACATGACACCTTTAATGATTTAAAAGATTAATAACTGACTACAGGACTTCCCTCGTGGCGCAGTAGTTAAGAATCCGCCTGCCAATGCAGAGGACACAGGTTCGAGCCCTGGTCCGGGAAGATCCCACATGCCGTGGAGCAACTAAGCCCATGCGCCACAACTACTAAGCCTGAGCTCTAGAGCTTGCGAGCCACAACTACTGAAGCCTGTGCGCCTAGAGCCCGTGCTCTGCAACAAGAGAAGCCATGGCAATGAGAAGCCCGCACACCACAACAAAGAGTAGCCCCCGCTCACCACAACTAGAGAAAGCCCACGCGCAGCAACAAAGACCCAACACAGCCAAAAATAAATAAATAAAATAAATAAATTTTTTAAAAAAGATTAATAACTGACCACAGGACATCCCTGGTGGCGCAGTGGTTAAGAATCCGCCTGCCAATGCAGGGGACACGGGTTTGAGCCCTGGTCCAGGAAGATCCCACATGATGCGGAGCAACAAAGCCCATGCACCACAACTACTGAGCCCGTGTGCCACAACTACTGAAGCCCGTGCGCCTAGAGCCCGTGCTCCGGAACAAGAGAAGCCACCACAATGAGAAGCCTGTGCACCGCAATGAAGAGTAGCCCCCGCTCGCCGCAACCAGAGAAAGCCCACACACAGCAACGAAGACCCAACGCAGCCAAAAATAAATAAATAAATAAATAAATATTTTAAAAAAGATTAATAACTGACTACATACAAATGTAAAATTCCTATACACACACACACACAAATACTAGAAGGTCAATCAACAAAGGAAAACTTTTCCAAGACATGATAGACAAAAGACTGATTTCCTTAATATGTAAAAATCTTCCAGGTATCAATAAGGGCCAACAATTCAATAGAAAAAGAGGCAAAGGACATGAACAGTTTCTGAAAAGGAAATACAAATGTCTTCCAAGCATATGAAAGGGAGTTCATTCTCACGCATGGTAAGGTCAATATAAAATAAAACTACCATGAAATACTTTTAAAAAATCTACCAGGTTGCTAAGGATGAAAAAGTTTGATAATTCACCATGTTGCTGGGGTTTGGGGAAAAGAGCAATATTATGCATTGGGGTTTGGAGTGTGAAATGGCATAATCTCTCTGATAATAGCTATTGAAATGAGAAGTCGCTATATCCCTTCTGGGACTCTACCCAGGTGCCCAAGGATGGATTACAGTACAACACACACGCTGAGCAATTTACATGTAATCCACAAGGAAACCTGAGGCTGATCTCACTGAACAGAGGAGGGAAACTGAGGCCCAGACGAGGGACAGAATGAGGGCCCAGGCTGGTGTACACTGTGTCAGGGAGAGTGGGCCGGCTGGCTCTACCTGTGGCACTGGGTCACCACGGTCCCAGCCACCTCCCTTGTCAGGCTAAGCTCCAGGTTTCAGGTAACACACCTGCTGGTGTTTAGAACAGGTCAGAGCAAGACCCAGAGACGCTCGGCTTTAACATATGGAGGCCAAGCTAGCCGCGCTGAGCTCTGTGAGTGCGGGGTGCCAGTTCCAATTAATTCTGACTTTCTCATGAAGCCGTTAGGAAAAGCCAGGTGGCTCCGGGCAGTAGGCCCTCTGCCTAGGCCGCCGGATTAGAGGGATCCTGGTTTCTGCCTCGAGACACTGTATTATCTGTCACGGGCGATTATGGAGGACCCAAGCGGGCAGTGACAAGCTCGGTGAATCCCTGAGTTCTGGGACCTGGGAGGCTCAGAATCATGGGATCTCCAAAATCATGGACTCCCAGAATCTTGGAGTGCCCGGCATTCTAGATCCTCAAAACAGTCTCCCCTCCTCCCGAACATTTGAGAATCCTAGAGGGAATTCCATGGTGGTCCAGTGGTTAGGACTCAGCACCTTTACTGTCGGGGCCCAGGTTCGATCCCTGATCAGGGAACTAAGATCCCCCAAGCCATGCAGCATGGCCAAAAAAAAAAAAAAAAAGAATCCTAGAGCAGGGGTCCTGAATGGTATTCAACACATCACTTCTGGCTGTCTTGCAGGGAAGAGAATGCATGTATCGTCAGAGGCAGAAGGCATATGTGTGGATGGGGGCCTGCATCCCACCAATACTGCAGGCAGATAGGAAGGGAGGGTCGGCGCTGTGCTAACTTGCCCCTATCTGTGACATACCCACTGAATTTGGCATTGCCAGATTCTCGAATCCCAAGGAGCCTCTTGTGACACAGGCTTCTTACCTAGACTTGTCCCCTTGGATCAGAGGTCTCTCAAACTGGAAGCCCAGGGGCTGAATGTGTTTTTGGTTTTTGTTTATTTTTTTCTGGGGCTGGAGGCCCACATAATGTTTACAAGAAGAACTTGTGAATGAGTTTTTCCATATAAGGAGCTCCACTGGATACAGTGCAATACTACTCAGCCATTAAAAAAAAAAAAAGAATGAAATAATGCCATTTGCAGCAACATGGATGCAACTAGAAATGATCCTACTAAGTGAAGTAAGTCAGACAGAGAAAGACAAATACCATATGACATCACTTGTATGTGGAATCTAAAACATGCCACAGATGAAGCTGTCTACGAAACAGAAACTGACTCACAGACATAGGGAACAGACTTGTGGTTGGCAAGGGGTGGGGGGATGGGGGAGGGATGGATTAGGAGTTTGGGGTTAGCAGATGCAAACTATTCTATATAGAATGGATAAACAACAAGGTCCTACTGAATAGCACAGGGAATTATGTTCAATATCCTGGGATAAACCATAATGGAAAAGAATATAAAGAAGAATGTATATATGCATATAAGTGAGTCACTTTGCTGTACAGCAGAAATTAACACAACATTGTAAATCAACTATACATCAATAAAAAAATTTTTTTTAAAAGACGTTCCATTGGGCCCCCAATCCAAGTGGCATCTGTGGACCCTCCAGGGATTATAGGGATGTGAATTCCCTATAACCCTAGGTCCAACTCACTCCTTGAGTGAGTTTGCTTTCCCTAGACAGTGATGGTACTAACTTTATATCCTTCTTTTAAGATCAAGAAAGTGAGTTCCAGGAGCATCTGTTTGCCAAGGTCCCCCACCTCCCAGGGAGAAGCTGAAAAGGCTTTGGAAAAAGCGAATGGACATCCCATCAAGCTTTACAAATAGTTATCCCATGGGGTCCCTGCCACCAATCCTATGAGGTCTGTACTTGTTATCCCATTTCTCAGATGACAACACTGAGTCTTGGAGAGGGAAATCACTTTCCCAAAGCCACACCTGAAGGTAGAGCTCCTGGAACATGGCAGGAGTGAGTTAATGGAAAGGCTCAGGGTGCCTCTCTATCTGGAGGTGGTGCAAAAAGGAAAATGTGGTGCTTGGGGGTGGCTTTGGGAAGGGTGTGGAGAGGAGATTGGATTTCCGTCTAAAGGCAATGAGGAGCCATGGGAGTGTTTGAAGCAAGAGAGTGGCATAATCTAATTTATATGTTAGAAATGTCCCTAACAGGACTTCCCTGGTGGTCCAGTGGTTAAGACTCTGTGCTTCCAGTGCAGGGGACATAGGTTCGATCCCTGGTCAGGGAAGTTCCACATGTTGCTCTGTGCAGCCAAAAAAAAAAAAAAAAAAAAAAGAATTGTCCCTGACAGTGCTGAATCCAGTTCAGAAGATGGATACATTTTCTCAGCTAAGGATCTGAGAAGGGCTTTGTCTCAGGTCAAAATGCTCTCTTCCTAGCTACTATTTCTTGGACCCATCTGTCCCCCTCCACTGGGTTTTCATAAGGAATTCACTGCTAGGATGTCTGACAAATGAGGATTCTTGGTGGTCCCTGTTGATAAATTGTGTTATTCCAGTTTAGCTCTATTAGAAACAAAGGCTATTTGCCACTAACATTTTTAAAGTGGCATCCTTCATATATAAAGAGTTGTGAGAAATAAATAAGAATAGAGACATGCAAAGAACATGGATGCCATTTTGAACACACAAAAGACATAGATGGGACATTGTAAAAAAAAAAAAAGTGAAACAAAAAAAAGACGAAGACTTTTACATGAAAATGTGTTTAACCACTCTAGAATTCTCACTATAATAGTCAAAAAAGATATCTGATCATATTAGATTCTGTGAGGCTACAAGGCAATTGACATTCACCTCTGTTACTGTGTAAGTTAGTACTATCTTTCTGGAAGGTAAGATGGCAAAATTATCGAAAGCAAATTGATGGATAGTAACTAATTATCATGACTCACCATTGTTGAGTGACAAATGAACTTCATTTATTATGTTTTTCCCACTAGAACACAAAGTCCGCTAAGGCAGGCATCCTTGTCTGTTTTGTTCACTGCTGAGTCCCTGGTGTATGGGACAGCAACTGGCTTTGATTTATATACCCAGCATGATCTAATCTTCTCATTTTTCTGTACAGTGAAGTTTGAGAACCAGTGGACTAGACCAAAAGGGAAGTTTGTGTGGAGGCAGATAATCTGAGTATCCACTTATTTTGGGTCTTTAAGACAACCCTCAGATCCCTAGTGGTGAGTGGAGAGTTCTCAGGGGCTCCCACTGACCCATGGGTTAATGGATGTGTTTGTAGTTAAAAGGATCAAAAGAGATGATTTCTGATACTTACTAAGTCCGTAGGCTGTGTGCCAGGCAGTGTTTGCATTGGTCGTGTGTGTGTGTGTGTGTGTCTTGGGGTGTGTATCTAGCTGGTCTCTGTGTGTGTCTTGTTTTTTCTCAAGGTGTGTGTGGTGTTTGTGTGTGTGTGAGGGGCTGTGGGCGTCTCTGTGTGTCTGATATCTCCTCAACTCACTTAATCACTTCACAGCAATGCTATGAGGCTGGTATTAATTTCAGGCTCATTTCACAGATGAGGAAACTGAGTCCACAGCATGAAAGTAGCACAAAGTAGGTGCTTGGGTTTAGCAGAAACTAAATTTTGCTCAGTCAGCTCCATGAACACCCATCCTTGTCGTTCCAGGGAGCACTTCCTCTGGCATCCCAGTAGAGACTCTGGACACCAGTAAGTCTCCATAAATGTTTTGGTTCTCAAATTTTTTGGGTGACTCCGTGCAGAGCTGCCAGGGAAGGTGAGAGGAGAAGAGAGTGTCAGGTTTCTGGGGGCATGGAGATACCAGACACACAGAGACGCCCACAGCCCCTCACACACACACACACAAACACCACACACACCTTGAGACAAAACAAGACACACACAGAGACCGTCTAGATACACACCCCGACACACACACACACACACACACACACACACACACACACACACACACACACACACAAGACCAATGCAAACACACTCCAGGACAAACACAGATACACACAGGAGACACGCACAGAGCCTTGGCGGGGGGTGTCCAGGTTATGGGGGCTGTGGACACCCTCGATCCCTGCGGAAGCCCCTATTCCAACCTCCACCTCCGTCTCCACTCTGGGGTCCAGGGCCTCCCGCTAAGGCGGCAGTGGAGCAATAGAGGAACCGCAGGCAGAGAGAAAGGGACTCGGGCTGCAGGAAGCGCCAGGCAGGGACGGCTGCGGTGCAGCGTGTGGCTCTCTGGCGCCACCCGGTGGGCACAGGGGGCATAGCAGCCCCCGTGGCTCAACATCTCTGCGGGTCTGTGGGTCCCGAGGTATCCATCCGCGTCAGCTTTATCTCTCTCTGAGTCTGTGTGTCTCTATTTCTCTGTGTTTCAGTCTCTGTCTCTTCTCTGTGCGTTGCTGCCTCTTTTTCCTTCTGTGTCTGTGTCTCTACAGCTGTTTCTTTTGTATCTCTCCATCTCTTTGTCTCCCTCTCTCCCACCCTTCCCCCCACCTCTTCGTCTATAGCTGAGCTACCCCCCCCATTAGCGACATCCCCTGTGCCCTGTCCCCCCATGGCATCTTGGCACTTCCTGCCATTCATGACTCAGTCCAGGTGGAGAGTGATGACCAACTTCATCAGCTTTGTAGCCTGCCTGCTCCTACTTCCTATATTCTGGTCCTTGTGGAGGGGACCCCATGCCTGCAGGCTGCACGGGCTTCCCCTGCTGTTATCTTTGTCCAGACAACCTGGCCATGAGCTCACCTTCCACAGGGCTGGCGGCTGCGGGCTCCCCCGAGGCAGAAAGTGCTGGTTGCATGGGGGGGTGGGGGGCAGGGACAGTGAATATTTGGACCCCCAAGCAAGGAAGGGCCCAGGGAGAGACAGTGATGGACACCCTTGAACCCTGCTGAAACATGCCATGGCCTGTGGGCTAGTGGCCTGATCCCTGACCTGCCCAGGACTTTGGAGACTACTCTGACCCCAAGTCACCCCCATTCCTGCTTGCTGAGTTCCTCCAAGGTGCTGCACCTGTTCCTTCCTGGGGGCTCCTGCACATTCTGTTCCCTCTCCTGGAATGCCCTTCCAGTCACCTCCTTCAGGAAGCCAGGCGCACTCCACCTCCTGCTTGAAACCCTCCCTTGGGCTCCAAAGAGCAGCTCTGTCTCAGTCATGGTCACTGCTGTGTCCCTGGCACAGAACCCGACACACAGGAAATGCCTTTGGCTCTAAACAGATAAGCTCTCTCGAGCCCAGCTCTCCCATCTTGCCTTGCTGGGGGTGTGGGCCTTGGCCTAATGGGCTGCTTGTCACTCTGTGCCCTGTTTTCCCAAGGACAGGGGGTGAGGGGACTTTTTCTGGGCCACCTGTGAAACCTGCCCTGCTGGGTCTCATTTCAGCCGAGTCTGTAAATATTTGGTCCACCACGGCTGGCAGCATCCAAGCAGAGGAAGCTTCAGTGCGTTTTACGAGCCTCCCCACGGGGGGCCAATGTGAGGTTTCTGTGGCTGAGTATGTGGGGCGCCCGGCAGTTTCACGGCTGGTTGGCACGAGGTGGGTCTGACTGCAGGATTGGAAGCAGCTGCGAGGCACCATCAGTGGCTGCTGGCACTTAACCCCGCAGCGTGCAGCTTTGCAGAGGCCCAAACAGCGCCTCTTGTTTGAAAAACTGTTAATGCAACATTATAGATCACATCTGTGGTGGGAATGGGAGCCGATCCGACCCCTTCCCCAAGTCTGCAAGGAGGCGGAAGGCCCCAGTTTATACCTGGCTCTTCTAGGAGAATGAACTGCAACCACAATCATTGGCTAAGCACCCACTAGATGCTGGGTACTGTACAAAGCAATTTAAATTTTATTTATTTGCTGGCCATGTCTCGCAGCGTGTGGGGTCTTAGTTCCCTGACCAGGGATCGAACCCGTGCCCCCTGCAGTGAAGCACGGAGTCTTAACCACTGGACCACGAGGGAAGTCCCGCAAAGCACTTTAAATGCATCATCTCCTTGTGTCCTCAGAAATCCCCCTGCCCATTTTACAATGAGAAAACTCAGGTGTTCAAAGTAACTGGCTCAACGTCATCCAGGTGGCGAAGGGCTGAGCTGGGATTATTTATTCTCCAGCCTGGCTTGATCTCACATAAATCACCTGGCCCGCATGGGGGCCTCCCTGACAGGGCCGCGGTGAAGACCCCCTGGAAACCTCTTCTCAACAGTCAGCATCCCAGGAGTGACTGGAGGGAGGGCCTGAATCAGATCAGTAGATCAGAATTTGGGGCCTGGGAACCTGAATTTTAAACAAGGACCTCCTGGGGAATTCCCTGGTGGTCCAGTGGTTAGGACTCAGCACTTTCACTGCCAGGGCCCGGGTTCAATCCCTGGTCAGGGAACTAAGATCCTGTAAGCTGCGTGGCATGGCCAAAAATTTTTTTAAAAATTAAAAATAAACAAGCACCTCCCTCCACCCTCAAGTGACTCTTGCTAGAGGTGTTCCTTTGTCCTTCCTCAGGAACAGCAGCCTTACTACTGCACACGTCCCAGCTTTTGCAGCGCTCCCTCTCAATCTCAGCAGGGATCATCTGCCACCTGGTGTTTACTGAAGGCACTACAAGATTTGGTGTCCCGTCAGACATTCTAAACTAGGGGAATTTTCTGCCAGGCCCTGTAAGACCCAACAGGCCAGACGAGGAATAAAGTGTTCTGAAAACTTGAAGATACAGAATTTTTGTGTTCTTTCTCTCTTTCTCCTTCCCATAGATTCGATAAGCATTTACTATGTGTCTCCCACATTCCAGGTGTATTAACCAACCAGGTCTTGATTTTCTGGTTTTTTGATCCTATGAACCGTGTGACCGAAGTAGGGATGGTCTAACCTCTGGAGGATGGGGGCGGGGCAGCACTGGGAGAACTCAGTAGAGACCCCGTCCCTCAACCTGCAAACCAGTTAAAAAGCACCACATCCCCACGAACTGACAACTTTGTGGCTGTACTTTAAAAAACTCGAAAGTCTTTTTAGACTCTTGCATTTGAAATTATTTAACTAAGAGTTAACGCATGCAATTTGAGACTGGCAATCACCATGCAGGCTTGGGAATTCCTGCACAGTGAGAAAATTTAACCTAGGAACTGTTTTGAAATGTAATGAAATCTTTATGAATACAAAATTTAGCAGTTGACGAAGCTGACACATTTTTTGTAAATGTGGAGACATTTGATAAGGTATTCATTCTGATGTTGCAGTTTTCTCTTTGTATTTTTGGAGCCTATCGTTTCTTAGCTCTTCCTCCCCAGGCCTCAAAACATCTTACAGGTCTCCCAGAAAGCACGAGCACCCTAGGCCCTCTTCCTGCAGGCCTCCCAGGGCCTGCCAACACGTATTGAGCACTTACTGTATGCCAGGAGCAATTCTGAGCTTTTTTATGTATATCAGCTAATTTAATCTTTGCAAAGACCCTCTATGGTAAATACTATCATATTTCCAGTTAAGGAAGCCAAAGCAGGGAGGAACTATTAACTCCCCATGGGCAGATAGGTAGGTTGGATTCCAAGCCATCACCCGAGGCTACTCCAGTGGCTCTCACTCCTATGACACCGAACAGCCCCCACCTCAACCTTTAAAACATTTTTTAAAATTGTGGCAAAATACACGTAACACAAAAATTTGCCATCTTATACATGCACCCCTACATTCGTTCACAGCAGCACAATTCACAATAGCCAAGACATGGAAACTACCCAAATGCCCATTGACAGATGAATGGATAAAGAAGATGTGGTACATATATACACAAAGGAGTATTACTCAACCATAAAAAAGAATGAAATAATGCCATCTGCAGCAACAACACGGATGGACCTAGCGACTATCACACTAAGTGAAGTAAGTCAGAAAAAGAAAGACAAATATATGATATCGCTTATATGTGGAATCTAAAATATGCCACACCTGAACCTATCTGCGAAACAGAAACAGACTCACAGACAGAGAGAACAGACTTGTGGTTGCCAAGGGGAGGAGGGGTGGGCTGGGAGTTGGGGTTAGCAGATGGAAACTATTATATATAGGATGGATAAACATCAAGGTCCTACTGTATAGTACAGGGACTATACTCAATATCCTGTGGCAAACCATAATGGAAAAGACTATGAAAAGGAATATACATAACTGAATCACTTTGCTGTACAGCAGAAATTAACACAGTATTGTAAGTCAACTATACTTCAACAACATTTTTTAGAAAATTTATCATCTTAACCATTTTTAAGTGCACAACTCAGTGGCATTAAGCACATTCACATTGTTGTGCAACCATCCCCACCATCATCTCCAGAACTTTCTCATCTCCCCAAACTGAAACTCTGTCCCCATTGAACACTGACTCCCCATCCCCTCCCCCAGCCCCCACTATCTACCTGCTGTCTCTATGGATGGGACTCCTCTAGGGACCTCCTATGAATGGAATCAGTATTTGTCCTTGTTTCTGGCTTCTCTCACTGAGCACCATGTCAAGGTTCATCCCTGTTGTAGCAGGTGTCAGAACCTCCTTCCTTTTGAAGGCTAATATTCCACTGTGTGGTTGGACCACAATTTGTTTATCCATACTACTACACACCCATTAGGATGGCTATTATATAAGAAAACAAACACACCCAGAAGACAAGTGTTGGTGAAGATGTAGAGACACTTGGAACCCTCGTGCAGGGCTGGTGGGAATGTAAGATGGGGCAGCCGCTGTGGGAAACAGCCTGGTGGTTCCTCAAAAGTTAAACATAGAATTACCATATAAGCCAGGAATTTCACTCCCAGGTATACACCCAGGAGGATAGAAAAGAGCTGTGCAAAGACCTACAGGCAAACTTGTCTTTATAGCAGCATGATTCGTAGGAGCCAAAAGGTGGAAACCACCCAAGTGTCCATTAGCAGATACTTTTTATAACAAATCTTTCCTTCCACCTCCCTTTTCTCTCCTGAAATAAAAATCTGAATATAACCTAATGACAGTTTAAAAAAAACAAAACAACCAGCAACCCAACCATATGACGCTCTATCAGATACAAGCAGAAGAAATAAAAAGAAAATAATGTCTGATAAGTGCTGTCTAATTTAGCCTGTCAACGCTGGGGCACAAGCCCCGGTTATATCATGTACAAGATGAAGTGCTCAGACGCATGGGTCTATTCAGACGTTTAATCTCAGACAGAAGCAGCAGGGGAGGTGTTTAGACCCCGCAGGTCTGTTCACAGAAACGGTGAACAACTCTTGGTAAGGTTCTGGACTAAATGACAAGCCGTTTTCCCTCAATTTATCCAGAAGTTGCACTCCTGAAAAATCTGTATGTATGAAAACTGTAAACTGTGTCCCCCTCCAAATTCACATGTTGAGGTCCTGGCCCCCAGGACCTTGGGATGTGACTGTATTTGAAGACAAGGCCGGTACAGAGGTAATCAAGTTCAAATGAGGTCAGTAGGGTGGGCCCTAAATCCAGTCTGAAATTCAGACGCAGACACACACACAGGGAGAAGGCTGGGTGAAGGAGGTAGAGACGGGGTGATGGATGTACAAGTCAAGGGATGCCAAAGGCTGCCAGCTGCCACCAGAGTTTGGGAGAGGACCTAGAACAGATCCCCCTCCCTACCCTCCGCCCCCACCCCCGCCCCCCAGCCTCAGAAGGAACTAGCCCTGCTGACACCTGATCAAGCACTCCTGCCTCTGGAACTGGGAGAGGATAAATTTCCCTTGTTTATATCACCCAGTCTGTCGTGCCGAGTACGGCAGCCGTGGCCAATCAATGTTGTCCTATGTATCCATGTAAAACAGAGACTCGTGTTAGGCCCAGCTAATGAGGAAAGGACTTGTCTCTCCCCACAGGCTGTCCGGGGGGACTGGCCCACACCCTCCACGCTTCCCGGGGTCCCCTCGAGCCAGCTGGGCGGCAGTGCCCTGGTCAAGCCCTGGCTCTGCACTTCAGGACTTGCTCCTATCTTGTGACAAGATCTGACAACCGGTCTCACCCTCAACCCCAAGTCGAATCTGGCTTCTCTTGGCCAACTTGGGACACCCGGACCCCAATTTCTAGACTAGCTTGCGGGGTGGGAAGATGAAGCTCTCCATGCAGGAGAAAACATGCCACACTGGCCCCGACTGCACCATGGAGACGTCGTCCTGTCAACCTGTCATTGGAAAATGACTCTAAAAGCCCCTGCGGTGAAGGAAGCGCATGAGGTGTTTATTTGGGCAATTCAAGCAGACAGGACTCGAGGGCCGGCTTCCTCGGCAAGCTGGGCAGGGTTTTCAGATTGCTCTTTTCAAACTAAACACCCCAGCAGGAACACAGGGAACTCCAGGAGAATTGGCAATTGTTCCGGGGCCTGTGGGGTGGCTGTCCTAGTTACGGAGGGGAGGGAGGGAATCAGGTTGCCAGCAGGCGGCACATGGGTTAACTCTTCACACGCCAATCCAGACCACGCGGGTCCAGGGCTGAGATTCGCGGGAAACCAGCGTCCCTCTTGACCCCAGGCCCTGCGCAGGTCCTAGATCAGTCTTGTGGCCACCAGGCCACCTCATTCATGGCTTCTGCCCCAACAAGCCTGCAGTCACCCATTCCGTGTCCCGACATCAGCTCTGCGTGGGCAGCCACGATCCTTCCAGAGGAACAGAGATGGCCCCTCTGGCCACACAGGGGTCTTTAATGAAGAAGATTGCTGCTGCTTATAATCACAAATGAGATTTCACCTATGAATTTGCATTTCCAGAAAAACGGGCGGATGGGATATAGCTGGGCTCACACCAGGCAGGGTCTGCCCCATCCCCAGCCCTCAGCCAGGCCCCCAGAACGCACACCACCACTGGATGGACACCCCCAGGCACCCCAGCAGAAGAGCTGAAGTGCTGGTCCCAGGGCCCCCCGATGCGCACACACACCTCCCCTCAGGGAAGAATTCCTAATTCCCATCCCAGCTCTGCCACCTACAAGCTCTCGGACAAATGATCTGACCCCGCAGCTATTTCCTCACCTGTAAGATGGGGAGGTGCACAGCCCCACTTCATTGAGAGCTGTGAGAATTCAGGAACACGAGCCGGCCTCTGCTACCCAAACAAAAGCGGTGCCGCCGAGGGCTGACACTGCTCTCTGCTCTGTCATCACTGAGACACACACACAGCTGCGAACCATAAACTTTTATTAACGGAAAATGGAATGCCTCGTTAACAGAAACCCTGTCTTACAAATGGCAGAACAAGAACACATTTATTTTTAAAAAAAGAAAAAATAAGTGGATTCACATTGTATTAAGCTACAACACGGTGGCAGGATTTGCTTCTGTTTCTTAAAAGATTCCACAAGTTCAAGGTAACTCTGGCTAATAGACTTGACAGTACGTCTGCCTGCCTACCAGGACACGCGGGGTGGGTGGGCTCTAGTAGCGGCGGGTGAAGTGGGGGTATGGGTGGGGGGCGGGGTGCGGACCTCTGCTGCCCCGGTCCTGGCCGGCCACTCCTCCACCCTCGAGGCCTCCGGAGGGCACCACGTGAGCCTGGGCATGCCCGCCGTGTGCAAAGCCGCCTCGCCTAGGAACAAAGGCACACGTTTGGCCCCGGAAGCACCTGTGTTCTCACTGTGTCACGTTGCAGCATAGGGCTCTGTGGCCTTTAGAGCCCCTTGGCTTTTTCCAGGTGAGGAAAATCATAACCACGGGTCGCATTCCGGGGAAGAGCGTTAGCTGCATAAGTTGCCAAGAGCTGCTTTGGGGGTTTGTTCTCAAAGCATTCGACCCCGAAAGTGGATCAAGCATGCAGAAAGGGAGAGGAAGTGAGAAGTGGGAACAAATCAATTTTATCCGCGGACAGTACTTCTTACCCCGATATTCCACCCCGACTTGCCACATGCCCTGGCCCCGAGGGCCCAGACAGGCCCCTCTCACCACCTGGAAGAGAAGAAAGAGTCTGCACTTGGAAGCCCTGGAAAAGCTGGCCCTCTGGAGCATGCTGGGACTGTGGCTGTCCCTCCCCTGGAGGCCCTCCCGACCCGCAGGCAGGGGTGAACCCATACCTTGCCACCGCAAGTGCTCCCGGCCCGCCGTGCCCGCATCCACTGTGCCCGGCCAGGCGCGCTCCTGATGCTCCTCCAGCCTCTGGCTGTGCTCCGCCCAGTCACGGCCACCCCTTTGCCAAAACGAAAGGCAGATACACAATGGTCCCACTGTGCCTCTAACGTGAGGCTGTGACATGGGGGCTCTGGGGGCTCGTGCCCCACTGTCAAGGGTTTCTGAGAGAAGTGGGCAAAGAATGGCAACAGACACTTCCCCAAAGATACACACTTGGCCAGTAAGCACACAAGTAGGTGTTCAGCACAGCTACCATCACAACCACCTCACCCTCATTAGGACGGCTATTATCTAAAAGACAAGGACGAGTGTTGGTGAAGGTGTGCAGAAACAGGGATTCTCACACTGGGCTGGTGGGAATGTAAAATGGTGCAGCCTCGTTGGAGAACAGTGTAGTGGTTCCTTAAAAGCTTAAACACAGAGCGACCGTATGACCCAGAGATTCCACTCCGAGGTGTCTAACCAAGAGACCGGTAAACATGCGTTAACACGAAAACTCATAGACCAGTATTCTTAGCAGCATGATTCCGTAACAGCCCCGAAGTGGAAACCACCAAAGTGTCCATCAACTAATGAATGGATAAACAAAATGTGGTCCATCCACATACTGGAATATTAATCAGCCTTGAAAAGGGATGAAGCACTGACACTCGCTACAACAAGGATGCACCTTGAGAACACGATGCTCAGTGAGCGAAGCCAGACATAAAAGGCAACACAACACACTGTGTGATTCCAACTCATGTGAAACATCCACAACAGGCAAATCCACAGGGAAAGAAGTGGGTTAGTGGCTGCCAGGGGGATGGGGAGTGGCTGCTAACGGGGGTTTCTTTCGGGGGTGATAGAAATGCCCTGAAATGGATTGTGGTGATGGATGCACAACTCTATGAATTAACTGAAAGCCATCAAATTGCACACTTTAAATGAGTGAACTGCACAGCATGTGAATTATATCTCAAAAAGCTATTTAAAAACGGTTTCAGACAGAAACCCCGGGAGATGAAAATCCAAACACGGTACCCACGTGCAGGTGCCAACAGCCCCTGGAGGCCTACAGGAAAGCCTCCCGGCCCCAGGCTGGGTGTGGAAGGACGAGGGCACTGCCCGCCGGTGACCACCACTCCGAGGCCCAGGACCAGGAAGCCAGCAGACCCCCCACACCTGTCTGCAAGGGTGAGTGCACCTCAGTGCGTGCAACGCCTATGGACTCAGGTGACAGCCCCCCAGTCACACGGTGACGCTGCACAGTGCAGCCTGTTGTCAGTGCAGGAGCTCGCCCATTTAAACTTAACGCAAATAGCACTAAATGACATGAAAGGACCCAGTGCTAAGTAGGTCGCTCAGGAAAGAACACTCTCATCTATCACACTGGCACTCCAGTCTTTGATCAACACCCGAAAACCCACCTAGAGGTGCAGCAGAAACTTGTGGTAGCCGTGACACCGGCCTTACAAACACCTAAAGACAACTTCAGGGGTGGGGTGGGGTAAAGCTTCTCTACTACTGATGGGGACAAGCCTTAGACGGCTTCAGGGCTGCCGCCTTCAGCAGGCAGAGCCCACACAGGGCCAGGAGGAGCTGTTCCAGGCGACCTGGCACATACACACACCCAGTTCACTTTCAGAGAAGCCAACCTGTCACCCGGTGAGGACAGTGATGCCCAGCCCCTCTGTGGCCTGCCCGCTAACCTGGGGGGAGGAGGCAGCCCCCGGCCCTCGCTCATTCTCTTGTCGGAGCCGTAGCCACCCCAGCCGTCTCGGGAGTCGCGGCCATGGCGCTCTGGTGGTCCTCCGTGGCCGTGGCGGTCGTCTGAGTAGTGCTGGAAGGCACAAGAGGGACAGGGCGACTCCAGTCACATGGCTCCCAGACAAGCTCGCGGCAGGCCTACCTTCTGGGTCTCGGAAACCTGCAGACCCTGCCTCAGCGCGCTGGGGTGTGGCTCAGCACCCCAGCCACCCACAAGGACCTGCCCAGGCCCCTTCGGGCACTTCCTGACCCCCTCCTTGAGAACCCCAAGCGCCGCTAAAGCTCCATCACTGGTGCCACACGAAGGGCCAGCAGCGGGCCCTCCCACCCATGAGCGTGGAGAGCCCCATGCTTCGGGGTCCACTGAGAAGAGTCACTCAGACCCGCCTTCCCTGAAGAGTCAGGGCACCTGCTCCTTGCTGGAGACAGGAGGGCCCTCCCCACACCCCTAGGGCAGGCCAGCGCCCTCAGAGCCCTCTCTGCTCATACTACTGTGGAGGCCTGGAGGCAAGTACTGAAGGCAGGAACGGCTTAGTACCCCTGGCCAACCAAGTCAGTGCTCAGGAAGCCAGCACACCTGGGGAGCAAGAGAGAATATAGCACTCTCTCAAAACCCACACCCCTGTTTTAAAAAGCCATGATTCTGATGCCGTCCCCCACCTTTCTCGTGGAGGCCTCCTCTGTTCTCTGAGCTGACACCCTAGGCACCTCTCACAGGGAACCTGCAGACTATCAGACACGGGGACCCATCCCAGTACCCGACACAGAGGAATGCCCCAAAACATGACCTAAATGACCCCCTAACAGGCCACTAAGCCCCCGCTGGGGCATCCCACAGTGCCTAGACTCAAGGCACTCCAAACATGTAGGCAACCAAGTATCTCTTCAATTAGTTTCTACTGAATAAAACGAAAAACAAGCCCTACCTGTGTTAAAAAACAGACTCCAGATTCGAGACTTCCCTAGTGGCGCAGTGGTTAAGAATCTGCCTGCTAATGCATGGGACATGGGTTCGAGCCCTGGTCCGGGAAGATCCCACATGCTGTGAAGCAACTAAGCCTGTGTGCCACAACTACTGAGCCTGCGTTCTAGAGCCTGTGAGCCACAGCTACTGAGCCCACGCACCATAACTACTGAAGCCCGCATGCCTAGAGCCCATGCTCCACAACAAGAGAAGCCACCGCAATGAGAAGCCCGCGCACCGCAATAAAGAGTAGCCCCCGCTACTTCACAGCAATGAAGACCCAATGCAGACTAAAAATAAAATAAAATAAATAAATAAATAAAATACAAAACACAGACTCACTAACCAATCATTTCTGTGCACATCTACTCACCGGCCAGAACTGACATCTCCACGCCCCACCCACCCCACAGAAGCAGGCACGCCGCCCCGGCCTGCTATCTGGCTTTTACTCACCTGCCCATCTCGCTCTCCCATCACTGACCTTGAACCTTCCCTCCTGCAAAAAAGAAATGTCTCATTCCAAAGGCACCTGATGGCTCTACACAACACTGCTGCAGACCACACAGAAGAGTTCCACAATTAGAGTACTTATCCCCTTTTACCACATGAGAACTGTAATTTACTGGCCTGAAAAAAAACTGCCTCACAGCTTTCTCTGGGGGTAGGAGTGAAGTGGGATCCTAAGAAGGTGGGAACGAAGGTTTTACTGAACTAAAATCCCTTAGAGGGGTCTCAGAAGTAGAGACCCACACCATGAAGCTAATGCCTATAATTTTATCTGTGGCCTGATGACAAATCAGGTAATAAGCTTCGGCAGGTCCCTAACCTCTAGTCTGACCCAACACACATGACTTACGCCACATCTGAAACCAATTCCAGCCATAATTAATTAAACGAGCTGCTTCTCAGCCTGTCTTCCCCGCCCCCCCCACTCTTCCTTCCCAGAGCTAATGAGCAGGGAAATGGCTCAAGGATATGCAGCTCAGGGGAGCATGATGAGAAACCTAAAGAGAGAATTCTTAAACTGGAAAAATCGAGGGCTGCTTTTCTAAAAAACGAGATATAGTCTTCATTAAAAAGGCACTGGCAAAAGAAAAATAACCCACCCAGACCCTCGAAACACAAAGTAGGCCTAACAGGACCTCTGCCACATTCCGCAGTCAGCTCTCTTCACGTGGGCTGGCACAACCCCATGCCAGTCAGTGACCCCCGCAGATTGCTCAGGCGGGTCATGGCCTTTCTCTAAACTGCTTTCTCATCTGTGTGAACAAGGAGGCCGGGCCACACGCTCCTCAAAGCCCGGTGCTCCAGAGCAGCTTGTGCCAGTGGGAGGGACAGGGAGGAAGTGTGGCCGTGGAGACCCCACAGGGAGCTGTGAAACCCAGAGCCCGGGGCCACCCCCAAGAGAGCTGAGCATGGGGGAAGCCAAGGTTCAGGTCCTGCCCAGGGCCCATCTGTTCTAAGAGGACAGTGCATGAAACGTGCTCCAAAGTGCCTTCCCCCTAGACAAAGCCAGGATGCCGTACATGACCACCGATCCCAACGTCCTGCTCAAGGTCTGTTTCTAAATCCCACGTGTGACGGTCAGAGGCACCCACTAGGAACCTCACGAGTGCACCAGACATTAAGAGAACAGACGGAGACCGATTCCTGCTGCAGGAGTGGGGTGGGGCACTGACCTGTCAGCCACGTGCTCCTGGTACTGGCCCCGGTCACGGTGGTCAAAGTCGTGGAAACGGTGATCGGGCCGAGGGAAGTCTGGGCGATATCTGTCCTCCATGGCCATGCGCTTTCCCTCTGGCCAATAGGCGTCATCTCGCCTGTTTTTTTATTTTAAAAAGAATGCAAATTTCATTTATGAAAGAGAATGAGGATAAAAAGAAAGAGGGCAGAAGTGGGGAGGGGAGCTCTCTCTCCAGACCCAGTATCATTTAAAATGTCCCGCAGGGCTAAAATCTAAACATTCAATCATTATCGCTTTGATTTGATAAATTAAAATCCCCCAAACTGCCAAAAGGCATACTGGCATTCTCATCTGACAATCCTGAAAAAAGAACCGCTGTGAGCTAATTGTGTCACAAGGCTGTTAATACCTTGATCCCCACATGAGCTCAGATGCAAGTGCAATGAAATCTTTGATTCTCCTGGAATGAGGTTCCGAGTCACCACGTTCTCACCTCCTCGTCTGCTATGCTAACCTGAACCTCCCTCTGAGCTTTTGCAGAAGCAAAGGGAATTAGATCGGGTGATGGCAAACTATATACAACTCGGGATGGTATCCAATTATCTTCTTCCTGATTTTTACCAGAAAATTAGGCTCACAGGTGGTGGGGTGATGGGTGACCATCAATTAAGCCGCTCAGAGAAGCTGGAGAGCAATAAACCTACTTTCTGAGTGGGAAGGCAATCTCCTTCTCCACAGCACCCAGCCTCTCCCTCTAGGAGGACACACGAGCCTGACGGAGACGGCAGTGAATGCGGCATAACGCATGCTTGGTTGTCTCCTACCCACTAGACAGTGGTCATGCTCCACCAGGAGCCACAGTGCAAATAGCAGGACAGCCTAGGCGAAAGCATCAAACCCTTCAGCAAGTGGCAACAATCAAGATTCTCTGAAGAATAACTCGGGTGGGGAAAAAACGCTGCATTGGCCACAGAGCTGGCAGCAAGGAGCCTTGCCCAAGCGTCCAGAGGCCCAGTTTCTGTCTGAAACACCTCCGACTCCCTACACTAAGGTGGACAGGAGCGGGGTGGCTCTTTCAACGTCAGGAGCAGCGCCCCGTCGCCCTGCTCCGGGCCGGGGGCCTTACCGCCCAACGTCGTAGGGCCTCCTGAGCACCGACCGCCGCTCCTGCTCGTAGCGCAACTGCTCCTGCTGGTGCCGCAGCTCCTCGCGCTCCCGCTGGATGCGCTCCTGCTCCTTCCGGCGCTCCCGCTCCACGCGCTCGCGCTCCCGTTCCAGCCGCTCCCGTTCCAGCCGCTCCCGCTCCAACCGCTGCCGCTGGCGCTCGAGCTGCAGGCGCTCCCGCTGCAGCCGAGCCTTCTCCTTCCCCTCGTGGAGGGCGTCGAGGCGCTGCTCCCTCTCACGCTGCTCACGCTCTCTGGGGGAACACAGGAAGGCCGCCCTGACTTCCCGACGTGGTGGCGCCCGGCCATCGAGACGTCGTCCTCCGAAGGAGTCTGGAACCTTCCAGCTCCCGGATGGGAACTGGCTCGCCCCGGGCCTGGCTGCCCCCTGCCAGCTACTAGGCGGCAGGCACTAACCAGCTCCCTAAGCTGCTCGATCGGCCAGAAACCCCAATCTCCACACTTTCCCTTTCTCCAAACAGCAAAGCTGTGGTCAGCTGGGAGGGAGGGGGTGATGACGAGCAGACACAGAGCCTCAGGTCCAGACCAGGAGGACCTGGCTCAAAGAGCACCAAAACAAAGCCATAGCTAAATAAAGGTCAGGAAAGTAAGAAAAGCAAAGGATAATTGCCACTCTGAAGCTGCTGGGCACGGAGAAAACCCTGGAGATACGGATGACAGTAGCTTTCCCTGAAGAGGGACAATCAACACTGTCTTTTTGTCACCCCTCCCCTCTACAAGGCTGTATTTTTTTTTTTTTTTTTTTTTGCGGTACGCGGGCCTCTCACTGTTGTGGCCTCTCCCGTTGCGGAGCACAGGCTCCGGACGCGCAGGCTCAGCGGCCATGGCTCACGGGCCCAGCCGCTCCACGGCATGTGGGATCTTCCCGGACTGGGGCACGAACCCGCGTCCCCTGCATCAGCAGGCGAACTCTCAACCACTGCGCCACCAGGGAAGCCCAAGGCTGTATTTTTAATAAGCACGTCATTTTGAAGGGACCTAAGAGGAGGTGGGGAAAGGAGAAGGCCAGTCACCAGCGAAGGGGACGGTGGTCTCATTTATCAGCCACCACACACCAGGAGCTGAGCGGGGACTGGGGAAACCCGTTCTGCTCTCTTCACACCTTCCCACGGTGCCTGGGAAAGGTCCAAACCAAGGGCAAGCCAGCTGGAAGCAAAACATCTCCAAATGATCAAGAAATTTTTACTTGCTAAACCCCATATGCAGAGGCTGAAATCACAGTTTTGGAAAAGCAAACTGGAGAAGTTTCTACATGATCTGCCTTAGCTCAAGAAAGTTTCCCAAACACTGCAGTATCACAACTTCACTGGGTGACGTTTAAGGGAAAATGACGAGGGAGCTCTAGACAACCTGGTGTGAAATGGCAGAAAGCGAAAATGGAAATGACAAGCCTGCTTCAACAAACCATCTCCTCAGCAAAGGAGCACAGAATCGCTGTGGGACCGCTGCTGCCTGAAAACGCCACGAAACGCAGACGTCTCAGGAGCAAAGATGTGAATCACAGCTCTAACAGGCCAGCCTGTTCCTGGGCTGCCATGTTGATCTAATTCACGTGGAAGGGTTTGGCGGCAAAAACTGAGGCCTCAACCCTGGAGACCCTTCTACCAAAGCCACAGGCAGCGTGGGTCCGCTTGCTACCTGGTCCAGGGTGCAACTTCAGCCAGAGGAGATGCTGCTGAGCAGAAACGGGCTCTGATGAAATGTCACGGGACTACCATGGGCCAGTGTGAACGCCCCCGCCTTTCGCTCTCAGAGGAAACACACTAGGAGGCCAGTGAGCCACAGCCACACAGGCGACTCGCTTAGGAGGAAGAGCAACCCTCCCAAGAGGAGACCACGGACCCGCCGGCCTCGCTCGGCCCCCACTCACCGCCGCCTCTCTGTCTCTCGGATTTCCCGTTCCCGCTGCCTCTGGCGCTCTCGTTCCCTTTGCTCTTTGATTTTGTCAAAGGACAAGATGTCTCTCTTCTCTTTGCTTTCCGATTTGCGATCCTGACTCTTTGAGCTCTGTTTACCAAAATTGGTTTATTAATGTTAGGAAAATGCTGACAACAGATGCACGACGCAAGTGGAGTATGCACATCTGGACTAGACTAAGATCCTTCAATCCCACGTAGTTTACAGGGAGGCCCCAGCACAGGCCGCCTCACACCGCCATCTGAGTTACGCTGCTAGAGTCTTGCTTTCAAAGGGCATTAATGGCAGAGAAAAGGTGGGGTGAAACCTCAGCAGTTTTTCTGCAGCAGCAGAGCCAAGCGCTCTGCATTATCTAAAGCAAAACGAGGCTCCCCAGAGGCACAGGCCATGTGCACTCGATGCCCGCAGCGACCCCTTCGTTCACTGGGGAAGCTGTCGAAGCAGCTGTCTAGACAGACAGTTGGAGGAGGGGCTGCGTTTTTCACTTCTCAGCTATTGGCTCAGGCCTCAGGCATGTGGCCTCAAAAAAGAACCAACCAAAAGCACTTGAATGTAAAACAGCACTGCCAGTAAGGCAGAAAGTACCAGTGGGCAACTTCTATGCTCTTACATTTCTGGGAGAAGACAGGAAACAATGACAGCCAATACCCATTTCTGAGGCTCTCAAAGGCTGGGACTCCCAAACTGCCCACAAGCAGACTCTCCCAGAAGTTTTTACGTAGCTCAGAACCCAGGGCCTCCTGCAGACCCGCCACCTCAGAATCTCCAGGGAAGGGGGGCCTGGGAGACACTATTCAAAAGCTCCTCAGCTTATTTTCTTAATTCGCTCACTAAGGGGCAAAAACGTCAATGAAAGACAAAGCAATCCAAAAGAAAGACAGGCAAAGGAGGGGGACACAGAGGACACCCTCATTACAGGGACAGATCTGCAACCCAAAACATCGCCATTACCCTCAAGATGGGCAGAGTTGAGAGTCTGATCACACACACTGCAGACTGGAGTGAGGAAGGGCAGATGCCCTATGTTCCGAGGTACGGATGTGATCTTCTGGGGAGGCCAGCATGGCAGTGGAGGTGCCGAATCCGACTCCAAGTTCAAGCCTGGCCTCGGCCACTTCCTAGCAGCCCAGCACACGCTACACACTCAGTGAACCTAAGTATCCTCTATAACCTTTCTGAAGGGCACTCTGATAGTATCTATCACAATGAACAACATCCTGGCGGCTTTGGACCAACACTGCCAACAGGCGTGCACGCAAATGTTGCACTACAGCCATTTTCAATAGGGGATGTGGAAACAACCAAACGTCCGTCACCAGGGGACTGGTTAAAAATGATCAAGGTGCATCCGTAAGCTGAAATGATACGAGCTTTACAAGGAAAAGGACACACACCACCACCTGGATGGATTTCAGGGACATCACGCTGAGGGAAAAGGCCAATCTCAAGGTCACGGTTGCACGATTCCATTTATACACTTGCTCACAACGACAACATGCTGGTAATGTGAGACAGGTTAGAGGTTTCCCGGCGCTGGGGATGGGCTGGTGGGGTGGGTGTGACAATAAAGGGATACCAAGGAGGAGATCTTTGTGCTGATGGACTAGTTCTGCATCTGGACTGTGGTGATGGGACACAAATCTACACGGGTGACAAAATGTCCTAGCACTGTTCACACCCTCTATGCCACCCTCCTGGCTCTGTGACTGTGCTACACGGTTACACGAGATGGAGCCACTGGATGAAACCAGGTGATGGGTTCCTGGGCCTCAATTTCCTGTGAATCTGTAATTATTTCAAATTTTAAAAACATTTTTTTAAAAGTAGAAAAAGCAGAACTGTATGTCTCAATACACAAAGCTCTCCAAGACATCACATACGAAGAGGTGTACAGCAGCCAAGTTATGGGAAGACCCTTTCCCCATGGTGTTTCAGAGTGTAGACACATGTGCCGCATGTGTAATGCCCTTTGAGGGGAGCCCATGCAGAGCACAGGCTTCTGCTTCGCTTACCTTGTATCTTTCTATACTACAGGTATGTTCTAATCAGGCCTGCGCTATTAGTTACTTTTTTAACATCAGAGTTATTTGGGTGGTAACATTATAGGCCTTTTTGGGTTTTCTTCTCTAGATTTCTCTGTATTTTATGATTTTCCTATAGCCCAGAGGAAAAACAGCATTAGGAACTGCTGCTTTATAGAACCCAAATGTTCATTTCAAAATTAAGTGTCAAGACCACAAAGTGTTCTTGGATGAATACTGTTAGCTCTGCACTCACTAACACAGCATTACTCTCCTCATTAACCTTTTAGTTAGAACCTTCAGCTGGATGCAGAGGGTTTTGTTTTCCAGAGTAGAAGCAGCAAAATGGACAAGCAACTAGCTTGTCCAGCAGCATGGCCCACAGAAGCGATGGAGCTCATTCTCTGATAACACGGAAGACAGTTTTAGGGTGGACTCTACTTTTCTTTTTGGTTAATTTAATAGGAGACTAGAAAAACTAAAGAAAATAAATTAAGTACTATTAGATTAACAAAAGAGTAGAACCTGCCTTCCAACTTGACAAGCCCTGGGTCTTGCCCATTCCATCCAACTTGTGAATCAATTCTCCTTCTAGAAAACAGTATAACCTATAACCTAACAGGACCGGCAAAGGGTCAACACATTTATGGGGAGCAAACACAGTTAAGTATTGTTTTGAAATAAGTTTCAGAACCTAGTTCGTGCCTGTACATATACTCTAAATAGTTAATACGCCTTTTGAGTTCTTTTTCTTAACGCTTCAAAGGTGAAACAACGTTGTTCTTATACTGCAAATCCGAGTGGTTGTTAAACCACCATCAGAACTAGCTAGACTTGAGAGGGCAGAAGCGATACTTACTCTCTCCTTTGACCTGCTTGTGGTTTTCACACTAATGACAGGCTCCCCTTTCGATTTATCCATCACAACTGTTCGTTCCATGCCTCTGCTTCCTTCAGGAGAAAACACAGCCACTTACGAAATCATGCTGACCCCCCCCAGCTCCTGACCGCAGGCAGCAGCCCCACCAACCGGGGGCTCTGGACACGCCCTCCAATGACTGCTGATAAGCTCTGGAGCCTCGGCGCCCCATCTCTCTCCCCTCTGTGATGTGAGGTCAGTGACGCCCACATGGCAACAGCAGGTCTGAGGTGGACGGGGCACCCCAACAGGCCTTTGCTCGTCTGGAATGAAGTGGTGTGATCTGTTCACACCTTACGGCGTAAACGGGAATTAAACTGCATTCTGCAACGTGGGCACAAACACGTCCCACACTCAGGCCTCCTTCACCCCCACGCTAAACCCCAGTGGCTCCAGGGATCATGCACTTCGACGTGCATTCCTCCCACAGGTTCTGGAGAGCTCTGCAAAACCCAGGCCCCTGTGCTGAGTCAGACATGGCCTGCCAGCTCGGAGGGCCCCGCGAGACAGGTGGGCTCTCCTCATTCATCTACTGCAATAAAGGCTTCCAAACTGATTTTCCCCTCAACGAAATGGTAAGCAGGCTCTAACCACCGGAACAATTACTGATTTACGGAGATTTACAATACTGAAGGAACATTTTAAAAACACGGTGCTCTTGAGACTGCTGGTAAATTACTCCAAACACTTGAGATGTAACTTGTAATGTGCCGTACCAAATTCCAAGGTTCCAGGGGGTTGGGTTGTTTCTGTTTTAAAGGGGGTGGAGGGCATGTGTGTGTGGGGGGGAGCGCACTGGTTTCACTTTTCCCCACAAAACTTTCTGTGGAGTCTCATGCAAACCTGAAGGTGCATTGCACAATAAACTTTTATAATGGGTATAGATGCTCTGAAGTTTTAGTTTTCTCTACATTTTTTTCTTTTTCTTTTTTTTTTTTTACTTTATCTGATTTTAACACAAATGCAGGAAAAACTCGATGACATACGTGCAGAACTGCATGGAATTAGTCACAGGAACCAGGACACCTCGCTCCTGCAAATCCCACATTCTATTCTACCGGAGACTCAGGAAAAGCCAACACCCAGGTCACTGAGCCACCAATAAACACAGATCCCGACCAGAGAAACTACAGATTTCTGATGTTGTGGAGAAACCCCTTTTGGCCATTTCATCACCGGAGGCTGTCCTCTAAGAGCTTCCTGCACACAGAACAGCTCAGCAAAAGGCACCAAGCCTGCTGGGCCCTCACTCCATGCAACCCGCCTGCCGCCCTTGCCGCCTTTTCCCTTCTCGTGAACACTCCACAGACTCTCATCACCTGATCTGGTGACTCGGGACCGATTGGCTGCTCCTGGTTTCAGCTCATCTTCATCTTTTTCTTCCTTTTTAATATTTTCAGGTTTTCTTTCCTCCTTCTTCTCCATCTTCTCTTCCTTCTTAATTACAGTTCTGTTTAGAAACATGGTGATCACACTTGAGGTCCTGAGATTCTCACAGGAGTAGCTCACACTCAGACTTCTACACAAAGCAAACCCGCCCGCTGCCAGTTGGAGGGAAAAAATTATTTGAAAACTGTGGTAATGATAATACCCTCTTTAGATACAGCCCCTTCCCACTTAAGTTACCTGCCACATCTAAAAACATGCCAGATGAAACTACAGGCTCGTGGGGTGTCTCCCCAAAATGCCAGATGTACCAGTGTGTAAACAGGCCCAGAAGCAGACATGAGAAACACTCCAATTATACAGGAAAGCTTGTTAAAAACTAACTTCAAATGTTTCATCTTGTATGTATAGAATATTACTTTTACGTTTTATAGGGAAAAACACTTTTTCCGAAAAGCAGAGTATAAAACAGAATGGAGATACAGTACAAGGAGGGGCGGTGCCTGCTGCAGGAAGCCCTGGGCCCCCCACCCAGACCACCCCCCCCACCGCACCTGGTAATTTCCGCACGCTTTGTGGGAGGCAAAATGGCACGTGAGGTGCCAGCAAATATGGAAACTGCTGGTGTCATTTCAACTGAAGGCAGTCTCATGCTAAGCAGTCAAACAAATCGTCGCTGCCATTCAAACGTGTCTCCCACATTCCCTACTGCTGCTTGTCCCCGGAGTTAAACTCCACACTTACAAAATGCCCATTGCGTGCCAGGGTCCAGGATGGGAAATCCAGGCCCTATGGGGTCCGCTAACAAGCACCACCTGCCCTCTCTTCCCACCACCCAGGCAGAGCTCAGGATGGCCGAGGAAACCTCTCCCAGATGCCCCTCAGCTCACACTTCCTCCCTCCTAAACTTCCACAGGATGACGCTTTAAAACTGTATCTATTTTGAGAAATATTCAATTTCAAAATGAAACAAAATAATAACTGATGGTGTCTATCAGAACTGAAAACTGTAAATGTTTGTAACATACTGCTTTCCCTTTATGACACAAAACACTCTGGACACAGCCACCCCTGTGACAGTCTCCATCCCTGTGACAGCCACCACCAGTGCCTTTACTGTCAATTGTGTGGCTCCACCTCTCCTGGCTTCACTCGCATATTCCCGTAACCATGATGCCCTACAGTGATGCTCTAGGTTTCTTAAGACTGACACAGTGAGACAGTCCTCGTGTGCTGCTCTACAATGCCTTTCACCGCATGCCCTGCCGGTTGGGCTGTGTGGACACACGCACAGATCTGGGTCCTTTTGACTGCTGAACCACAGCCCACTGTTATTTACCCGCTTCTCTTCTGACAGATTAGAGACTGCTTCCGCTCACCACCTGACTGCAAATAAACCCCAGAAACCATCTCTGACGTGCCTTTTCCACTGTTCCAGGGCAGCACCCTCTCCCTCCCAGTAGCCTTACAAAATGTCTTGAGAGGAGACCCTTCCTACTTGTTCTGGACTCCTAGACACAAATGGACTTCTTGATAACACTAATTAAGTTAAAAACCAATTTCTTTCTTTTTTTTTTTTGCTGCGCCATGCAGCTTATAGGATCTTAATTCCCCAACCAGGGTTTGAACCTGGGCCCTTGGCAGTGAAAGCACAGAGTCCTAACCACTAGACTGCCAGGGAACTCCCTAAAAAGCAATTTCTAAAAAATATATACATAGGGAAAAAAAGACCAGAAAAATAGATACCAAAAGTGTCAGCCCTGGGTAGTGGGATTATGCTTGACATCTGTGTGTGCTTTCCAAATGGCAATTACATAAAAACTCATCCAAGACAAACAACCTCTTTAGGAAAAGCTTCTCTATGTCACTTAAGCTGACTACCAAACCTAGAAATTCTTAAAAACGAAAGGTCAGGGACATCCCCAGTGGCGCAGTGGTTAAGAATCTCCCTGCCAATGCAGGGGACACAGGTTCGAGTCCTGGTCCAAGAAGATCCCACATGCCGCGGAGCAACTAAGCCCATGAGCCACAACTACTGAGCCTGTGCTCTAGAGCCTGTGAGCCATAACTACTGAGCCCACATGCCACAACTACTGAAGCCCACGTGCCTAGAGCCTGTGCTCCGCAATAAGAGAAGCCACCGCAATGAGAAACCCACACACCACAACAAAGGGTAGCCCCCGCTCTCCGCAACTGGAGAAAGCCCACGCAGCAACGAAGACCCAATGCAGCCAAAAAAAAACCCCACAAAAGGTCAAATGAGGGTGTTCAATGAAGAAGAGAATAAGATTAAAAACGAACTTTAAAACGCTCAGCCTCCTACACAAACCACTTGAAAGCAGTGTGGTTTCATTTTAAGCTCATCACCCAGTTAAGCAGCCCTGCGCTGGGGTAGCCACCCCCTGCTCGCCTCAGGCCCGGCGCTGCTCCTTTCTGAGCTGTCTCTCCTTCCACACAGAGCACAGACCTCACAGCATCGTTCCAGGGGCTGCGGAAACCACACACGCTAACTAGTGATTACACCCCCTTCCTTTCCCCATAAACATATCTCACTTTTGTGATCAGAAAATCAACATATGAAATGCATCTCGAGGTGCTAAGAATACCAAGAACTCCCAAGAGCTCCCCATGTTCCCCCAGTACAGGTTTTTAGCACTACCAACAGGATGTGTCTCTTTGGAGAAGCTGCCAATAAAATTACGATCTCACCCCTAAATACAAAAAAGCTAATCTGACATGCATTTCTCCTGGGTTTACAAATTCCAATTTGGCTACAACGAAGATGGCTAAGTACATCTTTAAAAACCAAGTTTAGGGCTTCCCTGATGGCGCAGTGGTTGAGAGTCCGCCTGCCGATGCAGGGGACACGGGTTCGTGCCCCGGTCCGGGAAGATCCCACATGCCGCGGAGCGGCTAGGCCCGTGAGCCATGGCCGCTGAGCCTGCGCGTCCGGAGCCTGTGCTCCGCAACGGGAGAGGCCACAACAGTGAGAGGCCCGCATACCGCAGAAAACAAAAACAAAAACAAAAACCAAGTTTAACTTATGAATGTAATGCCCACAGTCATGTTTATTTAACTATAAATTTTCTTACGTTTAAAAAAAAAACAAAAACTGAATTACAGTGAGACTGACATTCTCAGCAAGATTCAATTTTTAGGGTGTGAGTGGACCTAGAAATGAAAATAACCTGTGCTGACAATACAAACTCAACATAAACTATGCATTCTGAGAATAGCACCCTGTCAGGCCCGTCAACAAAGTCTACCTTCTCAAAAAAGATAAACCTACAATTTTGATAAAAGTATCAATGGGAAATGCTTGCTTTTGAAAGATCTGTCCCTGTTTTCATCTTGATTAAAGATGCAAATCACCTCCTTTATAAAGGTAGTCTCTCAGACCTGTGGTTCCCAAACTATGGTGCCAAGGTACACCAGGATGGGTGAACTCACAACTGCCCTGGGATATTTTAAATTTCTGAGGGAAACAAAGAAATACTATCTGCCAGACAACACGTCAACTACTAGCTTGTGGTCACTCGTTTCGATATTAGATCAGGCTACATTCCTTTGGATGAAACTGTCTTTGCAAAGCTGGGCTTCTGCAGTTGCTGTGATAAAATACAAGATGCACAAGGATCAATGTGGACCAGGAAATGATTCCAGGGTTTGAGAGGCCATGCAAGAGCTCAGAATGTCAAGAATGAAGTAAAAATACAGCTGACCCTTGAAAAGCATGGGGATTGGGGAGCCGACCCTCCACAGTCGAAAATCCCCATGTAACTTCATAATCGGCTCTCCCTATCCGCGGTTCCACACCTGCAGGTTCAACCAACTCTGCACCTGTAGTACTGTAGTATTTACTCCAGAAAAAACTGCCCGTGTGAGCGGACCTGAGCAGTTCAAACCCGTGTTGTTCAAACATCTTTCAGTCTGTGTTATTTTTTCAACAGATTACTAACTTGCTTGGACATAAACACTAAGCGGCAGCAAGATGCCAAAAACCACCCAAGATGTAAATAAGGAGCTGGTGACCCTGTGGCTGCCACCTGCCCTCCTCTGAAGAGAAAGGTTTTAAAAAAGCACTTTACTTTTCAACTTTGATCTCCATAGAATGATGTCTGTCAACATTAGACAATTTTTCCTTCTTCACTTCACATTCTTTTCTGTCAGACAGCTTTTTCCCAGCAGGTTCGTTTTTGGCCTAAAATACAACACAGACAGAAACAGGTTAGGGACCAGGTCTTCTGGCCTGTGAGCTCTGAGTTACAGCAGCAAGAACAGCCTCACCTTCTCAACAGAGATCATTCTTCCATGAAGCTCAGTTCTGTGGAGATGGCTGATACACTTTGTGGCCTCATCGGACGTTGACATGGTGACAAACCCATAGCATCGGGCCCCGGGACTGCGGGCATTGGTCACCACTTTGGCTCCAACAACCTTTGTGAGAAAAGGGTACTCTTATTTTCTCATGCAAATAACCACATTACGTATCAAGAACTGCTAGCAGTTAACTGATCATCAGAATCATTTCCACTTGTTTTTACTGCTCTGGAAATTGTTGTTCTTCGTAACAAGTTATTAAAGTGATTCCAATAAATCCTGACCTATCAAAATACAACTGCTTCTAAGATTAGCCCTCACAGTGACAAAATACAAACAAGAAAAGCTAAAGACAGACTTCATTAACCACAACCTGTTAATTAATCAAAAGTCCTTCCCACTCAGACCTTTTTCTCCAATTCGACTGTTCCCATGGAAAGCTACGGGGATGCTGACTCAGAAATGCACCCCAATTCGTGCACGTCCGGGCTGAGAACAGCTCTGATGTGATGCAGAGAGGGCTTCCGCTTCCAGCCAGGACAGAGTACCAAGCAGTTACCCTCCTGCCGCCTGAAACTAAAAACCCAGAGGAAATGTGGGCAACAAGGGTTTTCAGACACTGGACAGCAGGCCGCATAGGATGGTGACCCCTGCAAGGGGGTAACGCCCAAGGGGTGTCTCCTATGACTGCCCTGGCACACCACCTAGAAGTTCCAGCCAGCAACAGGGAGGAGGGAGTGAGGGGCAGCATCCCTGAACAGACAGAGCTCAGAGTCAGAGGAGATGAAGGCAGCAAGCAATCAGAATACCACAGAGGAGAGGGCTGCCCACAACCGTGCACTTGTGTGAGGTGACCACCCAGGCTAGACAGACACCCACCAGTAACGGGCAGAGGGAACAATCCCCTGGGCTCACTCAGGACCATAAACGGTTCACTGTTACCAGAGTGACCCCACCAGCCAGAGTGGAAGAGCCTGTAATTCCCGGGGACATGAGGCCGAGTACTCAGGAGTGGACAAAGCTGGCCAGAGTTAAAGGCTGCCCTAGCCTGACTGGTGAAGCCTAACAACAAGCCTCAGAAGGAGCAAGTGACTGAACTGTGACCCAGCAAACGCGCAAAAACATTTATGGGGACACAGGAAGGACCAGCACCCAACAAGGTGAAAGTTATCACGTGGCATCAAAGACAACGAGGCTAGCTAGCCAAGGAGCAGGAAAACAGGGCTCTAGCACAGAAAAGGACAAAGTCAATAGAAATGTCACAATGACAGAACTAGTGAACAAGGAGGGCCGTATCCTGTACGTTCCAGAAGGCAGAGCAACAACTGAGCACGTCAGGTAAGCACATGGAAGATGTTTAAAAATACCCAAACCGAATTTCTGAAAAAGACTACACCAGATGGGCCTGAGGACAGACAAGACAAAAGAAAAAATTAGGGAACTTGAAGAGGTAAGTAAGAAAAACCATTTGAAATGAAACTAAGAAAAAACAAAAACGAACCAGAGCAACAGCAATATGTCCTCATGGGCACGGAGCACAGGAAAAAAACTTCGCCAACGAGACCAAAGCGCAGCAGCAGCAAACTTAACTGGTGGTAAAGAGAAATCGTGAAGGCAGCCAGAGGAAGACAAGACGCACGGACACTAAGGAGCAAAGGTGAGAATGACAGCCGGCTGGCTGGAGAGGACGCAAGCGAGAAGGAGCAGAGTGGCTGTGCCACCTGGAGGAGAGCAGCCAACCTTGAATTCTATACCCAGCAAGACAAAGGCAAAGCAACAGCTTTCTCAGGCATGCATATGCCATGAGAATTCACCGTCCACAATGCTGCACTACAAGACATGTTTAAGGAGGAAGGAAAACAATACCCAGGGAGAACGTGGACAAACAAAAAGGAAGAAAAGAGCACCCCAAAATGGTAAATACACATGAGTAACTAAAAACCCACTTTTCTTTAAAAACAACTCACCAAAAAAAAAGCCAATAATGCACCGTGTGCTTTATTAAATAGAAGTAAAACGTAAGATAACGTCACAAAGCCTGGAGGAGAAAATGGCAGTGCACTGCTGTAAGGCTCTCATACTACTTGGGAACTGGTATAATGAAGTCACTGGGAGATAGACTGTGATAAATCAAATAACACCTCGAGACAAACAAACCTGGAAATACAACACACCAAAATTTATGAGATGCAGCAAAAGCAATCTAAGGGGAAAGTTCACAGAAATAAATGCCTACATCAAGAAACAAGAAAAATCTCCAATAAACAACCCAAGTTTACACCTCAAGGAACTAAAATAGAAACTAGTTACGTAGACTAGATATAGCTAGTAAGGCACAAATCATAAAAAAAACTACGCAATGCAAAATCAAGCAGATAAACAGGGACTTCCCTGGCAGTCCAGTGGTTAAGACTTCGCCTTCCAGGGACTCCCCTGCTGGCTCCGTGGTTAAGAATCCACCTGCCAACGCCGGGGACACAGATTTGATTGCTGGTCTGAGAAGATCCCACAAGCCGCGGAGCAACTAAGCCCGCGTGCTGCAACTACTGAAGCCTGCGCACCTAGAGCCTGTGCTCTGCAACAAGAGAAGCCACCACAATAAGCCCACACACCACAATGAAGAGTAGCCCCCACTTGCCACAACTAGAGAAAAGCCCACGCGCAGCAACGAAGACCCAACACAGCCAAAAATAAATTTAAAAACACCTAAAAATTTTAAAATGTTTTAAAAACAGACTTCACCTTCCAAATCGGGGGTGTGGGTTTGATCCCTGGTCAGGGAGCTAAAATCCCACATGCCTCGCAGCCAAAAAACCAAAACATAAAACAGAAACGATACAGTAACAAATTCAATGAAGACTTTAGAAATGGTCCATATCAAAAAGAAAAAAGCAATCAGGTACAAGGAATCCAAGAAGAAACAGGACATATACAAAACACAGAGCAAGAGCACAGATTTAAACCCTACCATACCAGTGCTTCCGTTAAGTGCAAACGTTCCCAGAGGACAAAGACGTGAGGATTGGGATATACAAAAAGCCTGAGGCACAGGAGCCATGGCTTCTGGCTGTGACCTCCTCTGAACTCAGTGGGTCAACGTGAACAAGTGCTCTCCTCTCTCTGGACCTCAGTGTACCCAACTGTGAGATGGTGAGGGGGATACATGCTCCCTAGGATCCCTGCAGACTTTGACATTTTCACTTCTGCCTGAAGAATGCCCCGATCTGTCCAAAGCATCCCATACAGGGCCAGAGCCTCTGCTGAGATGGATACAGATGTCAGTTCGCATATCAGAGACGAAGCTTTGCCTTCTTCCCTCTCCTCAATGAGAGGGCTGAGCTAATCATGGGGTCATTTGACCTTTCCATCAAACATTATCCTTATAAGGGCATCACTTCCGATGACAGATAAACCTAAGTGAGAGCAGATACCACAAAAAGCTCCCATGTTCCTGTCTGTGCCCTTTCCCTGCTTCCCATCCCCTACTATCAAGCTCCTCACAGAAGCCTTTGTCTGCTCATCCACTTCCAGAGCCTTGCCCCGCTGCGGGGCCTTCCTAGGTCCTGTTGCTCTGGTCCAGAGCTGAGCTCCGAGGGCCAGGCAAACTAATCACGCAGCCCTTGGCCTAAATGTCACTTCCTCAGCGACGACTGCTGAACCTACTTCCCAAATCTAAATCAGGCCTTCCTACCACACACTGATGGCACACTGTAACCTTCAATATACTTATCATAACACATTATGTATTTATTTCTTAAGCGATCTTCCACCAATGTAAGATCTATGATGTCAATACCCTTGTATCTGTTTGCTTTGGCTTTACAATCAGTGCCTGATTCTAAATAAGTGAGTGAATAGGTTAGGGCTTAATAGTGTTCTACACCCTTTGGAATGCTTCTTCTGGGTCCTGTCTGCTCATTCCCTAATCCCTTCACTAACACTTAATTGGGGAACAAGGACCTGAGCCAAGGAATGACCTGGGCAGCCAGGATGACACAGATGCCAAACCTCTGCCTGGAATCCCTGCAACTTGCTGCCGCTGAGCGGTACCTCGCCTACTTCTCTCCCGAGGGTCACTCCCCACAGGCCCCCAGCAGGCCAGGGCAGTAATTACGGCTTCTGATAAGACTATTTCACTACCTAGTTCCAAGACAACAGGATCATTCTTAAATGTTCCTCAGAAGGCTTCTGAACTGTATTACTTTCCTCCTGCTCCCGTGACCAATATATCAGTTGATATATTTAAAAAAAAATTTTTTAATTAACTTTATTTTTTTTTAATTTTTGGTCACGTGGCTTGTGGGATCTTAGTTCCCCAACCAGGGATCAAACCCACGCCCCCGGCAGTGAAAGCGGTGGAGTCCTAACCACTGGACCGCCAGGGAAGTCCCCAGTTGATTCATTTTTAAGCCACTGTCCTGTTCCAATTCTCAAACTATATACTTTAGATGGTAGACGATACATGGAGACCAACTCTTCACTTACCGTTAAGGGAATAAACCTCATCATGCCAGCTTCAAGTTTTGTACTGGCTAAAAGATAGTTTGTTCAAGAGAAGTTGGAAGCACAGCAGGGACATGTAGACTGTAGCTTTTACATACCTTCTCTGAGCAGCGTTCTACAAGCTGTCTACTCTGCCTGCCATCCACTCTCAACCAGGAAACAAGGCTTACTACCCACCACTGGCTGGGTCCCCCACCTTGGAGTTTTGGTTCTTGTTTGTTTTCCCCCAACCAGAAACAAGAACCAATACAATTAACAGCGAGTATGAAGTTTCTAAACTCTTAGATTTATTATATTTTAATGCCGAATCAAGGCACAATGACAGAAAGTCAAAGGGAGTGTACCTTTCCGTATTTGCTGAAAAGGTTCTTCAGATCTGTCGCTCGAGTTGTGGAAGACAGTCCACTGACCCACAGATTCCTTCCAGAACTACTGCTGATTCGACCTGAAGCAGGAGGGAGATGATTATGCTTTACCTCAAGACCTAACAGTAAGCTCGACCACTCCTCCTAAGATGTAGCCCTCTCTTAAACCCTGATTAAATCCAGTCTCGACTCCTCTAAGTCAAGAATTTAATTACCGCCAACAAACTGGACAGAAGACGAAAAATCTGGATCACAGACACTGAGTTTTCTTACTCGAGGAATCATCACGTCTTGTCAGTTACAAACTGAAATGGCTTCAATGATCAGCTCTCAACCAAGATAGCATTTTCTAAAATTCTATTATTCCATAGGTGGACCTGTCCTGTAATAGGACTTTAACTATTCCATAAGCAATAATCACAACAAAGGCATAAAATACAGAAGCTCATCAACATTTAAAACTAGTCTCTCAAGATACCATTAGATGATTAATTCCAGTAATCCATAATAAAACCAACTACTGTATCCAAACTGTGGATACTTGCAGGCCCCTCCCTCCCAAAATAAGGGATCCGTAGATGGCTCCCTGCCATGTAAATTAAATCATACCTTTTTCATCTTTAATGATTGGCTTTATATCTTTTTCTTCCTTAAAAGAGCTAGAGACAAAAGTTAATGTTACTCATACAGGAATAAAATGAAAGACAACTAAATCAAAGTATGATATGTGCTAAAACTGAATACCTACCAGAAAATTAGTCTGAAATAAAATTTTAACAGCACCTTTACAAGCTTATATTGGAAATCTGACCCCCCAAATACAATGGCAGATTCTTAAAAGTCAATTCGATTTAGCTGAAGATAACACTTAACAATTTAAGAGCACAACCAGAGTAGGTTGAGAAAAACAAAAGGAATTGAAATCACCCATTAAAAATACACAAAGAGAAATAAAACTTTAGAAGTAAACTACAATTGCATCAGTCTGGCTGGCCAATTGCAGAAACAACAGCTTATGTGTGTCATTAAACGACCAATGAAAAGGAGATAGCGTCTGGTCTAAAACTGAGAAAAAACAAACCTCATTTTCTGATCAGCGCCCTCACTGGCTGAGGACTCTTTAGGAGCCGGAGGGACTTCATTACAAGCTTCAAAAGCAAACTTCTTCACGTCTTCTTTGCTATCCCTGGGGTCTGGGCTTGAGGCTTCCGGGGGCGCTTCCGAGGCCTCCTCGCTACAGGCTTCCGTGTGCTCTGAGGCTTTACTACTCTGCTCAACTGGCTTCTCTAGCCCTACAGGCTCACAGTCCGTCCTCTCGCCATCGCCTGTCTGCTCCACGGGCTCCCTTTTCACTACCGCTAACAGGGTGTCTGCCTTGCTCGACTGAGCTTGTGCTGTTGACTCGCTGGCCAAATCTAAATCACCCTCCTCCGGATGGGCGCTGTCAAAAAGGTCCTCTTCCTCCGCAAGCTTTCTGTCTGGCCCCACGCTACTTGTTTCCTGTGCAAATGGCTGCTCCAGCTCGGAACCTTCTTCTTTTACTGGCTCAGATTTACAAGTTTCCCCCAAAATGTCGAGTATTTTCTCATTTTCTACGGATTTAACAGGAATAGAATGGCACAAGGTTTAATTACCAGGGAAATAAAGCAATCACAAATGTGGAACTGGCACGGCTGCCACACTAACACGAAGAGAACTGCTAGCTACACAGAGATTGGAAAACCCGCGGGTACACAAAGTTACACTGGTTACACTACCTGCGCTCCAACCGCCTGCGAGAGCAAGCCTCTACGCTACATGGAAGAGAAAAGGCCCCACAGGTTTAAACACCTACAACCGTGTGGCTGCTTCTCGACAGTCTTCATGCTTCTGTTCAAGTCTGGGTCTTCGACTTATTTTTCCAATGTCCAAGGTGTTCAATCGAACGCAACCACCATTCAAGGACAGCTCAATTTCCAAATTTCTTTGAAATTCTTTGAACGGAACAGTCCAACAGGAAAACCAGAAACTTCCGCCGGCAGGAGATAAACGCAGTCCGGAAGGGGAACAACACGTTGGAAATTTTCATGAAGAAAACTGTTTCCTCTTCTGGAATCCAGTCACTTCTCAGGCTATAAGTGCCCTGACCACCGCTTTATCCTGCCTTAACTGCATTAATCAAAATGACTGCAGCAAATATCACAAGATCTGTTTCATGTGTAGAAACACATGGAAGAATCGTGGGGTTGGGGGGAATTACTTAAATGCCACTGTACGTGGTTAGAGAGATGAAAGTAATCACTACATCTCACCAAATGTATTTGACCTCCAGAAACCAGAACGGTACTTCCACAGATCTGGTGATATGAATGGGTTTCCAATCTCTGATCCTTGTACGATCTGGATTGTCCACCATTAAAATAATTTACAACACCATAAACAACTTAAAATATATAGACAGCTTAAAAAATACAGTGGGAAAACTTTCAAACCATAACTGTTGTGTCTCTCTTATCAGTACCTGGCTCCAATAGAGGTTCTTCAATATCCTATTGAAAAGGAAAGACAAAGAAAATCCACAAAGCACTTTAAAAATCGGACAGATTCCCCTAGCAGATACAACTTTCAATCAAGTATGAATAAATGCTTGTTCCAAACAAGTTTCTCCACTCAAAACAAAGTATTCCATTCTACAATAATTCAATGACAAGTTCACTGTGTTGGTTTCTCCCCAGCAAAAGCAGACAGGTAGCAATAATATTAGCCCATCCCATTCCCCCCTTGGAGTTGGGCTCTGCAGCTGGCAACGACTCCCATGGTCCGGGCAGAGGTCACACACATGGCCGCTGCTTTACACATCACACCGGATTTGAAAAAAATGTATTTCTCCCAACGCAGAACTGTATCAACGAAAGACTTCTCCACCCTGCTGAACACCTCTCCCTAACTCCCCCTGGACAGAAGACAAAGGCTCCTGGACACTGGCAGTCAGACCCACCTGTCTCTGCAGCCCCACCCCTGCCCTGCGTTCTCCATCCCTACAACGCACCACCCCCTCCTGCCCCAGAGTCTTCTTCCCCTTCACCTGGCTACCTCGACTGGCCTGTCAGACCTCAATTTGAACACAAAGGACTTCCTCTGGGAAGCCCTCTCATGGTTTTGTAACTCAATCACCCAAACTTCTACTTTCTAGTTACACTCACTGGTCATAAACACCACGCCCACTAGGCTGCAAACCCTGACACTGACAATTTGGCTCAACCTCTTATCTCCAGCACCCAGCTCAGGACCGATGCTCAATGAATTGTTCACACACCCACACCCACACTCTTTTCCACTATGGAAAATTAACCACTCATGTCAGCTTTCCAGCCACAGAACCAGGTAGTAACCTACCGGAGGCACTTTGAAGTCCAATGATGAAGCATCCAAAGTGTTCTCAAAGCCCTCCCCGTCTACCTGAAACACAAAATGCAAGACTACTTTGTGGAGACAGAATTATGAATGCCAAGGCCTACACCTCACCAGTTTCCAGGCCACCTACACATCTATTTCCTGCACAATGCCTACCGCCATCTGCAAGCCCACTGCTGAATCACAGCAGCCCCCCTTACCCACAAGGGATATGCTCCCAAAGCCCCAGTAGATGTCTAAAACTTCAGCCAGCGCCAGACCCCACATACACTGTGTTTTTTCCTACACTGGCAGGCAGGTAACATATATAGCATGGATAACTGGACAAAGGGATAATTCCCGTCCCGGCAGGATGGCGCAAGGTTTCGCACGCTACTCAGAACGGTATGCGATTAAAAACTTAGGAATTGTTTATTTCATTTAATATTTTTAGACCCGGTTGACTGTGGGTAACTGAAACCTCAGAAAGCAAATCCATGGGTAAGTGGGGGGGGGGGGGCTACAGTATTCAGTTTATCACCTGCCTCCCGGCCCTCAGGCCCACTCCAGGACTAGGTGGTACCAGCAACTCTGACAGAGGCTCACAGAGGGCTGGCGCTCTGTCCACACTGGCCAAATGAATGAACGAGCAAATTCATTTCCCAGGCAGTTTCCACACACTGGTGGTCAGCATACACCACCCAGCCACAGAATTTCCAAAGCTGAACTCAAAAGGAAAATGAAGTTTTGCACTCCTCCGATTTCACTTGGTAGTGATGCTTTTCAAATAACAATAGGGAATTCCCTGGCAGTCCAGTGGTTAGGACTCCACACTTTCAGTGCCAAGGGCACGGGTTTGATCCCTGGTCAGGGAACTAAGATCCCGCAAACCACGCAGCTTGGCCAAAAAAAAAAAAAAAGAAAAAGATAAAATAACAATAACTGGGCACTTTCTTCTAGAGTACTTTGTATAAAACAAACATTTAACTTGACTGTTTTCTCTTTTTATTATCTACTATACAAAAAAAATCTGGTATCCTAAAGGTTATTAAGTTAGAAAACCTTTTAACTTTTTAAGTGAAATATAAAAATACTCCTCCTCACGTACTTTCCTCTTTTTCTGGGTTTGGATGTTTCCATTAACCAAGAAGTTAGAAGCCAAGTCCATTCTATGGAAATAATTCACACACAACAGAATCTCACTGAGAGGACAAATCAAAGCTCACTGCCTAGCCTAGGCTGAGCTGTGGTGATAACGGTGAAATTTGTGACTTTTGACCTTTAAGGTTTAAAGTTCAGTCCTACAAGGGCACTTTTCCTTCCAATTTAAAGCTAGAATGCCTTAAATAAAACCAAACTAAGATGGCTGGGCACGCCAAGGTGGTGAGATTAAACTGGCAATAAGTTCTAGGAGGGCTACGAGAGAGCTCTATGGCAACAGATGACAAGTGAGAAGCTGGGAAAGCGACACCGGCAACAGAATTAAAGCCCTCCCTTATACACAAGAAGTTAATAGTGGATTCCTTTAATTGGAGGGGTTATTCTGGGGGGACAAATACTTTTCTTCACTGTATTTCACATCTTTTAATATAACTGTCTAAATTTATATATGGAATACATCTTTAAAATATCAACAGGATTATCTGGATGGCGAGATTATGAACTGGTTTTTTCTTACCTTTCTATAGTTTTTTTTAAACCTTTTTTCTTTTTAAGGAAAATACTTTTTATCAACAGTGTCAACCTCTCGTTCTATAACTTATGCTAAGAGAAGTGTCTCCTACCCAATTATAAAAATATCCTCCAACATACAGAAAAGTTATCCGTTAATTAACATCTGACCTATGTGGAGTTTAAATGGATATAATTTACCTCAAGGTTTAGACACCGAATTAAGTGTTTGTTTATGGTGACTGGTGATTTAGCTGCGTGCTCTGGCTCTGACAAAGAGCACATAAGCAGCGAGGAGCCCCAGGGCTGCAGCGCGCTGTACTGCATCTGCGTTACCTACAGAGTGTCCTGTGAACTGAGCTGGGAGCTCCCTCAGCTGCACAGCCACGTAGTCTTTGCTCTCGCATAGGGACTCGAGAATGCTGTCAGCGCCATCCTCCCCGAAGTCTGGAGCACCGCTATTCTCGACTTCGGTTTCTTCTAACACGTTAACGTCCATCATGTCAATATTCTGCAAACTCTCCAAACTTGCTTCCATGTCCTCCTGTAATGAGGAACGAAAGGTGTCAGCGACCAGGTGGACCAGAATGCGGAGCTCCTGCCGCCATCTCGGCTGTGATGCCACATACCTGCCCGTCTCTGGAATCTTCTTCCAGGCCATTGTCTTCTGTGCCTTCCTCCTCCGTCTTTTGTCCTAATTACAGAATAATTTTTCAATCAGACAACATTCAGGTTCTGGCCTCATAATTAGTTTATGCAGGATGACACAGCTCAATCTTGGTGAGAACATGTTATAGGGAAGCTAAATGTGCCTGTTCTTCTATCATGTATAGTTCTGTCTCAACTGGAACATAAAAATCTAGGATTTCTGTAACACTATCAAAGTATTTTGACTTTGCACAAAATATTCAAAAGCTTCAAAAGATTTCAAAACCACTCCAAACTAAGACTAACATCCCTAAAGAAAAATGAGCAAAGGATAAACATAGGCATTTCCCAATGAGTAAATTAAAAAATGTAATGTCCATATAGCACCCAAAGAACTGCAACCTAAGAGAGCGAGCCCAACGACGGACCTGCTGGTTCCCCTTCACTCCACCCACTGTAAGCAGGCCCCCTGCCTTCCGTCATTCTTCAGCCCAGGAACTCTTTTTTTGCTTAAGGCAAAAAGGCAAAGGCTACCATAAAGTCAATTTTCACCCTGAGTTCTGTGAACGCAAAGGGACTATTGAGAGTTATGTTAGGTATTCTTAATGGGGCTGGAAGGGAAGGAGAGTGGAAACTTCTAGACTCAGAAAGGTAAAATCTTTGGGCTCCCTATGTAACAACAGCCTTAAAAATATACATACCCTTATCCTGGAATTCCCCTTAGGATGTGCACTAAAATGTCTGACAAGGAATTCAAAACAAAGGTTACTTATTCTATGGAGTGCATACAGACTAAATATCCCAAAGGGAAGCAAATTATGGCATGTTATGCTCAAATGTGGGATGCCAGTATGGGGAGTCAGGGCGGGCGTGGGCTGTAGTGCGGCGATGTTTGAAGACATTTTGGTGTTATGACTGGCAGTGCTACTAGCATGTAGTGGACAGTGGCCAGGGATGCTGTGCAGCACACGGTAACACACAGGACAGCACCCTACCACAAAGTACTCAATTCAAATTGCCAACAGTGCCGAGTCTGCAAAACCCTGTGGCATACCACACACTTTGCAACTTGAAAAAGAAAAAATTATGCCTTTAAAGACCATTTAATGATATGGAAAAATGTCCACAAAGTTACCACATAGATCTACTCATTAAAATGCACGTGGATATTTTATACACGCAAGTGTGAAGACGCAGTGGTAGAACATACAAATGGATATGGCTAAAGCAATCCATCAACTGCAGTTAAAACACTGAGCAGCTAAGAGCTACTTTCATTTTCACTTATATAATTTTTTAAAAAGAGAAAATTAAACGCAAGAAACCTCAATCTTTATTTTATTGAAGTTTAGTTGATTTATTGATTTTGCTGTAACAGCAAAGTGATTCAGTTATACATATACCTTCTTTTTCATATTCTTTTCCATTATGGTTTATCACAGGACATTGCATACAGCTCCCTGGGCTATACGTTAGGACCTGTTGTTCATCCATCCTGTATATAATACACTGCATCTGTTAACCCCAAACTCCCATTCCATCCCTCCCCTAACCTCCCCCGCCCCCCAACCACAAGTCTGTTCTCTCTGTGAGTCTGAAGAAACCTCAATCTTTGATTAAAGATGCCAACTGCAATGTCTACACTTGTTATCTCGTTTGCCATTATCAGTGATTACTCAAAAAATATAGTTTTATTACACGTTGGGCACCGTGCTCTTCGCATTATTTAATACTCCCCACAATGCTAGCAGGTTTATTATCTGAATTTGATGCAAGAATTTCGCTCTGCTCCAAAGCTGCGACTCAAAAACTCAGCTGTACCACCTCCCATTATATCTAAACCCTGAATATCCTTTTAAAATACGCTGTTTAAAAATGTTTGATAATTGCACCCAATTTCTAGGCCTCAAATAGTAGTCTGCAGTACCCACAAAGAATGTAAATAGAAGAGAGGCAGCCCAAAAAGCCTCACCAAAAAGCACCCTAAGTGGGAGTGACAATGAGACAAATGCTGGGCAGACAGGCTACACCCAAATCCCAAGGGCCTGCTCGTGGCTGACTAAAAGCTGAAGGGTGGAGGGGAACGGGACAGCAGACAGGCACAGACACCAGAAAATCAAATTTTAACCCCAAATGTAACCTAATTCAAAATTTTAATCTTTCAAAACGCACCCACAGTTTTCAGCAATTTTGCGCATTTAGATGAGCTGAGTAAAGGACCCCTGTTCCTACTTACAATGAAACTTAAAAAGTTCAGCTACTTTTCACTTTTGAAAGGCAGTGGTTACTCATGAATTCTCAGATTTAGTCCAACTTTGTGGCAGACTCTGGAAACCAACTGGTTGATTCCTATTAATCTCAAGGACCTAATTTCAACCAGGCCACCATGAGGACCTATCACTTCATATAATTAACCATGTGCCCACACGCCTCCAAAGGACACACCAACTCTACAATTTGCAGGAGCTATCCTCTGCCCCAGGACCTCACCCACCTGCTTCTTCCTTGAAGGGGAAGGGACCAGTGCCTTTTAAATCCGAAATCCCAGCAACAGCTACCTGTACTGGTACAAACACTCTCTTTACACCAATGGAAGTAACTATTATCGAGGCTTTTCTGACAAAATGCTAACTCCAAGTAGCTTTGATTTGACTTATGCTTTAACCCAGACATTCAGACGTCTATTTGAAGCACTCAGCTCAGGTTTAGTTTTTCTAATGATTCAAAGATCCCCATAGAAGCCAAGAACGTTTTGATTAGTAGGGCTTGAACCTCACGGTTTTAAATGAGCATCTACACAAAAAAAGTTCTAAACGATTATCAAGTTGTGTCAACTATTCAAAACCAAACTTTCAGATCACTGGTAACTTGATGGCAAAGTACAAAGAGGTATTTGTATGTTTCCTGCTACAGACCCATCCCTCACGATCTGTATTTGTTTGGACGGTCAGTGTTTATAGCTGAAATACGGACAGTTTCACAAGCAGTAAACACACACCAATGTTTTAGACTTCAATTCCTTATGTAACCTAACTCAAAAATTTAACTTTTCAAAACACGTGCACAAGATTTAAACAGTTAGATGAGTTCTGGAAAAGTTGTTCTGCTAAAACAGCTGTTAAAAACATAAACTGAAGTTGTTGAAAATGCTACAAGGTCATTTCATTTTACTTTCTAAGCAGCTGTTTCCCATTGCCTGAATTGAGCACTTCTTTAGATGAATGGGACACATACAGCTGTGAGAATTTTTGTGCAGCAACCTTCAAGAAAATAAGCCTGTCATGTGGGAGTTTCAAATTACACTGTCCTTACAACAATAAAATCCGATAATGAGAGCGACAGCTAATGAGGTTCTGAAGTTTTATGGAATTAAATCCTCCCCAAAGTAAGTGCTATCAACCATAGAAAATGGAGCACTGATGTATGTTACACCATGGATAAACCTTAAAAACATTATGCTCGGTGAAAGATACCAGACACAAGAAGCCACATGTTATATGATTCTATTTATATGAAATGTCCAGAATAGGCAAATCCTTAGAGAAAAAACCTCAATTAGATATTGCCGGGGAGGGGGGGGGCGGGCGGCGGACATGGGAACTGACTGCTAATGGGCATGGGGGATTTCTCTTGGGGTGATGAAAATATTTTAGAATTAGAGAGTGGTGATGGTTGCATACCCTTGTAAATATACTGAAAAGCACAGCATTATACACTTTAAATAATATGAGAATTTTACAGTATGTGAATTATATCTTGATTAAAAAAAAAAATAAGTGTTAAAATGGGCTGGGTGCAAATACTCCGACAATCTATTCTGGACCCCAGAGAAGTTGGGTTCTGTTGGATCTCTGGTTGGTGTCATTTTCCTTGGTTTAAGGCGTAGTTTTTTGAACTAGGAAGGAAGCCAAGCAGGTGCATTTGGTTGCTCAGACCAGTTGGGGCAGCTTCCAGAGAGTGCCTTACTCTAGTTCTTTTTTAATCCCAACGACAAGAACCATGAGGTTTTCAGTACGTATTTTAATTTTACCTGGCACCTACAAATCTCTTTACTCCTCCCCAGCACCCTGACATCCTTACACATTAGGTGGTGGAAAAGCAAGCCTAACTGTTAGACGGAGAATAATAAGGGCCGCTCTCCCGACCTGGAGGGCAGGAAGAATGCTAAACCACCAGTCCTCTACGGAAGTCCTCTCAAGGCAGAGGCCTCAAGCAGCAACAAGTTCAAGCGGATACCTTTAACGCATTTCTTTGTCGTCCTCTTGCTTGTGGCTTCCAACGCGACGCCAATTTCATCAGGATCTTGACCTTCTTCCTTAACCGCCTATTGGGAAGAGACAAATTTTACAACGTGGCTAAGAGCTGCAGGACAGACACTGTTCTTCCTAGGTAACAACTTCCCAGCGAACAAGCGCAAACCTTTTCTGGCAAAGAGCAACTCTGGTTCTGGTTATGTGGGCTGCCAGCCCCAAAGCCACAGGAAGAACCCAGCGACACTCGGTTCTCTCCGCAGAGGCCCCCCCCACCCAAAAGACAAAGAGATGTGTGAGATGGGGCTCCACAGAGTCTGTGACGAGTCCCGAAATGGTCCCTAACCTCCAAACTACCTCCACTTTAAGTCAACGATGCAACACACAAGAGAGGCTGCACTTGGTCTGGCACGGGCAGAGAGGGCTGCGTGCTGTTCGACAGGCCACCTTTGACCTCGGCGGAGGAAGAACACTGAACGAACTGGGTAGAGGGCAGATGGTGGTTCCAGGCGACAGTGCCTTTCGCGTGCTTGGGGACTCCGCGCTCAACTCACAAGGGCCCTACCCTCAAGAGCCTGTTCCCATCAAGGAGATGACATCTCCCCCCAACTCCCGGTACCCAACTCTGTGTTAAGTGCTACGAGGTGGGACAAGAAACAGAATGGTGCGACACAGGGAGTCACGGAGGTGGAACAACACTTAGGAAGGGTGGGCAGGGTGGCGACGTCTCAGACAGACCCAAAATGACAACAAAGCCCCAGCCAGATGGAGACCTGGGAGACGAGCAGCCAGGTGGAAGGCACGCTAAGAGCAAAGGTCCTGAGGCAAGAACAAGCACAGTCCCCCCGCCCTTCCTGGGAAACATCAAAGGCTCTTCAATCATCCGCTCCGCAGGGGACAAAACTGAGGCGCGGGGAGGGGACGGCACTTGTCCAAGGTCACACAGCCCCGGGAAGAGTCCAGGGGCCACCCTGCGGCTAAAACGGGCTTTCAGCGCACCGGAGGCGACCGACGGGAGGGAAAGGGGGAGGCAAAGCACAGCGAGGGGCGGTGACGGGCCAAGGTCACACAGCCGGAGTCCCAGGGGCCTGACAGCTCGGGCCGGGATCGGCCACGAGAGAAGCGGACCGGGGGCGCCCCGCCCGGGGGAGTGACGGTGACAGGCCCGCGCGGGGGCGTGCCCCGGCCTCAGGCGCCACCCCGGGGCCCCGGGCCGCCTCACCTTCTTGAGCCGCTCCATCAGGACGCTCTTGTTGCCGCCCGTGTCCAGGTTCCGCTTCTTCAGCTCCGCCCGCAAATCGATCACCCGCAAGTCACTGAGCCGCCGCGTCCCGACCTCTGAGGCGCCCGAGACGACAGCGGCTGTGCCAGAACCCGAGTCGCTGGACCCTGCCAGAGTCTCCGCCATCCCGGGTTTCCCGTCTCTGCCACCTATCCCACACACCGCCGGCGGCTGTAGCTTCTCTGAGCACAAAATGGCGCCGCCTGAGAGGAAAACGCACTCCCTTCCTCCCGCCCCGTTTTCCGGCCGCGCATGCGCGCCGCCCGGATCAGGGCTCTTAGCAGCAAGCAAGCTCGCGCGCCAACCAACCGCACGTGTCCAGCCACAACGCGCAGGCGCCGTAACCGCAGTACGCATGTGTCCAGGCAGTTCGCGGCGGGAGGCCGGCGAGACGACACGCGCCTGCGCGTATCCCCCCTCACCACACACACCGCTCCCTCCCGCCCAAGGCTCTCACCACGCATGGGCAGACGCGACCGGGAGCGTCGAACCCACGCCGTGTACGCCTGCGCAGAAGCGAGGCGCGCCGGGGCGGCTGGAGCGGTTTCTTCGCAAGCGGCGCCATTTTGTGCTGGGAGCTGAGATAAATCCGGCCCGGTTTTCTGTGAAGTGGGCGGCGGAGCCAGGGTCCCTGGAATGGCGGAGACTCTGTCAGGCCTAGGCGATTCGGGTGCGGCGGGCGCAGCGGCTCTGAGCTCCGCCTCGTCGGAGACCGGGACGCGGCGCCTCAGCGACTTGAGGGTGATCGATCTGCGGGCGGAGCTGAGGAAACGGAACCTGGACTCGAGCGGCAACAAGAGCGTTTTGATGGAGCGGCTTAAAAAGGTAGAGCCGGGGCTCTGGGGGTGGGCAGGAGATGGGTCGGGGGACCCTCGCGGCCGCGACGGGGGCCTTCTGGCGTCGGGGTCCGCCCCCGGCCCCGTTTGCGGCCTGCGCCGGGCCTGGCGCCCCGGGCTTCTCCCGGCTCCTCCCAGGCCCCGGCGGGAGCTTCGAGCCCCGCCGGGCCCAGCGCCGCATCGGGGCGAGAACAAGAAAAAGAAAATCTCGACGCGAACGGGGGAGGTTGGGGGTGACGGGTACATCGGCCGAGTGCTTGTGTTAGCCGCATCAGCTCCTGCTTTTCAAGGGCTTTCTTCGGCTGGTTGCATTCCGGCCTCTGAAAGTGGTCGCGGAACCCTGAAATCCTCGCTTCCTCCGCGGCGTTAGGGGACTCGGCCAAGGTCACTCGGCCGGGGTGAGGAGGTCGGGATTTGAACCGAGGCCGGCCGATTTTCTGAGCCCGTGTCGGCCGCGGGGGCGTCCTCTGGGAAGAGAGATGCTTCTTGATCCGTTAGGGCCCAGAACCCTTCAATAGGGGATTAATTTTTAAAGTAATCATATCGAGGGAATACTCAAAAGGCGGGGGGGAATGGGGAAACGGCTTAGGGATTTGCCAGTACGGGCTTGGGGATTTAGCCTGGAGGGAAAAGTGCTATTTGTAATAACCACCAGAAATGAAACAGACTTGGGGAGGTTCTAAAGGCTCCGTCAGATCTGCATGATCTTGAGCGTGGAAGACATTTAATCCCTTCTGGGCCTATTTCTCCTTGTGTCCAGTAGAAGAAAATAATAGTGTTTTCGCGTTAGGATTAAGTAAAATGGCATGAAACGGGCTTGGCGTGTTGCCCAGCGCATGTAAACACTCGAGGTGCGATCGCTGTCACGTTTCACTTTTTTCTCTGTGCCACCGCTTGGTATTTGCAAACAGGGGGTTTTAACCCCCTACCTCGAGGGTTCTGCGAAGAGCAGGGAGTTAAGTAAGTGTTTGTGCCCTTCTGCTTCCCCTGTGCTTGCCTTGTCCTGGTGGCTTCTTTCTTTTTGCCGCCTAGCGACTCTTGTATGGGGACTTCTCCTGTGTACTCGCTAAGCCTTGTTATCTATCCCCCAGCCCCGAGACAGTGCGGTTTGTCACTCATTCTACTCTCCGGCCTCCCTAACAACAGAGGATCAGAGTTTTACTTATTAATTGCTGTTTAGAGGAAGTAAGGATTATTTCCTATTACCTGGATGAGGAAACTCAGGCTTGAGAGTAGTGAGTTATTTGCTCCGAGTCAGTTGGGCCTTTCTAACTTGAGTCTGTTTTCTTTCACTATGGTTACTAACTTCCTTGACCCAGACGGGGCAGGCGGTTCATCCACTGAGATGTTTACCTGGAGAAGATGCAAGGAGGGTGAGGGTTGGCACCGGGGGACATGTGATCCATGTTGTTAGTAGCCACAAGGCCTCCTATCAACAAAGTCAAATTGCGGGGCTTTAGCCTTTATTCCCCCAGATAGTCCACAAGCCTGCAATGCTGATAGGATGGTATTGAACCTTCCCGTCAGGCGGGGGTTGAGACTGGTGTGATCTTCCATCACTAACGTCTCTGAGGGGACAAACCCATCCCTTCTTCCTTCTTTTCAGTTTCTTAGCGATGTGCTCAAAATACATAAATACCATTAGCATATATACCCATCTGCTACCCTGCCCAAGCAAGTCTGGAAGTACTGATGTTCTTCTCTTGTACTTCCGTTATCTAGTTTTTTTTTTTTTTTAGGAAGGGCAAAGGAGGGAAAGGTGGAAGCAAAACACAAAGTGTAATTTGGCAAGGTCTGTAAGGATGACTCGTAGCCTACGGTCCCCCCTAGGGATGACCCTGTGAACACTACACCTAGAGGAGACACACTGAGGGGCAAACTGGTACACCTTCTGTCTGGGGTAGTTTTTGGATTCTCCTGGTGATGTTCCAGAATCTTCTGTCTCCAGGAAGAGAGTGAAAGACTTTATGTTTGTGCATTCCTTGATGCCAGGGCATAACTCCAATTCTTCCTTCTGGTTCTGGCTTCAGAGAGAAGGGAGAGGTTTCTTTGTTCCTGGTACAGGTTAGATGTGGAGCCTCCACGCTGCATTCTGAATTTAGACTTTTCCAAGCTAGGAAACTCCTCATAATCTTCGAGACTTCTGAAACTGTTTACAAATAAAACAACATTTGACATGGGTTTAAACAGAGTTTGAGAGTCCAGTAAAAACAGGGTTTTCAGTAAAACCTAACTGTGAAGCCCAGTGTCTATGGATATCAGCATTGACACGCTCAGTCCTGTTTGTTTTGTTGTTGTTGTTTTTTCTCCTGAGTGCCTCCTTGGTGCCTGGCACAGTGCAGAGCATAAGTGGGGGCTGCTCAAGTGAAGGACAGGCTCTTGGGATGGGGAGGCGGGACTTGCCAAGAGATCCTTATAATTCTGTATCCGATGAAGCAGGCCCCCTAGTGGTTGACGGCAAGGCCTCTGGAGTCAGTCAGAGATGATTGTGAAGGGATGAGGTAGTACGTGTCACATCCCATACCGTGCCACACACAGCAGGAACTCAGGCAGTGAGTGTTAGTATTCTGTACAGAGGGTGCCTAGTACAGGTGTGGCGTGGAGAGGGGTTCAGGGAGGGTCGAACAGCCCATTGTTGAGTGAAGTCATAGGTAACTAGAGAGTGTGCCTTTTCCTTTTTTGAGTTTTTTTGGGCCCAGGAATAGGATCAGTCAGATTTTGGTGATAATGTTAAAAATAACCCTAATGTTTGGTGAGTGTTTGCTTTACAAGGATAATACGAATTCTCATGACAGCTTTCCTGGGTAAGAACATTTATTAGCCCCATGTTCCAGAGTAAAAAATAAACTCACAGGGATTAAATAAGCCTGCCTGAGACCACACAGCTAAGATCTGGTAGAATCCGTCTAAATCCAGAGCCCTTGCTTGCTCTACATTGGTAGAGCTTTTTCTACGTTGGTAGAAAAAGAAAGAACGAATGAACAGGTGGGGAGAGGCCCTTTCCAGATCAGCACCCTGAAGCTTCTGTGAAAGTCAAATCTGTGTGCTGGGTGAACTTTTTGGGTGAACTTTTTTTACCTTCTTTCTAGGCAATTGAAGATGAGGGGGGTAATCCTGATGAAATTGAAATTACCTCTGAAGGAAATAAGAAGACATCAAAGAGATCCAGCAAAGGTATGGAGGATTTTATAAGCATAGCTAATGTTAGGAACGTTTTTCAAAACTGACTTCTTTTGCTAATGTGCTTGTGGACTGCCCTGTGAATCAGAAGGACCTTGAATGAAGGTTTGCATTTTCTTTCAAGATCCCTCCACTGTATTTTTGTTTCCATGGTTCTTGGGAATTCAGAGGATGGAAGAGGTACTTACACCTCTACTTATTTTCCTCTGTAGGTTTCTCAGCAGCCGTTGCTTATCCAGACTCTTAACCTTCTTTAAGTAGAGAGTGTTTAGAATTACTTGAGTCTCCTATTGACCTGACTTGTGCAAAATAACTTCCCTTTTAAATACTGCCTGGCCAAAACAGAGTTGTCACTTTTACAGACATTGCTTTCGAAAACTGCATACTGCATAAAAGCCAGATTCCACGTGGCATTAATGACCTTCACCATCTGCCCCAAATCTTCCCTTCCCTGCTTCCTCCCACACCACCTTCCTCTGTTACATATACCTTTAATCAGGTCCCAAACATGTGGTTTACTCTCTTGGCTCTCTGGGCCTTAGCTTATATGTTCTACCCACTCCTCTTCCCCATTTGTCTGCATTCAAGTCCTAGTTCATCAAGAGACAACTTCTGATCCCACCAACAGCAGGTCTTCTCTCCTTAGGTCCTCTGTGATGCCATGGCCTGAGTTTTAATGCTTACGTTTCATTCTGCCTTGTGTCACAATCAGGTTGTTGAGGACAGGGGCTGCGTCTTCCTTGTCTTTCTTCCTGCTTAGTATTTATTCATTGAGTTACTAATGGAATTCAGTGACATTCAACTACTGTTTTAAGAAAGAATTAGCTAAAACTGGGCATTTGGGCTGTCCTGAAAGTTCTCTTGGTAATTGGAGGTTTTATTGCTCAGGCCCCAAAACAAAACAAAATATTTTTACCTGGTCAGTGGTGAAGAATTGGGTGTGAAATGTCTGGCACCAATATCAACCATGCTCTGGGGTATATAAGCTCTGGGAGAACAGCAGTCAGTGACCTCACTTTGGAATGAAGTCACCTCTGTGGTCCACAGTTCATGGAGCATTTTTGGTTTTGCCCAAGTCAGTGTTTTTGCCAAGGCAAAGAGTGCTGAAAAATCAACAGAGAAAGACAGTTATAGACTGGGAAAAAGTAGAGCCTGTGGATATCCTTTTTGCTTTCTTTTTCTTTTTAACAGAAGAAGAAATGCTTGTGTTAAGGTCTTTGGAAATACAAATGTGCATTAAGTAAAGTGTTGAAATTCCTTTCCATTCAGGAGGCAACCCGTTATTAAAAGTGTGGGCATATTTTCCCAGACTTATCTATGTGTCTGCAGTCATCTAAAAATGCAGAAAGATGCGCACACACCTGTGTGCCTTTGTCTTTCCTTTAAAAAAATTGGTTCTACTACACACCATATTCTCTAATTTGTTTTTTTTCATTTAGCATGTTGAGGACATTTTTCGATAGTGCTGAAAATAAAAAAAACTCATTCTTTTAACAGCTGAGTAGTCCTTCATATGATTGTACCACAGTTGAGCTCGTCAGTCTTATTACTAGACGGTTGGGGTTTGTTCCAGTTTTCAGCACAGCCGTGAACCAGAGCTATCTCTGCTGAAGGAATATGTTTTTGTTAACTTATTGGAAGTAGAATTCCGGGGTCAAAAGATATGTGCATTTTATTTTAAAAATAGCTACTAACAAATAGCTCTCCAACAGGCTGTACTGGTTAATATCTGGCAGCATAGGGGGTGGGAGAGGGTGCCAATTTCTTTAAATTCTCAATGCTGAATATTATCTTTTTTTTAATGTTGTCTTATATATAGAAGAAAAGTATTTCATTGTATTTATTTGAATTTCTCCACAGGTAAAGTTTCCATTTACATTTCTTCACAGATTAGACAGTTTCTGATGATTGGCCATCTGTATTTTCTGAATTGCCTTTTCATGCCCTTTGCCCGTTTTTCTGCTGGGTTGTTGGTCTTATTGACTCTTGAGGGCTCTCTCTCTGTAAAATGTCACAGTTGCTTTTTCCCTGTCTCTCATTTGACTTAACTAGTTTGTGGTGTTTTGGTCTTTAAAGTTTCAATCTTTAACACAGGCAACGCAGTCATTTTATACGGGTTCTAGATTTTATGTTGTATTTTAAAAGGCTGTCCTTTGCTTTAAAATTATTATTTTTTAAATCATTCTGCATTTTGGAGTGGTATTTATGGTTTTATTTTGAGTTCATTTGGAGTTTATTTTTGCATATGATGTGAGATAATGAGGGATCAAAATATGGAACATTCCTATCAGACTCCTCGTGCCCTTGCCCAGTTATAGTCCCTGCCTGTCCCTCGAAGGGGGGGAGAATATGTGATTACTTTGACCATAGATTAGTTTTGCCTGTTCTAGAGCTTCAAGTGAAATAGACCCATTTAATACAAATTTTTTTATTTTGTTGGCAGCACCACACGGCTTGTGGGGTCTTAGTTCCCTGACCAGGGATTGAACCCGGGCCCTCAGCAGTGAGACCATGGAGTCCTAACCACTGGACTGCCAGGGAATTCCCAATACAAACTCTTTTGTGTCTGGTTTCTTATGCTTGGTGTGATTCTATTCTGGAGTTTTACAGTACATACTGATATTTAATAGGGCAAGTCTATAAGTTCTGAATTATTTACGACTATCTTATTAGATTTTATCATGATTTTAACTGAAAATAGTTTTTTCATCTCCCCTGTTTGAACAAACTCAAAATGGTTTGAAATCTGATTATTTTAATCAGAATCCTAGAAAGCACACCTCAAGTAATCTCAGCATCCCTCCAAAGTAGTTTCACACCAATATTTTGTTTAGCAGAATCTTTTAAAATAATTATCAGCAAAATAATTTAACTAGAAAAGCAAAGTCAGCATCTTTGCTTTTTAAGCTGTTGCCTGATTCTGTGTTGCTGGGTTGTCTTTGTTTCTTTTGATATAATTTCTTTCTTTTTTTTAGAATAACCATCAAATGCATTTTAATAATTGGCAAAATTTTGAACAGATACTTCACAAGAGAATATAAATAAATGGCCAGTGACCACATCAAAAAATGTTTGTCATTACCTATCAAAGAAAATAAAATTAAAATGACTAGAAATGCTAGAAAACAACTATTAAAATAGCAAAGATATAGAAAAACAAACTCCCATACACTGCTGTAGAGTATGTAAAATGATGCTATTTGGGGAAAAAAATTGGCACATACTTACAAAATTGAAACTTCAACTAAAATACAACCCAATTATTCCACTCCTGTTTCTTTAGCCAAAATAAATGAAAGCATAGATCCACACAAAAATTTGAAAATGAATGTACAACGTATCTTTTTTTTAGGAGACATAATTTCATACTTAGAAAAGATGCAAGAATAATACAAGGAATTCTCATATATCCTCATCCAGATTCCCCAAATGTTAGCATTTTATTACATTTGTTTTATCCTTTTCTTTCTCAGGACAGGTCAGGAGCCGGGAGAGAGAGAGAAAGAGAGAAAGGGGGGTGGAGAGGGAGAGAGAGAAAGAAAGAGAGAGAGAGAAAGAAAGAGAGAGATAAAATAAATGTAATATATATATATTTTTCCCCCTGAACTGTTTGAGAATAAGTTGCATGTATGTGCCCCTTTGCCCCTAGAGACCGCAGTATTTTCTAAAAGCAGGGACATTACGTGATCATACGTAATTACCAAAATCAAGAAATTAATGTTAATATACTGTAATCTAAGCTTAGACCTTATTTAGATTTAGCCATTTGTTCCAATAATGTTCTTCATAACTCAAAACAAGAAAAAATCGGGTCTTTTCATAGCCTTCAGTTGTCACGTCTTTTCAGTTTCCTTTAATCTGCAACAGTTCCTAAGACTTGCTTTGTATTTGTGACATTACCATTTTTTGAAGAGCATAGACCACTTATTTTGAAGCCTGTTTTTCAATTTAGGTTTTTTTGGTTTGTTTTGTTTTGTTTTTTTTTCCCCTCGTGATTAGGTTCAAATTATACACTTTTGTCAGAAATACCACCGGAAGTGTTATTTTTCTCAGTTAACCTCCTTAGAGGCACATCCTGACCATTTGTGTAAGTGACTTGAGGTGGTATTGGTTGGGTTTCTCCACTGGAAAGTTAACTGTTTTACTCTTTGTAATTGTATCTATGGGGAACATACTTTGTGACTTATAAATATCCGTTTCACCCTCCACTAGTGTCAGCATTCACTGAGTCTCGTCCAGTGGTGATTTTCTAAATTTATCATTCCATCTTTGGTAGTTGGTTTTCTGCCATAAGAGGTAGCTTGCCCTTCTCCCCCACTTATCAGTGTGAACTTAGAGATTCCTATTTTATTCAGTAGGTGATAAGTAAGCCTTTATGATTATTATTTTGATGTTCAGATTGTCCCAATGAGAGTCCTTCAGGCTGGCTCCTGTGTCTTTTTGACATGATCACTTCATTCTTTGAACACTTACTTTCTGGCACAAGACAGTGTTCCAGTGTCTGTTGCTTTCCCTGCCCCACACTGGGAATCAGGCATTTCTTCCAGGTGCCCTCCTTCCTTTTTGTGGAGTGTGCTGTTGTACTCTTTGCTACTGGGATGTCAACTCCTTGGCCAGTGCTGGGTCTGTAAGGTCTTTTGGTCTCAGTGTGCCTCATGAAATTAAATAATGGTAAAGCAATCTGAAATAAGCCAATGACAGCTTAAGAAATGAGAAAAAAATATGGGAATTCCCTGGCGGTCCAGTGGTTAGGACTCTGCGCTCTCACTGCCAAGGGCTGGGGTTCGATCCCTGGTCGGGGGACTAAGATCCCGCAAGCTGAACAACGTGGCCACAAAAAAATAAAGCTCTGGCTAATATGAACAGTGCACCTGAAAAACTCACTAGCTAGTTATAATTGTTCATCACTTGATTCTCTTGCGTTTTTGAGGTGGCATTGATAGATCATCCACAAGTCAAAGACTTAAGCAAGTTATTGCCAGAAGCCATTAAAAATAGATATACTGTTCTTAAATAGTAAGTAAAGCTAAAAGGAAATATTCTAGTAGCGTGACATGACTAATTTTGAGAAGGTTTTCCTAGATGTGGTGACTTGATATAAAGTTCTCAATTCCCCCCAAAGTAACCTAAAAGAAACTTTGAGATTTGTCTGTTCTAAAATTAATCAAAAAGAAAATACACAAGAATAGCTAAAATTGAAAAACAGTGTTGCATACTTGCTCTCATTTTAACGATAAGATATTGAAACAGAGTGGGGAGTTTAAGGATTTGCTCATTATAAAGGAAGCACTAAGGATTTTTCAGTAAACAATGTTGGAACAGTTGGCTATCTGGTGGTAGGGAAAATCTCTATTAACCTTCTTCTATGCAAAATAGAAATTCCAACTAGAATAGTATTTTTGTAATATAGTGGTAAGGAAGGCCTGAAATGAGACTTAAAAAACAGAAACTATAAAGAATAAATTTGGCTACTTGAAAATTTTAAGCCTCTCTTGATAAAAGATACCATAAGTAAGATACAACAACTGGGAGAAAATATTACAGCATGTAAGCATCCAGAAAGCATTAAATATTCCTACAAATTAATAAAATAGACAATCCAGTTGACAAAGAACAACAGAGATTATGAATAGGCAGTTCACAGATGAAAGAAACAAACAAGGCCTATATACAAGGGAAAAAAATTCCCTTGCTGGTAACTGAAGGAAAGTAAATAAAAATAATGAGATATCATTTTTGCCTGTTACACTGGTAAAAATTTACACAATTCTCAATATCCCACATTGGCAAGGGTGTGAGGAAATGGGTAGTTATTGGAGATGGTAAATTAATAAAGCTGCTTTGGGAGGTTAACTAAACCAAGGAACTCCATAATATGGAATAAAAGATGGAAGTGAGTCAATATATAGCACAAGAAACTATTCCAAGGCCTTTATTGAGTAACAAAAGCAAGTTACAGAATGTATATACAATATGATTCCATTACATAACAAGTTTATTTCCATTTGAATGATATATGTGTGTAAATCCCCAAGAAAATGTTTTGAAGGACCACCAAGCTGGTAACAATGGTTACCTCTTAGAAGTGCAATGGGGAGAAGGGAGACTAGTTTTTTTCATGTATTTATGAGGGTGGATCTTTTATTAATAAATGGTGTGAATTTATTTATTTTATTTATTTTTTGCTGCGTTGGGTCTTCGTTGCTGCGCACAGGCTTTCTCTAGTTGCGTTGAGCAGGGGTTACTCTTCGTTGTGGTGCACAGCCTTCACATTGCAGTGGCTTCTCTTGTTTCAGAGCGCAGGCTCTGTGCACACAGGCTTCAGTAGTTGTAGCACGCAGGCTAAGTAGTTGTGGCGCACGGGCTTGGCTGCTCCGTGGCATGTGGGATCTTCCCAGACCAGGGCTCGAACCCATATCCCCTGCATTGGCAGGCGGGTTCTTAACCGCTGTGCCACCAAGGACATCCCAATGGTGTGAATCTTTTAATGAGTGTATTTGTGTAATTGTGTGGATGTATTTATGTAGTCAAGCAAATTTTTAAAAATATTGGCCTTTCCACATGCAGCAGGCCACACGGGATACTGGGGGCATATCCCAGCAGAAGTCCAGGGAGGTGGTCTAACAGGTGAGTTGGACGTAATTGCCAAAGCAGAAGCTTAACAGGGAGAAGAAACCAGAATCCCAGGCGTGGGGGCTGGGAGCAGGTTATAGAGACAAGCACTGAGCGAGGCCTGTAGTTTGGAGACTGTGAACATTGGAGGCGTTTTACTCTGCAGAAGAAGGCTTTGAGGGGTACCTTTTCCCTAAGTACCAAAAACAGTCGCTTTAGTTTTTGCCAGAGTAATATTTTTCATTCACATTAATTTTGGATTCATTTAGACACGCTGTTTTTCATCTTTGGAAAGTAGGGTATCTTTCCCCAAACCTACTTCCCCCCAAAGTAGGCGATTGTTGATAAGCATCCCAGTAGGGGTGTGCTTTCTATATTGAAGACTAAACGTTCTTAGAACTGCATATTCTCTTGACATTTCTGGCCAGGTCATTTAGCTGGGAGAGTTCTCCTGTGGAGGGATTTGAGCTGCAGTGGAACTGTGCTTATTGCTCAGGAGAACAGTAGGTTGTGAGATCTGAGTCTGCCAGATGAAAACCCGCTGCCTTTCTTGTGAAAGGGAGAAAGACAGTATAAAGGGTGGCAAGTTTGTGGTAGTCTACTTAGATTTTTTCCTAGTAGTAATTCAGTGGAATTGGACAAAAACCAATGTGCATGTTCTAGAATGGTAACCAGCTTTATCAAATACAGTAAGTCTGTGAAAACGTTGCTAGTGTATCTTCCTGACATATTTACAAAGACCACTGGGTTGAGTTCCAGACATTTTTGAAGCTCAAGGCATGTTTTGCCATAGGAATATTATAAAATGGTATTGGGGTTCCCAGTCAGCCACCAAGGCTACATGCACGTAATGTATTGCATTCTAGTATTAGTGTCACAATTCCCTGTGTTCCTAAATAAGATATTCCTGAGAACATGAGTGAAATTAGAATGTGGAAGAATTAAGTAACACATGTTATAAGAAAATTCTCACCCTTGAGAGAGGTTTTTTTAACGTCTGAATGATGGTATAAATGATTAGGGTTGAGCTCCCCGCACACACAGATTCTATATACACTTACGAGATTAATCATTAAATATAGGCAAATTAATGTCTAGTTCTTTTATATTACTTGAAAAATACTTAGTAGTCTTAAGAAATTGATCTTTGCTTTGGGGAAATAGTCGTCGCAGGAAGTGAGTCCTCCTGAGGTTGTGCAGCTAGGGACAGGTGGCTGATTAGCACCTCTTTCCATAGACCAACATTTCAGATCAGTGGGGGGGAAAGATTAGTAAATGGTGTTGGGAAATCAGTTTCCAGATGGAAGAGGCATTTGTAAAATAGTCTTACTCAGCAGGAAACTGGAAGAATCAAATGTTAAAATGAAATCGGAAAAGAACTAAATATAGGTGAATATTTGTGTGGTCTTGGTGTGGAGATGGGCTTCTAAACATGAAGGTAAAAACCATTTACACATAAAAACCGATTAATAGCTTTGGCTGCATGAAAGTAAAATTTACCCAGAACCCAAAAACAAAACTAAAAGATTGGTGAAGAGCTGGGAGAAAATGTGTTGTGTTTATGACATGCAAATTAAAAATGAGGAGAAATGGAACAGAGGTTTTTTAATTGGGGAAAGGGTATAAATGAGAAATTTTTACAAAGGTGCGAATGATTGACCAAAAAATGCAACCTAAGCAGTGATCTGATAAATTCAGGTTAAAACAAGTATTCCTTTTTTGCCTAGCACGTTGACGTGGGTAAAGAAATAGCTGATTTTAATAAAGATTCAGAAAAATTGGTACTTTGATTCACTGTTGATGGAACTATGGATTGTAATACTCTTCCTCTAGGGTATCACGATAATATGTGGGGTGTTTCTTTTTAATAAAAGACTTTAAAATGTACATACTCTTTGTCCCAACTATGCCATTTATAGAAATATGTCCTAATACGACAATTACCTGGATGCAAAAAAAGAATTACCAGAATGTTCATTTTATAAGCATTTTCTTAAATCTCCATCCGTAGGTATTACTTACTTCAACGACGGTGTCTCCATATAATGCTACGAAAGTATAGAAAGATGTTCACAATACATTAAGTGAAAAGGTTATAAAACGACAGTACAGTGCCATTTTTAAAAGCGAAGTACACGTATATACATAGCACAGTATGGGAGGATATCTTATCAATATATGCCACTGTATGATAGCTCGAGGGCTGACTCTAGATGGTAAAATTGTGAAAGGTTTTTACTTTCTGTTTGCTTTTTTATGTTTTCCTTTTATGTCATTGTCTCTGTGGGAAAACGTGTTCCACGTTCTTTAACTAAAAAGCAGCACAGGGACTTCCCTGGTGGTGCAGTGGCTAAGACTCCTCACTCCCAATGCAGGCGGCCCGGGTTCGATCCCTGTTCAGGAAACTAGATCCCACATGCTGCCACTAAGAGTTCTCCTGCTGCAGCTAAAGATCCCGCATGCCGCAACGAAGGTCCTACACGCAGCAACGAAGATCCCACGTGCTGCAACTGAGACCCAACACAGCCATGTAAATAGATAGATAGATTTTTTTTTTAAGCAGCACTTTTTCTCTCCCCGCCCCTTTTTTTTTCTTTTTCTTTTTTTTTCTTTTTGCCACAGCACACAGCTTGCGGGGTCTTAGTTCCCCAACCAGGGATTGAACCCAGGCCGTGGGCAGTGAAAGTGCGGAATCCTAACCACTGGACTGCTAGGGAAGTCCCCAAAGCAGCACATTTGTATAAGATACTCTTCTCCCCATAACCAAAGCCACTTAACAAGAAGGGCAGGCCTGGAAAAGGTCTAGTCTACCTCCACCTTATTAAGAATCCATTTCAGGCTCCTGATACTTCCACAGCCAGTTGATAAGAACAGAACCACTTCTACTTGGGGGTAGTAGAGGGGCTGCCTTATGCAGAATGGCCTTATCATTCCTGGATTATGGTGTTCCTAAATGGAGAAGTGCCACGGGTGTTTTAGGTTGTCTTATTTCTGTAGTGCTTAGGGCCTATAAAAGTGCAAGTTGTCACGTCTGGAAAGTGCATATCGATGATCTCATGCTGTAAATTATTCCTCCAGGGCGCAAACCAGAAGAAGAGGGTGTGGAAGATAACGGGCTAGAGGAAAATTCTGGGGATGGACAGGTATGTGCAGCCTTGTCAGTGAATCAGCTCCGTGTGTGGACCCATGACAGTCATCTGATGGTGGTATTTTGTCTGTCACAGGAGGATGTTGAGACCACTTTGGAGAACTTGCAGGACATCGACATGATGGATATCAGTGTGTTGGATGAAGCAGAAATCGATAATGGAAGTGTTGCAGATTGTGTGGACGACGACGATGCTGATAATCTCCCGGAGTCCCTGTCTGATAGTAGAGAGCTAGTCGAGGGAGAAATGAAGGAGCTTCCTGAGCCGCTTCAAGAACATGCTGTAGGTAACTCGGCAGTGTCTCTACAGTGTACCCTAAACGTAACAATTCCTCAAATAGCTTAATAGTTGATAAGTTTTATATTTGGACTTAAGTTCTTTTAATGCCAGTTGAGTAGAATGGTGGCTAATCCATTCACATGTAAAAATCAGATGAGTCTGAAAAACACACTTTGCTTCATTGAAAAATGGTGTCTCATGAGGAACGCGAGTATATGCTCTCCATTTGTATCATGCGGTGTTAAGCCTTTTGAGGATACTATTGTAGATCTTCCTGTTTATTATAGGAGATTGGTCTGTGGTGTAACACCTGGGATGCCTTGAAAATACCAAAACAGAGGTTCAAAGTTGGTCTTTTGCTGTCAACCAATTGGTACTCGCCTAAGTCAATCTCTTTTTTTTTTTTTTTTTTTGCCGTATGCGGGCCTCTCACTGTTGTGGCCTCTCCCGTTGCAGAGCACAGGCTCCGGATGCGCAGGCGCAGCAGCCATGGCTCCCAGGCCCAGCCGCTCCGCGGCATGTGGGATCTTCCCAGACCGGGCCACGAACCCATGTCCCCTGCATTGGCAGGCGAACTCTCAACCTCTGCGCCACCAGGGAAGCCCTCGCCTAGTCAATCTTTAACACTGACTTTGATGTTGTTTTTAAAGCCTTAGGTTTTTTTTCTTGTTAGATGCAGTTATGGTGGGCATTATTTATTGAACTTTGTCTGCCAGACATTAGGCATTATTTCATTTAATCCTTTGAACAACAGTGTGATATATAGATGCTGTTATGCCCATTTTCCAATTGGGGAAATTGGGGAGTAAAAAGGTAAAGAAATATCTCCAGACAATATATAGGTCATATGAGAATAAGAATTAAGACCAGTCTAATTCCAGAGTCCATGTACTTAACTCATACACCACATTATCTCAGTGCTGTTAAATTTACTGGATTGTGTCATTTCCGTGAGGATGAACGTTTCTCGGGTAGCCAGAAGAGGCGATGAAAAATAGAAGCCATGAGGCGTCTTTGTAGGAAATCCTAGGGCTTGGTCCTAGGGGGCACCTTGTTTTCGTAGTCCTCCTCAGATCTTTTGTGGAGTGTCTCCCGAGTACTCTAGTACTCCCGGGGGAAGGAAGCCCTGTTCTCTGCTGGTCCACCCATGCTGTTCCTTGGAATGTGTTTGCATTTTCTTTTGGAACTGATCCTCAATACCCTTAGAGGAAGCAGATTGTCATCTTTGAAAGGGGTGGGGGGGGGGGGGTTGAGAAACGATTGGGTCATTTTAACACAGATAGGGTATGCAATTGATTCATCTGTTGATGAGTCTCATTCACTGGCTTCCTAAAAAGGAGTACCAGAAACACGAGAGCAGTGAAACCCTTCCTTATTGGCTGCTTTTCCTTAAGGCTGTTTTATTCCCTGTGATTAGAAAATAATATATTAAGTAACAAAAGCTTGGAAACGCCTAAATGTCTATCAGTAATTGTTAAGTAACCATGGTTTAGTGGAAGCAGTTGTTTAAAAGTTAACAGCATTGACTAGAGGTCTGCCACTTAACTTGCTGTGTGACCTTGGCTAATTTACTTAATCTTTCTGGGCCTCATTTGCAAAAATAGTAGGTTTGAGGAGGACTAAATAGATGAATGCTTATTGCTAATTTAGAGCAAAAGTCATCAAGCTGGCCAAAAATTTATTGGAACACAGCCACACCTATTTGTGACAATTGTCTGTGGCTGATTTCTGGATACAACAGCAGAGTAGAATACTCATGACAGAGACCGTCTGGCCTACAAAGCCTAAAATATTCACTATCTGGCCCTTGACCCCCAGCTTAGAGCAGCACCTATTGTATAGCAAGCGGCAGTAAGGTTATTGCTACTGTTACTATAACATTTATTACTCCTTCCGGTGATACAGTTACTACTTTTATATACCATCTCAATGAACTAAGCTTATTTATATGAACTAGAATAATCTCCAAGATGGCAGCAAAAGTAAGGCAGGGAACAGAATAATGTGCTACTAATCATGGAGACAGAGAAAGGAGAGACAGTCTTTCACATGCATGTGTGCCCATGCTCTTGTGAGCATGTGTAGAATGTCTTGAGATGGCTGTGTCAGGGGAAGGAAGGAGTGGTGCAAGGTAGTTTCCTAGTCAAGTAAAGGTAATAACAATACATGCTAGTTATAAAATATTTTGAAACTATCTCCCCCCCAAAAAAATAAACCAACATTCAGGGCTTTATAACAAACAATCTAAATTATGTTAGGTCACACAACAATGATTTTATGAACCCCCTTTCTATATTTGGGGAATCCCTTGCTTTATGGACAGAGCCCACCTCATAGAGTAGAAGCTCAACATACCAGTTACTCTTGCCCTGCAGATGGGGCAGTGTTGGGTCACCTGGGCTTTGCCAGTCCTATGCTCCTGTCCCCACACTCAGTTTGGAAGTTGATGATGCTGAGTGGCAGGGTTCCCGGAGAAGCCCTTCCCATGTGGGCAGTAGCCTCCCTAGCAGCAGCAGTCCCAATGGCAGTAGCATCCAGGTTCGGGAAGCTGTGGTGGCCATGGAAATCCAAGAACCCACTCTGCAGCATGATTCTAGATGGTGTTCCTGGAAGAACAGCCCCAAACCTGGTGGTCCAGTCTACCAGGAGAGCCCATGTACTGCCCAGTTGTGCTTTTTTTTGCTTAACTTAGACTTTTGTTTTTCTTTGTTTGGCTTGCATCTTGAAACCCAAACTGATACCATTTTAGTGGGTCTCCTAGTCTGTCTGCAGGTATATGTTTATGTACATTTCTTTTATTTGAGGTGGAATCCCAATATAATGCTTTTTTGATTCCTGCACTGTGTTTAGAATTTCATCTTAAATGACTTTTCATGGCTGTAGGTTTTCACTGTATGGATGTACCATTATGTTACCTTATTATTGATGTAATAAATTTTATTCTCCATTTATTTTACAGGTAGAGGACAAAGAAACTATAAACAATTTAGATACTTCATCATCTGACTTCACTATATTACAGGTAAATTGTTGTATGTCTCAGTAATTTTAGAATCAAACATTAGACCACAGTCTCTGGAAACGACTTCCAATATGGTATGGCAGTCCCAACTAAAAGTCATTGCAAAGTTTATTTCCTTTGTTGGCTTCTGTAGAGGGGGTTTTGCTTTCCACTTTCCCCTAATATGACATGCCTATTGAAAAGGGCTCATCGTCTTGGCTTCCCTTCCAAGCACTGTGGCGTCCCTGCAGCAGAGAGGAGGGTGTGTTTGCGGGGTTCTTGTTAATTTGATGGGTGGGAGAAGGGCAGCCTGTCGGGTCTGTTCTGGATGACATCCTCTGCAGAAAGACTATTAGATGAGACATGAGACAGCAGGGGGGACACCCCCTCCTCAGGAGAGACGAATGGGGCACGGATGAGGATGCAAGGGGGTGACCAGAGCGCTGACCTCACAGCTGGGAAGAAAGATGGATTCTCAGGGGTTCTGGTTCTGCCTTTGGGAAGTTTTTCTCAGAAAGTACACAGATTTCTTTTGATAACTACATCATCTTGGCTGTTTGACGACCATCTGTGTAGAAGTTAAATCTTACATGAGAACAAATGAGATGTGGCCTAACTTTCAGGTATGGTTTGCATAAATGTGGATCTTGAGTTTCCTTTTCCTTTTTCTGCCAGCCTGTAGGTGTAAACTGTTGGAATAAAGCTGGGTAGCTAATTTTCGGTAGAAAGTTTTGTGAGGAAATGAAAATACTTAGGCCAGTCATAAGTAAGCTGACTGCCAGTCAGCTTATGCCAGTCCTTGTTTTTTGTTTGTTTTAATAATGTCACCTATGCTGCTTAATTGGAAATCACCTTTCAGACAAGATCTTCACTTGCTTCTGCCAGGCAGGGGCAAGGTTTGTTATTAACAAGCCAGAACCCCGGCCTTGAGGGTGCAAATCTCAAGGAAACTTGGTGAAACCCCATTCACCTTTAGGGCTGATGTCTCTCTCCAGCTGCAAAGTGACACAACCTGTTCCTGACTCAGAAGGGAAAGGAGGAGCGGGTCTTGTCATTTTCTTGAGTGTCTCTGTAGGTCAAAGACTCCTGTATGTATTATCCTAACCAGACGCTTATATATAGCCCCTCTCAGAGACAAATAGAAACATATGCGTTTTTCTCTAGGGAAAGTCAGGAGAGAATTGTTCTGCCTAAAATGATTGTTTCCTTCAGTGTAGAATCTTTAATTCCCAGCATGAAATGAAAAAGAATTGATTACAAATAAATGAAACTATTATGAAAGTGAACAGTTTCCTAGGGCTCCCCAGAATGGCAGGTCAGTGCCCAGTGGAAGTTGCAAACCATTCACGTCCATGTAACTTATATGCTAAGCACCTGTGCTGTGTCAGATGCATGAGAAGAAAGGTTGGTCTCCATCCTTCCTGTGTAAACAGAGCGATGAGTTGAGGCCTGGACTGATAAACAGACTCTCAGTCACATAGCCTTTGCTTAAATCTTGGCTTTGCTGTGTGTCCTTGAGGAAGTTTGTCAGCCACTCTGTGCCTGTCTCCTAATCTGTGAAAAGAAGGATGATAGTAATAGTACCAACCTGCTAGGGCTGTGTGATGATTGGTTAATATATATATAGTAAGGTGCTTGAATTTGTGCCTGGAACCTAGACAGTGCTTATCAGCGTTGGCTGGATTTCCAGAATATTGTAGTTTGTGCAGAGGGAACGTAGGGGTCAGGGGCCACATACTGAGAGGAAGTCCCTTCCTTTAGTTGGGCAGCCTCTCTATGACGAGGTGGCCCCTAAGCTAAATGCCGAGGGATGTGTAGGACTTGGTCGGGGTGGGGTGAGGTGCAGATGGCCCTGCTGGAGAGGGAGGTGGGAATGGGGGTGGTAAAACCAACGCTACTGTCGGCAAGGAATAACAATGGTGTGACTTGACAGGGCTTCCTGGGAAGGGTTGGAGGGATATTTAGGAATTAGGGCTGCCTGGTGGGTTGTTGTTTAGAAGAGATAAAGAAGCAGGTATCTGTAACACTGGAGAGGGCTCAGTTGACCAGGTGGGCAGGGGTGGTATGACCATTCAAAGAGCAGAGGTCAAGCCACCTGTGCCTTCTTTCCCTCGATCTTTTCAATTTTTGGAAACTAATGCTATATTAATTAAGTGAAAATTGATTATCTGATATGTGTCAGGCACTCTACTAGGCACTAAAGATAGAAAAAATGAAAACACTGCCCTCCAGGGCAGTGTTTAAGACAATTTAGAGGGACAGACAAGCATGTGATGGGTTCATCACCATTAAAAGTGATAAAATGTTGCCAGGCGCTGGGAAGTGCAGCAAAGCAAACAACACAGTAATAAACCAGGCCCTTTGAGAGCATCCTGGGCTGTGGGGCTTGGGGCCGAGGTGAATGAGGTGGGATGCCAGCTGTGTGGGCTCTTGCCCAGAACAAGCAGGTTCTCCACCTGTTGTATTTGTGAGGTCCCTTGTCTGTGTTTTTAAAATTCCCTTCTTAGTTATTACAGTTTTTGGTGTAAATAAATTCTAGGTTTCATCCATCTGGCACAATCTTATTTATATTTTTTGTTGCAGGAAATTGAAGAGCCATCCTTGGAGCCAGGTACTGTTAAATGAAAAACTTAGCAACGGGGTTTGGAATCATTCTAGTTTTCCACCTTCTCTAATTTGAATTCTTTAATTTTAAAAAGTTACCTTACTGTAGTATACATTGTTCTAAAGGTTTACGATCCAGAACATACCAGGATCATAGAGATTGGAAACCCAGCCATATCACCAGATCTGTGAAAGTGGCTAACTTCTCATTTCGCAAAATGTATTGGTGAGATGAAACTGTCTCATGCCTTTTTAAATGTACACGGCACTTAAACGTATGTAGAGAGAGTTTGCATGCCTCTCGAGAGCAAATACCTCTGTACCCCACAGAACAGATCTTGTGATATTGGGCAGTATCTTAACTTTGTGGTTTTTAATTCAGGCAGTGCAGGCAGTGGTAGGGAGATACGGTTTAAAACATTGAGACGTAACTGGATTCCAGAAGAGGAGTTTCTTCATGAGAATTCCAAACAAATAACTGTTCACTTTCTGGACTGCAAATATCTCAGAGCACCGATGGAAGAGATTCTGGTTTTCATGTTGGACTGTTCTGTTAAAAGAAATTCAAAGAAATTTGGAAATTGAGCTGTTCAGTGAATGGTGATACATTCAGTTAAGCAACTTGGACTTTGGAAGCTAAATTTGGAAGAGTCATATATAAACGACGACAGAATGAAGACTGTCAAGAATCAGCCAGAAGGTTATGGGGGTTAAATCTCTGGGATGCTTTTCTCTTCCATGTAGCGTAGAGGCTTGCTCTCGCAGGCGGTTGGAGCGCAGGTAGTGTAACCAGTGTAACTTTGTGTACCCGCGGGTTTTCCAATCTCTGTGTAGCTAGCAGTTCTCTTCGTGTTAGTGTGGCAGCCGTGCCAGTTCCACATTTGTGATTGCTTTATTTCCCTGGTAATTAAACCTTGTGCCATTCTATTCCTGTTAAATCCGTAGAAAATGAGAAAATACTCGACATTTTGGGGGAAACTTGTAAATCTGAGCCAGTAAAAGAAGAAGGTTCCGAGCTGGAGCAGCCATTTGCACAGGAAACAAGTAGCGTGGGGCCAGACAGAAAGCTTGCGGAGGAAGAGGACCTTTTTGACAGCGCCCATCCGGAGGAGGGTGATTTAGATTTGGCCAGCGAGTCAACAGCACAAGCTCAGTCGAGCAAGGCAGACACCCTGTTAGCGGTAGTGAAAAGGGAGCCCGTGGAGCAGACAGGCGATGGCGAGAGGACGGACTGTGAGCCTGTAGGGCTAGAGAAGCCAGTTGAGCAGAGTAGTAAAGCCTCAGAGCACACGGAAGCCTGTAGCGAGGAGGCCTCGGAAGCGCCCCCGGAAGCCTCAAGCCCAGACCCCAGGGATAGCAAAGAAGACGTGAAGAAGTTTGCTTTTGAAGCTTGTAATGAAGTCCCTCCGGCTCCTAAAGAGTCCTCAGCCAGTGAGGGCGCTGATCAGAAAATGAGGTTTGTTTTTTCTCAGTTTTAGACCAGACGCTATCTCCTTTTCATTGGTCGTTTAATGACACACATAAGCTGTTGTTTCTGCAATTGGCCAGCCAGACTGATGCAATTGTAGTTTACTTCTAAAGAATGTTTTATTTCTCTTTGTTTATTTTAAGCTGATTACATAATCTTTTTTCTTTTCTCAACCTATCATGGTTGTTTTCTTTAATTCTTCCTAATTATCTTTAGCCCAGCAGAATTAATTAACTCCTGTGGGTCTGAAATCTTATGGTTAGGTCAGATTTCCAATACACGTTTGTCGGGGTATCATTTTTTCAGAACTAAATTTCGGGTAGGTATGCAACCTCAGCACGTATTTTATAATTTTGAGTTTGTTTCCTGTCTGCTTCTTCCTTCTGGAGTGACATTGTCTTTTGTCTCTAGTTCTGTCGAAGATGACTTGGATACCAAAAGGCTTTCCAAAGAGGAAAAGGGTAGGTCAGCGTGACATCGTCCCCAAGAGCATGTTTGGCCCCCACGGTGGCGGGTGTTTGGTTCTGGGCTGTCCACACCCATTTCTGCCTCACATGTGCCTGTGAGCCCGTCTTGAAGCCTTTTCTCCACTCTGTCCCCTGCTCCTCACTGCAGGTTCTGGGTTGCAGGGCAGAGTTGACACATCGATTTGATGCTCATGCTTGATTTTGCCAGAGGGCTTTGAGCTCCTCCATCCTGACTGACCCTCTGATTTGCAACCTCCTTAGCCATGGTGACACTTGCAGATGGAGAAAATGCTTCGAGTTTCAGATACCTTGGGGCGGTGGGGGGCACTTTCCCTGGTATTACAGATTTATCAACACCAGAGCCCTTTATTGATTCACTGATTGAGAAGTAGTTTTGCTGGTCCAGATTCCTCCTTAATCAGTGTTCTAAGAAGAACAAAAACCAGTGGTTTTTGTGGTTCCACACTGTGGTTCCACACTGATAGCACCTGTCTTACATTCCAAAGTCACCTCACTGGATTGGATGATGCCATGTGGTAGCTAAGGGACTCTCCCACGGGCTGAGCAGCCCCTGACTCGCCGTAGTAATGGCGTTGCCAGTGGTCCCGTCTGCCTAGTGCGCAGAGCTTGTGTAAGGACAGTGGGCGGGGCCCCACACCCCAGCTGGCTTTGGGTACTGCTGGCATCTGGGACAAGAAGGGAAAGTGTCTGGTTTGGAATGAGACTCAGGATTTTGTTGGTGTCGTGTTTTTTACCTGAACTTTTTTTGTGATAGGTCGTAGCAGTTGTGGTAGGAATTTCTGGGTTAGTGGACTTTCTTCTACCACCAGAGCTACAGATTTGAAGAATCTTTTCAGCAAGTATGGGAAGGTAAGACCGGGGATGATATTTTTAAGCCCATGCAGTATGGCTTCTACGCGCAGATCATTGTCCCCACGCAGTGAGGACTTTGAGTGACCGTGCCGCTCTTTGACTTCACATCTGCTCACATTGCTCGTGGCGGGTCCGCCCCCCCACGGGGAGAGATGCAAGCCCAGTGGGAGTTCCCAGAGCCCACGTCCACTTTGTATTTCTCACCTTTCCCCGGCCCCCAAGCCACCACACAACTTGATAGCTTCCTGAATCCATTTCTCTGGCTTTAGGCCTTAAATCCAGGGAGGGCTGTGGAGGGTGGAGCAGAGGGCAGGGTGGGAAGGTGCTGGTAGCATTTTCGTGAGATGGTGGTGATTACAGAATGAAGCTCTAGATACGGTTACAGACAAGATCTGGGGAGCCAGGCCGGTGTGGACAGCTATGGGCCCCAGCTCTGCCGCTCAGAGTTGTGTGGCCGGGGCATGTCGCCTCTCCCGTGTGAACCTCATCTCGTCACCTGGGGGCCCTCAAAGTTGCTGCCTCCTTACGATGGCGTGTGTAACTGGAGCAGAGCTGATGGTGCCCTGCCTCTGCCCACCTGCTTTCACCCCCAGCTGAGTAGCTCTGGCCCCCTCTTCTCTGCCCCCCCTGCCTGCCTCCCTCCGTCCTCAGCCCGGCAGGGGTGGCCGTGATGCCCAGGTGGGCCACCTCCCCGCCTGGGTGCCAACTGCAGTCCCTCGTGTGTTACCTTTAGTCCCTCCTCATTCTCCCCCTCCCTCTCCCCCTTCCTCCCTATGCTTCCTGGACTCACTTCCAGATAAACCGCTGCACCTGTGCCTCCTTGTCTCTCAGTCAGCCTTGGCCAAGTGAGACTTAGCACAGGCTCGTGTTCGTAGTAAGGGTTCAGCAATGATAACTGAGAAAACCAACGTCATTTACCTTGGTTGTTGACGTTCAGGAGCTAACAAGGAAGACTAAACTTGACATGTTTCTCAAAATGACTCACGACTCCCTGGGCCTCAATAATACAAGGTGGGAACCTTTTCTTGACTCTGCTGTGGCCCTCAAAGCAGATGGCTGCTCTCAGCAGGGAAGTGTCAGCCTGGAGCCTGCAGTGTCTTGGGTTCATTGCTGGCTCGAATAAGGGACCAGACCACTCTGAAACCTTCCTTTGGGGGTAAGACTCCATGTGGCACAGTGAGTCTGAATACTGGCCATGGCCACTGGTTCCAGTGGGACCTCTCCTGAGCTGTGGTGCCTTCTGCCATAAAAGGGTGTTCCTAACTTCAGCTTACTGAGGTTGTTGGGAGAGTTAAGTAGCATATAAGGATGTATCTGTAGTGCCTAAAACATCTCCTTGAATTTTTGTTAGTAGTAGGATGGGCTCTTCATTACAGAGCGCTCTTTATGAACCTGTCCTGTCGCTCCTTCTGTAGATGTGTTTTCCTACGTCACTGGCCACGTAGACGACTGCATATTCAGAAACGTTGCTTTACAAATTTTACATAGTGTTAACGGCATGCTGGCCGGACTCTGCCTTCTGCTTCACTTTCTGTGTCGTCCACACTGTCATCCTGGTGCCCTAGAGGAGCAGGCAGGATGGAGGAGGAGCAGCCAGACAGGAGCATTACCCTCCCCAGCCTCTACCTGCTACTTGTCCACCTGTCCTCAGTGTCTCTGGTGGGGGGCAGGGGGGCGCAGCATGAACCGCAGTGTCGGGATCTGTGGGCGGGCTTCGTGTCCGAGCCATATTTGTGTGCTTTCCTTCAAGGTGGTGGGCGCCAAGGTTGTGACCAACGCCCGGAGTCCTGGAGCTCGCTGCTACGGCTTTGTTACCATGTCCACCGCGGAAGAGGCCACAAAATGCATTAACCACCTGCACAAAACAGAGCTCCACGGGAAGATGATCTCAGTGGAAAAAGTAAGGAGCTGTTTTCTTCCCGGGATGTGACCATGTTAGGAAATAAGGTAATACTTCCACCTGATTCTCTTTTTCAGGCAAAAAATGAACCTGCTGGGAAGAAAACTTCTGACAAAAGAGAAGGGGAGGGGAAAAAAGAGAAGTCTAGCAATGCTGACAGGTATTACTCTTCCCGAGGGGATTGTGGCCAAGGTGACCCTTTTCTTCATTTCACGTCCTTCACGTTTTCCACGGATGGGGAAGGCTGTGAGGCCCTCGCCCCCTTTACTTTTTTGCATTCGTTGAGGACGGTTTCACCACTAGTCCTGGGAGATGACTCCAGTCCCTTGGCAGGCTCCTTGTTCCCCATCCTGTTGATGCCTTAGAGGCAGCCTCCTCATCACTTGGTGCTCATTGCAAGACTCCTGTCATCATCGCTGGCTTTTTTCCCTCAATATCTCTTCTCACCCACTTGTGTCTGGGGTGTTATTTTTAGATCTGCAAACCTTAAGAGAGAAGAGAAGCCCGACAGAAAAGATGATGCTAAAAAGAGTGAAGATGGAAGTGGAGAAAAGAGCAAAGATCAGGATGATCAGAAACCTGGCCCTTCAGAACGATCTCGAACCACAAAATCAGGTAGCTGACCAATGGGTATGGGAGATTTCACCTTGTGTTCTCTTCCTAGCTGGTGTGGTTAGTTGGCAACACAAACTACATTTGTTTTCTGTGGAGTTGAGTGTTGTTCCTCATTTGGAGGTGCCGCTTCTTATCTTGCTCCTTTCTTCCTGTAGGAAGTCGAGGAACTGAGCGGACTGTGGTGATGGATAAATCTAAAGGTGTACCTGTTATCAGTGTCAAAACATCAGGATCCAAAGACAGAGTGAGTGTCCTTTCCCACCTAGGGTAGTCATTTCCTCTGACGCTCCTATGTGTGCTTTAGGGGCTTCTTGAGCTTGAGAAAAGTTGTCAGCCTTTTCAAAATGTAGGTTTTTTTGAACTTTAAAAATGGGAAAGTTTAAAAGCTTTGCTTCATAGTTTGTATGATAAGAATTGTTGCTTTTTCATCTTTTATAACTAATTTTCAAATTTAGTTATGGGAGTGGTTGGCTTTGTTTGCCTGAATCAGGGTATAGTAGTCCATTTTCCTTGCCAGCCTGGAAGTTTCAGCAGCTCTCATCGTGCATTCCTAAACCCCTGTGTGACCCAGCCAGCCTTCCGGCCCGCCTTTACAGCCAGTCCATACTCTGACTCCTTGCAGATGCTCCACAGAACACGGAATCCACAGAGTGCCAGTCTTAGGTTCTTACCACTTCACTCTGCCTGCCACTGGGGTCATGGGTAGCTGTTGATATTCATACGTTCAACTTTTGACAGGCTTACAGCTTTGATGGATGTGGGTCCAGGTCCCCAAGGCTATCGACATTCTGAGATCCACTGGGGGCCCCCCTGGACTCAGCACATAGTTGTAGTCACAGTCAGGATTGGCTTCAGTGATGCAGAGAGGATACACAGCTGGGCAGGCGGGGAAAGACAGGTGTGGGGAGTCTGGAGGGGACCCTGCAGGCTCCTTTGTGTTCTCCCTCCCGTGATGGCTCCCGCAACAGCGACAGTGCAGCCACTTGAGGGTGATACTTCTTCCCAGGGAGGCCCGTTGTAGCCTCAGCTCCCAGGGTTTTTACTGGGGCTGGTCACGTAGGCCCCTCTCCAGGCAAGTACCGAAGGAGAGCAGGTTTTCAGCAGAAATCATCGTTTGCATGGTCTGGGCACAGTGAACCACCTTTGCCAGTTAACTGTTGACTAGGGACACTCTGAATGCCAAGTTCTCTAACACCAGCCTCAGGCCTGCCATGTTAACCTGTGCTGCCCAGAAGATAAACCGTTTAAGCTTCTGAATGTTGTGGATCATTTATTTGCAAGCTGACATTTCTATTATGGCATTTCAGTCTGCCTGTGTTTGTGCTAATATTTTACTGTGTTAGAGCGGTTTCCCCTTACTTTATAATATATGATGTAGAATGGCAAATTGGAAGTGTGAATTTGAGGGCTGAGGCGGGTAGATCTCAAAAAATAATGCAGTCGGCACAAATAAGGAATCCTCAAACATACCAGAAGCAGTCTCAATTGGGCATCGCCACATGTTTAATATTAAAGAATGTGTTTGGGATGCAAAAGACAAAGTGAAAAAAAATACTTTTTTATCTTACAAAAAGTTTCTGGTAAGATACTCGTTTCCATTTGACTAGTGAAAGAACTCGAGTCATATTTTAGCATTAAATGGTAATGACAGTCTGTGACTCTGAATTACGATAAGCAAACATGAAGTTCCTTATGAGAGAAGGCTTTGTTATCTGTTTCGTTAAACGTTCATCTTCACTTCTGATCTTGGATGCTTGGACCTGGACACACCTGATTCTTCCTGTTGTTGTTTCTACCTTAACTTTTCAATGTTTCTTGGTGAACCAGGTTTCCAAGAGCCAGGATCGCAAATCGGCCAGCAGGGAGAAGCGGTCTGTTGTGTCCTTTGATAAAGTCAAAGAGTCGAGGAAGTCACGAGACTCAGAGTCCCGCAGGTGAGTCAGAATCCAGGAATGTGGGCTGGTTTGGGTGTTGCCGTTGACTGGTGATAACTCTGTCCTGGGAGGATATTTTCCAGGTCCCCTGTGGGTGGAATATTGCTTTAAACCTCTGCTCCTTTGGCTTTTAGTTCACAGACTTCCTGTGCACTGGCTTTCTTCTGTGACTTTTTTCAAACTGTTTTCTCAGGCAGGTATTTTGAAGATTCTGGGAGGTAGCAATGGCAGGGAGATGGAATGCTTTCCTGGGACAGTAGTGCTAGTTAACAGAACATAGCAAATTTGCTCCAGAAGCTGTGAATAGGGAAAAACAGTGGGACAGACCCAATGAGAGAGCTGAGAGGTCCTCATCCTTAAATAAGCCCAAGACAAGGTCCTCATAATTTTTAAAAACTAAACAGAAATGACGTCGATCACGTTGAGTGACAGTTAATGTTTCCTATCAAGAAAAAAAATTAAAAATGTATTTTAAAAAATAAGAACCATTAGTAAAAAGGCTAGCAGAATGAGACTGAGAAAGGGGGCAGGAGCACTGTTTTCTGTAGTATGCCGTACAGAACTTTGTGCTGGAAAGGGAACGGCAGTGGGCAAAGAAAAAGTGCGGTTTTGGTGAAGTAATTAGCAAATGAGTAGAACTGACCCATGTGCGTGTGGGAGTTTAACATGATAAAAGTGACATTTCCCACTAGTGAGAAAAGGACGGGGCTCGCCCCAGAATGGCTTCAGGTCACTTGGTTGTGCCTTCGGACAGTCCTTTGGATCTCTGGTTCACATCACTACAAATTGTCAACATAAACTGCTGGCTGAAAAACATAAAAATTAGTTATCCGTGTAATGCAAAAGTAAATATATTTATGAGTTTGAGATTTTGAAAGGACTGAAAATTTATAAAGGAGAGGTAGAGTAAATTAAAATTTCTATACAATGAAAGACCAAAGAGAAAGTGCAAAGATGTGTGACAGATGGTGGTAAAGGTGTTTTGAAATAGATAAAAAATAACCCGATAGAAGATGGACAGAAGGGGCTGTGTACATATGGTCATGAAACATGAAACGTCGTTCAGCCTCACCAGGCATCAGGGACATGCAGGTGAAAACAGCAGTGAGACTGGTTTTCCATCTATTATTTTGATCTGAATTACAGTGGGGGGAGACAGATGCTTGTAGTGGTGGGAGTGACCTGTCCGGGGGGCACAGCAGCCTGGAGAGCGGTCCCGAGGTAGCATGGGCTTCTGAATCCTGGTGTTCCAGACCGAGCAATGCCACTTCCCCCAACTTGCCTGAGAGGAACCTGTGCTAAGAAAGTGGGGCGGGGTGGCCATTTCCCTGAGGCTGGGAACAACCAGAAGGCCCACGTCTGCGAGTGGTCATGTAAACTGTGGCCTCTCACTCCATGGGCTCCTTCCCAAAAGCATGCCGTACATCTGTAGAGGTGGGGACGCACAGGGTCCAGGACATGGTGCCTGAAAGCAAGGAAGCTGCAGCCATTTTTTTCTAAGACGCAGACACAAAGTAAGGCAAGATTAGACATTGCTGCTGGTATGATTATGTGTCTAAACACAGAGCAGAGGATAGACAGGAGACAACCTGGCAGCTGTACACGGAGACTGGTGGGAAGCACGCTGGGCACCATCAGTATCACCTGCAAAAGCAGGGCTGTCAGTGCCCTCAGCCTTGGCGGGGTCCTGCACAGCCGGGCTGCGTCCACCACCCAGAGGCCGCTGGCCCTTGCTTGTTGCTAAATGTATCTGCAGCCCGGGCCCCCCATCCCACCCCGGGGCGGAGCCGTGGCTCCATCCGTAGCTCCCCCTGCTGGGAGAGGACCTTGGTACTGGGCGCTGCTGCGGCCCCTAGGCCATTGCAGCCTCTACTCTTTGCCTCCAGGGTGCGCGAGCGCAGTGAGCGAGAGCAGTGCATGCAGGCACAGCTGGAGCGGGAGGAGCGCAAGCGGCTGCTCATCGCCCGCGAGAGGCTGGCTTTCCACAGACATCGCCTGGAGCGGGAGCGACTGGAGCGCGAGCGGCTGGAGCGCGAGCGCATGCGCGTGGAGCACGAGCGCAGGCGCGAGCAGGAGCGCATCCACCACGAGCGCGAGGAGCTGCGGCGCCAACAGGAGCTGCGCTATGAGCAGGAGCGGCGGCCCGCCGTGCGGAGGCCCTACGACGACGGGCGGTAAGCCACGCCACTCCTAGCCGCCACCCCTGAGGTGGCCCCTGGTGTTTAGAATTGTGCCGTGGTCCCCAGAGTCCTGTTAACACAACGATTTTTACTTAAAAGGAAGCACAAGTACTTGTTACAGTCAAATTTGGTATTCTGTACTTCATCTGGGAACCTGAGATAGTTTGAGATCGGTGGAGAAATGGTTGGATAAAGTGGTGCTTATTAAATCATTAGGTTCAGGTCCCAGCACAGACCACCACCCCCTCCCCCAGGAAGGAGTTCAGACACCCAGAGCAGCACGTAACACATGGGGCTGGGCATGCGGCCAGCACCTCCTTCTGGGCACCTTCCAGGTTTTGTAATCATTGCAGTAATTTGTGTTGGTTCATTCTGTTAATGAGATTGGTTTTAATTCCCCAGACATGCTGATGTGCCATACGAATACTAAAACGCTAACCACCAGTGAAAGGCCTGTCTCAGGTCTTGCTGTCAGGAGTCTGGGGTGATAATCCTAGCAATGATCCTATCAGAGCTTTTCCACATGCATGGTGTCTTGGGGGAGACTGCCTGGTGGTGTGTGTTTGTTCCTTTGTTTTAATCTTCTTTCTACTGGCATGGGTTAGAGAGGTCCCTGTGTAATGTATCACTGAGACTTCTGTAAAGGGCCTTTAAGGTGTCTTAGGACTTTTTATGCATTTTACAAGATAGTGAGGGGTGAGCCAGAAATGTTTTTGAACCAGTACATTTCAAGTGCTACTGAAAGTCCTCCCCACCTGGTGTCTGCTGGGTCAAGTCTGCATTGGGATAAAAGGACAGCAGTGTACTAATTGTCCTGGTAGACTGGCCGACCCTCATGGCCGTGAGAGGTTCCCAGAAGGGATCTGCTGACACCCACTTCACTGATCCCCTCCTACAGGGAGACCTGAGCTTTTCTGTGGGGGACAAGGGGCATGTGGGGTAAGAGAGAACGGAGCCCTTCAGTCACATCCCACGTCATCCCTCCAGGCGCTCTCAGCTCGTGTGGGCGCTAATGATAAAGTTCCTTCTTGTTCTGTGAAGTGATAGGGGCAGTGGGAGGGTCAAGTTTACCAGCTTCCGCAAAGGTAATCTATTGGGAGGGGGAAATGCACGTCCTCTTTCTTGCTTCCTCTCCTAGGCGAGATGATGCTTACTGGCCAGAAGCTAAGCGGGCCGCCCTGGATGAGCGTTACCATTCTGACTTCAACCGCCAGGACCGCTTCCACGACTTTGACCACAGGGACCGGGGACGCTACCCTGACCACTCAGTCGACAGGTCAGCCACTGACCCTGCTTGCTTGATGCATGTTTTCTTTGTCTTGGTTCATTCTTTTCTTTTTTATTTTTTTTAATGTGGATCATTTTTTAAATCTTTATTGAATTTGTTACAATATTGCTTCTGTTTTACATTTTCATTTTTCGGCCCCGAGCCATGGGATCTTTCTTAGCTCCCCAACCAAGGATCAAACCCTAGGCCCCTTCATTGGAAGGCAAAGTCTTAACCACTGGACCACCGGGGAAGTCCCTGTCCTGGTTCATTCTTAATGACAAAGAGCTCGAGTGGCTCTTCTAGGCTCTAGGCTTCTAGGTAGCCAGCCCACTTGAACCAGCAGAGTGTGTGTGAATTACCTGGGTTCAAGTGGAAATGTTTTCCGTTTGGGGTCTTAACCAACCTATCTTTCTCCTTATGCTTTCATTTAAATTGCTTTTTTCAGGAGAGAAGGTTCAAGGTCAATCATGGGAGAAAGAGAAGGACAGGTAAGTCAGAAGCTGTGATTGTAGCCACAGTTTTCCCTGTACAGTTGGTTCTCTTCCCTTTGTCTGCCTTCTTCCTCCTCCACCTGAGTTAGAGGAAGAACGAGTAAGGGAGTGCGGCACCTGCAATGTTCTGTGGGATGACCGTGTGAATAGCTTGTGCTTTGTGCTGGCCCAAAATTCAAACAAGTATTCTGAAGCCTTGTTTGGCTTTGACCCTAAGGTTCTATACACCTTAGTGACTACACCGGTACTAAAGTGCTGGAGAGCCTTGCATGAGTCTGGCAGGCTCTGTTGGGAAGTGCCTTGTGACCCACAGCACTGACTAGACGCGATGCCTCGTGTCACGGAGCCCGAGTGCCCCTGGAGTGTCAATGGTCGCAGGGTTAACCCGCCCCCGCTGAGCCTCGGGAAGCAACTGAGTCAGGCCCACACGTTTTCTTTTTGCAGGATGAACACATTAGAAAACAAGCTCAGTTTTCTCCTTTTTTCCTATCTTACATTTAGATTGAGAACTTCCCCAAAGAGCCTTGACTTCTTAGTGGGTTTCCTTGGAGAATCAGAGGGATGAGGGAAAGTTGTGGTCAGGGCATCGTTCTGGCAGAATCGCTGCCCCGTGGGTCGGTCTTCTCCCTGACTACAGCACCGACGTTCAGTCCTATCCTCCCTCCATGCCTGAGAACATGGCTGGGAATGGCTAAGCTCCTTGACTGCATCTGAGGAGTTCGCTGCCACCTCAGGAGCAATTCCATGACCCTCACGGGATTCCTGTTTCTCTGCTCCCAGGCATAAATCTCCCATGCAGCTAAATGTACCCCTAGTGTCATGGGTTTCCTTTGGTGGAGACATTGAGCACAGTGGTTAAATGTCCAGGCTCCAGAATCAGGACCAGGGTCACATCGCGGTGCCACCACTTCTGCTGAGCCTGTTTCTCCAGCTGTGAAAGGAGGGGAGGGAGGGTGAGGTGGAGTGGGGGGTTAAATGAGATGACATACGTGTCTGCGGCAAGTGTTTGCCCAGTCCTGCCATGTTGCTCTTGATCATGGATAGCTATTCTCATCTGATTAGATAGCGCTCTCCTGACTGAGAGGAGTGTTTGTGTTCTCACATCCATAATCACAAGTAAGACACAACTGCTGCCCCGAACGGCAAATGGTGACATCTGACACAGAAAGGGAAAACCAGCACAGGCCTCAGGGCCTTGTTGGACTGGTCCGTGGGTGGGTGGGTTGTTAGACAGGAGAATGTTGGTTAAATTTTAAAACACCAGGGAGAGATGGGAATGGGCTTTAAATAACTAGGTCTTGCTGAGATGAACTTCTATCCTTTCAGTGTTTGTCTGATTAGTCTTCAGAAGGCTATTGATAAAAGGTCATTCTTAAATGTTTGTCCAAAATTAAATGAAGCTGTGTAAAGCATGAGCTATAATTTTTTTAAAGTCAGTGCACTTTGAAGGTTGTTCGTAGAACTACTTCCGGAATCCCGTTTGAGAGCCCTTGTTACATTTGCCAGCACTGACTTTCCTGGACACGTTGTCTTGTGATTTTGCCCCTTGAAGGAACAATGTTCTATTTTGTCCATCTTGTAAGATAGACCCCCTTTTGTTGTGTTTAGGGCGGTGTGGGCACACATTTGGGGACGAGCGGCCGTGGGGAGCAGGCAGCGGTGCTGCCCAGTGCGCCGAGGGCCACGAAGTCAGGGCTCCCATGTGGAGCCACCGTGTACCTGCCCTGGCCCAGGAGATTCCCGTGGATGCAGACGGGGACAGGGCCGCTGGAGCGGGACCCCAAGGGGCTTCGTTACCAGGACGCCTTTCTCCTTCCTTCTCAGTTAGACCATAGTCCTGGGGCAAAAGCCCCAAAGCCACAGATCAGGTTTGTGGAACAACAAGAGAACAGGGCTGTGGAGCCAGAGCCACCTCGCCAGCTCCATGAAAGTCAGCCTGGGCCTTCTTGCAGCCGGCAGGGACGGGCTTGGGTTGAAGGGAAAGGGGCTAGAGTATGAGGTGTTCTCTTTCATCCTCCTGGGGTCTGTGCCGGCCAAGCAGTTCACGTGGCCATTGCCACTGAGTAAGCCGCTGGGCTGCCAAGGAGTCGTGTCTGGACAAAGCAGGACAGGATGCCAGGCCCCGGAGTGAATCATGTCAAAGGATCCCTGGTGGCTCTTCTGCTCTGGTGGCTGGCTCCCTGATAATATTCTGAGCACAGGCACCTGGCACAGCGTGATCCATTCCTGGTGTGGGGCAGTCGCTCAGCCCCAGCACGCTTCAGTCCATTGGTGCCTGAATCTCTGCCTTCTGATTAGGGAGAACCTAATTTGGTCTTGGGCTCCATGAGCACTGCTCCTCCCCAGGCCTTGAGCAGACTTCGGGGGTGCGGCTGTGTTGTGCCAGCTGAAAGGTTCTGTGTGGCCCCAGACAGTGTAAAGAAGGCCTGCCGGCACTGTCTTGGGCCTGCAGGGGCTCCTGTCTGAGTCATCGTCCTTGTCATTATTAACTTGTTGCTCCAAAGGCCCTGGGATCCAGGGTTGTACTGAGGCCTTCTTTCGTTTTGACCCTTTAACGTCCAGCATTACCCCGAACGCCACGGAGGACCAGAGCGCCACGGACGGGATTCCCGTGATGGGTGGGGCGGATACAGCTCTGACAAGAGGATGAGCGAGGGCCGGGGGCTGCCTCCTCCCCCCAGGTTTGTGTCTTACGTCCCATGGTGCCCATCGGGGCCTCTCACCCAGCTGGCAGGATTGGTGTGTCTGGCTGAGGACCCCTGGTCTTGGGCATAAGCTGAGTGCGGGCCCAGCGCACTCGCCACGGCCCAGGCTGCCTCTGAGTTCTCTGAGCAGCATCGGATCGAGTGCCACTTCCGTTCCCCCGCAGCCCCCGTTGCTCAAAAGGCTGGGGTCACAAAGTGCTAAACGCACCCTCTCAAACCCAGTGCCATTGCTCTCCTGGAGGGCAGAGGTGGGGGCAATCCAAATCAGAGATGTCTTTCTCCAAGGGGCAGACGTGAGTGGGGGGACCACAGCCGAAGAATGGAGGATGACCGTGCGTGGCAGGGCGCTGCTGATGGAGGCATGATGGACAGGGACCATAGGAGATGGCAAGGTGAGGACTGGCCCTTGGCCAAGGCGCATCTGTCTCGGTGGAGAAGCATCCGGGAAGCTGGGGTTGCCCCTGCTGTACGTCGGGCACTGCTCGTGAGGGCGGGAGCAACTTTCTCTGCTCTCCCTAGCGTGTGGCCTTGCTCCTTACGGCCTGGGTGGGTGAGTGGGTGAGGTGTGGCACAGGAGGTGTGCCACAGGTGCCGTAGCTCCTCTTCACCGTAACTTAGCAAGGAGAGTGGGTGTGTGCAATCCGTGTGCTCACACATCCTCCACGGACGGACCTGTGGCTCAAGAAAGGGACTGGAGTTGTCTGAGCCCCGTGTCCTCTGAACTTGATGTCCTGTGCCTGGAGGCGCTGTGTGAAAAGTGTTCCTTGTTTTCCAGGCGGTGAGAGAAGTATGTCTGGTCACTCGGGGCCAGGTCACATGATGAACCGGGGAGGCATGTCAGGGTAAGGCGCATTGTCACCGGTCTTGTCTTTGCTTGTGGGCTCGCGTCAGTGAAGGTGCTGTGTGCTTGGGCGGGTGTCACTGCTGCTAAAAGGAAGGAGGCCCCAGAGAGCACAGGCACAGGGCAGAGCCCACTGAGTGAAAAATAATTTGCCTTTGTTTCAGGCGCGGCAGCTTTGCCCCCGGGGGGGCCTCTCGGGGCCACGTGATCCCTCGTGGCGGCTTCGGGGGCCAGAACCGGGGGAGCCGACCCAACGACGCCCGCTTCACTCGCCGCTACTAAGTGCTTGGGCTCCTGTGTTATGTCACGTGGCAACAAGAATATGTTCTGTTAAGAGTTCCCTTAAACTGTGTACAATAATTTTTTTTTATCTGCTGCCATATTGTAGCTCAATACAATGTGAATTTGTTTTTTGTTTTTTTTTGGTTTTTTTGTAATAAATGTGTTTCTGTTCACATACCCTTTATTTAAAGCGTCGTGTCTTTTTATTTTCACGTCTTTAAGTAAAATGAAATTATACTCATAAGTGCTAAGCCACAGCTCTTCTTTCAGGGAAGGAGGATGGAAAGGGGCAGCTTTTGGGGACTGTTGGGTTTTCCAGAAGCACTTTGCCAGCAGCACACCCCTTCCAGCCTGCGTGATCCCGGGCCCGGAGTTCATAGGACCCGTCTGGGTCGTGTGTCTCAGCCTGTCTGGCCTTCCTCATGGGACTTGTGACATACCTCAGATGTTTGTTCCAATCGCCCACATTTTGCCTCCATGTATGACACCCTTGCTGAACGGGCTGTTTTGTGTGGTAAAATACACGTAACATGAAATTGACCATTTTAACCATTTAAGGGTAGAGTTCAGTGGCATTATGTACATTCTCAGCGTCATACAACCATCCCCACCGTCCATCTCCAGAACTTTTCTTTCTTCCCAAACTAAAACTCTGTCCCCATCAAACACTCAGTCCCCAGCCCCCTGGCCCCCACCACCTACTTTCTGTCTTTGAATCTGACTCCTCTAGGGACCTCGTGAGTGGGATTGCATCCTCGTGGGGAGGAGAGATGACCACGTGTGCCGTGAGAGGAGCAGAAGAGCTGTTGGACACCAGGTGATGAAGTCCACCAGGTGATGAAGTCCACCTCGGGGAGTGGCAGGGGCCGGAGTGGAAGGAGAGTTGCCGGGACAGAGGAGTCGGAGTCGGGGCGGGGGGTCTCGCCCCACATAAGGTGCAGGTGTGTTCAGGGTTCAAGTGCTGCGTGGACTCCAGGGGTGGCTTGGTGGGACAGTGCCACCTCCCCAGGTCAGCTGTGTTCCTTGTCTCTAGGGGCCCTGGGTCTGTATGGATGGAGCTGGGGGCAGGCCCCCCTATTAGGGGAACAGTGCTCAGAGGCCTGCCTCTTGGCTCTATCTCACACTCAAGAAGGGTCTGGCCCTGTCTGAAGGCTGAGATGTACCAACAACCAAGGCTAACCGGGCCCCTGTCCCCCCAGGGCCCAGACAAGGGAAGACAGACACAGGATCAGGCCTTTCCACCTATTGGCCGAATACACCTCCTCCACCAGGCCAGGCACATCCCCCTCCTAATCCCTGTAAATTTATACCGCACGTGGCAAGAGGGACCTGCAGACAGGATTAAATTAAGAACCTTCATATGGTATCTGGGGTTACCCAGGTGGGTCCTTGTAAGGGAAATAGGGAGAAGGGCAAGAAGGGGACACGACAGCAGAAGACCACACTGCTGGCTGTGAGGACAGAGGAAGGGACGCCAGCCAAGGATCACAGTGGCCTCTAGGAGCTGGGAAAGGCAGGAAACGGATTCTTCCCAGCGTCCAGAAGGAACCGGCCATGCCCACACCTGGATTTCAGCCCACTGAGACCCATGTTGGACGTCCAACCACGAGGTGATTCTGTCCCGCGAAGACAACTGGCAGCACCAGGAGACATTTGCGGTTGTCATACGTGGTGGGTAAGGAGGCACCGCTGGCATTTTGGGGGTTGGAGGCAGGGATGCTGCTCAACACCCCGTCCCTGCGGTGGCCCCAACACGGATTTATCCTTCCCGATATCAGCGATGCCAAGCTGTGGAAATCTGCCCCAAGGTGTTGGGCGCTGTGATGGGGCACCCACAGGGCACTGAGGAAGCCCAGAGAGGGCACTTGAGGAAGGGGACAGAGGAGGCTTCCCAAATGAGGGGGCATCTCAGCTGGGGGCAGGATGAACAGAGGAAGGATGGCCTAATGAGGGGCTGCAAAGTTGTGGGCAAAAGCTGGCGGGAAAGCCAGCTGTGTTCTGGGAACTGAGGGCCACTGGGCTGGCATATCCAAGGACTGAGGGGAGGCAGGGCCCCTGAGGAGTCTGGGCTCACAGGGAGGGCAGGGGGAGCTGCAGGTGTTTGAACAGGGGGTGACATCATCAGACATGGTCTCGGGAACAGATGGAAGGGGGCAGGCCCGGAGGTGGGGTCAGCAGGGAGGTGATCACTGGCAACAAATACAAGTCGATGGAGAGGAATAGGGGTCTGACTGGATGAGGAGACACAGAGGCAAGAGCAGCACTGGTCTCCAGGCTGTCAGCTTGGTCTGTGTGGACAGCGGGAAAGCCATGGGGTCAAGCAGAGCCCATGGCCAACCCTGGGCCAGTGACCATAGGCTGGTTTCAGTGCTAGAAAACGCGCGCGCGCGCGCACACACACACCCATGTCCCCAGGGCAGCTCAGAGACTGGCTTCAGGGAGCCTCGTGGAGCACATGGCACCACCCCAGCTCCCTGCGCCCTGAGCACAAACCCCTCCTGTATTCTCCATCTGTAAAAAATGGGCCCACAAGGCTGCTGGAAGGGCTCTGTGGATGGAGAGTCAGGCTGGGACAGCTCACAGGGCTTGTCCTTGAACTCGGGATGTGCCCTCAGCCTCCGAAATGGCCAGCACCAGCTCCCTCCTCGGCAGCAGAGGATCAAGGATGGCCCCAGGCCCCACCCATCCCACCCTCATCATAGACCCGCCCCCACCTCCACAGGGGCCCAGGTGGCTTTCAGGTGACACACAGGACATGGGAGACCCCACCTGGAGACCATTCCTGGAGACCAGGGTGGCACAGGTCACTCAGGGCTCTCCCTCCCCAAGCACCACCCTGCCCTCCCCACTCCTCCCTGGCCAGATGGACGGATGGACATGTGCTGGCTTCTGCTCCCAGGCGAGCCTGGGAAATGCCCCGGCCTCTGGTCTCTGCTTCCCTCATCTGTAACAGTGCCGTCCCCTCCTGAGTCATGTCCCTGGGTGAGTTCTATTCCCTAAACCAACTGACATGAACTCCGAACTCTTGGGAACAGAGGATCCTGTGCCAGCTCAGGGCACCATTACCCAGGCCTCCTCCCTGTTCCCAGGGTAGCTTCCTGGGCCAGTCATTGGCTCCCACCCAAGCCCACCTCCTACCCTGTCTGGGGCAGAGGTTTCCTCCTGCCATCACCACGGTGGGATGCTCTGTGACTGGGTGCTGGGGATCTCACAGGGAGCATCTCAAGGGCCCACCCTCCCCAGAGCTCCAGCTGGACGGAGAGACATTTAGGTCACCAAGCAGCTGACACCGCGGGTGTCAGAGAAGGCTTCCCAGGGGAGCAGGGAACATCTGGAAAACAGGGCCCTTGTGGGCCAGGGAGACTCCCTGCACGGCCATGACCGCCAGGTCTGTGCTCCCCAGGAATCCCCAGGTTGTGGGGAGAGGGTGGAATGAGAGTGGAAACCAGGTGAGGGCAGGAGGACAGGGACTAGATTAGGCGGGCAGATCAGTGAGCTGAGCAGGACAATCAGTGGCTCTGGGGGCTCGCAGCTGTGTAGACCAGCCCTTACCCCCAGATTGCCCCACCCTGTGCTCAGCCCTCCAAGAACTGAGAAGACCCCAGACCCAGATGGGCCCTGAGCCCCAGAGCAGTGGTCTGCTCCCACTCACCATACAAGGTCGAGGGCCCACCAGTGGGCAGGGCCCAGATACAAAGGGGTGAACCTTGGCCTTCGGTCAAGGTCAGGCCCTGAAGAGCCCCCAGGAGCCAGAAGCCCACGCCCCGGGGGCCAGCACACGGATCGGGGAACACTTCCAAGTCCTTTATTGGGCTGGCAAGGCCGGGAGCTGCCCTAGGAGTGGGGTCCCAGTCTGGCGTCCATGGCGCCCTGGCCCCGGTTCCCGCCTGGGGCAGGCAGCTTCCTCTTGACAGGCTACTTGGTTCGCTCCTTCAGGTATTCCCAGCCCTCCTTGGAGTACTCCCAGGCCTTGGAGGGGGCCACGGACAGAGCAGACATCACCGTGATGATGCCTGTGGGGAAGGAGGGCCCAGCGCTTTCAGCAGAGAGTTTGAGAGGCACCACTTCCGGCTCTGTCAATTCCATGCAGGGGAACAGGTGGAGGCCACATATTGCTCCCACCTCCCTGGAATCTCCACTCCCTTTTCTCTTTCAGATCCGTTGGGGGCAGCGGGGCGGGGAGGCGGGGGCAGCAGGTGCACACAGAGCAGGAAGGAGAGTGGTGGAAAGGCATGGCCAGGAAGGGAGGTGGGAAGTATCTGGGGCCACTCTCCTGCAAGCAGACGGACCAAGGCCTACCTGAATTCCAGGACTCGCGGATGTGAAAGTTAAACTTTGGAGGGGCTGGGAGCTGGGAAGAGAGGGGAAGAAGGGGCTGGTGAAAGGGGAAGGCCTGGCAGCCCGCGCCTCCCTCACAGGCAGGGAGAGCAGCACATGCCCCAGTGTGGAGAAAGCCAAGCAGGGCTGGAGGGACCGGGGATCAAAGACCACCCGAGCTGACGCCCCTGCTCCCGCAGAGCCATAGCCTCAATCCAAGCTCGGAGTACCTGGGGTATCTTCAGGCCTGTCTGCTCGCACACGTACTGGCTGAACTGGTACACGGCGGTGGGGACCACCTCCTCAGCTTTCTGAAGGACCGCCTGGCTCTTGTCGCTGGGCCCCAGCAGCTCCTGGTCGTACACCAGGTAGACAGCGCCCCCAGCCACACTGCCCTTGATGAGGAACCTGCAGGCAGAGAAAGGAACCACAGCAGCTCAGCAGATTCTGCTGGCCACCTCCCGGGTCTAGGCCCGCGGGTATGGGGGTGAGGGTTAGACCCCTAGGGGGAGGGGCGTGCCCACAGTCCAAAGAGTGACACACCCGAAGCCAGGCAGCTAATGCGGGAAGCACAGGGCATTTTGGGAGCCCAGAGGCGTGCCTGACCCACAGCACTTAATCTAAGGCGTGCAGGGATACTCAGCTCCATTTAACTGGTAAACTGAAGCCTGGAGAGAAACAGTGTCACTCAAGATCCCGCAGAGGGCAGGGAACAGTGAAGACTTAAGACTCCTGACCACCTTCTACCTTCCAGCCCCGAGGGATGCTCCGCGAGGAACCCGCGGGGGTTTTCTAAGTGTCCCTGGTCATTTCCTGTCATACGCAGCTCTGGGTGCGCATTAACCTCCCAACAAAGGCGTGCGGCACTCCCATATTACAGAGTGGGCAGCTGAGGCTCGGAGGGATCTCGGGTACAGAGTGGGAAAGGCACGGACTCGCTAGGAAGCGGGAGGGGGGCGAGAAGCTCCACCCTGTCTGGACAGACACGGGAGACCTGACACTACGGGCGGCGAAAAGCCGATCGGGAGCAAACCAGATGGAGGGTGCTCGCAGAAGGGAACATTCTTGGGGGCTTGGGGCCCTCCTGGTGGCCCCACGAACCTCATCAGCGACCACACTCCGGATACCATGATCGCTCCGCTCCGCGCGCAAGGACACTCGGCTCGCCCGTCACTTCCGGTCGCGGCGTCGCAGAGGCCTCTGGGAGGCGTAGTCTCTTGTCAGCCGCAAAGGCCTCCGGGAGTCGGAGTCTCGGCACCGAAACAACAGAAAGAGGTTGCAGTCCCACTGCAAAACAACCGTGCGAAGCTTAGTCCTCAGGGCCCAGCCGCCGCAAAGCTGTCTGGGAAAAGTAGTCGGCAAGTCACGTGAGGCGCCGGACGGCTCGTTTAGCCGCCAAGCCTCCTGGGAAAGGCAGTCGGGGGCGGCACGGCCCTCGTGACGTGAGGGAAAGAGGAATCGGGTGACAAGAGTGGGGCCTGAGGGGGACCCACAAGATGTCGTCTCCCGCGCCGGCGCGGGGGACTAAGGGCCCAGGCACAGGAAGAGAGTGCCTGGAAGCTGGTTGTCACGGCAACATGAGGGCTGATTTGTACGAGAAAGGCGGGCCTTTAGTCACGTGATCAGGTCAGTGGTTGAGGCCAGAGGAGAGCTAGGCGGGAGGCTGTTGCCCGGCAACGCCTGGGCGCGGAGTCCCCACAGTATAGCCCCTCCCCCCGAGGAGGTGGGCTCGGAGTCGCGTGACTCAGACCCTACGGGAGGGGGCGCGGTCGGAGACTGGCGGACGCAGTGGTGAAGTGAGGGCAGCGGGGCGCACGCGTGACTCCCAGGCCCGGACCCCAGCCCCGCTGGACAGCGGGAGAAACTGAGCCCTGAGTGGGTGAGTTCGCGATTGGGAGAGTGCAGTGAGTCGCACGCCCCCTTTGTCCAGAGGGGAAACTGAGGCCCGGCGAGGTCAGGGGGCCGGTGGGTTCTGCGAGGATCGGGTTTCCTCCTTTCCTCCCCCTTCAGAGCCTGGCTGTTTCATCCATCCATTCATCTCTCCGCCCACTCACCCACCCAGCCTGCCAGCCAACCCCTGCGAGGGAACTATGGTCAGGGCCAGTTTGAGGAGAATGTTGAACTGTGGGGCTTCAGGGCTTTCCCTGGAAGTGGGGAGAGGTGGGAGAGTGTTCCCTGCTGAGGGGACGCTGGCGTGACTGGGTTAGGGCGAGGAGTTCACTTTTCTGAGAACTGATAGATTCATGGATAGGAAGTGGGGAAGATGAGGATGGACAGAGAGCCGAGGCCAGACCTGCTGGGTCTCGTGGGCTCAGGTGAGGAGGGTGTGGTCTCCATCTGGGGCAGTGGTGAGCCCTGGGAGGGTTTGGAACAGGAAGGGACATCTCAGATGTTTTTGGACAAAGATCCCTATGGCCTTTCCTCTTTGCCCCATGCAGTTCAGAGGATAGAAACCCTAAGATGTAATGGGCTTGTGCCCTTTTCAGGGGAGATCCATGACCCCCTTAACTTTAATCACCTGGCCTGTTTTTATCTTTCACCTTCTCCCTGGAACAAGTAAATCGGCTCCCCCACCTGAAGTCACATCTTAATCCTGATGACACGGGCACCTCCATCTCCAAGCCAGTCCTGAGTGTCCGATTCCTTCTGGGTGTCTCCAGACAGAGTTATCTTTCTGGGCTCCCCCACCTCTCACCTCCCACATTCCTCATATCACTCTGGGTCAGTCTATCTGTTGAGTACCTACTGCATGTCTGGCAGTTCAGGGCACGGAAGATCCAAAAGGGAGCAAAACAGAAGCAGGTTTCCATTTCCTTTCTGCCCTCATGGAGCTGAGTCTAAGGGGAGAGAGGGATCCTGAACAGGTAACAAATCATCAAGATGATTTCAGGGGATGACAAGTGCTGAGAAGGAGAAAAGTTCTACAGGTAAGAGAGAGGGGGTGACCAGGAACAGAGGTGCTTTAGAGGAGGAGGCCAGGGAAGTGCCCTCTGAGGAGGTGATTTTTCCAGCCAAGACTTGAAAGAGCAAGCCGTTGGGTTGTATTTGGGAATACAAAATACAACCTCGTAGAGGGAACAGCCAATGCAAAGGCCCTGAGGCAGGATGGTGAGTGGCTGGTTCCAATGAACAGTGAAGAGGCTGGTGTGGCAAAGCAGAGTGAGCAAGAGGGGCTGGTCCAAGCAGACCCTTTTTGGTCACCAAGGCTTTTGTTCTAAGTGAAACGGGCAGGGTTTTCAGTAGGGGAAGAAGATGGCTGCAGTGGTTCAGGTGAGCTAGATGATGACCTGGACCAGGTGGTGGCTCTGCAGATGGAGAAGAGGGGGCAGGGCCAGGGGCATCACCGCTGGCTCTTCGAACAAAGACGCCGTTGGGGAAATGGGTGTGACTGAGGTGCGACTGTGGGCCAGGCCTGTGCCGGCCCCCCCTCTCTCCCGCTGCAGACCCAGGGAGGGCCATGAAGGTGCTGCTGCTCGTGGGGCTGGGAGCCCTGTTCTTTGCCTATTATTGGGATGACAACTTTGACCCAGGTGAGCGCCTGGGGGTGGGGGTGGGAGGAACGTTCTGGCTGTCCTCTCCATCCCCCAAGCTGACCACCCCTACTCGCTGCCAGCCAGCCTCCAGGGAGCCCGTGTGCTGCTGACTGGAGCCAGTGTGGGCATCGGGGAGGAGCTGGCATATCACTACGCGCGCCTGGGCTCCCACCTGGTGCTCACTGCCCACACCGAGGCTCTCCTGCAGAAGGTGAGACACTCCATCTCAAGTTTAATTGGTGGGGGGGGGGCGGGGGACGGGGAACAGGGCCTGGGTTTGAATCCCTGCAAACATTCAGGCTTCCTGTGTGGCCTTGGGTAAGTCACTTAATCTCTCTGAGGCTTAGTTTCCTCATTTGTAAATCAGAGACAATAAAAGGACCTTCTCCTGGGTTGTGATGTGGGGTTGCATCGGTAAGACAGTTGTAAAGCAAGGACTGTTCCTCACTAAATAGGAGTACTGATAGTAACCAAAGGCTGTGTGGATAGCTAGGGTTCTCAAGTTCAAAAGCGGGTTGGGTAGGCCCTTCTTAGCAACAGCCCAGTGTTATTTCAAGGAAATGTGCAGCTCCTGGGGATGAACCTTACAAAATTTCAAGAGGCCAGAAATCTCAAGATTTATTTGAAATCTGCGTTTTAAATGTTGATGGTTGAACAAGCAAAATGTCCCCTATTCTGGCCCATGGGCTGCCAGTTTGCTACCCCAGTGGTAACGCTTCAGACATGATGTTGAATGGAACCTGAGGCTCATAGCAGGGGAGGGGGCTTCAGGCTGGGGCCCCTTTAGGGCCGGCAGGTGGAGGGGGGCCAGCTGGGGTGGAGGGGCCCACGGGCAGCTCTGGCCCCCCCAGGTGGTAGGGAACTGCCGGAAGCTGGGCGCTCCCAAGGTCTTCTACATCGCTGCGGACATGGCCTCCCCTGAGGTGCCCGAGCGCGTGGTGCAGTTTGCGCTGGACAAGCTGGGTGAGGGGCGGGGCCTGGAGTCTGGGACCTTGGCCTAGGCCTTAGGGGCACGACCCAAATTGGGGCGGGGGTGTGGTAGTAACGGCCGTCTGAGGGCGGAGATTTATGGGTCCGGGGGCAAGGCTAGGGGTGGCGCCTTATGACATCCAGTGGGTGGAACTCTGGACCGGGCCTCATTAGATCAGGGATGAAGCCTGGTTAGGGAGTAGGGCGGGGTCTCTTTGATCTTAGTTGGGGCGCTACCTGGGTCAGAGCTCATTGTGTCAATGCTCTGGCAGGAGCATCACTAGTTCAGGGGGCAGGGCTATGGGTGGTGTCTCGTAGGGCGCGGGGGGCGGAGCCTTAAGGACAGCTCCGGGCTGATGGGCCTCTCCGGGCCAGGAGGGCTGGACTACCTGGTGATGAACCACCTCGGCGCCGCCCCAGCAGGCACGCGGGGCCGCAGCGCCCAGGCGACACGATGGCTCATGCAGGTTCTCCGCCCCTCCGCGGCCCCGGTTCCGCCCTCCCGCCAGACTCCACCCTCTCACCATTCCCCTCTCGGACCCTGCCCTTCCCAGCTCCAGACCCCAACTTTCCTGGTTCTAGGCTCCGCCCTCTTGACCTTGGCTCCGCCCCAGGCTGGTGTTCCCCCTCGTCCATTCGGAACTCTGCCCCGGTCCTCGAGCCCCGCCCCTACATACCAAGGCCCCGCCCCCAGGCTCTAGGCTCCGCCCCTGCCCCTTCTGGCCTTCGGTTCCTCCTCCGCCCGGTGACTCGCAGTCGCCACCTACAGGTGAATTTCCTGAGTTACGTGCAACTGACTTCGTTGGCGCTGCAGAGTCTGACTGACAGCAAGGGCTCCCTGGTGGTGGTGTCCTCGTTGCTAGGTGCGTGTACGCGGGGCGGGGAGTGGGGAAGCCATGGGGCCGATGGGGGCGAGCCTGGAGCGGACAGGAAGGCTTCCCGGAGGAGGAGCAGCGGCGTGTGGCCGCTCAGCCACTGCCCTCCCGCGCCCCCAGGCCGCGTGCCCACGTCCTTCTCCAGCCCCTACTCGGCGGCCAAGTTCGCGCTGGATAGCTTCTTTGGCTCTCTCCGGCGGGAGCTGGATGTGCAGGACGTGAACGTCGCCATCACCATGTGCGTCCTGGGCCTCCAGGATCGCGCCTCGGCCGCCGAGGGAGTCAGGTGAGGCCCAGGACGCGAGCCGGGGCCAGGCTGAGCGGGGAGGGGGTGTGGGGGGCCGCTCAGCCGTAGCCACAGTCCCCACCGCACCCTCCTGTCCCCAGGGGCGTCACAAGGGCCAAGGCGGCCCCAGGGCCCAAGGCAGCCCTGGCTGTGATTCGTGGCAGCGCCACGCGTGCCTCCGGCGTCTTCTACCCGTGGCGCTTCCATCTGCTCTGCCTGCTTCGCGGCTGGATGCCACAGCCAAGGGCCTGGTTCATCCGCCAGGAGCTCAACATCACGACCCCCGCTGCTGCCTGAGCCCCTGGGCTTAATGCCCCTTCGTCTTCCCAGAAGAAGACCCTCCAGCCAGTCGTCCTGGAGCCCGGACAGACACCTCTGAGCAGGTGGCCAAGGGCCAAAAGAAAGTCATCAAGACAGAAAAGTAAACCTGAGAAAAACTACCAGCACCTGAAAGCAGTCAGAACTCGGGGCGTGCCTGGCATCTTGTCAGGGACTTGGAAGGCAATTAATTACCTCAGTCTTCTCAGCTGTCATTGATGATATGATTGCTGCTTCCATTTTGCAGATGAGCAAACTGAGGCTCAGAGAGGCTATGTGACTTGCCTCAGGGCCCTGGCCACATCCAGCAGGTCACAACACTACTGAGCCACCCTTGGAACCCTCTCTATTTGCGACCTGAAACCACTGCGTCCCTGATTTGTTCTTTCCACTCTCAGCCTCGGAGCATCCCCCAACCATTTTCCCGAGCAGGGGAGCCCTCGAAGCTGTCGAGTTGATGGTGGGGTCTGAGGAGGGGGAAGAGGAAAAGAATGTGTTCTGGGCTGGATCCAGCCTCCCATTTGATAATAAAAAGCTTTCTTCCCTTGCACATCTGTTCAGACTCCTTGGTCCTTCCAGTTTGCTGGTGGCAGGAGGTGAAGAGGGATGTGTGTATTGGTGCCAGAACTCTCACCTTCATTTCACAGGTGGAGAAACGGAGGCTGAGAGACAGATGGACGTCATCCAGGAAGTCAGGGATGGAAGGAAGTGTAACTGATTGTGGGCCAAAGGCTATATTTGCAGCACGAAGAACGTGGTTTGTGCACCAATAATGATAGCCTGCATCAGGCGCTACGCACTTGACATTCATGATATCTTCACAACCAGAGGTTAGTGCTACCATTGTTACCATTTTATGGATGGGGAAACTTAGACGGGAAGTCAGAGACAGAAGCTGGGATTCTGACACCAGACTGTCCCTCTTTAAGGCAACGTGTGGGCTGCACCTGCACATCACTGGTATTTAGATTAATGAATTAAAAATTGACACTTTCCTTAAAATGGTAAACCAGCAGTGCTCGCATAAAGAAAAAGCAACTGTAAAGATAAAAACTAAATGAAAGCAATGTTATTAAAACAAAACAATGTTTTGAAGAATGAAACAATGTTATAAACAGCTAGCTACGGGTGGGATAGGGAGGGTGGGAGGGAGACGGAAGGGGGGGGCTATGGGGATATAAGTATAGCTGATTCACTTTGTTATACAGCAGAAACTAACACAAAAATGTAAAGCAACTATACTCCAATAAAGATGGTTTTTTAAAAAAAAAAAACTAGTTCCTGTTGGCTGTCCAAGCCTCCAAGATTAGCAGGTGATCCAAGGGCTAACCCCAAACAGACCAGCCTCAAATTCATACTGTCCCTTGGAAATAAATAGGATTGAAAGATAAAAACCAGAAAAAAAGAATATTTTTTTGTTCCCACCACGCCGCCTATCCCTGCACCTAAAATTACATCAAGTTATATCAAGTGCCACCAGGGGGCACTATATCACAACGCTTTCCTTAGCTCTAGCCCAGAGCTTGGCTTCATATATAGTAAAACCAATTTCTCCGATTGTGGAAATTTTAGTTTGTGCCAGTTATCATATCTTGCTCAAACAGTTTGGAATAGGTACTATTGTTGTCATCGTTCTATAAATGGAGAAATTCGAGTAGTGGGAGCTGAAGTCTCTGGCGCTGGGACAGCCAGCTGGCGGCACAGGTTGGATTTCACCTCTCAACCCACGCGCAGAGGGAGACACCGCAGCCACAGCCACGCCCACCCGGTCCGACTACTGGTTTGGGCCCGTGAGGATAAGCGCGCATGCTCAGGGGGCCCACAGGGACGCCTCCAGCCGCCAGGGGGAGCCCGCGACATTCCTGCCTCTCTGGCCCGCGCCGCCCGCGGGTCGGTAGAAATCCCAGAGTTCGGTGCGTTTGAGGCCCTTCCGCCGCGGCAGCCATTAAGGAGCAGCAGGTTAGTGAAGCCCAGCGCGAGTACCATCAGCTGCCATCCGGACCCTTGGGGCTCCAGTGCAGCTCGGGGGTATGGTTGGGTGCAGCGAGCAAGCCCGGGGGAGCCGAGGCGCGGGGTTCCGGGCGGCGGGGACCGAGCTGGGACTCACCTCCACCCCTCTCTCCCCACCCCTGTCCGCAGCCATGGCTCTGCGCTACCCCATGGCCGTGGGCCTCAACAAGGGCCACAAGGTGACCAAGAACGTGAGCAAGCCGAGGCACAGCCGCCGCCGTGGGGTGAGTGCCGGGAGCGCCGTCGGGAGTCGAGTCCCGAGGGCAGTGGGGAGCCTTGGGCAGTGGGTAGCCCTGGTGTCTTGTTTGTTTGCGGTACGCGGGCCTCTCACTGCCGTGGCCTCTCACGTTGCGGAGCACAGGCTCCGGACGCGCAGGCTCAGCGGCCATGGCTCACGGGCCCAGCCACTCTGCGGCATGTGTGTGCCCTGCATAGGAACCCGTGTGCCCTGCATAGGCAGGCGGACTCTCAACCACTGCGCCACCAGGGAAGTCCAGCCCTGGTGTCTTAAACGGAAGAAAGGGGGTGTCAGGCTTGCGCAGAGCAGAGTGAAGATGCCGGTTACGCGCCTGCGCGGCGAACGCCCGCCGGGGCTAAGTAATGGGACCCACCTGGCCCGTGGATTCGGAAGCTGGGGCAGGAGCGAATTGGGAGCGAATTTTGACGCATGAGCAGGAGTTTGCCGAGTAGAAGGGTTTCTGGATCGGGGTTGGAATGTGGAGGGAAAGCGGATTCCTTGTGTGTCAGGTTGAGGAGTCGTAGGCTCATGGGGGTTTATATATTTCTTCATTAAGCGGCCCCGACTCCACGGTGCCCAGCTTGTGTCCAGGGCGAGAGGGTTCTGGGCCCGGGGAACACCCTGTGCAAAGGCCGGGTGTGACGTGCCACTTTAATGTTGATAAGATTGGGGACTGGGGAGGATTTGGGCTTCCCTTGTTAGCAGACATACAACACTCCACCCGGAGACCCCCTCCGAGCCCCGCCCTGACGCCTCCCTTCTCCCGCAGCGCCTCACCAAGCACACCAAGTTCGTGCGGGACATGATCCGGGAGGTGTGCGGCTTTGCCCCTTATGAGCGGCGGGCCATGGAGCTGCTCAAGGTCTCCAAGGACAAGCGGGCCCTCAAGTTCATCAAGAAAAGGGTAGGTAGGACCCCTGTTAGGGCCGGGGTGGGACTTGGGGCTTAGGCTCACGGCCCTCCTTGCCCGGCAGGTGGGGACACACATCCGTGCCAAGAGGAAGAGAGAGGAGCTGAGCAATGTCCTGGCCGCCATGAGGAAGGCGGCAGCCAAGAAGGACTGAGCCCTTCCGCTCTGTGCACAATAAAACTTTTCCAGAAACTTGGGGTTTCTGTGCTGCCAGTGGGAAGGGGGGGTGCCATCTGCTGGGGCACACGTGTCCCTGGGCACCTTGGTGACAGGCAGGGTGGTGAGCACAGAAAGAAGCCACAGCCAACCAAGCAGTACTGGAAACGGCTTTTAATCATAATTAAATAATAGTCAGTGATTAAGCCATGATTGAGGGCGGGCTCCAGGCCTCTCCTGAGCTTCCTGTGGCTCAGCTGCCTGGAGCCTCTCCCCTGAGCGCAGTTCCAGCCCCGGCGGGCCCAGCGGTGCCTGCAGTGCCCAGAGCCGGCGTCACCGCTCCACAGCCAGGGCCTCGGCCTGCTCCTCGGGGAAGGCGATGTTGAAGATCTCACGGTAGTGCTCCACGAAGTGCACCTCCAGGCCCTCGGTGATGAAGGCTGCCAGGTCGTAGAAATCCTTCTTGTTCTCGGTTGGCAGGATGATGCACGTCACTCCAGCACGCTTGGCCTGGGATGGGGGGGGCAGTCAGGTCAGTGTGGGAGGTAGGAGAGGGCTGGGCATGGAGCCAGGTTTCCAGTGGCCACCCTGCTGAGGAAACTGAGGCCCAGGGTAACGTCACCAGCCTCTGTTCCAGTAGCTTGGCAGCAGGAACCCAGGCCTCTTCTGGCGTGGTGTCACCCCAGAGGCTCTCCCCACCCCCAAAGGTGTCTGGAAATACGGGAATTATGAGGCCCATGGTTTCTGGGGTTAATCAGCACCCACTGCTTTACATTTAGAGGTCTGGCACCTAAGACTGCCACGCGCCCTGTCGCACCTGGGGCTTCTGAGCTGCTGTCCCTCAGCCTGACTCTGCCCCTTGGTGGACAAGGGTCCCCATGTGTCACCATGTGTTGCTCTAGAGATAGCATGCAGTGACTCACTGAACCTCTCACTTTGCAAGACAGGAAAGCAAGGTGCAGAGAGCCTCCCACACACCTTGCCTGGGTGTCCCTATCACGGGAGCCCCTCCCTGTGGGCAGCTGGGGCTGCGGTCCGTTTGAGGTAGACAGGGAGAGGCCTGGGGGCTCAGGTGAGAGAGACTGGGGTGCTGCCAGGAGCTCGGGGGGGCTCCCAACACTGGGAAACACAGCCCCCCCCCCCCCCAATCCACCACAGTCAAACCTACAGCACACCCAGTGAGACGCTGGGCTCTGGGCCCTCTGTCCACCTGCAGTGCCTAAGCCTTGCTCCTCCAGCCTCTCCTGCACCCACAGGTCTCAGTGCTAGGCCACGGGGGGCGGGGGGGGGCGAGGAAGCAGGAGACCCTACTCATCCCTGAGGAGCTGAGATGAGGGCTGAAAAGGCTGCGAACCACCGTGGAGGGAGGGGCAGCTAGGCAGGCAGTTCAGCAGGGGATCCAGGCCAGGCAGATCCAGATCCCATGCCCACTGGGCCTCACTTTGCCCTTCTGTAAAATGGGCCTGTCACTCTTCTCACCTGGGGGTGTTAGCCCTGACACGTGAATGATGGCTGTGCACTATCACACGGGACACTCACCGCAATGGTCTTCTCCTTGATGCCTCCCACAGGCAGGACCTTACCCGTGAGGGAAACCTCACCCGTCATGGCCAGGTTCTGCCGTACCGGCCGGTCCAGAGCCAGGGACAGCAGGGCCGTGACAATGGTGCAGCCAGCGCTCGGGCCATCCTTGGGGGTGGCGCCCTGGGGGGGAGACAGGCTGGTGGGCAGGCGGCTGCCAGGTGGCGGGTGTGGGGCATGGGCGCGGGTCCAGCCTCACCTCAGGCACATGCAGGTGGATGTGCGAGGTCACCAGGTACTCATTGGTGGGGTCGTACTGCATCAGGAAGGCCCTGGCGAAGGTGTAGGCGATGCGGGCGCTCTCCTTCATCACCTCCCCCAGCTGGCCTGTAACCTCCAGGCTCCCGTCCTTGTCCCCCTTGCTGTCACGTGGCCGTCTCAGGGACGTCTCAACAAATAGCGTGGAGCCTCCTGAGGAACCGAGGGCAGAGCCCATGAGCCCAGGATGCCTCAGACTCCTGGATGGCCGCTCCTGCCACACCCTCACCCTCATCCCCAGTGATGGGACGCCCCTCACCGTCCCTTCCCTGGCTCATCCCAGCCTAGAGCCTTCTCATCCCTCACACCTCAGTGCCTGCACTGTTCCTGCAGCCACCTCGGGGCAGCAGATCCATCTGCGGGGACCAGGTTACATGAAAACCTGAAAACGATCTCTGTGCTAGGCCTCCGCGTTCTACTTGCCCGCGGCGCAGAGCCTGCTGGTGCCAAGCTCCCTCCTCCCAAATCAGTCAGCAGATAACAAGTGGCTCAGAGCCTGCCCCCTCTGTGCCCTGCCCACCAGGACCGCACCCAACCCTGCCTGCTACACAGGCCCTGAGCCGCCCCCGCCCTTGTAGCTCCCAGACCCAGCGTCCCCAGTGAGGGTGGGCTGAGCCACGTCGCCTGGACAGGAAGCCCCTCGGACCCTTCTCCCCAGAGCTGCCTGGCCCTCCTCCCCCACTGGGTGGTGGCCCCCCCAGGCGACAGGGTCTCGTGCTGTGAAGGGCTGTCCTTCAGGCAAACCTGAAAACCATGAGCCCAAAGAAAGCTCACGGGGGCACTGCGGCCACCTCGCGGTCCCATCGTCCCTGATGAGCCCTGGTCCCCTGGCCTCACTGCACCCTGCCTACCAGTGGAGAGGGCGTTCAGAGCAGCCTGCAGTGAGGGCTCCCACCTGTACCGGGGGACAGACGACCACAGGGACGTGCAGAGCCCCCGGCGCTGCCTGCTCCAGCGCAGGCCACTCACCCATGGCGGTCCAGGCCAGGCCCATGGCCACGCCGGGAGGCGTCATGTCGTACATGCGCTCCACTGTGAACACCGGCTTCCCCACGAAGTCCTGCAGGTTCTCCGGCGTCACCTCCACGAACTCGGCCTCGCCGCTGACAATCTTGTAGGCTGCCTTTCGCAACACCTGTGTGGACGCAGCAGGCTGGGGGGCAGCCAGGCCACAGAAGCAGCCCCCACCCCCTGCCCCCAACTCTCCTCCACCTGCCTTTAATTTTTTACAGTTGTGATAAAGTACACGTGACCTAAAACCATCTTAACCATTTTCAAGCGTACAGCTCAGTGGCAGGAAGTGCATTTGCACTGGTGTCCAGCCATCCCCTCTAGAACTTTCTTACCTTCCCAAACTGAAACTCTGTCCTGATTAAACACTGCCTCCCCAGCCCCACCATCTACTTCCTGTCTGTGGCTGTGACTCCCCTAGGGACCTGCTGTGAGTGCACTCAGACAGCATGTGTCCCACCGCCGCCGGCCAGGCAGGCTCACCTTCTCCACCTGCTTCTGCAGGTTGCGGACGCCGCTCTCCCGGCAGTACTGCTTGATGAGGAGGGTCAGCACGTCCGATGACAGTGTGGCCTTGCTCTCGTCCAGGCCACACTGGGCACGGGCCTGAGGCACCAGGTACTGCTGCCAGGGAGGAGAGTCGCCATCAGGACCCCAAGGGCCTCTCCCGTGGCCCCTGCCCACCCCTCCAAAGACCCCTGGCCGGGTAAATGAGGTCACTGAGGTAGACCCTGGGCCTGCCCCGTGGAGCCCCTGTCCCCGGGGGTACCTGGGGGCCATTCAGCAGAGTGTGTGAGGGGAGGCTGCTCCCGAACCACACCTGAGCCGAGACCTGAAGGGAGGAGAGCCAGCAAGGCCAGGAGGGGGTGGCAGAGTGTCCAGGGAGAGAGCCCAGCAAGTGCCAGGATCCTTAACGGTGGGCCTAGGACCTGCAGGCGCCCGGCCTGCCACCTCCACGTGCTCCCAAGGCTCATCTTGGCTGCCTCTTCCTCCAGGAAGGCCTCCTTGAACCCCCAGACTTCCTCCTCATGCAGAGACCGGTTACGTGACCACTGCACAGAGCAGGTGGGGATGCGGAGCAGGTCAGAGGCTCCAGGGTCACTCGGGGCCCAGCACCACCCCTGCCGCACAGCAGTCAGTGGAGTCTGAGCAGTCCTGAGCACTGACTGCAGGGCAGAAGTGTCCCAAAGCCCTCGTGTGCCTCCTGCTGTCCCTTCAAGGATTTGAAGGAACCCCTCCACCCACACCGCCAAGCCTGCCCCACCTCTGCCTGGTCGAGTGTCCAGGCTGCTGGGGGACAAGGGGAGTGACGGGGAGTCCCAGTACCCCTGCGACCACCCCAGCCAAGAGCTCCTCTTCCTTGCCTCCCACCCCCCAGGGGATGCAAAAGGGGACAAGATGCACTAAAGCCCTCTCTGGAAAGAAAACACTGTATCAGGAACTCGAGCCCTCTGGAAGGGAAATCCGGCTCTCCCCTGACTGACTGCAGGCTAGTAAAGCACCGCACACACCCGGGCGCCAGGAAAAGGGAAGGATCCCACCAGCCCGGGAAGCGCTTTCCTACAAATAGAGATGCAGACAGAGGCCCGCATCCCGGGGGACCCTGGGCCCAGGAAAGCCCAGGGAGGCAGTCCCATAACCCGGGGAAGCACGGCTGGTGGGTAGACGGACAGCAGCCTCACTCTCGCGCCCACAGCCGTTACTGACCTGGCACGACACCGGCCATGGTGCGTGACCACAAGGCAGCGGGGCAACTCAAGGGGTAACTTACTGTCAGAGCTGAACTCACAACCCCAAGACAGTGCTGGGCCTTGAAGGCCAGGGTGGGGTCGTGTTACCTTCAGCACTGTGCTCACGGAGTGTCTTTCCTTGCTCTTGTTTCTACGGCCTGTGATTATAACAAGAAATACATATTGGGTCTTTGGCCCCAATTCCCTGCACAAGCGATTATAAGACGCTTGGAATTTCCTGAGTGACAGGCACGAGAGGAGCATCCTTTCTTATTCACAAGAAGCCCCTTTCAAGAAGTGATCATTAGCATAGCTGGATGGGGGCTGGTGGCCAGAGGAACCAAGGGACTGGAGGGATAGAACTTTCACCCCACCCTCAGCCCCCAGGGAGGGGAGCTAATCACCAGTGACCAATGATGCAATCAGTCATCCAGTCAACCATGCCTAGTAATGGGCCCTTCCCCACACCTTGCCCCAGGAGTCTCTGTTTTGGCTGTTCCCTAGTTGTATCCTTTATAATAAACTGGTAACAGTAAGTAAAAACTCTTGTCTTCCTGAGTTCTGTAGACTGTTCCAGCAAATGATCAAACCGAGGAGGGGGCTGTGGGAACCCCCGGTTTATACCCAGTCAGTCTATAAGAGCGGCCAGGGACTTGGGGGCTGGCATCCAAAGTGGGGGCAGTGCTTTGGTCTGAGCCCTGAACCTGGGGTCTGATGCTGTTTCCAGGTGGGTAGTGTCAGAACTGCACTGAATCGTAAGACCCTCGGCTGACAGCTGGTTGGGGTGGGGAGCCCCCCGAACCCCCGCCTTGGTGTCGTCCGTGTCTTGTAATCACACCACACGGGCAGATCCCGTCCACATCCGTCTGTCTCCTCCTGGCTCGGGAGCCCCAGAGCAGATCTGCGGGTTGCACCCCTAGCTCCGGTTAAGGGCCTGGCGCCTAGTGGGCACTCGGATATTTCCTGAGCCCAAGTGGCGGCGGGGCACCCCTCCCCAGGGCCGGGCCACTGGGGCCGCCTTACCTCTGCGATGGCGAGCTTCTCCTGGGCCACGTAGCCCGACACGTTGATCATCTCCATCCGGTCCCGCAGCGGCTCTGGGATGGTCTCGGTGATGTTGGCCGTGCAGATGAACAGCACCTGGGGGAGGCGGCAGCGAGGTGTGGTAGGACGGGGCGTCCGGACTCTCCCCACTGGCCCAGCCCCCGGGTGGGACACGCACCTTGGACAAGTCCACAGGCACGTCCAGATAGTGGTCCAGGAAGTTTGCATTCTGCTCAGGGTCCAGCAGCTCGAGCAGTGCTGATGAGGGGTCCCCCTGGTAGCCCCGGCCAATCTTGTCCACCTGAAGGGGCAGCAGGGGGCGGCAGGTGTTAGCCCCTTGTCCTCCCCCAGCGCCCGCTCGCCGGACACCCCAGCGGGAGACCAGACCACTGGGGGTTGGGGCTAGGGAAGCCCAGAGCAGGAGGGCTGGGCTGACCATGTGGCCACAGGCAGAGACCAGGTCTTCCAGGGCGGGAGGGGGCCGGTGTCATGAGACAGCCGGCTGCAACAAGGCCGCCCACAGTGACTCAGGCACCATGGAAACCGCAGGGGGCCAGTTTCACCTTGAACACAGACTCCGTCTGGTCAGGGCCGCCTGCAGCTGTGGGCCAGGAAGGCCCAGGGGCCACGTCCAACCTCAGGGAAGGGTATGAGCCCAGCCAGGGCCCAGCCCTCAGGCCCCACCCACCTCGTCTATCAGAACCAGGGGGTTCTCCGTCTTGGTCTTCTTCAGGCACTGGATGATCTTGCCGGGCATGGCGCCCACATACGTCCGCCTGCGGAAGAGGGCACAGCGGGGCGGTCGGTGCCCCAGCGCCTGGGGTAGCCACACTGGCGCCCAAGGCCCAGCTCCCCTGGAGCTGCGGGATCACCACATGCCTTCCAAGGCCGCCCAGAGGAGACACAGGGAGACGCACACAGCGTGGCCCCAGCAGAGGATAAATGCTTCCGCACTGTGCAGGTGGGCAGAGCACTGGGTCATCCTGACGGCGTAATGGTCCCAAGTCCTGGGGCTGTCAACGTGCTCCCCCAGCTCAGGCTCAGGGCGGGAGACAGATTCACAGCCAAGTCTCACTCAGACTCTTCCCGCTAGCCAGCACCTCCTATCCAGACGGCAAAACCCAGCCGGCATTGCCCGATCCAACAGAAGGAGAGGGGCAGGGAGCAGCCAGGGCCTGCGGCAGGAACATCCCCCACACCTGGGTCCTTTGGCCTCAGGGTCACCAGGCCCAGGGCCTGGCCCCAGCTGGCACGTCCTTTCAGGAGTGTTTCCTGAGAGCCTACTTGTCTGCCCAGTTTGGCTGCAGGTGCCTGCCTGGCATTCTTAGGAAAACAGACATGAGTCCAGTGCTGTGAGCTAAGGCCCAGCAGGGCAGACAGACCACAAACCAGGCAGAGGAGAAAATCACAAGGTACGAAAGACTTCGTTCGTATCTGCGACAAAGAAGAAAAGCAGGCATGGGGGATCTGGAACGCCACTTTGAGGGTGAGGCAGTATTTTAAGGAAGAGATAAGGAACATCTTCAGGAAAGGCTACAAGCAAAGGAGGTGAGGGGGAGCCACATGGATGTCTGGGGGAGGGGCATTCCAGGCGGAGGGCACAACCAGTGCAAAGGCCCTGGGGCAGCACCGTGCCTGGTGTGTTGGAGGAACAGTGAGGAGGCCCATGTGTCTGGAGCAGAGTGAGCGAGGGGGAGAAAGGGAGGAGGGGAGGGCAGGGAGCGGACGGGGCAGGTCGTGCAGGGCCTTGTGGCCCACAGGGAGGACTTGGGCTTTAACCTGAGGGAGGTGGGAGCCCTGGAGGGCCGTGGGCAGAGGAGGGTTTGGCTGTCACCAGTATAACAGCAGTCAATTCCCTGTCCCTAGACCAACAGCAGCACAGAACGCCCACCTGCTCGCACGCTGCTGGGTGCCCTTTCCCCAATGACTCACCCCCAGCGTCACAGATCTCCTGTGCTTGTTTAGAAACTCCAGCACATGGTGCTGGTCTGCAGCTCCCTGTCCTTCCTGAACCAGGGCCCGGCTCTGCATCTGCCTCCCTCTCTGCCTCCAACCCCTCTACCTCCATCCTGCTGCACCTCCCAGCTCAGACCGCAGCTCCCGGGCACACCTGCACCATTCCAGCCTGCAGGCCTCCCAGTGACCCCGCCCCCAAGGCTGTGCCGGCCTCATCCCCGCCTGACCCCCACCCAGGCCCCACCATGCTCCGGCTCCCTTCTCCAAACCCCTGGAGCTCACACCGGGCTCCGGGCTGGGGAGGTCTCGAGACTGGCCACCGTCCAGGGGACTTGAGAGAGCCAGGAGTGGAGGGGGGCTGCAGCAGACTGGGGTGCTTACACCCTGCCCAGCGGGCAGCCCAGCTCTGGAGCATTGCGGCCAGGAGGGCCTGTGAACCCTGGTGCCCAGAACTGTCCGTGCTTTTAGAAAAGCCAGAAAAGTAACTTTTAAACACAGATTTAAACCTTCTTTGGACACTACAGGATGGAAATGCATGGCCGACTTGGAACAGACACTTGTGTACCCACTGCGCTTGTGCCTCACCGAGGCTTTTCAAAAACCCACCCTCTGCGGAGGCCAGCGTGGCGGGAAGCCCCAGAACACAACACCCTTAATGTCCCACAGAAGGACACCACGCACGGGCCAGGTGGCTGTCAGAGCCTGCGCACAGGGGATGCCAGCCCCGCTCTGGGCCTGACAAGGGAGGCAAGAACCAAGACAGGTGCCGAGGCCTCACTGGGGAGACCGTCTCACCTCCCACTCTTGTCCCCAGTCCCCGGGCCTGCAGCCAGTGTTGCCAGGGTGCGGGGTGCTGAGCTGGTGGGATGGAAGCTGGAACCAGGGGGCCGTCTGCTGACAGCCTGGCCGAGAGGCCTTTCCAGTGGTTGAGAGGCTGAGGTTTTGATCCAATTTGATCCGAGGTTTTTAAGCACCTGGACTGAGCCAGGCCTGACGTCAGATTGGACACGCTGACTTTTCAGTTACCTATTCCAGCGTGAGTGGAGTTTGCTGCCTGCCACCATCACGCTACAGGGTAGGAAAAGACCCAAGAGAAGGAAGGCTGATGGGAGGCGGGGTGAGCCCCGAGGGGGAGGGGCCAGGCCAACCTGTGCCCCTTGATCTCGGCCACGTCCGTCATGCCCCCGACGCTGAAACGGAAGTACTCGCGGTTCAGGGCCCGGGCGATGGAGCGGGCGATGCTGGTCTTGCCCACACCTGGGGGACCGTAGAAGCAGAGGATCTTGCCCTGGGTCGACGCCCGGAGCTGGCTGACGGCAATGAATTCCTGCAGGCAGAAGCAGGAGGACCCCGTGAGACAGCACTGCCCTTTCCACAGGGCAAGGGCCCCCGCCGGGCCTGAGCCTCCCCATCGTCCAGGCATCTGGGGCTGCGAGAAGGGACAGGGCCTGACCCAGAGGGGCCGAGCTGATTGGACTGTCATTTGACACTGGAGGGACAGCCTATGGCACCAACAGGACGAGCAGGCAGCAAGGGGACGCGGGTGATGGACTCTGGGTGACCCCGATGCCAGGCGCACCCGGCAGCTCCCCACCTGGATCACAGTGTCCTCTCTCCCCGCCAGCCCACCCGCTCTCAGCCAGACACCTCTGGCCCTCATTTCCTCCTATCACGAGCACAATTTTTATCCCCCTGGGGAAACCGTGAGCTCCCTGGAGCGGGCAGGCGGGCCTGGGCGGCCCCTAACACCTCTGAGCCACTCCAACCCCGGTCCCTCCGGCTGGGCCCCTCCATCCCTCACCCTCCTCGGCCCCTGCTGACCCCACACAAACCTTGGCCCAGCCAAGCCCCCCCCAGACCCCCAGATTCTCCAGCACAGGGGGAGTCCTGGCTCCCGGGCCCCAAGGCCCCCGCCACCCTCACAGATCCAGACACGATGGCCGCCGCCTCTCAGAGCTCGGCCAGGTGCCCCGCACCCGAGTGGGGGGGTGGGCGTGGCCCCGGGGAGGGCGGGTGGCCGAGCCTCACCAGGATGCGCTTCTTGACATCCTCCATCCCATAGTGGTCCTCCTCCAGCACCGCCTGGGCCCGGGACAGGTCCAGGTTCTCGTCGCTGTACTTGCCCCACGGGATGGACGTCAGCCAGTCCAGGTAGTTGCGGGTGACGCTGCCACAGGACAGACAAGAGCCGGTGAGCGGGCCCGGTGAGCCGCCCGAACCCCACTCCATACATCCACAGTGCTGGGACCCACGTGCCCGATGTGAGAACACCACCAAGTGTCAGCTGCGGCCCGAACTGCCCTGAGAAGCCGGCCCAGCCTGGCCTGCCCCACTCCCGGCGCGGTGCAGACACGCCTCGCCTACCGCGCGTTTTACACCTTGAAGGTTTGTGGTAACCGTGCCTTGTCAGGTGATGGTTGTCTTAGCAATAAAGTACTTTTTAATAAAGGCATATACGTTGTCTTTTTTTATACATAACGCAACTGCACACTTAACAGACTACAGTAGAGCGTGAACATAACTTTTACACGAAGGGAAACCAAGAAAATTCATGTGACTCGCTTTTTTGCTATGAACCGAACCCGCGGTGTCCCCGAGGTCTGCCTGTATGGGTGCAGTTCCTGGCACAAGGGCTACATTTGCTTCCCAGACCAGAGACTCTGCGAGCATGGGGCCGGCTCAGGGTCCCACAGCACAGGAGGGGCCAGCGGGTAGGATGGGGGAGGGACAACCTGATGAGGGCAAGTGGGGAAACAGGCCTGGAGCGTGACCCCAGGCCAAGGGCTGTGCACCCAGGGACAGAGGCGCCCCTCACAAAGGGCCTGATAAGGAGGAGGCAGGGAGGTCAGAGGAAGAGGCGAGGCAGACGGCAGAAGCAGAGGCTGGAGTGACGTGCTCAGAAGGTGGAGGAAGGGCCAGGAGCCATGGAACATTTCCGAGAAACTGAAAAGTCTGGAGACAGAGTTTCCCCAGAGCCTCCAGAAGGAGCCTGTCCTGCCCACCACACCAGACGTGAGGGCCTCTGCCTCCAGACCGCTACATGAGTCTGTGACGTTCTAAGGGACTAAATAAGCGTGCGGTCACGCTGACGTCGGTGTGGGAAGCGCACTCACTGCCCCAGGAGAGGAGCTGGGGGCATCTCTGGTGGGGAGGCCTGCAACGTCCGGGGCAACCAGCATCTCCCAGGGTCCTCGTGCAAAGAGACCAACCTTCCCCAGACACCCTGAGCCAGAGAGAGGCCCGGCCCAACAGCCCAGGAGGGTCCGGTGCTGCAGGCCCACTCAGATCCTCCCTCTGAGGAATGTCCCACGAGCCACCCCGGAGCAACGCCCAGGCCTGGGCTACGGGCAGAGCCAGAAGCATCCCACGGGGCCCCGACCCCTAGCCAGTGTGCACAGGACAACACCCGCCGGGCAAGGCCAGGGCCCCAGGAAGACGCTTGTTTCCTGGCTGACTCTCAAAGCCGCCAGAGGAGGCCAGGGGAGGGGGCGGCCTTGGAGCAGTGGCCCTGGGGACTCCTGGTCCTGACTGGTGGCACTGGCTTCAAATCCCTGTCTCCATCTGCCAGCCCAGAGGCAAGGGAACTGATGTAACTTCTCCAAGCCTCGACTCCCTCATCTGTGAAACAGGGGCGACAGAGACACGGCCCGCACAGGGGCGATACGAGGGGATGGACACCCACCGTGACCGAAACATGCATGAGGGGCCCACCCTCCTGGCTTTCCAGGGACCCCAGTCAGATGCCCAGCTTTCCTGAGGCCGGGGAACGAGATGGGCCCCCTGCGCTCACTTGAACTCAGAGGAGTGGTTGTCCAGCAGGCCCAGCTTGCTCAGCTCCTCGTCCACCACGTCCATGACATGCCTGGGGACCACGAGCTCCTTCAGCCGCTCGCGGAACTTCTCCTCGATGGCGTCCTTGTCGTCCTTCTCCAGGCCCAGCTCCTTCTTGATGATCTTCAGCTGCTCCTGCAGCAGGTATTTGCGGTGCGTCTGCTTGATCTTCTCCTCCACCTGCAGGGCCCAGAAGCCGCCGTCAGAGCAGAGGGGACGCAGCCCAGGGCGGGCCTGCTGCTTCCTCAGGACATGGGAGAGAAACCCAGGGCACCCAGCCTCCGATTTCCCCCACGTCCCACCCTAAGTCCTCCTGGTCACCGGCCTCACGATAAGTAACACCGAATTCCAGGGGAGGAAGTGATCCACCCTTCAATCCTGGTTACGACCAGGAAAAGCTGGGCCTGATGCCAGTGTGTCCCCCACGTTAATCAAAGGGGTGCCACGCTCCCTCTAACAGCCGGAACAGCAGGACACGGGCTCAGGCCCTAGGTCAGCACCGGCGCCCGCCCAGTGGCCTGCTGTCCTGTGCCCTTGCGTGTGAGAGCTGCCTAGTGGCTTTTTCAATTAAAGATATGAGACAAGAGATTTTCCTGGTGGCACGGTGGTGAAAAACTCTGCGCTCCCAATGCAGAGGGCCCAGGTTTGATCCCTGGTCAGGGAACTAGATCCCTCATGCCTGCCGCAACTAAGAGTTCGCATGCCACAAGTAAGGAGCCCACATGCCACAACTAAGGAGGCTAAGAGCCACAACTAAGGAGCCTGCCTGCTGCAACTAAGGCCTGGAGCAACCAAATAAATAAATATTTTAAATAAAATAAATACGATACGAATATTTTCCCTAACATAAAAATTAAGTGAGGGCTTCCCTGGTGGCACAGTGATTAAGAATCTGCCTGCCAATGCAGGAGACATGGGTTCAAGCCCTGGTCTGGGACGATCCCACATGCCATGGAGCAACTAAGCCCATGCGCCACAACTACTGAGCCTGCACTCTAGAGCCCGCGAGACACAACTACTGAAGCCCGCGTTCTGCAACAAAAAAAGCCACCACAATGAGAAGCCCGTGCACCGCCACGAAGAGTAGCCCCCGCTCGCTGCAACTAGAGAAAAGCCCACGTGCAGCAACAAAGACCCAACGCAGCCAAAAATAAATAAATAAATTCATTAAAAAAAAAACCTAAGTGCTATAACAGCCTCTATGGCAAAAGAATCTAAAAAAGAGTGGATGTATGCATACATATAACTGACTCACTTTGCTGTACAGCAGAATCTAACACAACATTGTAAATCAACTAGACTCCAATAAAAATTAAAAAAAAAACACAACAACTAAGTGATAAAAGTGAGTTAAATCTGGAAAACGTTAAGTAACCAACAATCCAGGCAGTCCATGCGTTTGCCCAGGTGGGAAGGTGGGCCTCCAACAGCTGAGGCTGCGGAAACAGCTTTCGACCTCTCCCAAGCTGGCTCCCAATTTCCAGCATTTCCCCCCGGGCTCCCTCAGTGGTCAGGAGGGTCCCGGGACCTCTCACTCTGCACTCAGCTGCTCGCACCAGTTTGACATTTTCGCACAGGTTCCCAGCCCCGAGGGGGAGCGCAGCCTCACAGCAGAGACTCTCTTGCGCACTGGGGCCCCGCCCTGCCGCTCACCTCCCGGCCCAGGCGCTGCTGCAGCTTGCTCAGCTCAAACTCCTTCTTGAGGAGGGACAGGGCCTTATACAGCCGCTTGGGAATCTGCCAAGAAAGGGAAGACGTAAGAGGATGGCCATCTGTGTGGAGGGGCAGTGGGGAGGGAGTGCGAACCAGGCCATGTGGACAGGCCACGCCTCCCCAAATCCGAGAGGGGCGCACGCTCTGCCCCAGCAAGCCCAGTGCTCCAGCCACGCTCCACAGGTCTGCAGGCCATGTGGACCAGGACACTGGCAGAGGTGCTGCTCGTAACGACGAGACTGGCGACAACCCAAACACGCCACCCACTGACGGGCGCCGCCCAGTGGGACACCACGCGGCCGCTACCAAGAACGAGGGGCCAGACGTGGTCAGAAGGACGTGGGCTAACGTGAACCCACCCCAATGCCGGAGCCCAGGACAGTAGCCAGGTGGGAAGGCCGCACTCACGTTGGTCTCCTCCAGGACGTCCTGCAGCTCGTGGGACTCGGCCCCAGTTAGCGCGGCGCCCATGTCGCTCAGGTAGATGGGGTTGTCCACCACCCTGTGGCCGGCCTGCATCATCTGCAGCACAGACTCTCTGGAAGGGACGGAGATGCTGCCACGGGGCACCGGGACCGCCATGGTCCTCACTGGGCTGTGGCCCATCCTGGAGCGGGACTAACGCCCCAACGCCCAGACATAAGTCACCCTGGCAGCCATCCAGCAGCCCTCCTGAGATGCCTTCCCCCTACCTGGCTGATGATGAGAGAGCCGGGGCCAGGTAGGCTGTGCCCCCTCCAACCTCCCGCCCGCCCCGGGGCCTCCCTGCTGGGAGGGAAGCGGCTCCCCCCTCAGAGGCTAGGCAGTCCCCAAGCCCAGCTGGGATCTCAATGAGGACAAGCAGCCAGACAGGCCCAGCCTGGCCTCGTCAGGAGACAGGAGACCAACCTGTAGAGCGGGTTCAAGGCAATGATGTCCCGGATGGTCTTCACGATCTCCGCCGTCAGGGCCTGGCAAGCAGGGAGGCCACGTGGGTCACTGGGACCAGAGCGGCCTGTGGCCCTGGAGCCCCTCCCACCCGGCCCAGCCAAGGACGGCCCCAGAGGCCCAGGAGCGGAGCCCCAGTTCACAAGTCACAGGGACTCAGGACCCAAGAGCAAAAACCAAACCAACCCTGTCTCCGTGGACCGCTCCGAACCTCGACCTTAGAACGAGCCATCTTGGGTGGGGAGAAGGGGCTCGAGGTCTGTCCCCCCAGAACCTCGCCCCAGCCGGCTCCGCTATGGATGCCACAGGTATTGCTGTCCTTTTTGCCTTAGCTGCCACCACAGAGAGGCCAGTGACACTCCCGGCAGGATCACTGGACACAGTTTATGGCATAAATCCTGCACCTCATTTCCAGAGGCCACAGGTCCCGGCACTTGGCACTCTGCTCAGGGCACTGCCGGCACGAAGCAAGAGCCACCACTGCTGGGCTTTTTCAGTGTGATCCACCGGTCTCTGGTTAATGGGTTTGTCCCTGATCTGCCTGGGATGACCTTTGTAGAAGGAACCAGAACAGGCCAGCTGGTGGGCCTGCATGGCATGCGCGCCAAGAGGGACAGGCACGCTCCTAGCTCCCCACTCCCCTCCCCTCCCCCCAGACGAGAGCCTTCAAGGAAATACTAAGGCTGGGCTGCCCAGGACAGCAGCCACCAGGCGCTGCTCACATTGAAGTGAGTTGAAATGAGATACAATTAGACGTTCTGTTCCTCAGTCGCAGCAGCCACAGGTCAAGTGCTCAACAGTCACAGGGCTGAATGGTGCAGAGTCACAGAATGCATTCAGCACGTGGAAAGTTCTCCCCGGCAGAGCTGCTCTGGAGGGCCCCACGGAGGCAACTGCCGGCCCCGGGCCCCTTGCAGTGCCCACAGCAGACATCACCAATGGATTGTGGCACTCCTTCCCACCGAGGTCAGAACCCACCCCAGGCTCAGACCAAAGCTGTCAGCTATGCCAAGGTGGTGTTCCCCTTGGGGAGGCCAAGGACACCGGGTGCGGGCGCACCCGAGGAGCCTTCCACCTGCCTTGCCTTTCTTCTTCACCTCTCCCCGTTGGAGGCAGGTCACCCTGCCCATAACCTACATGAGAAGGACGGTGGAAGGACATTTCCCGACACCCTCTCGAGAGCTGGCTTGCCATGCTTGGGGTCAAGGTGGCCAGAGGCTCTTTTCCGTTTTGGAAGCACGGGTCACAGAACCAGCTACATGTGCCCTGCCCACTCCCCCAGCCCGGGGCCCGGGAGGAGGAGCCAGGGCCCGGGTTCCTTCACAGCAGCCAAGGCTCCAGCGCACTTCCGACCTTCCCGACGCCAGCGCCAGCTCCTCCCAGGCCTCCTGGAGGAAGAGGGTGCTCTGCCCCCATGCGCACTCACCTTCACCTCCTCCGTGACCTGGAAGTCCTCGTGGGCGACGTTCTCCACCTCCACCATGAGCACCTCACCAGCGGGGCTGGGCTCCGGCTCCATCACCACCTGCAGCTGCCGCTTGGCGCCGCCGTCCTCCTCCGCGTCCTTCTTGCCCCGCTTCGGCTTCCTGCGTAGCTTCTGCCTGTTCTCGCCCTCGGGCTCCTCCGGCTCCACCTCCAGCTGCCTGTTGATGTGAACCCTGAAGACGAGGAAGAGGAGGTGAAGCCACCGAGGCTGGGGAGAAGGGGGGGCGTCCTGCCGGCCACAACACTCTGCGGTGCTGATGACACAAGGGCTCGCTGGGCCCAGGCCCCTGCAGCCACCAGGGCTGGTGGGAAGAGGGGAGCTGCTGTCTCAGAACCCAAGACCAGCAGGCCCTCTGCCCCTGGACTCCAGCCAACCCATCCATTGTTTCCCACACCAACATCCGCTGTCCTCCAGGAACGAGGACGCCAGTGGCAGCCCGCGCTCTGGGGCCCATCAGGGACTCTGCCTGCCCTTCCCCCGGCCTCCAGCTCACCACACAGTGGCTCCTGCACAAGATTCAGCTCCAGGTTCAAGGGCGCCTCCACTGAGGTCCTCCCCAACCACTCCACATGAAGTCCAGCCCCACCTGCGCACACACCCACCCCACCCCCCATCCATCGTCATTTTCACCCCAAAGCACCCACCACTGTCAGAATTTAGCTGGTGACCTGTTTTCCCCATGCAGGGGGCGGGCTCCCCAAGTTGGGCCCCTCGCCGGCTACTCCGCTCACACCCGAGGGCCTGGCAGACACCAGGCGCCCGGTGTTCAGTGACGTGTTGGCTCTTTTCTGCCACACGGGGTAACTAACAACAGTACCGCCCTTAGAGAGCAGGCCTGAGCGCTACCGGGGACGCGGACTCAGTGGCGGCGGACACCAGCAAGATGCACAGAGAAAAGGAGGTCGGGACTCGGTGAACACCGAGGTGGCCTGGCCTCAGGACGCAGCAGGACTCGTTCTCCAAGGCACCCTGCAGGTTAGCAGAGCAGTGAGTAGCCGCCCCATCTTTATTAATTTTGGTTGTATCTTATTCTGTTCTTTCTGAGCCATGAATCCTCCCAGGAGACAAAGGAACAGCCTCTTCCCTAAAACAGACTCTAACGCGAGCAGGTGAACACAGGCATGGGGGCTTGGCGCAGCGGGGACGCCACCAGGACTGTCCACGGAAGCGCTGCCGGCCGGGACCGTTTCCCCGGTGTGCTCTGGGGGAGCTGCCGGCTGACACAGAAAAAGTCTCCGTGAGAGGAAAGGATGAAGGGCTCTCGAGTCAACAAACACCAACGGGCATCTGCAGTAAGAAGCTTTTCCAAACACTACGACCTTAACGGTTGGTGAGTCTGAAATGTCTCCCACATGTGATCACAGGACACCTTTGACAAGCATCTCATCTTGGGAGGCCAATGTTCCTTGGAACACGTGAAAAGAAATGAACACGTTCATTTCTTCCAGCTTCAACCCAGCTGATCATGTAGGTTTTTCTTAATTAGCCGTAACAATACAGCGGGTTAGACTGGGCTTGCAAATGCCATATGAAGCCCTTCGGCAGAGGAGGTAGAGGTAGACTGGCTGAGTAAAAAACCGCAACCTGGATCTATGGGTGTCCAGTGGTTAAGACTCCGAGCTTCCACTGCAGGGGGCACGGGTTCGATCCCTGGTCCAGGAACTAAGATCCCGCAAGCTGCATGGTGCAGCCAGGAAAAACAAAAAACAAAAAGCCCAACATGCCAACCTGAATGGAGACGCAGATGCAGGCACCAGGGGGAAGGCGTGCTGACACCCAGACGTGAACCATGAGGCAACGTGCTATCTCCTGTCTCGTGGTGCTTTTTGGACTAACGGGTGTGAGAAATGGCTTCTCACTGACCACCCAGACTGCCGCTTAAGCAGAGCGGCTCTGAGAAGCTGGCGGGGGGGGGGCGGTTTCCACCTCCAGCTTTGGCCTGGTCACTGTGGTGACCGAGAAGGGCAGGTCGGTGCTGGAACCTGGGGCGCCCCAGGCCACTCTTCCCGCCCCACCCCGTGCACTTGGGCTCCCGCACCTTCTGTGTCCCATGACGATCATGCGCAGCTTGTCCCCAAGGTCCTGCATCTCGTGGATCTGGACAAACGTCCCCGTGTGGTAGATCTCGTCCAGGCTCTCGACCACGTCAGACTCGTTGCTGAGGGAGAAGGGACACAAAGGAACATGGGCACAGGTGCTTTGGCTCTCTTGAAAAGAGAGAGAAGAGAAACACTCCTCCTGGCCTTGACCTCCTTGCTCCTACAGGTGCTCTGGGCCGCCCCTGAGGGTCACCGCATACAGGCAGGCGTGGCCAGATGGAATCTGGATTCCACTCCACACCTCTTCTTATGGAGCCTGCGTAGGACACACCTTCCGACTTGGAAGTGGAACTCATTCCTACCTGCAGTCCAGGTAGATGTGCCCAGAGCCCCCGCATCTAAGGCTGCTCTGAAGCAGCCTCACCCTGGCCTAACACCAGGGGTCCCCAAGGTTAGCTTCCCCGCACCTGGACCACGCATGAAGCCCAGGGCCTGGGGCAGGGTCTTCAGCCCAGGCTGAAAAAGGATGCTCAGCTCTCGGCCTCATCCCCGGAGGTCTGACTTGGTTTCTTTCAGGTCAGGAGCCAGAGGTCCAGGCTACTCTACAGAGCAGGCTCTGTGGTGAGCCACAATCCAGGGCAGCTTCAACAAAGGAGTGAAGGAAAAATTACTTACTTGTCATCTTTCTTTAGAAAGACGCCGGCATACGGCTGGGCAAGGCGGACTTTCCTTCTCAGCAGCTCAACCAACTTCTTATTTTTAACCTAGCATGACAATGACCCCAAGGTGAAACGCAGGGTAGGCTTTCTAGCTGACGCTTTGACAGCAGCTCTAGCGTTTTCTGTAATACTCTCTAGGGGTGTGCTAATCTGATCCAGGACTAACCAACACGGTCCAGGAACCTCTGAACCGAAAGAAAAAAAAAAAAAGGACGGGCAGTATTGAAGAGCTGCATTCCTTAGTTTTTCCCTCTTCCTAAAAAAAACTAAAAGGAGACAAACGGCCGGTATCAAGAAATTGATTTCACATCCAATTTCAAGAGCTGTTTCTGTGGCGAAATGCCTTGGCTTGAAAATCTCAACTCTCTGCTTTTCTTTTTGGGAGGACAAAAGTAAATGTGTGTAATCCAAATGTGACACACCCCACAGGCTGGTAATTTCCTCCAATTTTCATGGAAAGTATATCCCAATCACATCTATATCCTATTCATTGATCATCGAAACCCACCGCCCATCACAGCACATTCTCCTGTCATTCCATTGGCAGGTAGAGGACTAAAGTTTCGTAGGAAACAGCTGATGGGAGGAGCACAGGTGTCCTTTGGGCTCAAATGATTTCCTTCAAGCCTGTGTTAATTCCTAGACCAGACTCTAACTAAAAACTTAATGGCCCTCAAACTTTGGCACAAGTCAGAATTCCCTGGAGGGCTTCTTAAAACAGATGGCTGGGCCCCACCCCTGGAGTTTCTGATTTGGGAGGGCTGAAGCAGGCCTGAGAGTCTGCACTTCAAGCAGACTCCCAGCTGATGGCTGCTGGTCCAGGAACCCGGCTTTGAGAAGCGGCGTTTTAACTCCATGACCACACGGTATGGGAATTCCTGACACTCTAAATGCATTCTCCCCAGAACAAAGGTCCATGACATCCATCAGGAGGGTTACATGACCCATCCAAAATTAAGAGCCACTGGTCTACACTCAGAGGCCACTGATAAGGAGAGACGCCACTGGGGCAAGTTAGCCACATGCAGTGTCAACTACCAAATCAAGAGTAATCAGAGCTTGGCTAACAGGTTCAGAAACACTTATTGGGTCCCCTGGGAGCTCCAACTTTCTCCTTGACTAACAGCTGACCGCTGCATCTTAGCACCTGTCCTTCCCTCTGGTGGGATCCCTTTTCCGTTATTTATAAAGTAACAGCAACAGGAATACCACATGCGAGTTCCACATGCCAGTCTCACACTACCCACAGCATCTCATGTAACCCTCCTGGCTAGCCCTAGATTGGCACACAGAATCTCTTGGAAGAATCCTGTCTCTACTTGGGCACTGGGGACAGGGGGCATCTTCCACTCTGAGGGGCTGAGGGGGCCGTACCTGCTGAACATCCTGGCCCTAAGGGCCTGGGAGGGGAGGGTAGAGAGGACAGCTGGGGTTGGGGGCGTCAAGAATGGAGAAAAGACCCCCAGGGCTCGTTTCTGAGGTGTCGAAAGAGCACCACATGGGTAACAGCAGCCGCTTCTTATGAAGGCGTATCATGCACCAGGCATGGTTCTGAGGCCTTTAGACGTGACCTCATTTACCTCCCATCACAGCTCTAAGAAATGAGGTACTATTACTATGCCCATTTCACAGGTGAGACAATGGAGGCCCAGAGGAACAGCTTGCCCAAGGTTATGGAGCTAGGGGTGGAGGGGCCAGGATATGATCCCACAGGGTCCGGCCCTGGGGCCTGCCAGTAACCACACAGAACATCAGGGAAGGCCCTTGGAAGGGCAGCTCGGACGCACACAGTCACAGTGCTGGAGAGGAGGTGGAGGGGGCTCCTTCTGCCCCCCACACTGGCTAAATGCTGTCTCTCTGTACCGTCCTTTCCCTTTCCAGGGGATCGCTGAGATTTATTCAGCAGAGACTAGAGAGTGAGGGTAGAGACTGGAGGGTGAATGCAGAGCTGACTCATTGTATGACCTTGCTTAGACAGTTAAGAGATAACGCTTCTCCTCCACGGACTCATTTCCACATCATTAAAAAACTCAAGTTCCTTGCACTCCTGCTGCTTTCTCTCTATTACATCTCCCTGGTCCATTTGCACCACCCCACACCCCGTGGCTCTTAGTCTGAAAAGATCTTTACTGTCTCTTGCACCAGAACATAAGTTCCTCAGGCAGAGGGGCTGTGTCTGACTTGTTCTGCTGAATCCTCAGCCGGCTACACGGGAACAAGAACACCCTACTGAATAAATGAATGAATAAACCCCTGGGAACATCCTTATGCCATGTTCCTCCTAAGACTCCTGGACAATCCCTCGCTCTATCATCCCCTGCAGTACTTACAGCCTTCCAGTCCATAATTTACTTACTAGCCTTGTTCATTACCTCTCGAATCCCGCTGGAACCTAAGCTCCAAAGGCAGGAAAGTGTGTCCGTTTTGTTCAGGGCTGTATCCCTAACACTTGGAACCGTACCTAGCACGTGACCTCAAGAAACATTTAAGGAAGGAATGAATCCGGATCCCAAAGGGGCTCTTAACCAGAAGGTAGACCGCCCTGGGGGAGACGGTCACAAAACATTTACCAAGACCAGCAGAAAAGTAACCGAGTGGCAAGACTGTCCTGATCTTTCCCGGCACCGAATTTCTATGACTAGGGCTGTTCAGTGGACAATCCTAAGCTCGTTGGATTCAACTCTCCTGAAAGGATCTGAAAGGGGGCGGAAACTGGCTCGAGTTCACTAGTAGTGAGAAAACTAAGACTCGAACGTTTTCAAGTTGTGAGGCATGAGGGTGCTGAGCGATCCCTCGGTCCAACCCGCAGCTTGCAGACGTGGGGGAAACGGAGGCCAAGGCGGGGGCTCTCATTACCTCGACAATCTTGATAAAGCGCGGGAACACTGGGTTGCGCGTAACGGCGATGAGCGGCAGGTGCGGGAATACGTCCGGTATCATCATGGGCGTCAGCGCCGTTATGACAGGGCCTTCCCCGCCGCCCGCGCTGCCCCCCACGCCCGAGGCCCCGTCCTCCGCGCCGCCCTCGGAGGCATCCTCGCCGCCCGAGAATGCGCCGCCGCCGCTGCGGTTGTTAGCATCCCGAAGTCCCCGCCAGTGGCCCGCGGCGGCGGGGCCTTGGCCCCGCAGCGCCCAGGGAGGAGAGGCGTCGCAGGCCCGCCGGCCTCTGGGCAACCAAGCTCTGGCCGCAGTCGGGACCCGCCCCCCGGCGGCAGCCAGCAGCGGCCGCCGAAGCGCCCAACACCTCGCAGCTCCCCACAGCCGCACGCAGCCTGCACCCGCCGCCATAGCCCGGCCATCCTGGCGGCGCGCGGGACTTGCATCATTTCCGCGGGCTGGGCTGGGGCGTACGTGACGGCCGGAGCGTGCCTGCGTGCCCGAGGGAGGGGTGGCCGGAAACGGACGGCTGCAGAGGCGGGACTTGGAAGAGTGGAGGCGGGGCCTACGCGAAGTAGAGCCGGAAGCGTTCCAGCTCCCTCGTGGCATTCACCTTTTGCGATAGGCGCCTTCGGATCGCGGGGAGGGCTGTGGGCACGCGTGATGGCCCCTAGAAAGAGAGCAGCTGTGGCTGCAAGCGCAGCTTTGGGAACGTGTGGGCAGCCCGGTCCAAACACTTGGGCTTAGGAATGTGAGTGACACGCGCAAGCTCAAGCTCTGGCGCGCGCCACGGTTGGTGGATTCGGGCTTCCCGAGAGACGCTAAGCTAACTGTAGACAGCCCAAGGGCGGCAGTGTGCGCATGCCCAGGCGCTGGGGGCTTGTTGAGGTGGGCGGATTCAGGCTTCTTGGGGAACAAGGTGCGCTTGCCCAGGCTCCGCGGCAGACTGCGCATGCCCAGGCTGTGAAGCGACTCCCCGCGGCAGTTGAGGAGCTGTGTGTTAGCGGCGGCGGGTAGTATGAGATGCTGCTGTTAATGCTGGTGGCGGCGACTACCTTGCGGCTCTGCCCGCTGGCCAGAGCTCAGCCGCTGTGCCGGTGGGGCCGCCCTCCTGGGCCTGGGGTGCTGCCAGGGGTCGGGAGGGGGCAGGCTCATCCCTGCGCGGAATCCAGGAAAGATGCTCCGCTCCCCAACCTTATTGAGGCTTCCCAGTTTACTCTAGGAAGCGAACTTGATACCCACCCTTTCTCTCACCCCACCGCCTCCAGCTCATCACCAAGTCCTCCCATTGCCACTTCAAGACTTTGGCCCAATTCCGATGCCTTCAAGCGACTTTCACCGCCATCACCCTAGGCTGTGCCCTCCTGTCCATCCTGGCAGCCAGAGGGGTTGTTTATAAACGAATCTGATCTCGTCATTCCCCTTCCCTGTGGCACCCGGAATAAAACCCAATTTCCTCGCGCCGTATCTGGCGCAGGGTTCCTCAGCGGCGCCGCTGACATTTAGGGCCTGATCATTATCTGGGGTGGGACCGTCCTGTACATTGTAGGATACTGAGCAGCATCCTTGGCCTCCACCCACTCGATGCCAGTAGTACCTTCTTCTCCAGACTTGACCATCAATCAGATGTCTCTAGACATTACCAAGGGTCCCCTAGGGATGTGACAACCACTGATGTGGCCCCTGCCCGCCCCTGAATCACTGCTCCCAGCCACCGGTCGCTTGAACTTGCCAAACTCGCGAACGGGGGAGACTTGGTGCCTGCTTCTCCCTCTGCCTGGAACGCTTTGCTTCCAGATTTTCTCCATGACTTCTTCCTGATTATTCAGATGCTGACAAACAGTACACTTCCTCATCTAAAGACCCTCTCCTCCCTATAGCTGCTTTTTCCTATCAATCACTAAATTCTGTTACTCGTCGCAAATTTTTTCTTGTCTGTTGCTGTCACTAGGCTCTTAGCTCCATGAAGGTATAGAGTGTTTCCTGTTATTCACTGCTTGCCCAGAACATTTTTGGATTTCAGTAAATGTTAGATTAGTAAATACTGTACACGCGGTGCCGTGGGCACGAGACAGATGCTAAAGCCCAGTTCCCACCCTCAGGGAACTCCTGCCTGGAATGAGCTGTCACACTCTGCAGGGCCCTGTTTGCTGAAGAAATAGAGAATGCGTTTCTGTTGCATGGCCTCATTTGATCTTTACAACGAGTTTCATGGCGAAGTGATTCCTTAACCTTATTTTATAGACGTGAAAACAGACCCAGCAAAATTAACGATACACTTGCCCTTAATAAGGGAGTGGGGAGTGGGACTTTCCAGCAAGATTTACTAGCAGGATGTGTCTCAAAGTCTGCAAAGATTGGTCACATCCAATTCTCCCGTTTCCCACACTGGTTCTCAGAGAGTGGTCCTGGGCCAACAGCAGCAGCATTACCCGGGAATTTGTTAGAACTGCAGTTCCCTGGATCTGCTGAACCAAAGACTCAGCAGTGTGGCCCAGCAATCTACAGTCTGTATCAGGCACCCCCCCCCCCCACCAGGTGCTTCTGACTCACATCCAAGATTGAGAACCTGCTGTAAACTGGAGCAACATTCTCCCAGCCACCAACACCTCCCCACCCCACAGACAAAAAACAAAATCTGGCAGTAGGCACTCCTCATTTGCCTAATCTGGGGTCTGCAAATGAGCTTAACGAGCTCTCAGGAACCACATCTCCATTTTTGCATATACATATGTCTGTTTCTAGGAGAGGAGGGTCCACTGTTTCATCAGATTTTCCAGGGGCTCCCATAACCCTAAAAGCTTCAAGAACAGCTACTGCACCGTTAACCCAGAGGCAACCTGGTAGGAGTCATGCCGACTGTTTCATAAACATTGACAGATGTTTTCTTATCTCTTACCTCTAGTATTCGTACGGTGAGGACAGGAAAGGTGTTTCACGTCAGAGAACAAATTCAAGGGGTACGTGGCTCCACAGTTAACATTCATTCTTCACTTTTATCTAATCGCTGGATCAGAACTAATACTTCCTAGTATTTCTTGGGTGCCAGTGTTGTGTCCGGCATAGAACATTACTTCATCTAATCCTTACCATTGCCTTTTGAAATAGGCATTAACCTTTTGCATGTCACTAAAAAGCTAATTGAGGGCTTCCCTGGTGGCGCAGCAGTTGAGAGTCCGCCTGCCGATGCAGGGAACACAGGTTTGTGCCCCAGTCCGGGAGGATCCCACATGCCGCGGAGTGGCTGGGCCCGTGAGCCATGGCCGCTGAGCCTGCGCGTCCGGAGCCTGTGCTCCGCAACGGGAGAGGCCACAACAGTGAGAGGCCCACGTATTGGGGAAAAAAAAAAAAAAAAAAAGCTAATTGAGAGAAGTCAAGTAGCCTGAACAAAGACAAGAGCTGCAGCTGGGTTTAGAACTCAGATCACCTGAGTTTTTATCCAGCGTTCTATCCGATAGGACTTTTTAAATGCAGAGTGACATAGGAAGCAAACTTACTTTGTTTACATGACACAGTGCAGCAGGAAACTTCCTTTCACCTGCATGTGCCTAAAAGGTATGAAGAAAAAAATATTTTGTCAGCTCAAATGTTTTTCCTATTGACATTGTGTTATTTCAGAAGTGGTGTCAGCATTGCTAAATAATCAAGTGACTGGTTTCTAACTTTTTTTTTTGGCCTCTGGCCTCTCAATAAGTAATCTGTAAATAAGTAACATATACACAGAGGGGATGTGATATGAATCATTATCCTGTGAGTCTTTTTAGACTTTTTATTTTGACATAATTATAGATTCACAGCGCACTGCAAAACAGTGCCGAGATGTCCCAGGTCCCTCTCACCCAGCTTTCCCCATTGGTGACCGCTGACAACTACCGAAGCCGGTGCACCTGGAGCCGGTGCTCCACAACAAGAAAAGCCACGGCAATGAGAAGCTCATTCACTGCAGTGAAGAGTAGCCTCCGCTCACCACAACTAGAGAAAGCCTGCACGCAGGAACAAAGACCCAAGGCAGCCAAAAATAAAATTAATTATTTTTAAAAAAGAGGAAAATGACTTAGATGCCGTCCACCTGCCTAATTCAGATTTCACCTTTACATTTTCAGTGTTACACGTTAGGAAACTGTTTTCATCAGGCGTTTATGAGCATTGATAGGATTAAGATTTTGTGACTCTCTCTCTAGGACCACCTGTATTTTTCATCTGGGACAACTCGCTTGATGAAGCATCCTTGTAAGAAAAACATAGCCCTGTATCTAGGGTAAGATATTGCTACTTTTTTATTATTATTATTAAAACATTACGTTTGCCCTCATTCTTCGATTCCACAAACATTAAAAGAGACGGCTCTGTCGTGTGTTGCTAGATGCTGGCCTACAGGGAGTCCACAGTTGGGGTAGAGTTAAGGAATGACAGGTGAAGAGACACACAAGTAGCTAAAATAATTACGTGTAGCTTGTCACAGATGCTTGACATAAGGCAGTTATGAATGGTGCCATTCACAGTAGCAAAAAAAGCTTTATTTTTAAATATCTATTTATTTATTTTTTGGCTGCGTCAGGTCTTAGTTGTGGCACACGGGCTCTTCGTTGTGGTGTGCGGGCTTCTCTCTAGTTGTGGCACTTGGGCTCTCTAGTTGTGGCACTTGGGCTCTCTAGTTGTGGCACATGGGCTTAGTTTCCCCACAGCAGGTGGGATCTTAGTTCCCCGACCAAGGATCGAACCAGTGTCCCCTGCACTGCAAGACGGATTCTTAACCACTGGACCACCAAGGAAGTCCCCAAAACTTTAAAATGCATAGGAATTAACTCAGTAACTCCTGTCTGCCTCAAACCATAAAATTCTTCTGGAGGGGGCAAGAGAAGGAGATCTGGATAAGGAAGCGATATACCATGTTCATGGATGGCCTTTTGCTTCTTAAAAGTTCCCTGCATAAGGGAGCATACTGTTTCTTTTATACATACACATTCCTGGTCTGAAAGCCTTTACTTTAGTGGGATTAGAGTAAAATAAAGGACAAAACTGAAGTTCGCCCTGAGCAAAATAAGCTGTCACTTAATGTACATTTTATATAATTTTATTTTTGACATGGTCACACTTCTCAAATAATGTTATTTCAAGAAGTCAAATATCCAGGCTATAGAGGATTATTCACACAAAAATAAATAGATGATCGAGGCTTCCCTGATGGCGCAGTGGTTGAGAATCTGCCTGCTAATGCAGGGGACACGGGTTCGAGCCCTGGTCTGGGAGGATCCCACATGCCACAGAGCAACTGGGCCCGTGTGCCACAACTACTGAGCCTGTGCGTCTGGAGTGTGTGCTCCACAACAAGAGAGGCCACGACAGTGAGAGGCCCGCGCACCGCGATGAAGAGTGGCCCCCGCTTGCCACAACTGGAGAAAGCCCTCGTACAGAAACGAAGACCCAACACAGCCAAAAATAAATAAATTAATTAATAAACTCCTACCCCCAACATCAAAAGAAATAATAAAATAAATAAATAGATGATAGATAGATAGAGGCAAAATGGTTCCTTGTTAAGAAAAGAATTTCATTTGAATAGAACATTTTTAGAATGTCTGCCATTGTCTTTTTTCTTTTCTTGTGTGAGATTGTCCTAATTGAACCCTTTTATTGTTTATTTCAGAAGACAAGTTTTTCTCACGAAGAACAGCTTTGAGAGTAGTGTCCTTCCATTTTCCATCCCTACGTCAATGCAGGTAGTTATTTTGCTGAACGATCCAAGGGATGCTTGAAATAAGTAATACTTAGGGTTAGATATAGTTCAGAAAACACCACGCTAGTCTGTTTTTGTTAGTTTGGGGGCTTATTTTACGATGTACCTCTTAAAGACATTGAGAGCAATTTCTAAGCCAAAAGAAGGCTTGATTCTATTCTGCCCTTACTACCAAAACAGGTGCTTTTTTTTCCCCCTGAAAAAAGAACCAGAATTCTTGCAAGAGCTCCTTATAATTGGTTGTGTGATAGATTACACACACTGATTTCAGGGCCTCCCCAAATTGCCCTCAACCAAAACAGAAAAACCTGTACCCTCTCAGGAACTATCTTGAGAAATTTGGCAGCACCTATGCTCCAGAAGCTTCCGCCATCTGCTAAAATACCAGTTTCTCTCATAAGTGACACATTTATCAGTTATGCTTATGATTCGTCATCTATGCTGTAGCCTTTATCCTCAGAGAAGATTTTTTTTTAATATTTATTTATGTAGGCTGTGCTGGGTCTTAGTTGCAGCACTTGGGATCTTCATGGCGGCATGCAGATTTCTTAGTTGTGGCATGCAGGATCTAGTTCCCCGACCAGGGATCGAACCCGGGCCCCCTGGATTGGGAGCATGGAGTCTTCGTCCGTGGACCACCAGGAAAGTGCCTATCCTCAGAGAAGGTTTTGACACAGGAGAAGGAGATGGAGCAAATTTAGCTATCCAAGGGCACCAAACACCAATTTCGACCTCCCCGTTTTGCTTTCAGCTAATCCCCAAGATATATGGTTCCCAATATTTAGGACCCAAAGAACTCTTGCTGGAATGAATGTTCCATGGATGTGTGTCTAGAAGTATCGCTTTCTGAATCGATGTCCGAAGAGATGTACATACTGATATCGTATATGTCATTACTCTTAGGTTGGCATACCAGAAGTAACATCAGCACATTTTGCTGGTTCAGTATTGCTGTTAGTAGTGAATCGAAAAGTCTATGTTTATGATTATGAAGCCAATTCCTGGAATGCATCTACAGGTATGCGTATTCTGTATTTTTTACTCTTGTTTGCATTTGACCAACATCAGAGAAAAGGCTCAGAAGAACAGACGATGCAGCTACTTGGATGTCAGCCCCTGGACATTTTTTTAAACTATTTATTTATTTATTTGGCTGCGTCAAGTCTTAGCTGCAGCACGCGGGATCATTGTTGACGCGTGTGGGATCTTCATTGAGGCGGGTGGGATCTTTAGTTGCTGGCATGCAGGATCTTTTAGTTGCGGCATGTGAACTCTTAGTTGCAGCATGTGGGCTCTTAGTTGTGGCCTGTGGGCTCTAGTTCCCTGACCAGGGATCGAACCTGAGCCCCCTGCATTGGGAGCGTGAAGTCTTAGCCACTGGACCACCAGGGAAGTCCCAGCCCCTGGACATTACATTGTCTGGTTGTTTTTTTTTTCTGCTGCACCAAGTGGCTTGCAGGATCTTAATTCCCCAAGCAGGGATTGAACCTGGGCAGTGAAAGCGTTGAGTCCTAACCACTGGACCACCAGGGAATTCCCTACGTTGTCCTTTAAAGTTCAATAAAAATTGGCCTGAAACCCCATCCCACGGGGGGGACTGAGTGTTTCCATCGAGGATTGTGGTAAACAGAGCATGAATAGGCCACAGAGAATGGATAACGCAAGTAAAGCTGGGCTGCCTGGGGGCCAGTCTTTTTGTTGTTGTTGTTAATATTCATCTATTTATTTGGCTGAGCCAGGTTTTAGTTTGACATTCGGGATCTTTTAGTTGCGGCACATGAACTCTTAGTTGCAATGCGGGATCTAGTTCTCTGACCAGGGATCAAACCGTGGCCCCCTGCACTGGGAGCGCAGAGTCTTAACTGCTGGACCACCAAGGAAGTCCCTGGGGGCCAGTCTTATAACCATCTCATCAATTGCTCATATCCACCCCAAACATGCTTCTGCCTCCAAGACATCAGTTGACCTACTCTTTACAGATCTTCCCACCCACAGCGACACTGCCTAAAATCTCTCCCTCCTCGCCACCTTCCTCTCTCTTCCTCCAAACTTCAACCATGTTGGTGGGCTTTTCCTTCACGCCCCAATCCTCTCCCAGTGCCCCTCCTAATCTTCCAGTCCAATTCTTTTCTCTCTCACAATTCAAGGCTCTTTTCCCTTTCTGGGGGGGAGGGGCATACAAGTCACCATTTTCACCATTTTCAAGTGTACAGTTCAATGGCATTTAGTACATTCGCAGTGTTGTGCAAAAGTCACCACTGTTGAGTACCAGAACATTGTCATCCCCCCGAAAGGAAACCCCGTCCTCATTCACAGTCCCTCCCCCTCCCCCTCCCCCAGCCCCTGGCAACCACTCACCCGCTCTCCATTTGTGTGGATTTGCCTGTCCTGGATGCTTCATATAAATGGAATCACACAACACGTGGCCTTTTTCCTCTGGGTTCTCTCACCGAGCATCACGTTTCTGAGGTTCATCCATGTCGCAGCGTGTATTAGGAGGTCATTCCTTCTTATGGCTGAGTAACACTCCACTGTGTGGATTGACCACTTCTGTGTATCCATTCATCATCTGGTGGACATTGAGGTCGTTTCCCCCTTTGGTCCGTGGTGAATAGTGCCGCTGTGAACACCTGTGTACAAGTTTTTGTGTGGATATGTGTTTTCAATTCTCTTGGGTAGGTACCTAGGAGTGGAATTGCTGGGTCAGATGGAAATTCTATATTTAACTTACGAAGGAACCATCAGGGCTCCTTGTAACGTAAGTCAGTCTACTCTCTGTCCTTCCTCTTCTCTCCATCAATTTGTTTACTAGCATCCCAACAGCTAACTCCCCATCCTCCTCCCCAGCCCTGCACCCACAATTCTACTTTGTCTCTATGAATGTGTCTCCTCTAGGGACCTCAAATGAGTGGGATCATACAGTATTGGGATCATACTTCACTGAGCATAATGTCCTCAAGGTTCATCCATGTTGTAACATGTGTCAGAATTTCCTTCCTTTTGGGGACTTCCCTGGTGACGCAGTGGTTAAGAATCTGCCTGTCAATGCAGGGGACACGGGTTCGATCCCTGGTCCGGGAAGATCCCACATGCCGTGGAGCAACTAAGCCCATGTGCCACAACTACTGAGTCTGCGCTCTAGAGCCCACGAGCCACAACTACTGAAGCCCGTGCGCCACAACTACTGAAGCCCACGTGCCACAACTACTGAAGCCCACGAGCCACAACTACTGAAGCCCGCGCACCACAACTACTGAAGCCCACGTGCCACAACTACTGAGCCTGTGCTCTAGAGCCCGTGCTCTGCAACAAGAGAAACCACTGCAATGAGAAGCCCACGCATCGCAACAAAGAGTAGCCCCTGCTCGCCACAACTAGAGAAAGCCCGCGCACAGCAACCAATGCAGCCAAAACTAAATAAAATAAATACATTTATATATAAAAAAGAATTTCCTTCCTTTTTAATGCTGAATAGTATTCTATTGTATGAATGGACCACATTTTCTTATCTATTTATCTGTCAATGGACACTCGGCTGCTTCCATGTTTTAGCTATTGTGAATAATGCCAGTTTGAACGTGTGTATACAGATGTCTCCTTGAGTCCCTGCTATTAGTTTTTGGTGGGTGTGTACCCAGAAGTGGAATTGGCTGGATCATATTTTCCATTTTGTGAGGAACCTCCACACTGTTTTCCACACTGCCGAACCATTTTACATTCCCACCACCAGTGTACAAGGTTTCCAATTTTTTTACATTGTCACTGAAGCTTGTTTTCTGTTTCTGTCATAGTAGCCATCCTAATGGGTGTGGGACAGTATCTCACTGTGGTTTTGCTTTGCATTTCCCTAATGATTAGTGATGTTGAGCATCTTTTCATGTGCTTGTTGGCCACGTGTGTATTTTCTCTGGAGCTGAAGCTTCTCCTTTTAAAACAGAATCAAAGAATGCCTTGCTAAGAGAAGGGCACCCTTCCTGCAATTTTGGCAGAGTCCTAAAAGAGTTTCTGCCAAAGCAGTGGGGTTTTTTTTTTAATATATTTTCCCCCTGCCCTGCATGGCTTGTGGGCTCTTTCTTTTTTCAAGTTTTATCTTTTCTCTCTCTCTTTTTTTAAAAATTTTATTTATTTATTTATTATTTTTGGCTGCATTGGGTCTTCGTTGCTGCACACAGGCTCTCTCTAGTCGCGGCGAGCGGGGGCTACTCTTCGTTGCGGTGCGTGGGCTTCTCATTGCGGTGGCTTCTCTTGTTGCGGAGCACGGGCTCTAGAGCGCAGGTTCAGTAGTTGTGGCGCACAGGCTTAGTTGCTCTGCGGCAGGTGGGATCTTCCTGGACCAGGGATCGAACCCGTGTCCCCTGCATTGTCAGGCAGATTCCTAACCACTGCACCACCAAGGAAGACCCCAAACCAGTGGTTCTTAACAAGGGACAATTCTTCCCCTCACCCGCCAGATGACACTTGGCAATGTCTGAAGACATTTTTGCTTGTCAAGACTAGAGGAGAGGTACTTCCCTGGAGGTCCAGTGGGTAAGACTCCAAGCTCCCAATGCAGGGGGCCCAGGTTCAATCCCTGGTCGGGGAACTAGAGCCCACATGCATGCCACAACTAAAAGAGTTCACATGCTGCAACTAAGAGTTTGCACGCCACAGCTAAGATCCCTCATGCCGCGACTAAGATCTGACACAGCCTAAATAAATAAATTCTATTTGGAAAAAAAAAAGACTCCGTGCTTTCACTGCAGGGGTCACATGTTCCATCCCTGGTCAGGAACTAAGATCCTACATGCCATAAATTAAAAAAAAAATTTTTAACTAAAAAAAAAAAGGATGCTTTGTGATCTAAAGCTTAAGAAAAACCTTAAAAAACAAAGACTGGAGTAGAGTTCCACTGGTTAAATAAATCATTATATAACTAATTGAATAAGTTAAATAAGTCAGTAGAAGCAGGGATACTGCAAAACATCCTACCGTGCCCAGGAGCCCCTTCAGCTGAGAACGATCTGGCCCCAGATGTCAGTGTGGAGGATGAGAAGCCCTGCTCTAACCTTCTCTCTGAACGTTCAGGGAACTCAGAGAGCATTTCAATGCCCTTTTCCTTTCAGGTGTAGAACACCCTGTTTCACATATTTCTGGTGACAACTGTTGTTACAGTGGAAATTCCTTTTGCATGGTGAGTACCATGTGTTGTATCTCATTTTTTACTCTGCTGTGAGCTAATTATGAATGGAAATAAAGACAGTGTAGGGACTTCCCTGGCAGTCCAGCGGTTAGGGCTCCATGCTTCCACTGCAGGGGTCACGGGTTTGATCCCTGGTCAGGGAACTAAGATACCGCATGCCATGCAGCGAAGCAGAAAAAAAAAAGAAGTGTAAGGCTTGAGGGCTGGGACAGTGATGGACTCAGGACTCAGGCCATGTTATCTCCCAGGGTTCAGAAGAGGACTGAGAGCCCGTGGGAGGGCTCTGGAGCTCCTGGGATCATCTGGCTGACACACTGTGAATATATCCATCTATCTTCTTTTTTAAAACCTGTTATTTTGAAATCATTATAGATGTACAGGAAGTTGAAAAAATAATACAGAGTCCCATGTATCCCTCACCCAGTTTCCCCCAGTGGTTACATCTTACGTAACTATAGTGATACAAACAGGAAATTGACATGGATACAACTGCCTAAAGTCAGAGAACCGCTATTGCCATCAAAACACTGAACTGGGGCTTCCCTGGTGGCGCAGTGGTTGAGAGTCCGCCTGCCGATGCAGCGGACATGGGTTCGTGCCCCGGTCCGGGAGGATCCCACATGCCGTGGAGTGGCTGGGCCCATGAGCCATGGCCGCTGAGTCTTCGCGTCCGGAGCCTGTGCTCCGTAGCGGGAGAGGCCACAACAGTGAGAGGCCCGTGTACCACACACACAAAAAAAGAAACAAAGGAAAACACGGAACTGATTCATGGCCCCAAAACTCTCCATACCTCTGTGCCCTGCCCTAACCCCTGGCAACCACTAACGTGTTCTCCATCTCTCTAATTTTATCATGTCAAGAATGTCGTATAAACGGGATCATTCAATATGCAACCTTTGGGGACTAGCTTTTCTCAGCAAAATTCTCAGGAGACTCATCTGATTTGTCACGTATACGTCGAGTCTGCTCTTTTCCACAGTGGTGGGTGTACCAGCATTGGGTTGTTTCCACTTTCTGGCTGGTGCAAATAAGGCCACTATAAACGTTCATGTACAGGTGTTTGTGTGGACATAAGTTTTCATCTCTCTGGGTTAAATGCCCAGGCATGTTATCACTGGCATCTGTCCTCCCTGCTTTTTAAATTGAGATGTCACTGATACACCACACTGTGTAAAGCTAAGGTATACAATGTGTTGATTTGCCACATTTACATGTTGCGGTATGATTACCATCCTGTCGTGTCACAAAATTACCATTGCTTTTCTGTTGTGGAAACAAGATCTAGTTTCTTAGGAACTTTGAAGTTTCTAATACGGTATTGTTGTCTGTGATCACTATGCTATGCATTAGACCTCCAGAACTGATTTATCTGTTTAAAGAACATCTCCCCAGCCGCCGCCCCCCCACCTTCTATCTCCTTTTAAAGAGACTGTTTTATTTGTGTGTTCTTCCAGGATATAAGTAACTCGGTTTTTGCTTATTTGCGTGGAGATCAGATATCTCAGGCCAATATCTATTTCTCAAATACCCGGGGATACAGATTTCAGAAATATTCCCAGGAAAGACAGGTATGTTCAATATGGTAAGAAAATGAACAAACAAACAGAAAAATGTGTCCTGTGGGATAGGAGTAATTAGCTGTCTGTGGCGAGCAAGGACTTTTCTCTCTCGAAGAGTCCAGCGGATGGGAGCGTAGGGAAGAATTTCAGGTCAGAGCAGCTGGCTAGGGAGATTAGGAAGTTAGGAAAGGAGACAGCACGGTTCATGGAAAAAAGCTTGTGCCATAGTAAAGGCTGCACATGGATTACAACATCAGGTACCACCAGCATCCCCATCTTACAGATGAGAGAACTGGACTGGGTTGAACATGTGTCCGCCTAAAATTCATGTCCACCCTGAAACCTCAGAATGTCACCTTCCTTGGAAATAGGATTTTTGTAGATGTAATTAGTTAAGATGAGGTTTTCCTGGATTAGGGCTTAGTAAACTTAATTTCTACCGAAAGACCATACCTCCAAATACCATCATTTTGGGGGTGCTATGGTCTGAATGTTTGTGTCCCCCACCGAAATTCATATGTTGAAATCCTAATGCCTGATGTGATGTATTAGGAGATGGGGGCCTTTGGGAGGTGCTTAGGTCATGAGGGTGGAGCCCTTATGAATGAGATTAGTGCCCTTATAAAGGAGGGCACTGTTGTTATAAGCCTCCCAGTCTATGGTATTTTGTTATAGCAGCCCTAACAGACAAAGACATGGGGTTAGGGTTTCAACCTATGAATTGGGGGAGGACACTGTATATAATAGAAATACTCCCCACCCCGACACACACACACACAACCAAATAACAGAGGCTTAAATAAGATGGTGGTCTTTCTCTCTTACCTGAAAAGTGTCTGGAGGGAGCCAGCTGGGTTGCCATGGCAATCTGTCCCACTGTCCCTAGGTTGGGGTCCTTGGCCTCATGCTCCAACTTGCCTGCTCGTGGGCACTTTGCTGACCAGCCAAAGATCAGGAATGAGGAACCTAGGCAGGAGTGAGGGACCTAGGCAGGCACCTCACAGTGTGGGTCACACCACTTCCCCTATCAGCCCAGGCAAAGCCGACTTCATTCAAAGTTCTGCCCTACATGCTACATTTTTACAGAGAGAAAACAGATCACAATATTGTTAAAAAGAGAAAGACTTTCCTTCCTTTTAGCTTACTGGATAATCTAGAGTTAAATTTAGAATTAAACACATGTTTATGACTTACTTCTATTTTGTTTGTTTCGTAGGCAGAACTAGTCGGTTCCTTGGGTGGGATCTTCTACTTCTACTCCCTCTCACAGGTTGGGCTGCTTCTCGTTGACCAACGGAAGGTGAGTACCTTTTGGACTGGGAAGAACCACTTCAGTGACCCTTACCCCAAGCCAGGTTTTTGTCAAAACTCACACACTTAGATTTTCATATCTGAAATCCATCTAGCTTTTCATTCACCTGTCCATCCATGTATCCATCCACCCACTCATTGACCCACCTACTCATCCATCCACATATCCATCTATCAATCTACCCATTCTTCCATTTATCTATTTATCCAACCACCCACCCATCCTTCCATCTACCTACCTACTCATCCATCATCCATCCATCTATCCATTAACCTACTTATTCATGAATCCATCCATCCATCCATCCACCAACCCACCTACCCACCCATCTACTCATCCATCCACCCATCCATCCATCTAGTCATCCTTCCATTTATCTATTTATCCATCCACCTATCTACCCACCTACTCATCCGTCCATCAACCTACTTATCCATCCATCCACCCATCCATTAACCTGCTTATCCCTCCATCCATCCATCCATCCACACATCCATCCACCCACCCATCCACACATCCATCCATTCATCCATCTACTCAACCATCCATCCACCCAGCTACCTATTCATCCATATACCCTTCCACCCACCCACACACCCACCATCTCTCTCTCCCCCCATTCATTAGCTCATTCAGGCATGCACTCAGCAATATTTAAGTAGGGTCTAGGAGGTGCTGGGCACTAAGGGATAAAATACAAGGTGTGGTGCATGTGTCACTGGTGGCACCCAAGACCATTTTAAATGCCTCATGTCAACCCTTTTGTTAACAATTATTTTCACGTGGATTCAGAAAATCGGGACGTGAAAACTGTGACTTCACAGGTATCATTTAGGATAAGACTAAGTTAAGAAGAGGAATCAGTCCATGCAAAGTGCATCTGAAGAAAAAATATTAAGTCAGGCAAAGATTAAAGTACAGTCAGTACCCCCGTGTTGCAAAATTTGTAAGCAAGGTGTGCCACTCTGAAGTTTGGGGGAGACAGACAATCAGGAAGCTCCCAGAGGCTGGGCTGCTACCTGGTGGCTGCAAGCCCCACCCTCTAATCACACGGTGGGCCCAGACCCCCATCCAGAGTCCCCTCATGAGCACGCACTGCCAGGGCGCCTGGTGAATGAGACACTCCCAGACTCTGGAAATCCCAAGAATGTAGAGGTGGCTGAGGAGTCCGGCTCTGGTTACAACCTGTGCATGGTTTCCCAGATCTGACCACAGGCAGTCACAAGGCTTTACCTGGAGGGCATGGGGGCGGAGGTTGGGGGAGCTGCCCTCCCCACTCCACGCCTGGGGCACGATGCACGGGCAGGCTCTGAAGGCGTTGTGGTCAAGGACTCCTGCCTCCGGTCAGGCAGGCTCTGCGCATCTCTGCATTCCCAGCCCAGGCTTGGTCTTCAGATCTCTGACTCCTGAGGCGGGGAGGAGGGGGAAGCCTGGAGCCACTTCCCGGCTCTCTGACTCAGTACTTTTCAGTTCCTGGCCCTTCCACCTCCCGAGGCCGAGGCCCGGGGTGGTTTTTTTTTTTTTTTTTTTTTTGCTTGTTTGTTTGTTTGTTTTTTGGCCACACCATGCGGCATGCGAGATCTTAGTTCCCCAGCCAGATCAGGGATCGAACCGTGCACCCTGCAGTAGAAGCACGGATTCCTAAACCACTGGACCGTCAGGGAAGTCCCTGCAGGCGCCTTTTGACTGGGGCTCCCCACACAGGGAAATGAACCCCACCCCTGCGCTGACCCAGGGGACCCGCCGCGGTTCCGTTGCGGAGGGACGAACAGGGGCCCTTGGCGTTTTCTCTGGCCTGGGCTCTTAGGCCACCGCAGTGAGCAATTACAAGCGGAATGCACTCTAGTGTTTGGCTCGTTGTCTTAATTGGCTACTCGGACCCCTGGCAGCTCTGCTGAGATGGTGCCTCTCAGGCTCCAGGGACCGGCAGGCAGCCAATCCATCGCTGAGCAGGCGCCGGCTGGGGGCTGCGGACTCACATTCACTCACGGTCCCTTAGCTTAGTGAGGATGGGTGGGTCTGGCCCCTGCGGCCGCAGTGGGGGCGGGGCGAGTCAAGGTCAGCAGGCCGTGCACAGTCCACCGTGGCCCTGACCCGCTAAGCTTCTCTCCTCGCCCCACGAGGCACTTAGAAAGCCACCCAGGGAACTCCCTGGTGGCCCAGTGGTTAGGACTCGGCACTTTCACTGCAGGGGCCACGTGTTCCATCCGTGGTCGGGGAACTAGGATCCTGCAAACCACGTACATCTGCTGCAAACTCGGAGGCACTCGGCAAGCCATCCTGGGGAAAATCTCTCCCTCCGCCACGGTGCATCTTCTGGAAAACGGATGCCAGTATCTTGGTGGGACTCACTTATGAACCAGTGTCAGTGTTGGGTTTTTTTTAATATATAAATTTTATCTATTTATTTATTTTTGGCTACGTTGGGTCTTCGTTGCTGCACACAGGTTTTCTCTAGTTGAGGAGAGCGGAGCTACTCTTCGTTGCGGTGCGCGGGCTTCTCATTGCAGTGGCTTCTCTTGTTGCGGAGCACAGGCTCTAGACGCGTGGGCTTCAGTAGTTGTGGCATGGGGGCTCAGTAGTTGTGGCACACGGGCTTAGTTGCTCCGCAGCATGTGGGATCTTCCCAGACCAGGGCTCGAACCCGCGTCCCCTGCAGTGGCAGGCGGGTTCCTAACCACTGCACCACCAGGGAGGCCCCAGTGTTGGGTTTTTTAATTCCATCCTTGTGTAGTGCTGTCAGAGGTCTTCCGTAAAGAACAGATGATAGAAAAGAATCTGAAAAGGAATTTATATATAACTGAATCACTTTGCTATACACCAGAAACTATTGCAACATTGTAAATCAACTATACTTTAATTTTAAAAAAAAGAGCAGATGAGAGAGAACTTTGAGAACCACGGAGAGTAATTTAGACTTTACTTAAGAGCCAGACCTTAGAGGGTCACAAGACACAAAAGGCTGTTAGGAAAAGAATCGGTGGGGGCGGGGGTTGGGGCGGGTGCAGAATTCCCTGGCGGTCCAGTGGTTAGGACTCTGCGCTTTCACTGCCAGGGCCGGGTTTGATCCCTGATCGTGGAATTAAGATCCCATAAGCCACAGGACATGGCCAAAAAAAAAAAAGAAAGAAAGAAAGAAAAGAATCTGGGGACCAGCCCTGGGAAATCAGCTTGAATGATAATCCAGGTACAAGGGCACCAACGTGGGCGTGGCAGAGCAGAAGGAGAGAGGGGGCTCTCAGCACCGCGGGGATGTCCTTTGTCATGAGGGCCCATCCCGGGTGCTGTGGGGTGTAGAGCTGCCACCTGCACCCACTTATTCGACACCAGGAGCCCCGCAAGTCATGACATCCACAGATGAGCCCAGACTCTGTCCAGTGTCCCCTGGGGGCAGAATCACCCCAAGCTGAGAACCACCGGACTAGGTAATAAGGTCTGAAGAGAGTTCCAGTGACAAAGCACATGGACTCACACAGTTCTATTGCGGTCATTTCTTTTCTTGCTCAAGATTCAATATTCTTCTCTCAGGCCATGTTCGGCTACTCAGACCACCCCCTGAACCGCAGTTTCGGGCTGCCCTTTGACTACAATGGGACCCTTGACATCCTTATTGCCCCGGGCCAGAAAGGCATCCTGATCTTCTGGTTTGAGAAGAGCCTGCTGGTTTCCCGAAACGCAGGTGAGCGAGGCCCAGGCTCAGGGTGGGCAAGCACAAGCGGTCATTTTTTTCTCTCCCTGACCTGAGTGGATGACGACAAGCCCATTGTCACTTTGCCATCCTCACTTCGACCCCCCAACCCCCATTTCCCTCCTCCTGGGATATTTAGGCCCTGAAGGCAGGTTCTGAAAGTCACTGGACGCCTAGGGCAGAGGGGCCAAGTCCAGGAACTGCACATCTTGTTTTGAGGCCTAGACACATGAGCCCCAGCCTACCAGCCCAAGTAAGGAGAAGAGCAAAAGGCAGCCCCCCCAGGAGGAGGTGCTGTCAGGGACCTCTGGGCACAACAGTGGCTGCCAGAGCACCCGCAATTGCAGCATGCCCCCTAGTACCAGTCAGCCACCTGAACACAGCTGTTTCCTTCCAATGCAAGAAAAGGGCTTAGGGCTGGCCTGGCCACGGGGGGTGGGTGGGGGGCATTTCAGAAAGAAAATTCTGATTACATGTTACCTGTATAGTAAAAGGCATCCTGCAGTTCACCTGGTATCCAGTCCATTCCTCAGAGCTCTCACATCAAGAAGATTGGGCGGGGGGGGGAGGGTCGCATTTTCTTAAACCTAATGAATTCTATGTGAAGTTTTACAGCATTGCATCTCACGGCTGCACTTTCCTTGATTCTTTATCATCTGAGTTGTAAACCGAGGGGCCAGGTGGGCAGCGGGGGATCCCGTGCCTAATACGTGCTCATGTCTCGCGATTTGCTCTGTCATCTCCTAGGTCAGCTGGTCAACCCTGTCCATGTGCGAGAAGGACAACACATCTTGTATTCTTCCATCTCTGAAGCCAACATCACCATCCACAGCGTTGCTGCCAGTGCGTGCCCGGCCTGAGGGTAGCTTTCTAGACGTGCTTTAGACCTGACTTATTCACCTCTGACCCCCTAGATCCAGCCTGGCCAAAACAGAAACAAAATACGGTTATTACACATTCTGGAACTCAGAGCAGAAACTTTTGTGCCCTTTCACAGTGAAATGGAATGTCAGTTGGATATCGTTTGCTGGGGCTGCTCTGACAAAGCACCCCAAACTGGGCGAATTAGAACAGACATTTATTGTCTCCCAGAAGTCTGAGGTCAAGGTGTTGGCAGGGCCAGTTCCTTCGGAGGCCTCTCCCGTCAGCTTGCAGACGGCCGTCTTCCCCTTGTGCCCTCCCATCATCTTCCCCCTGTGTACGCCTGTGTCCAAATTTCCCCTTTTTACAAGGACGCCAGTCCTATTGGAGTAGGGCCGACCCGAATGACCTCACCTTAACCGTATCACCTGTGTAAAGACCCTGGCTCCAAATCAGGCCACATCCTGGGGAGGTCCTGGGGGTTAGGGCTTCAACATATCTTGTTTGGAGGGGACACAATTCAGCCCATGACAGATGGCACCCCCAGGGGTTCTTTGCCAGTGAATTGTTGTCCTGCCGCTGTCCTGCCGCTGGTTCAGTCAGGTAAAATGAAACCCACCAGTGTAATTTTTCTCCTTACATGCTCCTCACTATTTGAGGCAAATAGTGCAGCAAACTGTGGAGTCATGTGACCTTTTTTTTTTTTTTTTTTGGCCACACAGCATGGCATGTGGGATCTTCCCTGTCCAGGGATCAAACCCGTACCCCCTGCAGTGGAAGCACGGAGTCTTAACCACTGGACCGCCAGCGAAGTCCCCTGTAATTTTTTAAAAGTATTTATTTATTTTTTTATTTGGTTGCACCAGGTCTCAGTTGTGGCAGGCAGGCTCCTTAGTTGTGGCTCACAGGCTCCTTAGTTGTGGCTCACAGGCTCCTTAGTTGTGGCATGCGAACTCTCAGTTGCAGCATGCATGTGGGATCTAGTTCCCTGACCAGGGATCGAACCCGGGCCCCCTGCATTGGAAGCGCAGGGTCTTATCCACTGTGACACCAGGGAAGTCCTAGCCGTGTAACTTTTAAGATCCCATATTTCCCTGTTTGCCCATCACTGAGTTACCTCCTACTGTCTATGTCCGTTTATCTGTTAAACGTTAATTTATCATGATAGAAAGTAATGATATAAAAGTAATTTATAGGGGCTTCCCTGGTGGCGCAGTAGTTGAGAGTCCGCCTGCCGATGCAGGGGATGCGCGTTCGTGCCCCAGTCCGGGAAGATCCCACATGCCGCGGAGCGGCTGGGCCCGTGAGCCATGGCCGCGCTCCGCAACGGGAGAGGCCACAGCAGTGAGAGGCCCGCATACCGCAAAAAAAAAAAAAAAAAAGTAATTTATAATTATGCCAGTGATGCATGGTCCTTTAAAAGTTTGCTTTTTTTAAAACATTACAACTATAATTAAAGTCCTTTTGACCAGCTTTTTGAATCCAGGCCCCTCTTTGGCTTCCTAAAGGTCATCACTGTTAGGAATCTGGAAAGTATCTTTTTAGCCAGTTGAAAGCCTCACACCTATATTAAATATGGACCTGCTGAAAATGTACAGCGCCATCTGTGTAGCTTGTTGTGGTTGCTTTTTTTTCCCCCTTTTCCCCCCATTTTTTCTTTTCATTTATTGAAATAGAGTTGATACACACTATTATATTGGTTTCAGGTGTACTACGTAGTGATTTGACATTTGCCTATGTTATGAAGTGATGAGTCGCAAGGATGGATATACAGCATAAGGAATACGGTTAATATTATTGTAATAACTTGGTAGGGGGCTAGATGTTGTGGTTGCTTTTTATGTAAATGGTATCGTATTATCGTTGAGTCATTCTACTGTTTGCCTTTTCCATTACCCATCATTTTCTTTTTTATTGTGGTAACAACACTTAACATGAGATCTACCCTCTGAACACATTTTTAAGTGCACAGTACAGTTTTAAGTATACGCACAATGTGGTCCAGCCGATCTCTAGAATGTATTCATCGTGTGTAACTGAAACTGCCCCATTAAACACGAACTCCCCATCCCCCCCCCCAGCCCCCACCATCCTACTTCCTGTCTCTATGGATGTGACTCCTCTAGGGACCTCCTGTGAGGGGGACCACACAGTATTAGTCCTTTCCAATTTCCACACATCCTCACCCATACTTGGCTTTCTGTCTTTTTCACTAGAGCCGTCCTGGTGGCTGTGAAGTGGTATCTCGTTGTGGGCTCGATTTGCATTTCCCTACTGACTAATGACGTTGAGGGTCTCTTCACCTGCTTATTGGCCATTTGTATATCTTTTCTGGAGAAATGTCCATTTAGATCTTTTACTTATTTTTTGATTGGGCTGTTGGTCTTTTTATTACTGAATTATTATATATTCTGGATACAAGTCCCTTATCAGAGATGGGATGAGAATATATATCAGAGATATATTCTCTCCCATTCTATGGGTTGTCTTCTCCCTCCTCTTTTTTTTTTTTTTGCGGTACGTGGGCCTCTCACTGTTGTGGCCTCTCCCGTTGCGGAGCACAGGCTCCGGACACGCAGGCTCAGCGGCCATGGCTCATGGGCCCAGCCGCTCCGCGGCATGTGGGATCTTCCCGGACCAGGGCACGAACCCGTGTCCCCTGCATCGGCAGGCGGACTCTCAACCACTGCACCACCGGGGAAGCCCCTCTTTTTTTTTTAAAAAACCATGAGTACACATCACTTCCCATGTCTAGAATCTTTAATGGTTCCTTATTTTCTTTTTTTTAATTTTTATTTTTTTATTGAAGTATAGTTGATTTACAATGTTTCAGGTGTACAGCAAAGGGATTCAGTTTCATATCTGTATATATAACTGAACATATATATATTCTTTTTCAGATTCTTTTCCATTACAGGTTATTATAATATATTGAGTATAGTTCCCTGTACTATACAATAGGTCCTTGTTGATTATCTATTTTATATATAGTAGTGTGTATCTGTTAATCCCAAATTCCTAATTTATCCCTCCCCCTTTTCCCCTTTGGTAACCATAAGTTTGTTCTCTATGTCTGTGAGTCTATTTCTATTTTGTAAATAAGTTCATCAGTATCATTTTTTTAGATTCCACATGTAAATGGTATCATATGATATTTGTCTTTCTCTGACTTCACTTAATATGATAACCTCTAGGTCCATCCATGTTGCTGCGAATGGCATTATTTCATTCTTTTTTCACGGCTGAGTAATATTCCATTGTATATACATATATGACATCTTCTTTGTTCATTCACCTGTTGATGGATGTTTAGGTTGCTTCCATGTCTTGACTGCTGTAAATAGGGAACATTGGGGTGCATGTATCTTTTTGAATTAGCGTTTTCACCTTTTCTGGATATATGCCCAGGAGTGGGATTGCTGGATTGGTTCCTTATTTTCTAAAGAATAGAGTCCAAACTTGCAAGGATTGCATTCAGGTTTGTGTATCTGGAATCTCATCCCATAGCTTACCGCTGCCCTGAGGGATCCCTTTTCTCCATCTAACCGCTGGCTCTCAGCCTGGGGACACTGGGCAGTGTCTGGAGGCATGTGTAGTCATCACGACTCGGGGGGCTCCTGGTATCTTCTGGGTGGAGGCTGGGGCTGCTGCTCCACACCCCACTGTGGCCACGACGGCCCCCCCACAAAGAACCGTCCTGCCCCAGGTGTCAATAGAGCCCCAAACCTTGCTTCTTCTGAAAACTTCCTTGTCTTTTTTATTTTATTTATTTTCGATCGATTGATTGAATGATTGACCGTTTTGGCTGTGTCGGCTCCTTGTTGCGGCACGCGGGCTCTTTCGTTGAGGCACATGGGATCTTGCGTTGTGGTGCGCAGGCTCCAGAGCACGTGGGCTCTGTGGTTTGTGGCACTCAGACTCTCTAGTTGAGGCGCGCGAGCTCTGTAGTTGTGGCACGCAGGCTTCGTTGCCCCGCGGCCTGTGGGATCTTAGTTCCCTGACCAGGGATCAAACCCACATCCCATGCGTTGGCAGGCGGATTCTTAACCACTGCGCCACCAGGGAGGTCCCCATCTCGTCCTTTAAAGAAGAAATTTGCTGACCCCTGGTCTGTATGATGGAATTTGGGGTAATTTTCTAATTTTAATATTTAATATATTTTACATTTTTGTCCATGGAAACAACCCTTGTTTCAATTTTTGTTCTGTCTTCTTTGGTTTTCCCTAGATGAAAATGAACTGGCCGTTTTAACTCAGGAGAATAATTTATACTATGGAAGCCTGGGAATCCTGTCAAGTTCTCTAATCAAAGTAGGTCAAATCCCGGCGCTACCCGGTTGGTAAGGAATAACGGTCTTCCTCTCAAATGTCTGATCCTTTTTCTTCTTTCTTTTTTTCTTTTGTCTGATCCTTTTTCTGAAGAAATTGCTCTAGTTATTAAACTAGTAATAATATTTTTAATAGCAATAGTGATAACATAACAGTAATCTCAATTAGTTTTACACCTGAAGAGTAGGTGCCTCAACAAAGTATACTTATGACTTTGCTTGGTTTTTTGGTTTCTTAGGGTTTGGGTTTTTTTTTTTTTGGTCTACCTTCTTTAAATACGAATCATAAGAAAAAGGTTACATCCGCAAAAAAGAATGAGAATGAGCTGATCTCAGAAGTCATTTTTCTCTTAGTTTGCAGACCAAAACATCTGGTCCAAAGAGGCGGTCCTGATGTTCACTGACGTGGGCATGCTCGAGATACTGAGCCCGCTCCCTGACTCAACCTCACCAGCTTTTGATTTCCAGAAGTGCCCCGTGAACATCCAGGCAACTCTCATGGATCCCCAACTCCAAGTCGATGTCTGCAAAGTATGTGGTCGTGACCCTATGGATTAATTTCCAGAAAGATGTTAGAGTGTCCATTTCCAAAGGGCCTTTGAGTCCATGGTGATCAGTGAAATGAAAACTCAAAGAAAGGCAACTGTGCCATGTACAGTTTATCGATAAAACACACTTTGTCTAAAACGTCCTTTTATGAGATGATGGTGCTCATAGGTGGGAACAGGGTTTTTTCTTATTTTCTTTTCTTGCCACAGTAACATGTCAATCCCCAGCCCTGAGCATTTTCCTGTGGGTCTTTGAAATCACATGTCTGGCATGTCTGGGAATTGCTGGTTTTATGCCAAGTGCAGGAAAATGAAAGAAGGAGAGAATGAGAGAGAGAGAGAGAGAGAGAGAGGAAGCCACAGCAAGGCTTTTATGCAAATATTTGGCCACTGAAACCGTTCTGAGAAAGATGGCGTTAGCAAGTAGTGTTTCCCCACCAAAAAAGACAAAGCGACTATGTAGCCTATCGAGATCCTATGGGTGAAAGCTGAAATAGTTGTGAGTCACAAAAATAACACAGTATTGGATAATAAGCTAAAGTACAAAATAAATATACACGAGTCCATACCGATGTAAATAAATGACTGAATAAATAAACGGATGGGAGACACCTCTCCATCACAGAGGAGTTCCAAATAACATAAGTACATACTCTCCCCTCCAGGAGGTGGTGTTGAATGCCCCCTGCCTGAGTGTGGACTGGCCTTAGCGATTTGCTTTTAAAGCATAAAGTCTGGGGCTTCCCTGGTGGTGCAGTGGTTGAGAATCCGCCTCCCAATGCAGGGAACATGGGTTCGAGCCCTGGTCTGGGAGGATCCCACATGCCGCGGAGCAACTGGGCCCGTGAGCCACAACTACTGAACCTGCGCGTCTGGAGCCTGTGCTCCGCAACAAGAGAGGCCGCGATAGTGAAAGGCCCGCGCACCGCGATGAAGAACGGCCCCCGCTCACCGCAACTAGAGAAAGCCCTCGCACAGAAACGAAGACCCAACACAGCCAAAAATAAATAAATTAAAAAAAGAAAAGAAAAGAATAGAGTCTGGACGGGGTAAATAGCCTGGCAGACACCACCTTCACCAGGAGACCAGGATGCACACGGGCAATCATGAGTCCTGTTGCCAGGACAGGACATTTCAGTTAACCTTGTCATTCCTTGCCAACCCCAGACCTGGAATCAGAAGCAACTTATTGGTTCCCCTCCTAGCACGGCAGGCAACCAACCCACTGTCTTAAAAATGGGATCAATAGGGCTTACGAGGTGGCGGCGCAGTGGTTAAGAATCCGCCTGCCAATGCAGGGGACACGGGTTTGAGCCCTGGTCTGGGAAGATCCCACATGCCGCAGAGCAACTAAGCCCATGCGCTGCAACTACTGAGCCTGTGCTCTCGGGCCCGCGAGCCACAACTACTGAAGCCCACACGCCTAGAGCCCGTGCTCTGCAACAAGAGAAGCCACCACAATGAGAAGCCCACGCACCGCAACGAAGAGTAGCCCCCGCTCTCTGCAACTAGAGAGAGCCCACGCACAGCAACAACAACAACAAAAAGGGGATAAATAAAAGGCAAGATGCAAGCATTTCTCCTCCTCTCCTTCACACCCTTGTAATGGGTCAGCACAGGGAAAGGGTCTCTTTATAAAATTATTCCGGTGAATACATGAAAACAAAATGATAAGGTATTGCCCTGTGGCAACCCCAGTGTCGGAAAAGAGAGACAGCGGGCCGTTACGTGCCACCTACGGAATGTCATTCACCTGCTGGGTCTTGCCAACTCGATCCCACCGTAATCTGATGGATCCAGCCACCAACCTGCCAAAAAGGCAGAGCACGTAGGAACGTGTGTCCATCTGCCCCAGGGAAACCCAGACAGTGGGAAATCTACAGGTCCCACGGTCTGGGTTCTTCAAAGATGCCTAGAAATGAAAATGATAAGGGAGGGAGGGGAAGCTGTGGATTGAAAGAGACTTAAAAAGACAAGATATTCACCAACAGAAAAATTATATCATCTAGGGATGCACGCTTGGCAATAATTCTAGGAAGAAACGCAAGCAGGCAATTACTGCAAGAAGTCAGGCAGGGAGTGGAGGGGCCAGGGTACTTCGGGAGAGAAGAGGGGCTGTGTCCGGGGGTGGGGGGAACCTTGAGGGTCTTCTGCGGGTGCAGGGTCTAGCGGCGAAGACAGTGGCTTGAGTGACAGCCCAGGTTGCTGCACCCAAGAGACTGGAAGGTTCCATCCCTGGGGAGCCCCCTCCTGCCACTGACCACTTGCCCTGTAGTTTGGGGAACAGAGGCTTGATCTGATGGATTGAATGACTGACTGATGGATTTTTTCTTTTTTTTTTTTTTTTTGCATTTCTAACTAGGTGGAACTTCTGCAGGGAGAATTTGAAAATAAAATGTATACCATTGATATGAACAGTGAGTTGGAGTTGACGGCCCTCATGATACCCCGGCCCAGCACATCACCCGTCCCACTAGTAAGCATGCTTTATCTGTTTGACAAGTGTTTCTGACACCTGGCATCCCTAGCAGCCTTGGCCTCACGTCCTGTGCCCACAATTCCCAGGCTCTGGAAATTCCCTGGCATCCCCCCGGAAGACACGCTCACCCAGGAAGCCCCTAGAAACTCCCCTTCTTCCTCACTAGGGTCCACATGCCTGGCCGTGGCTGTGCACCTGCCGGCCCAGCCTCCTCTCCCAATCCCTCTGTGCCGGCTCTCCACCCGTCTTCGGAGCTGCCCCAGAACCTTTCCAAAAATGCCCTTTCCTCCCTCTCAGCTCAGCCAGCGCCGGCTTCCCTCCTGGAGGGGATGCCTGAAAAACAGTGGGCGTTCCTGGAGCTGAAACCCACGTGTCCAAGCCTGGACTCTTGGTGCAAACAATCGAGCTGAAAACAGGGGGGCGGACCAGTGTAAGGATGCAAGGGGATGTCTAGCCAGCTGGGACCAGGGCCCGCGAGGGGGCGCCAGGCTGGCTCTTGCCTTGTGCTCTCTCATCACCCCCCCTTACCCCCCGCCCCCCGCAGGACGGGCCCCTCCGCGCACCAGGGACTGTTCTGGGTCTTGCAGGGTTGCAACCCCAGGCTGTCTGCACAACGGGACTCAGAGCCACAGTTAGGGGGTGTAGATGACAAGGGGTGGGGGGGTGCATCTGGGGATGGAGCCGGCAGCTGCGTTTGCAGAGCAAGCTGAGTCTTCAGTTTGAAGGGGGACCGGGGTCACCTGTGGGTGCGCCCCCAGCTGCTCCCGCCGCGCCTGCTGGCCTGCTGGTGCCGTACAGAACGTGCGTCTCCCATCCCGCCCCCAGGTAATGGTGAGCAACCCCCATTCCCTGGGGCTGCAGGCTGTCATCTACGAGGACGGCTACACCTACGATGGGAACACCAAACACAGGCTGGTGAGGTCGCCCCTCCCCCCCCTCAAACTCGGATCAACAGGAGAGGGGCTCGGCCTTGACCCACTGGGCCAGCCAGGTCCAGCCCCCTCAGGATGTCCCTCGTCGGACCTCCTTCCTGCTTCCCTTCCTTACACACACCCAGATAAGGTGCTGCAGAATTTTGAGGGGACACAGACCCTGCCCCTCCCCCACCCCAGGCAGGCCGCAGTCCCCCAGAGTGAGGGCGTCAGGTGTCACACAGAAGGGGCAAGGAGGATGTGGCGGGGAGCCTGACCCACCCGGGGAGGGCGTGAGACCTGAGTTATCTGGGTAAACCCTGGAATCAGGAGGCAAGCCAGGGCCACCGGGAGGGTCTTGGCCAAATATGGGTCTGGGGGATCCATAGGGCAGAGCCAGGCCTCGCAGTCACAGCAAGGAGTTGAGACTTGACCCCAGACCACAACAAACTCTTTGGATCAGACCATGTCACATCACAGCTAAGTAGGAGGGGAAAGTAAGTCACGCCCCACTGTGGGTCCCCGGGACAAAGACAGGGAGCTTGGAGCAGGGGGATCATTCCCATGAGCTTCCAGAAGCCTTTCACGGGCTTAGACCCAGAGGCAGGCTGGGTGGCTCCCGGGTTCCTCCTCCCAACACGCCCATCCTGCCCTCCGTCTCTCCTGAGCCCTGATTGCGGGACCACCCGGGGCTGCTCCACTGCTGCAGTTGCATTTTCTCTCTTGCTTCCGCAGAACATTTCACTGAGGCAGCAGCAACACTGGGGCAGGGCTGACCCCAACTTCACCTCCAGGTACGTCATTACCGGATGGTAGCGGTGGGTGGCCCCAGGGTGTCCCCTTAGCAGGAGCCAAGGAATCAGGGCCGAGACCCAGACTCCCCCACTCCAAGGACAGTCAGGCAAGAACGATTAAACTCTTACAGGGAGACAAATACCATATGATATCACTTATTTGTAGACTCTAAACTGTGACACAAATGGACTTATTTACGAAGTAGAAACAGACTCAGATATAGAGAACAGACTTGTGGTTGCAAAGGGAAAGGGGGAGGTGGGGGAGGGATGGGTTGGGAGTTTGAGGTTAGCAGATGCAAACTATTATGATATAGGATGGGTGAACAACAAGGCCCTACTGTATAGCACAAGAAGTAGATTCAATATCCTGTGATAAACCATAATGGAAAGGAATCTGAAAAAGAATATATATACAGGGCTTCCCTGGTGGCGCAGTGGTTAAGAATATGCCTGCCAATGCAGGGGACATGGGTTCAAGCCCTGGTCTGGGAAGATCCCACATGCCGCGGAGCAACTAAGCCCATGCACCGCAACTACTGAGCCCTCGCTCTAGAGCCCGCGAGCCACCACTACTGAAGTCTGCGTGCCTAGAGCCTGTGCTCTACAATAAGAGAAGCCACCACAGTGAGAAGCCGGCTCGTGGCAACGAGAGAAAGCCCGCGCGCAGCAACGAAGACCCAACGCAGCCAAAAATAAATAAATAAAATAAAATTTTTTTAAAACAATATATATATATGTATAACTGAATCACTTTGCTGTACAGCAGAAATTAACACAACTTTGTAAATTAACTATACTTCAATAAAATAAATGTTTTTAAAACTCTTAACAAATGGTAGTTTCTCAAAAAATTATATATATATGTAAAAGAAACACCGTGTAAATAATCTCTGAATCAAAGAATTCAGCTCAAATATATTCAGAGAAAAAATGTATAGCCCAAGCACTTTTATTATGAGGAGAAAAAATGGACCTAGTGATAAATAAACTAAATATTTAACATAAGGACCTAGGGGGACAACAAAAAGAAATTATGGGAAGGGAATGAACCATGATACAATATGGAATGTATTAAATAGAGAACAAAAAGACAGCATAGAGTCAAGACCTAAGATAAAGCTGGTTCTTCAGAAGACACCACAATCCTGATGGAGAAAAGACAGAATTAAAATGAACAATAGGAATGAAAAATGAAAATAAAAGTATGGACACCGAACCTGTTCAAAGAACAATGAGAAAACATTATATGCAGCTAGGTGATAATAAAACTGGGGCTCAGATGCTCTTTTCAATAAGTAATTATATATAAATTAACAAAACTGACTCAAGAAGAGGTAGAAACTAGAGGGAGGGTGGTGCCACCATGTGTGAGCAGATGTTCTTGGTCAATATACTGGACCGACTGGATGAACAGATGAATGAGTGAATGGAGAAATGGATGGGGGGATGGGGTGGATGGATGGGTGGATGGATGGGTGGAAGGATAGATAAATGAATGGGGGGGTTGTCGATGCTTTTTACTGCAATAACACACACTCCCATTGCCTTGCAGCATAAAGAGACCCACGATATCAACCATCACTCTGGACATAGCCAACAAAGAAATTTCATGCTTGGATCTTAAGCCACTGGTATGACCAAAACTTTTGCTGTCCCATACTCTTTTTTTTTTTTTTTTTTTTTGCGGTACGCGGGCCTCTCACTGTGGTGGCCTCTCCCGTTGCGGAGCACAGGCTTCGGACGCGCAGGCTCAGCGGCCATGGCTCACGGGCCCAGCCGCTCCGCGGCATGTGGGATCTTCCCGGACCGGGGCACGAACCCGTGTCCCCTACATCGGCAGGCGGACTCTCAACCACTGCGCCACCAGGGAAGCCCCTGTCCCATACTCTTTGTCCTTAGTGTTAAGACTGATGACAGCAGGCCTTGGCTGGCTTGTCCCCTAGGGGCTGGCTAAGCTCACACTCAGGATCTGGAAATGGAGGTGATTCTGCCCTGGTTGCCAAGGTCACTGCCCCTTCCCCATCGTCTTCCCCCAGGGCTGTGCCTCAGGACTCCCCAACCTCGGAGCAGGTGTACTAGCTGGGGGTTATCAGATGGCGGGACCTTAGCGGTGCCCCATAGATCAGGCAGGCTCTTAGGGTTTGACTCTGTGAGTCCCAGGCACCTGGACACCACATTGCGACCCAGGCGCAGGGTTTCTGGTCCCGGCTGCGTCAAGTGCGCCCCCTCGTGGGCTTTCATGGTGCCCTCGCTGACCGGGGTCAGCATCCTCATCCCCTCTTTGTCTCTCCACCCCACATCCCCCCGCCGCTGCAGACAGCCCTCATTTCAGTCGGTTGTGACCTGGAGAAGAAGATCGTCATTCAGAAGTGAGTATGTCGATATGGGGTGGGGAGGGGAGAAGTTGGGGGGTGGCGAGGTGGGGAGTGGGGACTGGATGAGATGGTCACCATTGCTTCGCAACTGCTAAAGTCGGGTGACACTACTCTGTCTGCTTTTACATATGTTTAACATTTCCATAACGAACAGCTCAAGAATTAATCCTAACAGATTAAGTTAGGGTCTACAGTGGGTGGCTGCCTCCTCCACACCGACTTGGTGAAATTTACATGTTCTCCCTGCTCCCTCATCCTTTGCTCATTCCCTTTCTCCCTTTTAGTCCCTGAGTTCCTCATTTTGATTAAAATTGCTCAGAGAGGGCTGGGCTTCCCTGGTGGTACAGTGGTTAGGAATCCGCCTGCCAATGCAGGGGACACGGGTTCGAGCCCTGGTCCGGGAAGATCCCACATGCCGCGAAGCAACTCAGCCCGTGCGCCACAACTACTGAGCCTGCGCTCTAGAGCCCGCGAGCCACAACTACGGAGCCCGCGTGCCACAACTACTGAATCCCGTGTGCCTAGAGCCCGTGCTCTGCAACAAGAGAAGCCACCGCAATAAGAAGCCCGCGCACCTCAACGAAGAGTAGCTCCCGCTCGCCGCAACTAGAGAAAGCCCGTGCACAGCAACGAAGATCCAATGCAGCCAAAAATAAATAAATAAATTTATAAAACTGCTCAGAGATTTTGGGTTTAATCGCCTGCTGAAAATTTGAGGAACTTTGCCTCCAGGATCCATAGTTACTGCAGAGAACGCAGCCATGAGAAACCAAGAAAAAGAAAGGAAGAACCCCTGAAGACTGGCCAAACTGCCACACGGTCTCCCCTTCAGGCGGTGGTGGGCCAGCAAATGGGCGACAGCCAGTTCCGGGGGAGCCCGGATTTGTAGCATTTGCCAATTCCCGTGGTGTAAATGCTCCCATGGAGCCTATAGATCACTACCAAAGTGAGTCTCTACTGGCTCATGAAACTCCTGAGGATATAACAGCTGGCTCTCAGAGCTAGTAAGAGCCAGCCTCAATGCTCCACTGCATGGGGCAATAATAAAGTCAAGTGATGGTTTCACCAGATTCTCCCCCCAAAAGGGAAACGCTTTATTGAGTCAATAAATGATGTTATCAGTATTTAGAACATATGTGCAGGAAAGTCTTTAAAACAATATTTTCAAAGCTGCTGCCATAAAGAGAGTGGGAAAGGTATTTGCCACATGTGTAACTAAAAAAGGACTTGTATCCAGAATTTATAAAGAATTCCTACGAATCAGGGAAAAAAAAAAAGACAAACGAATAGAAAAAAATGGGCAAATGGCTTGAGCAGGCACTCCCAAAAAAGGGGGGGGAAAGGCTGATAAACACGAAAAGGTGTTGAAAAAGTGGTCAATTTCATAGGAAAATGAAAATGAAAGCTACGTTAGAGACCGATATTCAGCACGAGCATGGCAGAATTGACAAAGCCTGGAAAGTAGTACTCTAAGGATGGGAACCCCCTGGCAGCCTCAGGAACCCCCAGACATTGCTGGTGGGCGTGTACATTTTTCGGCTGCTTTGGAAAGCACTTCTTTCCACTAGCAATTCCACTCATGCACGTCTGCACTGATCTAGGTTCCAGAATGTTCTCAGCAGCATTATTCTGAATAGCTCCAAGCTGGAAGCAGGCCAACTGAAATGTCCATCGACAGAAGGATGGGTAAACCCAGTGCAGGGTTTTGATACAACAGAATGTCACAGCAGTGAAAACGAACGGGGCAGAATTGCCTGGATGGATCGTACAAACGTGGGCGTGGAATCAAAAGAATACACAGCATGATTCTAGTCTTAAAAGTCCAAAATCAGGGGCATTCCCTGGCAGTCCAGTGGTTAGGACTCTGCACTTCCACTGCAAGGGGCACAGGTTCCATCCCTGGTTGGGGAACTAAGATCCCACAAGCTGGGTGGCACAGAAAAAAAAAAATCCAAAATCAGGCAAAAATAAACTACAGTCAGCCCTTGTATCTGCAGGTTCCGCATCCGCGGATTCAACCAGCCAAGGGCGGATGGCGTTTAAGTTCGTGGTTGGTTGAATCTGTGGCCGTGGAACCCGAGGATACAGAGGCCCCCACCATGGGACCTGAGCATCCTCGGATTGTGTTATCTACGGCAGATCCTGGACCAACCCCCTGCAGATACCAAGGCAGGACTGCATGTTGCTTAAGGATACATGCACAGATGGTAACAGTACAAAGAAAAACAGGGAAAGGATTGTCTCAAAAGTCAGGACACCCAGCTCCCACATCTCCACGTGTAACATCATTCTCCAATACAAGGAATTAGGGCTCCTTGGCGAAATGGCTGATTCTAGGCCAGGCAGGGAAGATTCAAGATGAGCCTGGAGGGGCTTCCCTGGTGGTGCAGTGGTTGAGAGTCCGCCTGCCGATGCAGGGGACGCGGGTTCGTGCCCCGGTCCGGGAAGATCCCACATGCTGCGGAGCGGCTGGGCCCGTAAGCCATGGCCGCTGAGCCTGCGCGTCCGGAGCCTGTGCTCCGCAACGGGAGAGGCCACAACAGTGAGGGCCCGCGTACCGAAAAAAAAAAAAAAAAAAAAAAAAAAAAAAGATGAGCCTGGAGCATCTTGGAGAACCAGAAGGTAGAAAGGGCTCAAAATCCAACCAATGGGGAGATAACATATGTCAAAGGGAACAATTCACAATTCTTTGGTCCCGCATGGGTTCAGGCAGCTTCTCACCATCTTTTGTTGCTCGCAGTGAAATCTCAGCCTGTTACAATGGCATCCTCGACCCCGTGGCCCTTCAGGACAACTACAGCTACGTCATTGAGAGGTGAGCCCCGCCCCCCCACCGCCCACACACACGCATGCGCCACAGGCGAATCAGGAATCATTGTTTACATTTTTAGTTATGTATTTGGCCGCACCGCGCCAGCATGCGGAATCTTAGTTCCCCCACCAGGGATTGAAACCCCCTGCAGTAGAAGCTCAGAGTCTTAACCACTGGACCTCCAGGGAAGTCCCAAGAATCATTTTTAAACCGTAATGGAAAAGAAAACAATTTTTTTTTGAAGAAAGGAAAAAAAGAATCGTTTTAAAATGGATACCCTGCCAATTGATATCCAGCCCACAGGGAATCCGAGGGAGCAAGCAGACAGGTAGGGAAGGCGGCTGGGCCTTCGGGGAATCAGTGTGATGTGGCAGGGCCCCTGGCCCAGGTCTGCACAGGCTCTGCCACCTGCTGGGCCAGCTTTCAGACCCCTCCCCAGCCTGCCACCAGCTCCTGGAGCCCGGTCCCCTGTTCATCCCAGCTAGCGGAGTTGGCCAGACACTGTCCAGCCAAGGCAGGAGGGGGTGGCCGGCCAAAGTGACCCCCTCTGCAGGGCGGCACAGAGAGCCCCTCCCACACTGGTGCACACCACCAGCCCCCTGGCATGGGGAGACACTCGTGGGTCTCATACGACGTGACCCTCCCCCCTCCAACACAAGCCAAGAGTCCCTCCCCCATCCAGACCCAGGGCCGAGACGGAAAGTGGCCCTGCTGGACTTGCCAACCAGTGAGGCTGCAGCCAGAGAGCCTGGGGGCGTGAGAGTGTGTGAGTCAGGGTCTCCAGAGAGAGAGAAGCCCCAGGATGTATGTGTGAGACAGAGAGACACAGAGGCACAAAGAGACAGAGACAGAGTGACAAAGACAGAGATTTATTTTAAGGACTTGGTTCCCGGACTGTAGAGGTCTGGTGAGTCCACAGTCTGACGGGGGAGGCTGGGGGCTGGCAGCTCAGGGAAGAGTTGCAGTTCTAGTTCAAGGCCATCTGCAGGCCGACTTCTTTCTTGCTGGGGGAGGCCCATGTCTGTTCTACTCAGGCCTCCAGCTGCACCCACATTAGGAAGAGCACTGCTTTACTGATTTCAATATTAACCTCTGCCCCAAAGAAGAGCCTCACAGAAACACCCAGAATCACATCTGACCACAGTCGAGGTGCTGTGGCCCAGCTAAGTGGACCAGAATGTCAACCACCGCAGGGGTCCCAAGGTCATTTCGACCAGGACTCTGAATCCCCCGCTCAGACACGCCTCCACGATCGTGACCCCATGTGCAGGGAAGAAGCGGGGCTGTGGGTGGGTGGACGTCCGGGCGCCTGGCGGGAGCTCGCCCGTACCTGTGTCCTGCTCTCCCACAGGGAAGCCTACGACCCCAGCTTCCGGGGTCAGAAGGCCACGGAGGACCTGGAGGTGCCTTACCACTACGAGAAGCTGGGCTGCCCCATCCTCGTCTACTACGACACCCCATGGAAGCCGGTGGTGGAACTGTGAGGACCCACCCCCCAGTCCACCACCCCGCCAGCCCCCCGCCGCCCTCACCATCATCACAGGCCCCCAGAGCCCCCTCCACCCCTTTGCTCTGGCCGCATCCTCTCCCTGCCTTTTCCCTCCGTAGCTCTCAGCTCACACATCCCCTCCCCTTGCCCGTCTTAGCTCGGCGGCCTTAACAAAACACCACAGACTGGAGAGCTTAAACAGCAGACGCTGACTTTCTCACAGTCCTAGAGGCCGGAAGTCCAAGTTCAAGGTGTGGGCAGGCTGCTTCCCCCAGGCCTCTCTCCTTGGCCGCAGAGGCTGCCACTTCCCGTGGCATCAGGGCCCACCCTTATGACCTCACTCAACTTCGATTGCCTCGTTAAAGGCCCCACCTCCAAGTCCAGTCGCACGGGGGTTAGGGCTTCACATAGGAATTTGGGAGACACATTTCAGGCCATGCCACTCACTCTGCCCCCTTCCATGGATTCTGTCTTCCTTCATTCCGTCCCCACCCCCACGCCGCCCCCAGCAGACCACTGCACTAAATAGTTGTTGACGGACTGAACGGTGGTAGAAACCACTCACACGTGGCAACACTTAGGTTCATTAGAACGTCACGTGTTAGCTCCTCGTGGCCTCAGTCCCACACCCAGGTGAGACTGTGGGCCGGGCACGCCCCTAACGCAGAGCTGCCACGTGGTGGGGTGCCTGCCGGCCTGGGGTGAGGAAGAAGGGAAGGGTCCCATCAGAGCAGGGGTGTAAGCCCCAACCTGGCAGGAGACAAACGTGCATCCAAAAATAAGTTTTGTTTTTCTTTTTTTTGGCCCCCCGCGTCTTGCGGGTACCTTAGTTCCCCGTCCAGGGGTGGAAGCCGGGTACGCGGCAGTGGAATCCCGGACCCCTAACTACTGGACCACCAGGGAATTCTCCCCCAAATAAGGATTTAGAAAAACCTTAATTCACCGCCCTAAATGTATATCTCTGGAATGTTTACAGGTGTCAAAAAATAAGCAACCCCCAGTCCCCGACCCCGACCCCGTCAGCGTCCTGTCACCACCTGCCACTGCATATCCGCGTTGACTGTCCCAGAAGTGTCAGCCTGGTGGGCGGTGGGGGTGGCCCTGCCCTGCCACCTCCCACCACCCCCAGATGGTCTCACAACACATCAGGGCCCCCAGCCTCCCCCACCCCTGACGGCCCCCCAGGAGCCTCACCTGTGCATGGTGTGTCCCAGGTGGAGGGAAGGAAAGTTCCAGGAGGTGGTCAAGGCCGAGTACGTCCTGCTGGAGGTGAACGGGCTGTTCACGTACACGTACTCCCTGACGGCCGACATGGCCCTCTGCAGTTCCCAGCCGCAGAACTGGACCACCATCGCCAAGACGGCCGGCGACAAAGGGCCCTTCGCCTGGGACCGAGAGGTAGGGCCTGCGTTCTGATTATTCCCAAAACAGGTCGCAGAAGGCGACGACTGGTCAGGCCCACTGTGTGTTGGGGGCCGACTCGGTCTGTCCGGGCTGCTGTAAAGATCACCATAGAGCCTGTGGCTTGTAACAGCAGCACTGGTTTCTCACGGTTCTGGAGGCTGAGTCCAAGATCAAGGCGCCAGCAGATTTGGTGTCTGGCTCCCGGGTGGTGCCTTCTGTGTCCTCACACGGCAGAAGGGGCGAGGGAGCGCTCCTGGGTCCCTTTATAAGGGCGCCAATCTCCTTCAGGAGGGCTCCACCCCCGGGACCTAATCACCTTCCAAAGGCCCCGCCTCCTAATACATCACCTTCTGGGGTAGGTTTCGGCATATGAATGGGGGGGGGGCGGTGCAGGGCAGACATTCAGTCCCTGGATGGGGCGTCAGGGGATGGAAATGTAAGACGCACAAACTCTTTGGGAATCTCTCCCAAGGGAATCGGAGACGATCGGAGGCGTAGGGACGAAGGCGCTCATGGAGCGCACTGCTGATGATGCGCAAATTTCTGGAACCATCCAAATGCCCATTATTTAAGGGGCTGAGTATACTTACGGTCCGTTCTGCTCAACGAGCGTTTCTATCACGAACGTTGGTCGGTACACGATTGACAAATAAGGTTATGGTGTCAGTGAAAGGAAGACATCGCATTGTTCCTCTGGGGGTGGGGGGGGCTTCTGGCGCATATTAATTAGTTTCCATCCACCCTCAGCCTCTCAACGCCGAGGGCAAGAACACAGCGCAATGCGGCCACGTCACCAGCAGGGGCGCGCGCGCTCTTCGCGCCCAAAGCCGGTTCCAGCGAGAACTCCTGGCTCCTTAATTTTGTATTTGCTTTCTTAAAAGCCCGCAGCCTCACCCGTTCCTTACACCCCATTCCATCGAGTGAGTTTGGTCATGTATTTTGGTTGGTGACGTTGGTTTTATTTATTTTTTAACAGAGGTGAAATTCACATAACCGATAATGAACGATTTTAAAGCGTGTAACTCCTACAACTCGGGTATGCGTTTTGTGCATTCGCAAGGTTACCCAAACACCACCTCCCTGACCGTTTCTTAAGAAAAAAGAACAAGCCACACACGGAGCTTTGCTTATTTATTATTTTCTGACTGTGCCGGTGTTTGTATTTGCATTCTTTTTATTAGCCCTCTCGTTCAAAGTGGCACGCATAAATTGAAGAGATCGTCCCATTACTTTTTTTTTCCCATCAGCCCTGGTGGCCGATTTTGTAGAACCCTGAGGGTTTTTCTATCAAGACAGAGCCACAATGCCTGCATGTGCAGCACAGGCATTGGACGGGCTGTTAAAAAGCCCCTGAACCGCGAAAACTGAACCACTGAACCACTAAAAACCATGAGGTGGAGCTAGCTGTGGCAAATAAATGGTCGTTAGGCAAAGCAGCTGTCTCCTTTTTTATTTCACATAGTTTTTATGCAGCCCAGCTTTTTTTCTTTTACTCCCAAAGGATTTTTTAAAAAATTTTAATTGTGGTCAAATATGCATGACATAACATTGACCATCTTAACCATTTTTAAGTGCACAGCTCAGTGGCATCAAGGACATTCACACAGTTGGGCAACCGTCCCCACCCTCCATCTCCAGAACTTTCTCATCTTCCCGAACTGAAACTCTGTCCCCATGAAACACTCACTCCCCATCCCCTCCCCCAGCCCCCGGTCCCCACCATCTACTTCCTGTCTCTGTGGCTCTCTCTAGGGACCTCCTGTGAGTGGGATCACACAGTATTTGTCCTGCGTCTGGCTTCTTTCACTGAGCATCATGTCCTCAAGGTTCATCCACATTGTAGCATAGGTCAGGATATCCTTCCTTTTTAAGGCTGGATAACATTCCATTAGTGGGTACGGACCACACTTTTTATCCATGATCTGTCAGTGGACACCTGGCTTGCTTCCACCTTTTGGCTGTTATGAATGGTGCTGCTACGAACGCGGGTGTGCAAATATCTCTTCGAGACCCTGCTTTAGTTTTCTGGTGTCTCTTCTTATAAGGGAAGTAATCCCATTATAGGGGCCCAACCCTCAGGACCTCATCAAAACCTTATCACTTCCCAATGTCCCACCTCCAAATACCATCCCACTGGGGGATGGGGCTTCAACATACGAATGGGGGTTGGGGACTCGAACATTCAGTGTGAGGCAGGGGCGCGAAAAGTAGGACCTGGTGACGGAGGAAGAGGAGGCAAGCGTCAAGCACGGCCCCCCAGTTTCCAGCCTGAGCACCTGGGCAGATACTTGCTCAGGGATGAAGCTAGCGGTGGAGGGAAACACACACAGCTTCATTCTACACCTGCTGAATTCAAGGTGCCACCGAGGAGGAGGGAGCCCAGTGGCCAGCAAAACATAGGGAGACAAGTCAGGGCTGGCGTTGGTTTGGAAGTCTTCTGCGTGTTGCGTGGTAACTTAAGGATGTGTCTGCCAAAGAGGCCAAGAGGAGGGGCCGGGGTGGTGGGACGACTGTGCTGGGGGGGACGTGAAGAGGCAGGGGCTCCGTGGGGGACTGCAGGGCTCCAGGCACCTGGGGAACCATCAACAACCGAGAGGAAGTATTGTTGCCGTTGTCGCATCCGAGGAGGGCCAGGTGAAGTCAGGTGTTTGGCACAGCTGAAGTCAGGTGTTTGCCCTCCATCCATTCCCATGGCCCCGGCAGCAGGGCCTGGGGACAAACGACGCCCATCCAGGTGGCCATCCACACCGTGGACATGTTTGCTTTTTGATTCTGACAACGTTTGAACTTTCTCCATAGTAGTACACAGGACAGCTCTTTCCATTACCCAGCACTACAAAACAAATCAGCCCCGAACTCAGTGGGATTTACTGTTTCTCACAAATCCGTGGCTCAGGTGGGCAGCTCCTGTGCCCCACATGGCTTTGGCGGAGGCCACCCGTGCAGGGGCATCAAGGTCTTCTCACCCGTGTACAAGGCTTCTGTTAGGGACATGGCTCTCCATGTGGCCGCCGGGCTTCTGGGCCCAGAACATTGTTGAAAGCAGGTTTGGGGTTCTGCCCAGATGCTACCTCTTGATGGAGAGCTGTGTCCACACTAGAAGGGGAAAGGAAGAGCTTCCTCATTTTACAGTTGCTTGTGGGAGGGGGGCGGAATTCCCTGGCGGTCCAGTGGTTGGGACTCCGCGATTCCACTGCAGGGGGCACGGGCTCCACAGTCACAAATCGGCTGGCCTGCCCAGCGGGCACTTGGTCCTGGACTCACACCCATGGGTGCTGGTGGGTGGTGGCACCGGTGGGGCCGTGTGTGCGGCGGTAGCACCTGTGGGCTGGCACGGTGTTCCCCGGCCCCCGGGGCCAGCAGGCATGTCTCTGTCCTCCTCCCCAGAATTATGTGAGCTGCCATGACCCTAACAACAACGCACCCCTGAGATGGCCCAAAGTCCCGTATCAGATCCTGGGAGGCCCGACAGAGAACAAGGTCGTTTTCGACCAAAGAAACGGCATCTACATCTTCTTCATTTCCATCGTGGACCCATACTACAGGTGAGTCGCCCTGTGCCGGGGGCCTCTGGGGGAACAGCAATGACCAGCAGCCCTGTCCCTGCCCTCAGGGACCAGAGTCACACTCATGCCATGTCCAGCAGGTGGGGTGCAGGGGCCGGTGTAGACTGGCTCCCAAACACTGATCATTAGATATTCAGGGATTTTGCAAGCCGGTTGGCTTCCCACTGGCAGCTGGAGTACTGACACCATGGAAACCGACACTCATTACAGGCCGGCCCGACCCTGCCCCAGGAGCTGGCTGTCCATACTCGCCACCCACTGTGCTGTTCAGATCATTAACGTCTCCCACTGGGAGGGGGAATATGGGCGGCATTCTTCCCCGCTCCCCCATCACCTATCCCTTCCAGACGGACACAAAGTCCACCTCCAAAAGCGCGGGGAGACCCTCCCTTCCCTAAAGGTCCCAGACCCTGGACCAGCTCTGGGACGCCACAGGCGGAAGGCACCGGGGTGGGGATGCCCAGGGGAGAGAGGGGTCTGCCTGCAAGGCTCATCCCCTGCTCTCCCTGCACCTTGCCTCCAGCAGAGCCCCCAACGACTTCCCCCCCCTTACCTGGGTGTCCTTCCCTCCATCCTGCCATTCCCACCTGCTCGCAGCCACCTGAGGGACGCTTGTGGCCCCCCTCACGCCCCCCACTCCGCGTCCACTGTGATGAGTGCTTTGTTGGTCTCTGCTGCCCGCCCCCCAGACTGAGCCTGGGCATGGAGGGGGTGGGAATCCCTTGTCTCCAGAGCAGGGGACCACAGGGGTCCTGGGGAAAAATATGGCCTCTGCTAAAATATGTAAGATGTTATGGAAAAACCCAAACGAACTTTTTGGCCAACACAATACAGAGACGGCTGCAGAGTTACAGAGGATAGAAGTTAAGTGGATATAAATGGAACTCAGTGCCCGGAGTCAATGCTCCAGGCCCAGCTCTTGTCCCCGTGAGTTTTAAAACGTTTGCTGGGGGAATTCCCTGGCGGTCCAGTGGTTAGGCTCTGTGCTTTCACTGCTGAGGACCTGTGTTCGATCCTCGATCGGGGAACTAAGACCCCGCAAGCTGAGCAGTGTGGCTGAAAAAAACAAAAAACCAGTTTGCTGGGGTGAAGGGTGAGGCCCCCAAAGGCGGTGCCCCACGGCCTCTCCCTGCCCGCCCCTCGCAGCTACTGTCACCTGGAGACCACTTTCAGCGTCTACGTCTACGGGGCCTTCCCACTGCCCATCTTCCCGCCTGAGATCACCATCGTCCTGCTCACGGGGGCCACCCTGCTGTCCGTATGGCTGGCTTACCTGATCCCCGAGCTGCTGCACACTGAGCGGGGCCTCAGGGTCAAGGGCTTCTGGGCCAGGCTGCGCAGGAGATGCGGGAAGTCTTGTGCGTGTGTCTGGGCCAGGTGCTGAGCACGCCCGGGGCGTGGAGGTGGGGTGGCAGGGTGGCGGGGAGGGGGCAGAGTTGTCTTGAAATAAAGCGTTTGGTAAGAGAGCCGGTAGCAGCGGGTATCACTCATGGTTTGTGGTTTTTCTACACCCACCTGCCCCCCTCAACATTCTGGCGCCAGAGTCCCTTTGAACTACGGCACCTACGTGGGCTGTTAACAGTGAGGAGGTGGGCAGCCCAAGTCCTAGCGAACACGAGCTTTTGGTGAAACGAGCCCGCACCGGCATGTGGTGGGAGCACTGATCGGCAAGCCCCAGAGATGCATCGGACACTTGACGTGTTCTCTTAGAGAAACATGAGACCCAAGGAAAAGGGCGGGGGCTGCAGAAGACGGGGACGGGGGTGGGTCCACCTCTGTTGATGAGCCCTGACATATACACAGACCGACACGCTTACGTGTGTTTTGTGATGTCCACGAATAAAATTTGGAAGCACAGCACATTTTACACGTACCTGTGTTATGCATACATACGATGCACACGTGTGTACATGTATTGCAGAGGCATGTATATAACATGTAGGTGCATAAGGCGTACACATACACGTGTGTGGTGTGTATGTGTGTGCCTGTGTGTATGCATGTACATGCATGTTGCCTATGTGCAGATTGTGCATGCATGCACATGTATATCTGCAATCTACATGTGTGTGCACGTGTCTATAATACACGTTCATGTACACATGTGCGTGCATGCGTGTGCGATGTGTATGTGTCGCATGCGAGCACTGTATAATGTGCACACATACGTGTGGACACCATGCATGCCCACACACGTGTACATGCGTGTATGCATGTGTACAGATACGTATATGCACGTGTGAGTACACATACGTGTATATGTACGTTTGATCAGTCTATCCACCTGTTCAGAACTTCCCTCTCCCACACTTCATTCAAACCTCAGGTGGCACGGGACAGCTGTCTCATTCCAGTGAAAACTTTCTCAATAACTTTTCTGATCACTCTTAGGTTAAAAGAACACATCTGACGGTCATTTAAACTGCCCAATACTGGGAATTCCCTGGGGGTCCCGTGGTAGGACTCTGTGCTTTCACTCCTGGGGCCTGGGTTCAATCCCTGGTCGGGAACTACGATCCCGCAAGTGGCTCGGCCAAAAAAAAAAAAAATTGCCCAATACGGTCTCCACCAGTCATTAAAAACCTCCACTCCCGGGCTTCCCTGGTGGCGCAGTGGTTGAGAGTCCGCCTGCCGATGCAGGGGACACGGGTTCGTGCCCCAGGCCGGGAAGATCCCACATGCCGCGGAGCGGCTGGGCCCGTGAGCCATGGCTGCTGAGCCTGCGCGTCCGGAGCCTGTGCTCCGCAACGGGAGAGGCCACAACAGTGAGAGGCCCGCGTACTGCAAAAAAAAAAAAAAACAGAAACAGAAACACCTCCACTCCCACACCCACTGCAGTGGGCAGTCACCTCACCCGCACCTCCAGGGGCTGCCTGGTCCACCTTCCACGCCTCTCTGGAGGGGACGGGTTAGGCTGTCAGGTGATACTCGTTTCACGACCCTCGGCCCGCATTAATCTTAAAGAAAACCAAGCCCATCCTGTCGCATCCGCCTCGTTTGCCAGGGCCTTCCCTTCTTGGGGGTACTTCATATTTGTCTCGAAAATACCCCTAACACGGTTGCAGGCACAGCAGGCTCAGAGGGAAGCGAGGGAAGGGAGCTCCTAGCTCCTCCAGGCCCGCATCCTGTTCACAACAGGCGATGATCCCGGTACAGCCCAGCCTGGCTGGCCACCTTGGTCTCCGAGCCCTGGGACCCGCAGGCTCAAGGCGTGGTGCCGGCAGCCAAGACCCCCTGCCCACACGCGGCCACCTCCTGGGTCCTAGTCAAGCGCCCAGGGTGCCCCAGCAGGGAAGGTCCCCGAGACCCAGCCCAGGCCCTGGGGCAGGAGGGCCCTTCCTCTGGCAGGCAAGGGGCGGTCCATCTCTCCTTACCTCCTTAGGTGTCACTGGGAAACCGACTCACCCCCTTCAGTCGCCTGGAGTATTTCAGGGGAGGGTGCGGCTGGCAGCTGCCCTGGGCTCTCCAGAAGCGAAAGGCAGACGAGAGCCTGGCCCAGGGTACAGGGGGGAGGGAGCTCCGTGGACTGGAGAGGGAAGGAGCTGGGGCAGGAAGGAACAGGTGTGAGCACTGAAGCTCCCAAACCACCGCAAGCCCGCCCTGTGCCCGCCCCCCCACCCCCACCCCGGGAAGCAGAACCCAGGTGTGGCTGGGCCCGAGGCGGACACTCAGCACCCGGGGCCTGGCTGGATGCCCATCCTGGGACAAGCACGCCCACCCTGGCCTCTGGCCCCCAGCTGGGGGGACGTGAAGAGGCAGGGGCTCCGTGGGGGACTGCAGGGCTCCAGGCACCTGGGGGACCATCAACGACGAGATGTCCCAATGCCGCTGCTGCAGGTGCACTCTGCACGCCCCATCACGTGCATGCCCGTTTGGGTCACCCGTGTGCCAGGTGGACACCGTGTCCCACATACCTGCCCTGCCCCCACACTCAGACCTCCACCCAGCACTTGCCTCTGCACCCCAGGCCCCCCAGCTCTCCGCGTGAACACGAGCGGACGCCTTCCGATTCACCATCGGCGACACCCGCCCCTCCACCTGGGCTGAGGCCGAGCTCAGCCCGCAGGCCTCTCCCCAGGCCTCACCCCGCTTGCTGCTGTGTCTCCAGGCAAGTTCCTGCCCATCTCTGGGCAGACCTGACTTTCCCCATCAAACATGGAGGTGAAATCCTTGCAGTGCAGGAGTCCGGGCAGTGTCTCCCCACCTCCTAGCAGCCCCCCATCCCTGCCGGCTGACTTGGATTTTCTGGTGCTAGGAGACGAGGGATTGTCCCGAACCCCAAGTCTAGGGCTCCCCGTCTCTACTCTGGAAGTCCGGCACCCAGAAGGTGCCAGGGTCCTGAGGGGCCTCACCACGTGGCCTGGGGCCCGCTGGACGACAGGGCGGGCGAGGGGACAGCCCACGGCCCCCGAATGCCACCGACCGGACACTGCGCAAACAGCTCAAATCCGCTTTAATGGGGGGCGGCTCCCAGGTCCTGCCTGGGCCCCAATGGGGTGGCGCTGGTGGGGACCACAGCCTGCTTGCCCTTGCTGCCCTGCCTCCCCTTCCTGGCAGTCAGGTTGCCGGCCTTCCTCTTGCCGGGCTTGGCGGTGGGGGGCACCCCCGGGCAGGGCGGCAGCTCCTCGTCCAGCGCCTTTAAGTTGTAAAAGAAGTCCATGTCGGACACAATATCCAGGACCTCGGGCACGCTGTAGTCCGAGGACAGCAGCTCGTCGGGCAGGTGCAATGAGCGGATGTCGCTGAACGAGTCGTTCCCACTGCCCCCGCTGTTGGGCAGGGCAGGCCCAGGGGACTTGCATGGGGCCCCGGCGGGCTCGGGGCCGCCCGGCAGGCAGTCAAAGAGCTTCATCGCATCCTCGAGCATCACCTTCTTGGGCGGTGTGAAGGCCCTGGCCACCTCAGGGGTCCTGGCCTCGCCTGGCCCCAGCGGGGCCACCTTGGGCTCGGTGGGGCCCGGCGGGTACAGCAGGCCGGGCCCGGCGCCAGGGGGCGGCTCCTTGAAGGTGAAGGTCAGGGGCTCGCCAGGCCCATCCAGCTGGGTCAAGCGGCCCCTGAGAGGGCCATAGGCGCCAGGGGGCAGCGTGGCCTCGGCGGGCAGCGTGATGAGCAGCGGGGGCAGCTCGCTCTCCTTGGGGGGCAGCAGGGGCGCCAGGCCTTGCTTGACCAAGGCGGGGGGCACTCCGTCCCCTACGAAGCCCAGGGCCTCGGGCCCGGGCCCCTCGGGCGGGAAGCAGGGCATGCGGTACTGGGGCCCCGCAGGGGGCGGCTGGTAGTGGGGTAACAGTGGGGACGGCACCGGGGCCCTGAGGCAGTGCTGTGCGTCCAGGAAGTAGGTGCCTGGCGAGGCGGGGCCCCTGGCTGCCAGCTTGTACAGGGACGACTGGCCGAAGTCGGTGGTGGTCCACTCGATTCGGTAGACGCGGGGGTCAAAGAAGCAGCCGCAGGGAGCCATCTGGAAACCTGTGGCCAGGGAGGGTGGCCCTGAGAGGGGCAGTTCTGGGACCCGCCTGGGGTGGAGGAGGTCCAAACCGTGGGGCACGTCTGGGGCATGGAGAACACGGACCAACTTTGGGGTCCATTTGGGGAACAGGGACGTAGGCTTTGCCTTTGGGGCCCTCTCTAGAGGTCAGGGGACCCAGACCTTGCTTTGGGGGCCCATCTGGGGGGCGGGGACACCGACCTGGCTTTGGGAGACCTGTTTGGGGAACAAGAGACAGGCTTTGGCTTCAGGGCCCCAGCTAGGGGATGACGGACACAGACCTTGGTCCAGAGGTCTCTCTGGAGGACAGGGATTCGGGCCTTGCCTTCGGAGGCAGGAGCCACCTAGGGTCAGGGGTGGGAGCAAGATGCCCCTGCCCACTCCCCAGTCATCAAGGGTTGGTGGGAGGCCGGTACCTGCTGGAGGAGCTGGAAACACCTCTTTCTCCAGGTTTGGGGGGTGACAGACGTTGGAGGAACCTGTGGACAAAAACAGGCAGCTGGGTGGGGTCCTGAGGCCGGCGGGCAGAGCCCTGGTCCCTGCCCCGATGGGTGTTCCCCACCCTCGTACCCACAACGGGAAGAGGCTCTGTGCAGGCAGAAGCAGGCTGGCTGCCGGGCCCTTCAGTGGCGTCCAGGCTCTGGGGACTGAAGCCTTCTTGGGGAGCGGCGGGTGCGTAGAAGTGTTTGGGGTGCTGCATGGGGAGGCGGGGGCCTGGCTGCGCAGGCCAGGAGGGTAGCAAGTGGGAGCACAGGTAGCCCACCCAGAGTGGAGGCACAGAGTCCTGCGGAGTTCTGTTTCTCCGGTTACTCCAGGCAGCGGATTCCAGGCTGTGGCCCACCCACTGGTCAGGGTTCCGGGTAATGGGGGGAGGGGGCGGTGGCCAGGGGCAGATGGGGAAACCAAGGCAACCAGAGATGGGCGTCACAGAGAGCATGGTGGACACTGGGCCTGGTCTGCCGCCTTCCGCCTCTGCCAGCAATGCCTGCCTGACAGCTCCGAGGCCCCTTCCTCCAGGCAGCCCGCCCTGATCCACACCCACACAGGCCAAGGCCCCATCTCATGAGCTATGGTGGTTTGTTTGCGGTCAAGGCCTTTGGGTACCAGCAGTGGCCAGCATGGGGCTGGTGAATGAGTGAGGAAGGAGGGAGTTGTGGGGATGGGGATGGTGGGGGAAAGCTGGGGGGGTGGGGGGGTGGGGCAGCATGAGACAGCCTCAGGATCACAAAAGGGGCTGGGTTTTAAAAGAATAAAATTTATTGCCTTCTCATTCCTTGGGGAGCCCGCTGGGCGCTCAGACACCCCCGCCCGCCCCTGCAGCTACTTGTAGGCGTTGGCCTTGTGCTTGGGCAGGAAGACGAAATTGGGTGGCACAGGTCCCAGCAGCATCTCACTGTGAGGAGGGCGGGAGCAGGGTCAGGCCTGGGGCGGGGCGGCCCCCAGCCCAGCTGGCCCCACCCCCGCTGGCTCCCTGGTGCACTATCTCCCAGGGCCTCGGCGGTTCCCGGGCACCTGATGCGGATCCAGTCGGCCGCCTTCTGGCTGGCCATGAGCGTCTCCAGGTAGTCGCGGCCCAGGTAGTAGGGCGGCCGCTCATTGATCCTCTGCGGGAGCCGCTCCAGCAGGCCCACAGGCACGTACCTGCAGACGGGGGCACCAGGGATGGGGTTGGGCCGGGCCTCCCCAAGGCACCCCGCCCCGCCCCCCCGATCCCACCTGCACAGGAAGGAGAGCCACTCAAGGAGGAAGCGGCGTGTCTTCTCCACGCCCTGCGTGTCTGAGCCCCAGTGCTCCAGGCCGTAGTGTGCGAAGTCCCGCAGGATGTCCAGGCGCTCAGACGACGAGATGTCCCAATGCCGCTGCTCCTTGATCTCCGTGAACAGCCACGGCTTGAGCAGGGCGCCGCTGCGGGTGGGCGGTGGTCAGCAGGCTGGTGGCGGAACCCCAGCCCCCAAACCCATGGTCCCCAACCTCCTGGCCATGCTCACACAACCTTCAAAGCCCAAGAGTTCCAAGCCACAACCCTGAGCCCACAGCTACAGAAATGTCCAGTCCCCTGCCTCAGCCCCATAAGCAGCCACCTCTGACATCTCCCCGCCCGGGGAATAAAAGAGCAGTGGGTGGGCAGGCGGGCTGGGGGCACCGGCGTTGGGGACAAACTCAGACGCGCCCTCACCTTCCCCGAGCCGAAGCCTGGGTGCTCAGGGGCAGCCCCGGCTGGTTCTTTGTATCCCCACCCCGGGCACACTTACCGGGCGATCATGATCCCAGCGACGCCAGTCTGCATGGCGCGGTTGGCGTCCTCGTACGACAAGATGTCCCCGTTTCCTGAGGGACAGAGACTGGGGCCTCAGGGAGCTGCGTGCAGGTGGGGATGCCGGGGCTTCGGGAGTTCTCGTCAGCCCAGCAGCGTTCCCGATCGGGGCAGGAGGGGGCCCAGGTAAGGGGTGGGCCCCGGTGCGTGGCCTCCGGTGGCAGGGGACCCACCGAAAAGGGGCATGGGGCTGGCGGCTGTCACGCACTGCTCGATGTACCGCCAGTCGGCCAACTTGGTGTAGCGCTGCTCCCGCGAGCGGCCGTGGAGCTGGAGGGGAGGCAGCCAGGTGGGGGGGAGGGGCAGAGGGCGGAGAATCAGACAGAGACAGAGAGAGAAGAAGACCCAGAGAGCCCCGGAGAGACAGACTGAGAGAGACAGACAGACAGACAGACGGAGACAGAGATGGAGGGAGAGCCAAAGACCAGGAGGAAGGGGCAGGAAGGGAGGCAATGGTTAGAAAGGGATGCGCCTCGGGAGTCCCAACACCCGCTGTGCCCCGAGACCCACCGTGACCAGCGCAGCCCCCCAGTCCCGCAGCTCGGGCAGCAGCCGGTGGGCCAGATTCGTGCGCTCGTGGATACCCGTGCGGAGCTTCACGGTCAGTGGCACGTCCAGCACCTGTGGGGACGGGTGTGGCTGGTGGGGCCCGGGGTCAGGCCGCGGGGCGTGGCGGCGGTGGAGGGTGTCTCGGGCTGTACCTGGTTCATGCCACGGACGATCTGCTGGAACTTGGCTGAGCGGTTCATGAGGGCGCAGCCCCCGCCCTGGGAGAGACGGGCGGTTCGGGCTTAGGAACGCGTGACTCTGGCTGGGGCCGACACCCCCTGCTGTCCTCTCTGTACAGATGGGGAAAGCGAGGCCCACAGGCCCCCACAGGTTCCCCAGGGACTCCGCCCACCCACATTCTGCCCTCCGTGGGGCGCCAGGGTTGAGCGGCTGGTACCTTCTTGTACACGAGGTCGATGGGGCAGCCGACGTTGATGTCCACGAAATCCACCTCGATGGTGCGGTTCAGCAGCTCGGCACACTTGGTCATGGTATCGGGAAAGGCGCCCTCAAGCTGTGGCGGGTGGCCGGGCAGTGGGTGAGGGGCCCTCCCTGCCTGGCCCTGTGCCAAGGCCAGCAGCTACTGGAGGTGCATCAGGCTGGCACCTGGCCTGTGGCTCAGGCAGGGGGTCTGGGAGGTGAGCCAGGAGAGCCCGGACCTGAATGTGGCTCTGAAACATGGCGGCTGAGAGCCCCTCCTCCCTCCCGCCTTCCCTCCCTCCCTCGCTCGGGGCTGCACCGACCTGGACACCGAAGACATCCTCGCAGGGGTGGCGTTTGAGCAGGGCCCACTCAGACGTCTGGCCCTGCAGCAGGTTGATACACACAGCCATCTCCCCGCACGTCACATCTGCCCCAAAGCGCTTACAGACCCGCCGGAAGGGCAGGTTCCCGCACTGACGACAGCAGGGGACAGAGTCACATGTGAGGGCACGGCAGGCAGGGACCCCAGACACCCTCCCAGGCCCCAAGCCCCCAGGGCGGGGAGGCAGTGGGTACTGCTGGGATGACCACGCTGCCAGCTCCCGGCCCACCTCACTGTGGGTCCTACCGTGGTGAGGGGAGCAAGGTACAGTTTGCCACTGATGTCCAGCTGGTGGGAAAGAAAATGCACAGTGAACCTCCATCCTCCAACGTGGCTTTCAAGGCCTCTCAAGCCTCCAGCCTCCCCAGGTCTTTGCCCCACACGCTTTGATCTGCCCCAGTCAGCCTGGATCCCTTTCACCGCAGTGCCTCTGCACAGGCCAACCAATCCCTGCACCAGGAATGTTCTTTTCTCCATGTTCTCCTCCACTAGAGACTTCTACTCAACTGTCAAAACCCCAGTCCCAATGCCCTCTCTTCCAGGAAGCCTTTCCCACTGCCCCCCTCTGCCACAGCCTGGACCCTCCAGAGCTGGGAGTGAGTGTCCATCTCTATCTGCCCCCAACATTGCTAGTGTCCTCTGCAGGAACCCTATGACACGTACCCGCTTCTTCTCACAGGGCTGCAACCTGACTACATCCTCATCTGTCAGGGGCCCGCAGGTCCTTAAAGGGCCCCTGGGAGGGGGAACGGTGCCCGGTCCCTGGGGGGCCTGCTGGGCGTCACAGTTGTCCTGCCCTGGGGCACCCTCAGCCTCCATGACCTCGGGGACAGTGGCTTTGGGAGTGGGGCCTGGCAGCTGGCCCTTGCTCAGCTGGCGCAGGGCCTGCTCTGCACGCTTGAAGTGGATCTTGCGCTTTCGCAGTTGCTGCTGAAGGACCTTGTCCAGGCCATTGCGGATGGGCGGGGCCTGGACCAACCCCTCCTTCACCAGATTCTGGCCCTCGGGCCCCAGATGGGCCCCGGCAAAGCGGCAGGTCACACCATAGGGGCACCTGCCGAAGGTCTCAAAGAGCACACAGTGGGGGCCCAGGTCAGCTGGCTTGGTCTCCAGGTAGCGGCCCACGTCGTGCAGGAAGCGGCAGCGGTCGCCATAGAAACACTTAGCGGCGGATTCCTGCAGGGAAACAGGGAGGCAATGAGGGAGGACAGGGAGATGCTGAGGCAGTCAGGCAGCCTGGGTTTGAACCTCAGCTCTCTCCCCTCCTGACTGTGTGTCCTCAGACAAGTCAGTAACCTCACCAAACCTCAGCTTCTTCACCTGGAAGATGGAAACAATAACGATACTTACATCATAACGTCATGAAGATTGAATAGGGGGCAGAGAGGCTCACACTCAAGGCCTCTGGGACTTTCTGGAGACAATGACACTCACCTGGACCAGGGAGGGGCAGAGCTTGTTCTTGTCATAGTGGGTGGGCTTCACATGGGGCCGGCATTTGTTCTGACCCCGGGCCCTCTTCTGGGCCTGTGGCTGCTCCCCAGGCTCAACAGCCTCCTCTGTCTGCCTGTCCTCTGTCTGCCCATCCTCCAGCCGGATCCGCTTGGCCTCAGGCTCATCCAGGTCATTGCCAGCAGGGTCTCCAGCCTCGGTTTCCTGTCTGGGCTTCTCCTGCCCTTTGGCTTCCAGGAATTCATGGAAGTGCTCCTTGGTGGTTAGGTATCTGCCAGCAGAAGGGCAGGGGAAAGGAGGGCTTGTGGAAGAAGTCCCTCCCCTGAGCTCAGATTCAATGAATGCTGGGGAAAGGGACTGAGAACACTTGTCCCTGATTACATGCTTCTACTGATGGGGTGCTCACTACTTAGAACTAGCCAGCCGCCAGCCTAGGAGCACCTCAAGGCCACAGGGAGGACCTATTTTATTTTATTATTATTTTTTGGCTGCGTCGGGTCTTAGTTGCTGCACGCGTGGTCTTCATTGTGGCGCGCAGGCTTCTCTCTAGTTGTGGCGTGCGGGTTTTCTCTCTCTCTAGTTGTGTCGCGCAGACTCCAGGGCGCATGGGCTCTGCAGTTTGCAGCACACAAGCTCAGTGGTTGTGGCACGCGGGCTTTGTTGCCCCCCAGCAAGTGGGATCTTAGTTCCTCCACCAGGGATGGAGCCCACGTCCCCTACATCGGAAGGCGGATTCTTTACCACTGGACCACCAGGGAAATCCCAGGGAGGACGTATTTTGTTCCTGGGTCCCCAGTGCTCAGCCTGACGAAGTACAGGTGTGAGGTGTGAATGCCCCCAGCTATGTTAGGCTAAAGGAAACTACATGTTCCCGCGTGCCTTGCAACGGGTCCAGAACCGCCACATTTCCTAGCATGCCCTTCAGCCCTACAAGCCCCAGCATGCCCCCGGGCACTCACTTCAGACACAATTCCCTGCCTGTAACTTCGGCTGGCCTGAGGTGCACTTGCGCTGTTCCCGCCATATGCTGGGACTACACTCCCCAGCATGCACTGCGGCCTCCGCCTCAAACCCCGCCCACCGAGGCATGGACCGCGGTGTCTTTCGCACATGTGACAGTCCCCAACGTGCGCGACCTCGGGAGCTCGCTGACCCTGCGAGCGAAGGAAGGGCCCAAACAGAAGAAGAACCTGCGAGCTTCCCGCGCTGGGCCGCTGCCCCAGCTCCCGGCATGCGCCACTCGGGCCGCGCTACGGGTGCCGGGAAGGCTCCGTGAACTGCTCCCCCGACCCAGCGACTCACTGAAGTTTAATGGACGCTACTCCCCGTTCCGGCTCGATGGCTCCTGGCTCGCCACCGCCACCACTCTCTGCTGGGGCTTCCACCGCTCCCTCCGCCATCGGCCCCCCCTCACACCCGCTTTGGAGTGTTGCGGCGAGGCCTTCCGGGTCGCGCGTGTGTCTTTCCCCGGTCTACTGGTGAAATGCGCATGCCTGGGTCGCTCCAAGTGACGCCATTGTATGCGCGTCGACGCCGTTGGGCGGAGCCTAACAGTGGGTGGGGCTTCGGGTCCCGTTTATACCTCTGAGCCCTTTGCGGGAACCGGAACGTTCAGTAATCCGCTTGGGGCTCTGAAACTGGCTTCCCGCCGGCCACAATCGGTCCACAGAAGTGTTTTGATTTCCTGATGGGGTTTTTAATTGTTTAAATACTGCTACTTTTATTTAGGGCGTTCATTCAACAAATAACTCATCGAGTGCCTGTGTGCTAGATGTTGTCCTAGATGCTAAGGATACAGTAGTGAATAAAACAGACCAAAAACTCCTTGCCTTTAAAAGCTGAGATAGGAGTGGTGAAGACAATGGACATAATACATAAGTAAGGTATACTGTATGTCGGACAGTAATGAAGCAGGGAAGGGGAAGTGGGAAAGCCATTTTTGGTGGTTGCAGTTCTTAATAGAATGGTCAGGGAAAGCTTCACTGAGAAGGTAACATTTGAGTATTTTCGAAAGAAGTGAAGGAGAGAGATAGGGATATCAGAGGAAAAAGTAGTCCACGTTGAGGGAACAGCCAATGCAAAGGCCCTGAGGCAGGACCGTGCCTGGTGTGTTGCAGAAACAGTGAGCCCTGTGTGATTGCTGCTGAGTGAGGGAGGCGGAAAGAGGGAGGAGGTGAGGGCAGGGAGGTGAAGGGGGTAGGTCTTGCAGGGCCTTGTGGGCCTTTGGGAGAACTTGGGATTTTACCCCGAGGGAAGTGGGAGGGCAAACAGCCAAGGACAGCGGAATCTAGTCATTTTCCACAGTCCCCACCATGCCCTGTTGCACCCTCCTAAAGCTCCCTGTTGCGGAAAGAGCCTTGATGTAGTACAGGGACCTCAGGGCTCTGGACTCAGCCTGCCAGTTTCGAATCCCAGAACTTCCACTTACCATCTGGGAACATTGTCCTTTTTTTTTTTTTTTCCCTAAAATATTTATTTTTGGTCGCGCCGGGTCTTAGTTGCAGCATGAGGGATCTTCGTTGTGGCATGCAGGATCTTTTAGTTGCAGCATGCCGGATCTTTTAGTTGTGGCATGGGCTTCTTAGTTGCAGAATGTATGAGGGATCTAGTTCCCCGACCAGGGATCGAACCTGGGCCCCCTGCATTGGGAGCTCGGAGTCTGGACCACCAGGGAAGTCCCGGAACATTGTCCTTTTTAAAACTTTATTTATAAAATTTATTTATTTTTGGCTGCGTTGGGTCTTCTTTGCTGCACGCGGGCTTTCTCTAGTTGAGGCGAGCGGGAGCTACCCTTCATTGCGGTGCACAGGTTTCTCATTGCGGTGGCTTCTTTTGTTGCGGAGCACGGGCTCTAGGCTCATGGGCTTCAGTAGTTGTGGCACGTGGGCTCAGTAGTTGTGGCTCGAGGGCGCTAGAGCACAGACTCAGTAGTTGTGGCACACAGGCTTAGTTGCTCCGCGGCATGTGGGATCTTCCCGGACCAGGCATCAAACCCATGTCCCCTGCATTGGCAGGCAGATTCCTAACCACTGCTCCACCAGGGAAGTCCAGAACCTTGTCCTTTAACTGCTCTGTGCCTCAGTCTCCTCATCAGAAAAATGGGGCTGATAGAAATATCTCTTTTAGAAAGTAAGGATTCAATAAATAACAATCAACAAATATTAATGACTACTATTGTTACTGTTACTTTATTACTATAATTTGCCTTGAATTACATGAACACAGTGCAGAAAAGGAATAACCAATCCCTTAGCTCCCCCCTGCATTTCACTGCTAAACTTGACAAAGCTTTCCCTGAGCAGGAAGTGAGGCAGGGACTGTGTTCCTTGAGTGACAGATGGAGAAACTGAGGCCTGAGGAGGGAAAGGATTTGCCTGAGCCCACAACAGGCTCAGCACCAGCTTTTCCAAGACCTGGGAGAGAATGGAATGGGGGCAGGGAGCAGCTTGTCTTCCATCTCTGGCCTCTGCCGCCCTCTATAGGACAATCTGGGAATAAAACAGTGGAGTCGGGGACTCTGGAAGCAACCACAGCGGTCCTTGGGAGACTCAGCCCCCCTTACCCACCTCCAGGGACGAGAGCTCGCTTCTTCCTGAGGTGCCCGTCCCATTGCCTCCTGAGGTTCTACCATCGTCTCCCTGACATCATCCCAGGGGCACCCAGACCACTCTGGGGAGACAATTGTTCAGGTGGGGAAACCGAGGCCCACAGAGGGCAACCTCAGGAATGAGCCTCCCCTCTCTGAGCCTCAGCCTCCAAGGAGAACCCTCCTAGGGCTCCCTGGCTGTGCCCTGTGATGACCTGCCTCCTCTGTGTAAGGCAATCCCGGAACGCTTCCTCTGGGGAGGGGGAGAAAGGGAGACTGTGGACTGGCCATTAACAACTATGGTATTAATATAAGTGACACACTATTCATTGCTTTTTTTTTTTTTTTTTTTGGCCGCACTGCGCGGCTTGCGGAATCTTAGTTTCCCAACCAGGGATTGAACCTGAGGCCCTAGCAGTGAAAGCGCAAGTCCTAACCACTGGACCGCCAGGGAATTCCTGTTAATTGTTATTATTTATTATGTTATTATAATGGTGTAATATTAATCATTTACTAGTAGCTAGACAAGTTTTGAGCACCTACTGTATGCCAGGCTCCATCCTAAGGTCTTTTCATGTATTAACTCCGTTACTCTTCTCTCTGATCTTATGTGGAGGGAACAGGTATTCATCCCAATGCTACCTGAATCCACGGGCTGAAGAGGCCCCTGGCCCAGGGGCTGCCCCACCGTCTAGCCAGAGACCTGGGCATCAGCCTCCCTGCCTGTCTCTCTCCCAACAGCCTGTCAGTCCCCATGTCCTCCCGGCTTTCTCTCCAGGGTCTCTCTATAGTCTATCCCCTCTCCCACCAACACCCCTTCCAAGGCCTCAATCTCCCATCCTGCCCCCAACAGCCCAGCCTCCCAAAACTCTTTCTAAAACACAGATCTGACCATGGCCCTCCCCTGCTCCCAATCCTTCCATGGCTCCCTACTGCCCCAGCCCTGTACCACAGCCCCAAGTTTCCTGCATAATCCAGCCCCTGCTGCCTTCCCCAGCTTCATCCCTCTTCACCTCCTCACTCCCTAAACTCAAGCACCAAGTTCATTCCAGACCTCCCATGAGCCGGTCTTACCGCCCAGCCTTTGCACATGCTGTTCCCTCTCCCAGGAACACTATTCCCTGCACCCAGTCACCTTGCTCATTCCACTCACCCTTCTGTTCTCAACTTCTCCTTCTCTGGAAAAGGGATGCGTTGAGGATCTTCCCCATTAAACTATGAGCCCAGGGCTGGTGGGAATCAGGTCTGCTCCGGTCACTCTGTGTTGCCACCATGCAGCACCGGGCCTGGCACACAGGAGATTCTCAGTGAACATTTGCTGAGTGAATGCATCTTGTCATAGCTAGGGAAACTGAGGCACAGGGGGCAGGACCTGCTGGGTGGGGGGTCCCACCTTCACTGAGGATTTGGCAGGAAGCTGAGGACTTCCCGGGTTTCAGTCTGGAGAGCGTGGGGACATTGAGAAAGATGTCCCCCGCCAACCCTGAACCAGGCGTGAGTCGTACCAATGCCTGACCTTGGCTGATCTGAGGAAGCAGGAGGGAGGCAGGTCGCGCTGGGGCCCCAAGCAGGTGGAGAGACTGAGGCACCCAGGAGGGGGTGGGCAGAGCCTTGGGAAGGTGCCACTGGCACTCAGCCCAGTCACTGGGGCTCCCCCTGCCTCTGTCCCTTTCTTTTATTCTTCCTGTTTCTGTCTCAGTTTTTTGGGGGTCTCTTTCTGTATTTCCTTCTCTCTGTGTGTCTATCTCATATCTTTCTCTGCATTTCTCTTTTCCCCGTGTATTGTGTCTCTCCATCTTTCTCTCTCTCTGCATCTGTCTCCATTTCTCTGCTGCCCGCCCCCCCGCAGGCATCTCCCCCCTCTGTCTCTCTCTCCCTCCACGTCTCTGTCTCCCCTGCCCTCTCTCTGTCCCTCTCAACCAGGCCAGATAGGGGGGGAAGCACAGGGCAGGTGTGGCCTGGGCTCTTTGCCCGTTGCCGCCGGGGCTGCCCCGGATTTGTGGCTGCGCCTCCTTTATCTGGGGCTGCAGCTGCCCCTTATCTTCTGGCTTCAGGACACGAGACCAGGATTAGGGCAGCCCGGGCCAAGGACGAGAGAAGGCAGGGCCAGGCTGGCGGATGACAAGAGCCGGGGTGCTGGGATGTATGTGGCACCTGTGAGCCTCGGGGGCTGGGGCTGCCGTACGCATCTGAGTGTGTGCGTGTGTACTACGTGTGTCCGTGTGAGTGTGTGTGATGGCGTATACGCATTTGCAGAGTATGACTGACTTTGGGGGACATCTGTGTGTGTAACTGTGTGTCAGCGTGTCGATGTGCGTATTTAAGTCTGTGAGCGTGTGTCTGTGTGTCTACTGGACGTGCGTGCGTGGATACACACATAGTGTCCACGCATTTGTGGCTTCTCGGGGGCGGGGGGGGCGGTCTGTAAGCTCCCATAAGGTCTTCAGCCCGGGCCGCACCTCTCAGGTGTCCCCCAACCCCAAGGCCTACCCCACCCACCTCCCCACCCCTCTGCCCCCAGGCCTGATGGCTTTCCCGCCTTGCCGACGTGGGCCCCCCCAGGGACAGGGCCCTCGATCTGTGACCTGCGGCTGCAAATGGCCCTGTGGGGATGGCTGCCAACCTTGCTTTTCCCATCCTCTTCTGGAACCAGCCAGCTCCTTCCTGCCACCCACAAGGCCTCGTGGGCCCCATTCCAGCCAGTCGGGCTGGCTCCTTGCTCTGACCCCCAGCTAGGTGTGGGGGTCCAGCTGCGCTCCCTGGAGGGGCTGAGGCCTCTCTGGGCCCTCAGCATCACCCAGCTCTCGGTGAGGAGAACTTGGTCAAGTCAAGAGCCCCGAAACCTGGTTTCAGGGAATCTCTTAGCTGGTAATCAGCAGCCCTGTGTGGAGCTGGCCCAGTGACCCCGGGCGATCCCCTCATGTCTCCATGGGAAGACAACACTCACCTCCCACAGCCGCGGGTCTGCCCTGGGCACCATTTCACAGATGGGGAAACTGAGGATCAGCAAAAGCTCAGCCACCAGCACTGGGGGATGGAGTAACGCTTATTGTGGGGTGATGCTCTGGTTGGGGGGCAGCTGAAGGGACAGAGGACACAGAGGGTGCCGGGCCACTTCCACCCCTATGGGGCTGCTCCCTGGAGGGGTCCCCGAGGTGCAGCCCTGGGCCTGCAGGGCCTGGACCGGCTCCTGGCGCTAAGATGGAAACTTCTCCACCAGCCAAGTCTGCGTCTTGGCCAGCGGATGCTGGCCTCCCAAAACCTCCACCTAGGCCTCCACACATGAACAGAACACTCCCCACTCCCCCTGGGGAGCAGTGACCATCAGGGGAGGGCAGGGGGCCAGCCCCCCAGGGGACAGGGGTGGAGGAGCAGCTGGGGGCCATGGCTGAACCTTCTGGAGTCATCCAGCCCCAGATATGAACCTCCGCCTTACTGTGCGACCTTGGGCCAGTGTCTTAACCTCTCTGATCCTCGGTTTTCATGCCACGTGGGCTCCAAGTACGCTGAGGAAGGAGAGGCATTGCCTGGAGCTACCTGGGGGGGCGGGTGAGGAGGCAGTGAAGGAGTGGAACTAATTTCCCGGCAAACACCAGGGTGGGGGCGGGCAAGTGGCGGGGCCTGGGTTCTGGCTGCCCCTGCACTGTCCCACCCCTGCCCCAGCCTTGACCTTGGGGCCAGCAAGCTCAAATCAGCCCCAGGGGCCACTGGCCCTTGGGTGCCCCCTGCTCTTCGCTGAGCTTCTTCCCCACCATCCGTGCATTGGGGAGACCACAGTCCCTGGCCATGGGCTGCACTTTCAGCGTGGGAGGTTCAAGGCTGAGTTCCACCCACCCTGCCCCACAGCAGCCCCAGTCTGGAACAAGGAAGGTTTAAAAATAAAGCATTGTAAATACCCGTGTTTCCTGCAAATGGAACCAGCCCCTGAATCCCCTCCGCCTCCCAGGCAGCTGGGCCCAGACGGCTCCTTGACGGGAGTGGGGGCCAAAGGTGGGCATGCCCGTGTGTGCCCCAGTTCCCGCTACCATGTGAGTCAGCCAGTGTGACAGGGTGTCCGTCTGTCACCACCTGTCCAGGGGGTGACAAAGCCTGTGGTTGGCGACAGAGAGTAGCCAGGGTGCTCGGTTGTATGAGGTGACACACTGGTGTGCGAGGGCGTCACACCTGTGTCTGGTGTGATCACGTGGGGCCGGCCCCGAGCCAGGCAGGGTCTCCGGGGGCCTGAGTGTGATGGGGAGCCTTCTCCGTGTGTGACTGGGTCAATGTGTGTGTCCCTGAGTGTGGAGGGGTCTCCTCCCAGGCCGGAGTGTGACCGGGTCTCCCCATGGTGGAAGGCGGCCATGGGTCCTACTCGCCCCCCCGGGCCCCGCCCCTACGCCCCTGCCCCTGCCCACCCCGGAGGAAGAACCGAGTCTTTCAAGTCGCTGTTACCAGGGCAACCGTTTTACGAGCATCCACATGGTGGGCACATGTGTGTGTCCTGCACCCCATGTGTCTGCACGCCCCCTCTCCCATGGCCCCCAGCCCAGCCGGGGAAGGGTGAGCAAGCAGAGGCGGCCAAGGGGCAGCTGGTGACAGCTTAATGGTGGCTGGCCGGGGTGGGGGTGGGCTCCTGGTCTGGCTACGTGTATACAGGGGGGCTGTGCTTCCCGGACCAGCCCAGCATGTGCATGTGCGCCCAAGTGTGCACAGCAGCAGGGTCTCCTCGATTCCTGTGCATGCATGGCTGTGGGGTGGGCACCCGGCACTCGGGGTTGAGCGTGAGTGTCAGAGGGTTTTGTGTGAAAAGCGTGTGTGTGTGTAACGATCCGCCGAGTGTACACGTGTGCAGGAGCAATCCTACCCTGTCCCCTGGAGTCGCCCCTGGAGCTGCTCTGAGGGCCAGTGGGCTGCTAAGCGTGTGTCTGTGTCTCTACAAGGAGGGGTGTGTGTGTGTGTGTGTGTGTGTGTGTGTGTGTGTGTGTGTGTGTGTAGGGATGGCGCTGTTCTCAGAAGGGTGTCCGGGTATGTGTGAGAACGAGGATGGTGCTGGGTGTGACCCTGCCTAGAACAAGGTTTGGGGGTCTGTGCGTGAACGGCCACCTTGGGGGTCTGTGCGTGAACGTGAAGTGCCTCAGCCTTCCCTTCAGGCCAGGGTGTACGTGTCGCTGACAGCGAGTCCTTAGCGGCACCAGTAGTGACAGACGCTTGGGCATTGCTCACCTCCAGCGGGCATGGTTACTCGTACTAAACTCATCTGATCCTTACTGCAGCCCTAGTAGGATCTACTGCTAATACCCCCTGTTACAGATGGGGAAAACGAGGCACGGAGAGGCGAGCACAGACCCCTGTTCTTTCCATCCTGGACCGTGACGGGCGCGCTGCCGCTTTGACACACGTTCACCCTCATGCCCCCACTCACCCACCCACAAACTCATAATCGGGCTACAACCTGCTCGCGCATCCAGCGCGACCCACGCCCGCATAAGCCCGCTCACAGCGGGTGATGCTGCCTGAGTGTCCCCTGTCACCACGTACACTGCGTAGTAATGCAAGTTGCACAGGCCGCTGGCGGGTGTGTGTGTGTTTTGGGGTGGGGGTGGGGGTCTTAGGAAGACCTAATGCCCTTACAAACCCCCAGGCTGCTGGGATCAGAGGAATGCAGACGGCCTGAGTCAGAGTGAGGAGGCCCCAAGAAATCAGGCGGCGGGAGTGAGAGCCAGAGCTCCCGGCCCCAGGAACGCGGGCGGCGGCGGGGACACTGCGGGCAGGAGCCTAAGTGCTGCGGGCCGAGGGCCGGGCTGCGCGGTGGGTGTTTCTCAGTAACTAGGCCGGGGCGGGGCGGGGCCGTGGAGGGTCCAGCCCCGCCCACCCCACCACAGTCCCGCCCCTGAGTCAGCTTGGGGGGCCGCTAGGAGGCGCATTGGGAACGCGGAGCCGTCGGGGAGGGGGCGGGGTGGGTTTGGGCTCGCTGACGGGTCGGGGGCAGCCCTGGGCCTTGGTGCTCGGGAGAGCGCCGTCGGGTGCCGGGGGTGGGAAAGGTATCCCCCCGCAGGATCTGGCTCGGACGCCAGACTAGGGAGAAGTGCCACTTGATGAGGGGCGCTGTGGACAGCGGGCGTCGTCGTCAGTCTTAGGGTATCACTTGCTGTTTTAGGGGAAAACTTTGCGTCTCAGTTCTCTGGAATGACTTTCTTAGGAAGGGGCCTTCTTTTGCTTTCTTGAAAGAGGACCTGGGGAGGGACTAGGGGCCCCAGAGTACTCAGTGGGGTGCGGGGAAATTGTGGGCCATGATTACCGCCGGCCAGGGGAGTGTTGTGGCTCTTAATTCCGCGAAGGGGGATCTGAGGAGGGGTCTTGAGAGGTCCCGGATTTACGGAAGATGCGCTGTCGGGGTTCTTGGAGCGGGGATGGGAAACTTTTAATCTGGAGGGACTCTGTCCTGGGGATTCCCCCGAGGGGATTCCTTGGTGAGGGGACTTCTTTGGCACTTGTTTCCGGAAGGGGACCGGGCAGGACGTGGGGGAGGGGTCTGGCAGTAAGACCAGGTTCTCAATGGAGTGGGGGGACGCTGAAGGTCGAGGGACTGGTGTCAGGGGCGCTGTGGCTCTTACCTCTGGGAAGGGGCCCTCGGAGGGGGGCATTCTGGGGTCCTGGCTTTTCTAAAGGATCGCCGCCGGGGTCTCTGGGGCCGGGGGACAACGCTGTCTAGGGGTGTGCTGTGGCCTCGCACCCTTGCCACCTGCGCTCTTCAGGCACCCTCGGTCGGGGGGGACGGGGCGGGGGCGTCTCCCTGTCCCGGGAAATCCGAGCCACCGCCCCTGGCCCCGCCCCTGGCCCCGCCCCCGTCCCCGCGCCGGCCGAGCTGTCCGCGGCGGGAGCGGCGGAGGCGGCGGGACAGAGCGCCGTGGAGCCGCTCCGAGCGCCCGGGCCCCTCGCGCCGCCGCCCCGGAGCCCCGCGCCGCGCGCCGAAGCCGCCCGCGCCGTCCGTGCGCCCCTGCACCCCGCGCCCTCCGAGCCGCCGGCCGTCCAGGGCACCCCCTCAGCCCCAGCCTCCACCGGGCGGGGATGGCCGCAGCCCGCGGCTGAGCGAGCCCGGGGGAACCCCATGGGCCGGCTCGCGCCGCGGCCGCCCCGCGGCCGCCCCCTCCGGCCCGGGGCCCCCCGGGCGCCGCGGGCCCAGGCGGCCCGGATGGCGGTCGCGGCGGCAGGGGCAGGGGCTGGGGCCGACGCGGGCGGCAGGCGCGGCTGCCACTGACGGCTAATCGGGCGCCCGGAGCAGGTAAGCAAGGGCAGACGGCGGGCCCGCGCGGTACCGGCGCGGGGGGAGGACCGGCCCCAGGGACAGAGATTGGGAGGGCTTCCAGGGACTCCGGGTAGATCGGTAGTTTCCCGCCTCTAGCCAAGAACCAGCGTGTGTATGAGGGTATGGTCAAGGGGCGACAGGTCCGCGCGTGGCAGGGGCGCGGGGAGCGGGAGGGCGATCTTAAGCTTCTCTCCAAGCCAGGGTCTGGTCAGGAGAGGGGGGGTTCCCTGTCCGACGAGGCGGGAGCGCTTCTGCCTTCTCGGACGCCCTTGGGAGCGTCTGGAGAGGGGTGGAAGCGGGGGCAGCCGGAATCCCCTCCCCAGCCTCTAGGAGGGCGAGACCCAGACACCCCTTATGCCTTGTGGTCTACAAGGGGCCGCGGGGGGCATCCGGATCCCGCAGACCCTGGGCGGAGGGCTGCCGTCGCGGCCCAGCTGCACGCAGAAGTAAACATCTGTCAGCGGCGCGTTCCAGCCGCGTTCCCTGCGCGCCGCCGCCGCTGCCGCCGGGGACACGGTGTCCTCCGGTAAGGGCCTAGCTCTCTCAGCTCCTGGAGCCGCTTGTTTAGCCACAAGAGGGCGCGAAACCCTTTGCGGGGGGCGGGGGGGGGGGGCTTAACGGCAAAGACCGGATTTGAAGGAGAGGAGGCTGTCTTCCTTCCTCGCTTTTTACAAAAGGCATCTTGCTCAGGATGGTCTCAGAATTCTCCCAGAAGGTGCGGTTTGTCAGTTCGCAGTCTTTAGGCCGAGGGGGCTGCAGACAGTGGGCAGATGTGGGCTGGGACTGGAGAGAGAAGTGGCCTCTCCTAGGGGTGGAAGTCACCATGGTCCCCTCCCCAAGAAGTACTAGCATCCATATAGCATGGGGCCACTGGCCTGGCTCAGCGGGCCTGTGGTTACCTGCAAGGCTGGGCCACCAGCCCAGATTTGGGGAGCAGGACCAGGGGCCTAGGTGGGGGGCATGGAAGGCCAGACCCCTGACTTTCCTCACTCCTTTATGCCCCGCCCCCAGCCCTGCATCCTTTTCTGTCTGTTCCATGACACTCTTTGTCTTTAAGAGCCCCGGGCTGAGGAAGCCCCAATGGGGCGTGACTGGTCTAGGCGGATGTCAGTGGGGGGAGACTCCCAGCTTTGCCAGCTTCTCCCCACCCCCCAGCCCCTTGCCTTGGGCCCTTTGGACACCCCTCCCCACACCCTTCATTCTAGGACTGCTGAGGTTCGGGGTTCTGCAGCCACTCCCAGCGACCTGCAAAGAGCTAGTTCCAGGGGTGCAGGGAAGAAAACAAAACATGCCCCCCTGCAGCTGGGCACAGTGTCTGAAATTCCACCATCACTGCTTGTCCCTCAGGTTATAGGCCTTAGTTTTCAGGGGGGTGAGAAGAGGATATAGCTTTCAAGAGCCTGGAACAGGAGAGGGAACCAAACAGTCTGCAGCCAGGCACAAGGACACAATCAAGACATTGTTTCCACCAATGTTTGTTGGACAGCGATGATGTGCGTGACTCTGTTTGGTGTCAGGCTCCTGGGCCTTGTCCTTCCAGACTTGAATCCAGGGTGGAGCCCAGAGTGGGGAGCAAAGGCACTACCTCAGGGTAGGAGGGTCAGGGGAGACTTCCTGGAGGAGGGGCATTGCAGCTGGGGCTATGAAGGATGAGTAGGAGTTCTCTAAATGGGAAAGGCAAGGGCATTCCACGTGGTGGGAACTGCATATGCAAAGATCTGGAGGCAGGAAATAGCATGGATGATTTTGGAAAATCCAGGGTGCCTGGGGTGACCATGGGAGGGAGAGACTTTTCTGAAAGGTTGACAGAGGGAGAACTGTACTGGGGCCTTCAAGGACGGATTCCTAGAGATGGGGGCTGGAAACACAGAGAGAGGAACGGGTCTTTAATGCATCTGGCATCCCTGGGCCCAGCTGTCTTTGCTGAGAGGCTGTGGGATTCCTCTGCAGATGCAATTTTCCTGGTCCCCCAAGGTGGGGCAGAGGGGTCTGGGGCCCTCGAGGGGAGATAGGGTCTTCCCTCTGCCCTGTGAGCATCAACTGAGCAGGCGCCATGGGAGGCTGGTTCTATTTCGCAGCTGAGAAAACTGAGGCTGAGCGAGCTGGAGGGATCTTTCCTTATGCTCAATGTAATTAATTCCCAAGCCCTAAGCTACTGTGTGCCAAGCTGTGTAGTAGGACGAAGCAGAGAACAAGACAGGCCCGGTGCCTGCTGCACTTGGCAGGGCAGGGCTGCAGGTTAGGGGGTGGACAGGAGGCTTTCAAACCAGCCAGCCAGCCTCCTGGACTTTCAGGAGAGGTAACAGCCGCAAAGTAAGCCTGAATGGGGCCTGGGACACTTCGGCGTGGGTGTTCAGGAGCGGAAAGATCTTCCCTTCAAATCCAAGTGAACTCAGGCTTTGGCTGGTCCTGGAAGAAATCCAGCAGGTGGATCTCACATCCCAGTTGAGGAAACCGAGGCCCAGAGAGGGGCCGTGCTGAAAGAGCTCAGTGTGTCAGGGACCCAAGGCAGAATTTGAACTTGGGGACATGGAAGAGGTGACTTAGGTCCCCTGGTTCCTAGGAAACCAGTGTGAGGGTTTGAGTTGCATTGGGGTCTGTGCCTCGGTTTCCCTTTCTGTCAGATGGTCAGCTTTGTGTGGTGTCCTCCTGGCCACTCCCGGAGGACCCACGTCCCTCACACCACCCACCGGGCCCCATGCCAGCTGCTTAGCCGTGCCAGGCCTCATTAGGCTGATCCTGTTATTGACCCCCAGGGAGGGCCCCCTGCCCGCCCCAGATGCCTGCGAGGCCGGTCCCAGACCAGCCGGGCTAAGCCAGACCCGCCTGGTATGGTTGAGGTGGGAATTTTACGGGCCAGCTGCAGAGGGCCGGGCCAGAAACGGCGGGTCTGAAAAGCTAGTGGCCCCAACACACACACACGCACGCACGCACGCACGCACACACACGCACGCACACGCACACAACACGCACGCACACGCACGCACGCACGCGCGCATGGCTCCCCGGCCCAGCCTTCCCAAGAACACGCCCGAGTAGCGGCCGGTACAGGAAGAGGGCTCCAGGCACTGGTGGGGAATGGAGGGCTGACCCTGCGGGGCACAGGACACCCCCTTATCTTTTCTCATCTCCCTGTGCTGTCCCCTGGCCGTTTGCTCTGGTCACACCGGTCCCCTTGAAAAGCCATCATCCTGCCTCTGAGCCTTTGCTCGTGTGGTTCCCTCCACCTAGAACACTCTTCCTAGATCTTCATGTGGGCTCAGCACAAATGCTGCCTCCTCTGGGAAGCCCTCCTTGACCACTCAGCTTAAAAGCAGCACCAGTCACTATCGCTTCACCTTGTTTTATTTGGGGGCTGTTGCACTGTCAACCTCTAAATTACCTTGTTTCTTTTCTTTCTTTCTTTCTTTGGCTGCGTGGCTTGCGGGATCTTAGGTTCCCCAACCAGGGATCGAACCTGGGGCCCCAGCAGTGGAAGCGCTGAGTCCTAACCAGTGGGCCACCAGGGAATTCCCTAAATTACCTTCTTTCTTTTTTTTTTATTATCCATCTCCCTGATTGGATGGTGAGCTTGGCGAAGATGGGGGCCCAGGTTGGCCTTGGTCATCCTGAGTTCCCTGACTAGTGCAGCACACAGTAGGCACTCAATAAGTGTTGGGTGAATATGTTGGGAGCAGAACCCAGCCTGGCACACTGGGCTTTCTGCCATGTGGGCCATCTGTTTACTTGCTAGTTCTGCTCTGCTGTGTGTCTTTGAGAAAACCTTTTACTTCCTTGGATCTCAGCCCTACTGGCCTCCCAAGCAGCAAGACCCTGCTTCTCCCTTTCCCCCCAGCATCACCCTCATTACTGGGGTTGTGGAGACACTGAGAGAACAAGTTTAGAGTCAGACCCAGGTTCAACCGCAGCTCAGCCACTTAATTTCTGTGTGACCTTGAGTGAGTCACTCTACCTCTCCAAGCCTCAGTTTCCCTGTGTGGTAAATGGGGCTAATAATAATAATAATAACATCTTTTCCAGGGACTGCGGGGATAATCAAACATGTGGAAAGCACTTAGCAGAGTGCTTGGCACTAAATAAATGGAATAGCCAACACTGCCAGGTGTTAGTGTTATTATTCTTGGTCTTGTTGTTGTTATTAGGGAGGCCATATGGTACAGTGGTCAAGAATGTGGAAGAGGGGGCATTGAGGCTGGGGCTTTGAGGGATGAGTAGGAGTTTGCCCAACCACCTGAGTTCAAAACCCAGCTTGGCCATTTACGCTCTGTTGGACCCTGAGGAAGTCACTTCAGTCTTTTGGACCTCAGTTTTTCTGTCTACAAAATGGTGATAAAATGGTCCACACCTTTCTATGAGGCACTACATGTAAAGTGCTCAGAACAGCACCAATGGTGTTGTTTGCTAGTGTTAGTATTAGCTAATTTTTTTTACTACTATTATTAACACAAAGCAGCCAACACAGTCTTCCCCAGAAATCACCCTCTCTGTATGTCCACCCCTCAGACTCACTTTGGCAAAGATAGACCCAGATCCCCTTAAGGCAAGCTCAGGACCCGCGAGTTGATTCTCAGAGTAGCAGGGAGCCAGCAATGGTTCTAGCGATTGGGCAGCAGGCAGCTCCTGGACTGGGGGAAGAAAAGGAGATGCTGGGCTCCCACCTTTGGGCAGGCCTGGAAGGTTCTGCTGGGGGTGTCTGTGCCTGCACCCTCCCATGAGGCCGCCCCACAGGCTGGCCTCCGACCCCCGCAGATGTGACATCGGAACCAGCTGTGCTAGCCAGATGTTCCTGGTTTACCCCCAGATGTGCGTCGCCAGCTTGCGCCTGCCCCGGCCTCCCGGTTCCCACCATGGGGTGGGGCTGGGCCCTGGGCCCTACAAGGGAGGGGGCACATTTCTGTGGGCTGTGGAATTTGTTTCTTGTTTTGCAGAACCATTGAATCTTGTCTTGAGAGAGGCGCAAGTCCCGCCCCTCATGGGGCCTCAGTTTCCCCATTAATGGAACCCTAGGGAACCCCCTGGGGCCAGCTGGGGGAAAGGAGATGAACAGGGCTGCCCTGGGAATGGGCCCAGCTGCCAGCCCCAGACCTGTAACACTGATGGAGGAAACGGAATTAAGGGCGTGCAAGCACGTGTCTGATGCTCGGGGCCTAGCTGCTGCAGGACATCGGCCAGGCCTGCAGGACTTCGCTGAATGAAACGGCCCTCCAGATGAGCAAGGTGTCCTGTGCAGCCCCTTGTACAGATGGGGAACTGAGGCTCCAAGAGGGGGAGGAGCTTGCTCCCACGTTATCCAGCCAGGAAGAGGCAGATGGGGGTGCGGATTCAGCTGTCTGCACCCCAGGTGCCACAGCATTCGGAAGTATCCTTCCTCAGGGCTGGCCCACATGTGCAGGCCGCCCCCACAGCTGCCCATGTGGCTTCCCAGCCTGGCTCGCTCTGCCCGTGGGCAGTGATGACAGCCCCACAAGCCACCCGGTCATTCCCACAGTTCTGGGCAGCCCGCCTCAGGCCCTTTCTGAAGTTGGGGAAACAGAGGTATAGGAGGACCAGAGACATGTCTGGGAGTGAAGTGCAGAGGAAGAACGGTGCTCGTGGAAGGAGGCACCACAGCTCCACCTGGCAACGGTGGATGGAATTACCAAAGCCCGCCCTTGCCTTCAGAGGACCCAGTCCAGGGTGCCCCTCCAGAAGCACCTCCACCGTCCAGCAAAGACAGATGTGGACCCAGACACTATTTTGGCAGAACTGGGCAAGAGGGAGGGAACTGAGGCTGGGAGGGGGCAAGATGGGGAGCAGGAATGGCTTCCTGGAGGAGGGGCTCTAAGAGCTGGGGCTTTGAAGGATGAGTAGGAGTTTGCCTGATGGAGCCAGGCCCTGATTCCAGGCCTCCCCAGACTAGAGAGATGAGTGGATGGAAGGAGGGTTCCCCTCCCCTCCTTCCTCTTCCTGGGAACAAGCATGAAGTAGTTTCCTTCCTGAGGTCAGGAGCTCTGCAGGACAAAGGCTGTTGACCCCATGGACAGGCATGCCTGGCAGGTGTTCCCTGGGAAGCTCGATGGAAAGGTGGAGCCCTGGAACTTAGCCGGGACATCAAGATAATAAGCAGTGTTTCCTGGTACCATCAAGGAAGCTGCCAGAAACACCCACACACCCTCACCCTACTTCTCTGCTCTCTGAATAACTGGAGGTTTCCACCTGGCTGTGTCTGTGGGCTACTCATCTCCCCTGAGCCTCAGTTTCTCCTCCTTCCCTGCCCCAGCCGTGGGCACTCTGTGGCCTCCAGGTAGAAGTGGAAGTCTATCCCAGATCCCTCTTGCTGCACTTCAGACGGGCCTGGCCCCCAGGAAGGGAGGTGCCCCCTTCCCTGGGCAGTGAGGATTCTCCAGGGTCTGGACATTGTTGGGTTGGGAGGGGACCCTGGGCCAGGCCCTGTCTGGGCAGATGGGTGGCACCTGAAATGCCAGCAGGTGTGGGGCTGGGCCGGGTACCAGTAGCCCTTTCCCCTGGGTCACTCTGCCCCCGCCCACTTCCCTTCTTCACACTTGCAGCCTGTGTCTGTGCCTCTCACTCTCCCCCCAGAATCTTTGCAGCCGAGGGCCCGCCAGCACTGGCAGTGTGTTCATGTGTGTGCCCCCCGGGTGTGTGTGCACGTGGCTGGAATGCGGGATGCAGGTGATGATGGGCACGCCCGTGCACGTACAAGTTCAAGTTCAAGTGCTCACAGGAGGGCTTGGAGGAGGCATGTGTGTGGTGTGCCCATTCTCTGTGTCAGTGTGCAAGAGACAATGTATCTCTGAGTGTGAAGGTGCTTGAGTGTGTCAGTGTGAGTATCGAGGGTGTGCAGGAGCTTCCACGGGCACGAGAGAGTGTAAGGGGTGTGATTGGGGGAGCTCCTGAGTGCAAGTCAGAGGGTGTGTGTGCACGTGTGCAAATGCTAGTGTGAGTGGTAGCACTTGATCGAGGGTGATCATGTTTGTGCATAAAATGCCCACGTGTGAAAGTGAAACACACTAGCATGTGAGTGTGGTGGTGTTCAGGTGTGTGAGTGTTTGAGGGTGTGTGCGAACACTGAGTGTGTAAGCGGGATGGCATCTGAGTGTGCAAGAGCCTGTCGGAATATGTGAGCGGGGTAGTGTCTGAGGATGTGTGTGCAACAGTGTTTGGGCACATGTGAGAGGGTGTGTGTGTGAGTGGGTCAGAGCGTATGTAAGCATGGGAACGCTGGGTGTGAGGGTGAGCCCCCAAGTGTGCCGTGTGAGTGCCCGCCTCCCCTTGACACAAGCACACACATCGTGCACACCTGGTCCCCTCCCTGTGCCCTCCACCACACCTGCTCCCTGTCAGGTCTGTGCCAGAGACAAACCAGTTGGGTGACCCCCATACAGAAAGGCCCATTGTTAACAGACGCTTATCAGCTATGTCTGCCGGGCCCCCTCCAACAGCGGCCCCCTGCTTTCCTGCCCCCCATCAAAGCTCTGGGGGGTCTGCGGCTCCAAGGGCTCCCGTGGCCGGGCCATCTCAGGGCTGGAGACCCATCTACCCTCTCAGCCCCCTGTTTTAGGCCGGCGCTGTGCAGAGGTCTTGTTCCAGTCTAACAGGGAAACCGAGGCACGCCACTCCAAGACTTGGGTGTGAGGACAAGCAGGGTGCAGAGTCCAGAGAGGGCGTTGCCCACCTGAGGTCTTGAGCCTGGGTGGGTTTCCCTGCCTGTCTCCCCTTCCCAGGTTGGGTGAGGCCACTAGAGTTCTAATCTCAGCTCTGTGACCCTGGGCAAGTCACTTCACCACTCCGGGTCTCAGTTTCCCCATCTGTAAAACGGGGACAAGGACTCGTGAGGTTGAAATGACTTAATAATACGCATTAAGTTTGTAGATTGGGATCTGGCATAAAGTAGGGGCTCGTTAAGAGTAAAGGCAGTGGGTTTGGGCACCTGACAAATGCAAGGGCTGACCTCAGCTTGCTGCACAACCTTGAGAATGAAATCTCCTCCCCGCAGCCCACAGGCCGTGCATGACCTGTCCCCATCCCCTCCCTGCCCTCACCTCCTCCCGCGCTCACTCTGCTCCAGCCACACGGGGCTGCCTTGATGGTTCCTTCAACAAGCCAGGCATGGCCCTGTCCCAGGGCCTCTGCACTTGTGCTGTGTCCTCAGATCTCCAGGCTGGGCCAGGGTTTGTTTACATGCTCCCATGTCGGGGAGCTCACTGTCCATCACCACCCCCAACAGTATTAATAATGGCGTATCAAATACCACCAATAGTATAAGGTCCTGGGAATAACTCCACAGCATTTGCTCCCCCCCATGTGGTGTGTGTTGTGTCAAAGAACCAGGGTGTGAATCCCAGATCCTTTCCTAGCTGTGCCCTTGGCCGAGCCCCTCTGTTTTGTGCCTCAGTTTCCCCAGCTGTAAAATGGAGGTTATAATGCCTCCTTCGTGGTCTCAGCAGCTGGTCTGGTACACAGCAGGCGCTTAATAGGTGTCCTTTGTTACTGTCTGCCATAGCTCCAGTGCCGCTGCATCCATGGGGCGGGGGAGAAACGGTTCCAGCCTTACTGCTCTTAACCACGCTCCACCCCACCCCCGCGCGCCACCACATGCAAATCACATGCAAACGAGATGCAAATAGAACGCAAATAACTGCTCAGCTCAGCTCTGGCCAGCTGCGCGGCCCGAAACACGCGCGTGGGGGCGCCCCGCATCCCGCGGCCAAGCCCAGGCGCTGACCGCCGTCCAGCCGGGCTTTCAGCTCTCCGTGTAAATGTTTACACCGGGCTGGCCGCCAGGCCCCGCGAGGGCCGACACCAGGCAGCCGGGCAGGGAAATGTAAACGCGGGCTGGAGGCCGCTCAGTGGCGGGGAGCTTCTCGGATAGGGTGGAGGTGTGGAGGTGCGCCTGGGTTATTAAACATCTACTGCGAGAACGACGCGACTAGGCAGCCACAACACTGAGTAATCGGTGCCCTAATGGGGGACGCTTAGGGCATTGTGGGGGCCCAGAGAGTGCCCCTGCGCCGGCCTGGGGCTGGGGGGTTGGAGCAGTCAGGGAAGGCTTCCTGAGGGAGCTGCCGTGCAAGCTAAGACTGAAAATTTAATGGGAGTGGGAAGCAGTGGAGAAGAGAATGTTCTGGATGGAAGAACCCGCTTGTGCAAAGGCCTGGAGGTGGGTCGAGGGCAGCTGTAGTCCTTTGCTGCCCACTTCTGGGCATTAGTTTGTCTGGAGGGGAAACCTAGGCTCAGAGAAGGTCAGGAAGTCACTCCCAGGACATCAACATGTCTCAACCCCAGGGCTCTGGCCTCCCGGACTGTATTCGAAGCACCACCTCTCCTCGCCGCCATGGTCCCACGGTGCCCCCTGCTGGGGATGTCCTCACCTCCGTCCCCAAATTCACTGGGCTCCAGCCACCCCAGCCTCCCGGCTGGATTGGCCATCTGGGGTCACCGCCCAGGACCTTTGCACTGGCTGTTTTCCCTGCCTAAGCCTAAGGTGCCGTTCTCTTCTGCCTGGCCAACTCCTACCTTTGTTCAGGTCTCAACTTTCCTCAATCCTCAGGAAAGCACTCTGGGACCCCCAGATGGGGGTGGTTCCCAGGTTACCCCTGGCACAGTGCCCACCCCGTCCTTGGCAGCGTTCTTCACAACCTTGTTCAGTGGTTCCTTGAATGAATCACTTCTATGTTATGATTGATCATTAAGCAGGAGTGGTTCAAAATCAGGGGCCCCACTGTATCTCCGGTGCCTGGTCCAGCACCCCGTGCACGTTCATTTGTTGCCTGACAGACAGACGGAGGCCGTGTGGCTGACCATCCCGTGCACGCAGGCTGAGGATGCAGCGCTGGAAGGCGGTGGCCTTGGCCTCGGTGCTCTGCAGCTCCGTGCTCTCCATCTGGATGTGTTGGGAAGGCCTGCTCCTCAGCCACCGCCTCGGACCCGCGCTTGCCCCGCTGCGCCGGCCGCCTCGCACCCTGGACGCTCGAATCGCCCGCCTGGCCCAGTGTAAGCCCTCCCCCCTGTCTTGGGTCAGATACCCCCAACGTCGCAGCGGCCACAATGGTGGAATTTCACGCAGTGGAGCAGGGCCACAGAGGCTTATTTTAGATGGGGTGGAGGGAGGGCGCAAATCCCCACAACGGCCTGGCAGGGGCGTCGGAGGGGATGGCCGCTGGGAACTGGGGTCTCTCGGCTCAGCTGTCACAAGGAATTAGGCTCTAGCCCTGAGGGGCCAGGGGACCAGATGGAGATTAGACCTGGGCGTTCGGCCTGGGCGGCCACTGCAGCGCAGCGCGGGGGTGGAGGGAGAGGGAGGCCGAACCCGAGGCCCTAGTGACCTCCCAGGGTGGACAGGGACCAAGGGGAGAGGGAGACAGAGAGACCCCTAGAAATAGGAAGAGTCCTAGAAATGGGGAGAGACACAGAAACAGAGAGGCACAGAAGGAGAGAAGGATGGGAGAGAACGACGTGGGAAGAAGCTGGGAGGTATAAAAATGGAAACGCCCACCCCCGGCGGGCGTGGCTGCCACGGCCCAGCTACCCACTCGCCCCTGGCGCCTGCGCTCTGCAGATTCTGTGGGGCCAGGGCGGTGCGTGGGCCTCGACTTCTTGCGCGCTCATCCACATGTGCACCCGCGCGGGCGGGGCGCGGGCGTGGCCCCCAGTGGGTAGGGGTTGCGTGCACGTCCGCACCCGCCCTGCCGGCCTACACAATCCTTCTTTCTTGTCCTCACAATGGACAAGGGTGGCCTCAGGCGCAGGCTCCACTTCCGCCCCTGCCGCTCCCCCCTACAGGCGGCAAAGTCCTTCCCAGGACACTGAGTCCCAGAGACCCGGGGGGTGCCCCCCAAAGCTAGTGCCCCAGGCCCGGGGGGCAAAGCACCCGTGGTGGAATTTCAGGCACCGGGGAGGATCTCAGCCCATGGTTGGGTCCTGCCTGCCTGGCATCCTGTCCCGGGAACCAGCCCTACTGGGGGAAGGGAGTGGCTCCCGATCCCCTGAAGTCCCAATGTTCTAGGCCCTGGGACTAATGCGCTGATGGTGGAATTTCAGGCTTGGGCCAGGGGGGTGTGGACCTCATCTCTTTGTGTTCCAGACCCTGTGCACGTGGCCAGGCCTGCTGGAGGAAGGCAGGGACAGATAATATACTAGAAGATTATACATTGTTTACTTGAAATTCACATTTAGCTGGGCATCTGGCATCTGTATCTCAACCAGCAATGCCTTGAATTAACTCTCTAGATACACACCTTTGGGGTGGGCACACTAAATGGTGGAATTTTAGGCATCAGAAGTGAGCCAGGTTCAACCTAACCCCAGAGCAGGCAGTGCCGGCCACCCTGCTCCTGCCCCTGGGCATCAAGAACTCAAAAGATGCTGCTCGGTGCCCCCCCCCCCACCCCTTTCCACCCTCCCAGTCCCAGCCAAAGTGGGGACTCTTCAAGTCTCACTGAGCAAATAAGGAAACTGGGGCACAGAACAGGGCCATCACCTGCCTGAAACTACAAGGCTGACAGTGGCAGAGCAAGGCTCCGAACCTGGGCTTGTCTGCTTTCTGAGACCCCCTGTGGAACAGACACACGCCCAGGGTGACAGACAGCCCTTCCCCCTTGGACCTCCCAGGAAGCTATTTCTTTTGGCAGCCAGGTGCGCCAGCCTTGGGGGCAGGTGCGGGCTAAACTCAGGATTTCCTCTCCCAACTGCAAGTGTGACTGCCACCTGCTCAGGGGCTGGGAGCCCCCTGCCTGCAGACCCACTGTCAACACTGCCTGCCACTGCAACGTCTGCACTCATCTCCTGGGGCTGAGGAGTACTGCGGCAGGGGCAGCCACTTGGGAAATAAATGTAGACTGTGGGGTCCTGGGGATCTATGGCTCCAGGCACGAGCAGCTGTGGGAGAAGAGGGCCGGTCTTGGGCCAAACCTGGGCACACGATGGAAGCAAAACTGCTGTTTGGGCTTCTCTCTCTCTGCCACTTGCACCTGCCTCAGGCACGTCTTTTCCCCTTTGGATGCTCAGTTTCCTCACCTGTAACATGGGGGTGGCCCAGCATAGGGGTGGGGGCAGCTGGGGCTGAGTAGAAACAGGGATTTGGATCACCACACCCCCTGCTGAGCCCTCCCTTTTCTTCAATGAGGTGAGAGCAGCTCAGTGAAAAGGGGCAAAATCCCACGCTGCTCTGCATAGGGATGGGGTCCACAGAGAGTGCTGGGGGCAGGGGGCGTCCAGAGGAAGACAGACACTCGAGTCAGCTCAGCTCAAGGTGGGGCAGGCTGGAATGTGGTACAGTATGTGCCAGGTTCTGAGCAGTCCATCGTAGGTGCAGGGTCCAGAGAAGGGTGTCAGTAGCCCTGGGGACCCAGCGTGCGGGTGTGGATATGCACCCCCCGACACCGCCCAGAGAGGGTGCATGAGCGGGAATCCTGGAGCAAGATATGTGGTCGGGAGAGGGAGCACTAGCACCTCTGAGTCTCCACAAGGGTCCTTTTTCTCAGGGAACAGCGAGGGTAGGGGGCTCCTTGCCACCCACCCACCCACTGACCCCCACCCCATTCTCTCCATCCCCTCGCAGACCGTGCACTGCTGCAGGGCGCCCCGGACGCGGTGGAGCTTCGCGAACTGACGCCCTGGGCCGGGAGGTCCCCGGGTCCGCGCCGTCGGGCGGGTCCCCGGCGGCGGCGCGCGCGTGCGCGGTCGGGGACCCGGCCGTGCGGGCTGCGCGAGCTCGAGGTGCGCGTGAGCGAGCTGGGCCTGGGCTACGCGTCGGACGAGACGGTGCTGTTCCGCTACTGCGCAGGCGCGTGCGAGGCGGCGACGCGCGTCTACGACCTGGGACTGCGGCGCCTGCGCCAGCGGCGGCGAGTGCGGCGAGAGCGGGTGCGAGCGCAGCCCTGCTGCCGCCCGACGGCCTACGAGGACGAGGTGTCCTTCCTGGACACGCACAGTCGCTACCACACGGTCCACGAGCTGTCGGCGCGCGAGTGCGCCTGCGTGTGACCCTACCTCACCGGGCCTGGCGAGACGGCGGCCACGCCCCCCGCCCCGACAGCACCCACCGTCCCGCCTGGCAAGCCCCGCGACAGACTGCCCATGCACAGAAAATGCCGTCGAGAGCTCAGGACTCTCGCGATAACTGTACCAAGATAAAGTGTGGAAAATCGAGCCCCGGCTGTGATTACGCGCTCGGGGGGTGCCCACATCTCGGAGGCGCATGAGGGCGTACGGGGAGGAGGCGCCATCTCCATTGGGAAAAGGGGGACGGGTGCGGGTACCACCTGCAGGATGGTGGAAGGATTCCATTTGCTTAGGGGTAAGAGGAAAGTGGATGCAAAGAGGGTCTTGTTTCCGGGGTACAAAAAGGAAAGTGGGGTGAATGGGGGGATGTCGGCAGGGACCTTCTCTCCCACCTCTCTACAGGTCCCCGTGCCCCTTCCCTCCCCGCCTCCCTGCAAGGTGTCCTTCTGGGGAGGGAAGGTGTAACTACAGTGCAGATGAGAAGACTGAGGTCCAGGTGCACCAGGTCTCCCTCACCCAACAGGCCTCCTCGGGCCTGGGCAGCTCTCACCAGGGTGAACTCGGAGCCACTATCTCCTTTCACTAGCTAAAAATATAGCTCGCTGCCCATCTCCCTGCGGGGATAGGTCTGGGGCGGGCGCCAACCCCATCCAGCCCGAAACCGGCGCCTGCTGCGGCAGAGCCGGGTCCCCAGGGACCTAGGTCCTGGGGCCATAAAAGCTCTGGCCGGAGCCCGAGGGAGAATTTACGACAAGCCCCTGTGGAGGATGGAAAAAGTGCGGTGCGGTGTTTAGATTTGCCTGTGGTGTCACCTTGATGCCTGGAAGCCCAGGACTGCGCCGGGGAACTGGGTTCCCAGCTGGCGGGGAGGGGTCGGCAGGTTGCACGGGCTGAGGAGGGGCGGGGAAGAGAGTGGGTGCTCCCAGCACGGAGCTGGCACCCGGGAGACCAGACGGCGTGGACCCCTCCCCTTCTTCCCCTCAGACTAGCGGGGGTGGTCTCGAAGGCGCAACTCCCCCTTCCCATACAGCTTTCCCTAGGGCATAGTCGTCTCTCCTCTTCCCTCTCCCCACCCCAGACCGGGGCTCTCAGAGAACAGACCCTTCCCTCCTTTACTGCTGTGTCTCTACACTGGCCCCCTCCCCCCTTTTCCCACACATCTGCGCTCTGGCCTTCCCAGACCCAACCCCCATCCTGAAGCTGGAGGACTCGATTCAGAAGCTGCCCCCAGGGAGTCTCACCCAGCCAGGCAGGAACACCCCCAGCTCCCTGCTCCCCAGCACCCGCCACGCCCCCAGGCTGCAGTTGGAGACACTGGAGTCAGCTAACAGGCAGGACTTCCAGGGAGCTCCGAGAGCAGGGCTTGGAAGGCAGGTACCAAACCGTGGGTGGCCTGCTTGGAAGGCAATTTCAGAACAGGCTGGCTGGCTGGGGCCCCCACCCATCCCTGCAATCTTCTGACTCTGAGGTTTGGGGTGGTGGATTCCTACACTGTTTGGGCTGACTCAGCCCAGCCATGCAGAAAAGCCAGAGTTCCCAGACGCTGGGGAAGCTGAGCCTCAGTTTCCCCATCCTAGAAGACCCTGAGCCTCAGAGAGGGAAGTTGCTCAGTCCAGGACACACAGCAGGAAAATTGGCCTTGGAGCCCGGGTCTCTGGTCCCTGAAGCTTGGCTGCCTTGGTGTGAGTGTGAGTGTGTGTGTGTGCGCGCGCGTGCACGCAGCCTCCTGGGACCTCGGCCTTCCCATCTCCCACCCAGATCCAACCACAGGGCACTGGCCCATCCCACCAGAGAATTGGAACGTAAACAGAGGTGCCCCCGCAGACCCCAAGGCTGGGGTTCCCAGCAGTGCGCGCCACACACACACATACACACACACACACACACACACATTCACACACACAGGGCACAGAGACTGCCACCCACACAGGGCTTAGGATCACACGCAGACCCACGGTCCACATGCTTACATGCTCAGTGGTCAGGCACACTCAGAGAGGGGCGTCCTCAAGGTCACCTGCAAGAACACAGGGGCCCCCTGTTCAGTCACACGCGGCCACGCCCACCCTCACTCCAAGCCCCACGTGGTCGTCCCCTGTCACACCCGCTCTCACAGTCACACGCGCCGCGTCACACCCTCTCCCCTTGCCCTCCTTTGGGAGCAGTTCCTGCCCCTCCTCTATCCTTGCGCTAGGTGTAGAACGTCCCCTTGTCCCAGCCCTGCCCCACGTGGACCCCCAGACAGCCCCGCCCCCAGTCCCACCCCCTCTGCGCCCCAGTCTCCCGGGCACTGTAGGCTGTTGAGCAGCATTTCTGGCCCCCTCCCACTCGATGCTATCAGCCCACCCCCAGGTTGTGACAACCACAGATGTCCCCAGACACTCCAAGCGTCCCCTGGGAGCAGAATCGTCCTGGAGTGAGAATCGCTGATCTGGAGTAAGGGAGGACACACCAGTTTCCTCAGAGCATTCCCATCTCGAAAATGGTGTCAGTATTGCCAACCTGCATACCCCCGAGGCGGTTCATTGACAAAGCAGCAGTACTCACAGGCCCATCCACCAGAGCCATCACCGGTGGGCGGGGCACCAAGGCCAGTTCCCCAGGGGGTGTCTTGGTGCGTGCCCAGCAGCCACAGCCCCTGGTAGATGACACCCCCGCCCCCAGCAGGTGAAGCTCCTAGCAAGCGAGGTCCCACGGAAGCAACATTCCTGGCAGCAGAGGGGCCCAGCAGGGGAAGCCCCAGGTAAGGGAGCGCTCCACCCACCAAGGTCCCCAGATGCCCAGCAGCCCAGGCCCCAGGCTGGCTGGCTCACGTGAACCAAGACGTGATACTGGGCACCGTCCGGTAGTTGGGATTCTGTTGCAGCCGCTAGCAGGCCTGACAGAACATCAAGCCCCAGCTGAAGGATCTGGGCCGCAGCGTCTCCCGCCAGCGGAAGCAGCTCGGGTAGAGGGTGTGGTCCTTGACCAGCGCCAGCAGATAATGGGTCAAGTCCTTGGGGCTCTGAAAGTCTTCAGGTGGCAGGAACTGTTCATAGTTCCTCCTGCTGGGGCCCAGCACCACTGGCACTGCCCAGGCCTGCAGGGCGTTCCTCCACAGCTTCTCTGTGATATAGTCAGGGTGCAAGGAGTTCTTGAAAGCCAGGTAAAACTTGTACTGGGACAGCCTGTTGGTCATGACCTCCCGGGGCAGTGGCATGTGGGAGCGTCCATACACATCCATTTGGAGGTGAGGCTGCAGCTTCTGATAGGACTGCACCCTGACCGAGTCCACCCTCCAGTTGGCCACCACCCAGGCCACCAGCTTGGTCTTGGCCGAGACGTTCACCAGTGTGTCCACAAGCTGGCCAGGCCATGGCTCACGCTAACTGTACGGCATGAAGATATCTGAGTCCTGGCGGTAGGACACAGTGAGGATGAAGTATCCGTCCAGGGCCTTCAGTTTGGGGCAGTTGCTGGGCGATTCCATGCTGAACCAGACCCAGCGCTAGCTGGGGGGCCGCAGGGAAGGCGTGAGCTGTGCCTTAGGCCTGGAGCTGACCTTTCGGTGACGCACAAAGACCGCATCCGCCCGAGGGTACTCGCTGCGGTTGACAGTCAGGTGGCAGTCGGCTGTGCCGGGCCACATCTCCGAGCAGTGGGACAGAGCCACTGGGGTGTTGAATAGCCACGTCCACAGCAGGAGACGCAGAGGCGGGCGGGTGGAGGGCCCTGCAGTGGCCTGGGAGGGGGCCCCCAATTCGGGGACCCATGTGGGCTTGTCTCGGGACACACGCAGGTAGGAGGAGAAGCACGGAGCCAGAAGCAGCTGCAGCAACAGCCCGGGGAGACAGTGGTGGCAGGAACATTTTACCTTGGCCCAGCCAGGTGGATCCATGGGTCAGAGAGGAGCTGGGAGGAGGGGACAGTGAACACAGCATCACTGCTAACAAAAGTAGTAACACATGCCGAGCGGGCAGATGCAGGTTACCCAAGTTCATCTTTACGAGTCCTGAGGTAGGAGGCACTGTTCTCATCCCTATTTTACAGACGAGAAAACTGAGGCCAAGGACTCAATGCAAGAAAACGGCAGAACTGTAATTCCAACAGAAAGCATCTAGCTTCAGAGTCCACTTATTCCTACCCACTAGGCCACATGATCTCTGGACCTGGGATAGATTCCAATGGCTCTCAGGTCCCACCTTGACCTTGACCCTGCCCTTTCCCAGCTTTCCCAGAGTCTTTCCCAGCCTAGGGAGAAGACAGAGCTGGTTACAAGATGCTCCCCAGTGCCCTGGAGCTGAGGCTTGGAGCCAGGGCTCTGCCTGGGAGGGGTACAATGTGATTATGTCAGAAGGTTATCTGAGGGCCCACCAGGTAGTGTAGGAGTTGGGGGAAAGGGCATTCCTGGTGGACGAAACAGCCAACGCAAAGGTCCGGAGGTGACGGAGATCCTGACAAGTTTATGGGGAGAGCACAGGAAGTGCTCAGGGAATAAGCGTCCAAAGATGGCCCCCCTGGTCCCGCACTGGGGGATCCTGGGCGGCCTCTTAGCCTGGCCGATGTCTTTCCACTCCCCGGTCCTTTCCGTTCCTGCAGGCGGTCACAAAGTCCTCCCAGACTCCAAACCCCAACCACCAGAGCGGAATCTAGGACTTCGGCCCTGCCCCTCTCCACTTCCTGCGGCCCTGGAGACACCCATTTTACAGATAAGAAAACGGAGGTTCTGAGCGATAGATATGTCTCGTGCCCAAATACACACAGCTACAGCCTTTATGATCCAGAATCCAAACTCTCTCCTCTTAATGTAATTCCAAACTCCTCTCCCTCTTTGCAGGTGGAGCTCTGATCTACAGCCTGGCACTGTCCACTAGAACTTTCTGCTATCGTGGAAATGTTCTATATCTGCACCATCGCGTGCACCCCTATGGCTCTTGAGTCCTTGAAATGCAGCTGTTGTGTTGGACAGAGTTTTTAATGCTAAATTAAATTTTAAAAAGGTTCTCTCTTCTGTAAATCGAAGACAACTTGAAGATAAAAAGTAAAGGCAAAGCCAAAAACAGCCTCTGATAGCCAATTCAATGACTGGAAAAAACTTGACAGTACATTTGGGACCTCCTGGAAGGGCAAATCTGCTCCAACGAGACATTTTTATGGAGTCTAATTACAGATCAAGGATCTACGACGAAAACTGAGTGTCCGAATTAGGTGTGCTGGGGGTGTGAAATACACCCTGGTTTCTAAGACTTAGGACGAGAACGAGACAGTAAAATTATCTCAATACTTCCTCTGTTCATTACACATTTAAACAATACTACTTTGGATCTGTTGGGTTAAAGAAAGCATATTATTAAAATTAATTTCACCTGCGTCTTTTACAGTTTTAAAGTCGTGGCTACTAGAAAAATATTAATTACACGTGTGGCTTGTGTTCTGTTTCTACTGGACAGCATGTGCTGCTCTAGAATTTCTAAAAAAGGGAAATGAGGGATAATGACTCATTATTTGAAATGCACTCACCCTCTGGCCAGAGGGATTGGTGCAAATGCCCACAGACATGCCAACAAAACAAGGGCGTTTTGGATAAGCTACCTGTCCATTGATGTGGGACTGGTCGAATTACGGTCCCTTCTGACAACGGAATACTATGCAGTTGTGAAAAATGAATAAAAGCCTGGTTTTGGTATTAGGGTATCTTTGTCTGAAAAAACTTAAAATAGAACTACCATATGATCCAGCAATCCCACTCCTGGGCATATATCAGGAGAAAACCATAATCTGAAAAGATACATGCACCCCAGTGTTCACTGCAGTACTATTTACAATAGCCAAGACATGGAAGCAACCTAAATATCCATTCACAGAGGAATGGATGAAGAAGATGGTACATATATACAGTGGAATATTACTCAGCCATGAAAAAGAATGAAATAATGCCATTTGCAGCAACATGGATGGACCTAGAAACTATCATACTAAGTGAAGTAAGTCAGAAAGAGAAAGACAAATATGTGATATCACTCATATGTGGAATCTAATTAAAAATGATACAGATGAACATATTTACAAACTAGAAATAGACGTACAGATACTGAAAACAAACTTCTGGTTACCAAAGGGGAAACGTGGTAGGGAGGGATAAATCAGGAGCTTGGGATGAACACACACACACTACTATATATGAGACAGATAACCAACAAGGACCTACTGTATAGCACCGGGAACTCTACTCAATATTCTGTGATAACCTATATGAGAGAAGAATCTGAAAAAGAATGAATATATGTATATGTATAATGGAATCACTTTGCTGTACACCTGAAACTAACACAACTTTGCAAATCAACTATACTCCAATAAAATTAACATAAAAATTTAAAAAAATGAATAAAGCCACTGTATTGGCACAGCTCTGCAGGGTGGATCCAGGTTTTCTGGAAGCTGAACTTCCATATTTTGGGAGCCTCTCTAAGAAACGGCAAAGAAAATTGAGTCCAGACTTAGATACAGAAAGTAATCTTTATTTAGGGGTCCCTGAAGCTTAAGCTTCATCCACTTCATGGTAAATCTATGTCTGCCTGATAAAAAACAGGTTCCAGAATTAAGTAGCTGGGTCTAAATCTGCACCATCCAATATGGGGGCCACTAGCCCCATGTGGCTAATGCAACAGAGGAACAGAAATTGTGAATGTCAGTAAATTTCAAATGTAAATTTAAAAACTGAACAACGTAAAACAAGTTTGTTTTTTTTTAATTAAACACTACCCCTTTCACTCCAGCCGCTGAAAATTTAGCATCCAAATAGAAACGTCCTTAAAGAGTAAAATACACGCCAGATTGCCAAGATTTCATATGAAAGAAAGAATGTAAAATATCCTATGTAAAGTATCTCATTAGTAATTTTCTATGTCGATTACATATTGAGATAATGCTTTGGATGTATGGGGTGAAATAAGATATAGCATTAAAATTAATTTTACTGGTACCTTTCTATTCTTTTTAATGTGTCTGGTAAAAAGTTGAAAATTACATATGTGGCAGAAATCAGTTTGGCGGTTCCTCAGAAGGCTGAACACATAATTCCATATCACCCAGCAATTCCACTCCTAGATATCTACCCAAAGGAACTGAAAAGCAGGGACTCTAAGAGATATTTGTATGTCCATGCTCGTAGAAACGTGATTCACAATAGCCAAAAGTTGGAAACAACCCAGATGTCCATCAAAGGATGAGCGTATAAACAAATGTGGTCCATCCGTACAATGGAACATTATTCAGCCTTAAGAAGGAGAGAGATTCTGACACAGGCTATACCATGGATGGACCTTGAGGACATGAGGCTCAGTGAAATAAGCCAGATGCAAAAGGACACATATTATATGATCCTGCTTCTATGAAATATCTAGAATAGGTAAATTCATAGAGACAGACAGTAGATTAGCCGTTACCACGGGCTGGGAGGGTTGGAAGGAGAATGAGTTTTTGCTTACTGGGGTATAAAGTTTCTATTTGGGGTGACGAAAAATTTTTGGAAATATTGGCAGTGGTTGCACACCATTGGGAATATACTTAATGCTACTGAACTGCACCCTTAAAAATGGTTAAAATGTCAAATTTTGTGTCTCATATATTCTGCCACAGTTTAAAAAATAATGTGGGACTTCCCTGGCAGTCCAGTGGTTAAGACTCCGCACCCCTGGCACAGGTTCAATCCCTGGTTGGGGAACTAAGCTCCTGCATGCTGCACGGCGTGGCCAAAAAATAAAATTAAAAAATAAAAAATAGGGCTTCCCTGGTGGCACAGTGGTTAAGCATCCACCTGCCAATGCAGGGGACATGGGTTCGAGCCCTGGTCTGGGAAGATCCCACACGCCGCAGAGCAACTAAGCCCGTGCACCACAACTACTGAGCCTGCGCTCTAGAGCCCGCAAGCCACAACTACTGAACCCGTGCGCCACAACTACTGAAGCCCCCGCGCCTAGAGCCCATGCTCCGAAACAAAAGAAGCCACCGCAACGAGAAGCCCGCGCACCTCAACGAGGAGTAGCCCCCGCTCGCCGCAACTAGAGAAAGCCTGTGTGCAGCAACGAAGACCCAACAGAGCCAAAAATAAATAAATTTTTAAATAAAGAAATAAAAATAAAAAGACCCTGATGGCTGGCGGGCTCCTTCTACTGGGCAGAGCTGGCGTAACCCTCCGAATGCAGAAGGGAGAAGCTGGCAGGTGGCCTTGTGTGATGAAAAGGGAGCGCGATTTGGAATTACACGTTCATGCCAAAGTTTCTGGAAAGAGACCCAAAAGACAGGCCTTTGGGGAGACAGCGCCAAGCAGGAGTGGGATGGAGGCTGAACTCTGACCACAAGCTACTTTGCGCCGCCAGGGATTTTGGCCATGCACAGAAGGTTAATATGCGGAAATGTACTTAAGATGGATATAGTTTGTTTGTCCTGGGTTTATGGTGGCTCCTCCTAGGAGGCATGGAGGCCCTTGGCAGGGACCTTGAGAAGCGAGGATCCAGGAACGGGGCTGTGGGAGGCCGGGGGCTGAGATCCCACCCAAGTGGAACCGGAGACATTTTTTTCCTAGAAAGGAACTGAAAAATGCCATGATGCTGGGACACCGCAAAGATCAGAAAAACAAAACAAAACAAAATCCCCCCTGTTCCCCTGCATCTCAGGTCCTCCTCCCACGGGACAGGGTGGGAAGGAGGAAGGGCTCTGTGTTGCTGATGGGGGCCAGGAAGCAGTGGGGGTTCTAATCCAGAGTTTTGCCAGGGAGAGAGAGACAGACAGAAACAGACCGGGAGAGAAATGCTGCTCCTCCTGGTTTGGCAAATCAATCAGAACTTCCCACACCTGCTAGACCTCTGGCGCACCTGGTACCCAGAAAGACCCAGGGGAGAGCAGGCTGCAGGCCCTTCCCAGGGGGCAACGATGCCTCCTGGGAGAGGGGACATTTTCCCCAGGAGGCCTTACCTGGATGGACACTGTGCAGGATGGCAAGCAGCTGACTAGGAAGTTTAGGGCCGAGTCACAGCTTGTCACCCAGGGTGTGGATGAGGCAACACCAGGGAGGAGAAGGAAATGGACTTATTTATAGACGCAGCACAGCACAGCCCAACACCACCACAACTGCCATCAGATGACACAGGGTGTCCTGTCCCATGAGCTGGGTCATCATCTAAAAGCAAAGGTGGGACTCTGCTAATCTCCACCATAAGACCTGATGAGGGAGGGGGTGGAGGAAGTTGGGGACTAGAGTCACCGCCCTGGCCTCCCCTGTGGCCTCGAAGCACGCATGGCTTTGGGCGTAAAGTTGACCCATCCCTAAAGGGAAAAGGGCTGACCCAAACCACTGGTTCTCAACGTGGTTTCCGTGGGGGCACCAGGGGTTCCGTGGAGGATGGGGAGGGGCAGGTGAGCAGAATTTCAAGCTTCTCACTTTCCCTCCCAGCAGATACCACCCCCTCTTCCGTCTCAGTCAGCAAACATTTCTTGTGTACCTGCTACATGTTGGGCCCCAGGGATATCGCACGAAGCAAGTGGGTGAGACAGATAACCCATGAGGAAACTTGTAAACAAACATCAATTATAAATTGCAAAAAAGGAGGCTGTGGCCTGGTCTGGACTTCCCGGATGTGTGAGCTGAGAGCTAAAGCCCCGTAAGAATTCTCTAAGTAAAAAGGAGGATGCAAGAGCTTTCCAGGCAGGGGCTTCCCTGGTGGCGCAGTGGTTGAGAGTCTGCCTGCCAACACAGGGGACACGGGTTCAAGCCCTGGTCCGAGAAGATGCCACAGAGCAACTAAGCCCGTGCACCACAACTGCTGAGCCCGCGCTTAGAGCCCGCGACCCACAACTACTGAAGCCTGCGTGCCTAGAGCCAGAGCTCCGCAACGGGAGAAGCCACCGCTATGAGAAGCCCCGCACCGCAACGAGGAGTGGCCCCCTCTCGCCGCAACTAGAAAAAGCTCGCGTGCAGCAATGGAGACCCAGCGCAGCCAAAAATAAAATAAATAAAATAAATAAATTAAAAAACAAAAAAGACAAAGATGTCTGCTTTAAAAAAAAAAAAAAAAAAGCTTTCCAGGCAGAAGGGACAGCCTGTGCAAAGGCCCTGAGGCAGCAAGGAATGGCAGCATTGGAGGAAATCCAGGAAGGCTGAGTATTCAGGAGTAGGAGATGAGGTCACCACGCCACGGTGCGCTGCGTCCGGCTGTGGTCAATGATGGATATTTAACACAACGGCGACAGGGAGCCATGGGAAGCTTCCAGCAGAGCAGTCACCACCACATAGACTCCTGTTTTGAGATGCTCTTTCAGCCTGCCACGGGGGGACAGGGAAGACAGTAGGGCAGAGGCAGGGAGGCTGGGGAGGAGGAGGCTGTTTCGGGCAGGCCAAAGCCCGAAAAGCTCCAGCTCCCAGGTACCATGATTCCCCTGTTCCCAGATGAGAAATCACTTCTGTGAGGCTGCTTCACGCTGCCTGGACATCTACCATCTGAGTGTCCAGTTAGTTCCAGGCTGGCAGAGGTTCCAGGAGGCTGGGGTCCCCCAGGGCAGGGCATTTGTTTGTTTTGCGGTACACAGGCCTCTCACTGTTGCAGCCTCTCCCATTGTGGAGCACAGGCTCCGGACGCGCAGGCTCAGCGGCCATGGCTCACGGGCCCAGCCGCTCCGCAGCATGTGGGATCTTCCCGGACCGGGGCACGAACCCATGTCCCCTGCATCGGCAGGCGGACTCTCAACCACCGTGCCACCAGGGAAGCCCTGTTTGTTTGTTTTTAAAGGCACTGATTCTTTTTTAAACATAAGTTTATTTATTTTTGGCTGCATTGGGTCTTCATTGCTGCACATGGGTTTTCTCTAGTTGCGGCGAGCGGGGGCTACTCTTCATTGCAGTGTGTGGGCTTCTCACTGCGGTGGCTTCTCTTGTTGTGGAGCACAGGCTCTAGGCACGTGGGCTTCAGCAGTTGTGGCACGTGGGCTCAGTAGTTGTGGCTCACGGGCTCTAGAGCACAGGCTCAGTAGTTGTGGCATGCGGGCTTAGTTGCTCTGTGGCATATGGGATCTTCCCGGACCAGGGCTCGAACCCATGTCCCCTGCATTGGCAGGAGGATTCCCAACCACTGTGCCACCAGGGAAGCCCAGGCCATTTGTAATAGGGAAGAACAAGTCTTTTTTTTTTTGGCCGCACCACCAGCATGTGGGATCTTGGTTCCCTGACCAGGGATCAAACCCATGCCCCTGCAATGGAAGCACCTAGTCCTAACCACTGGACCACCAGGAAGTCCCGGGAAGAACAAATCTGACTCTATATTAAGGCATAACCCTCCCAGACTTCAGACAATACTACAAAGCTACAGTAATCAGAACAGCGTGGTACTGGCACACAAACAGACATATGGATCAATGGAACAGAATAGAGAGCCCAGAAATAAAACCACACACCTACAGTCAATTAATCTTTGACAAAGGAGGCAAGAATATACAATGGGGAAAATTCTCTTCAGCAAGCGGTGTTGGGAAAGCTGGACAGCCACATGTAAATTAATGAAGTTGGAACACACCCTTACACCATACACAAAAATAAACTCAAAATGGCTTAAAGACTTAAACATAAGACATGACGCCATAAAATTCCTAGAAGAGAGCATAGGCAAAACATTCCCTGACAAATTGTTCCACTGTTTCCTTAGGTCAGTCTACCAAGGCAAAAGAAATAAAAACAAAAATAAACAAATGGGACCTAATCACACTTACAAGCTTTTGCACAGCAAAGGAAACCATAAACAAAAAGAAAAGACAACCTACAGACTGGGAGAAAATATCTGCAAATGATGCGACCAACAAGGGCTTAATCTCCAAAATACACAAACAGCTCATACAACTCAACAACAACAACAAAATAACCGAATCAGAAAATGGGCAGAAGACCTAAATAAACATTACTCCAAAGAAGAAATACAGATGGCCAATAGGCACATGAAAAGATGCTCAACATCACTGATTACTAGAGAAATGCAAATCAAAACTACAATGAGGTACCACCTCACACCGGTCAGAATGGCCACCATTAAAATGTCTACAAATGGGGCTTCCCTGGTGGCGCAGTGGTTGAGAGTCCGCCTGCCAATGCAGGGGACACGGGTTTGTGCCCCGGTCCGGGAGGATCCCACATGCCGCGGAGCGGCTGGGCCCGTGAGCCATGGCCACTGAGCCTGCGTGTCCGGAGCCTGTGCTCCGCAACGGGAGAGGCCACAACAGTGAGAGGCCCACGTACCTCAGGAAAAAAAAAAAAAAGTGTCTACAAATAACAAATCCTGGAGAGGGTGTGGAGAAAAGGGAAACCTCCTACACTGTTCGTGGGAATGTAAGTTGGTGCAGCCACTGTGGAAAAACAGTGTGGAGGTTCCTCAAAAAACTAAAAATAGAATTACCATATGATCCAGCAATCCCACTCCTGGGCATATATCTGGACGACTCCATTTTGAAAAGATACATGCACCTCTATGTTCATAGCAGCACTATTCACAATAGCCAAGACATGGAAACCACCTAAATGTCCATCAGCAGATGAATGGATAAAGAAGAAGTGGTAGCTACATAGCACAGGGAGATCAGCTCGGTGCTTTGTGACCACCTAGAGGTGTGGGATAGGGAGGGTGGAAGGGAGATGCAAGAGGGAAGGGATATGGGGATATATGTATACATAGAGCTGATTCACTTTGTTGTACAGCAGAAACTAACACAACAAAAGCAATTATACTCCCATAAAGCAATTATACTCCCATAAAGATGTTAAAAAAATAACTAATTAAAAAAGGTGGTACCTATATACAATGGAATACTACTCAGCCATAAAAAAGAATGAAACAGCCATTTGCAGCAACATGGATGCAACTAAAGATTATCATACTAAGTGAAGTAAGTCTGAAAGAGAAATACAAATACCATATGATTTCACTTGCATGTGGCGTCTAAAATATGACACAAATGAACCTATCTATGAAACAGAAACAGGCTCATGGGCATACAGAACAAACCCGTGGTTGTCAAGGGGAGTGGGTTGGGAGAGGGATGGACTGGGGGGTTAGGGTTAGCAGATGGAAGCTTTTATATATAGACTGGGTAAACAACAAAGTCCTACCGTCTAGCACAGGGAACTATACTCAATACCCTATGATAAGCCATAATGGAAAAGAATATTAAAAAAAAGAATGTACATATATATTTGTATCGTTGATTCACTTTGCTGTACAGCAGAAATTAACACAACTCTGTAAATCAACTATACTTCAATTAAAAAAAGTATTGATTAAAAAAAAATCTGACTCGGGATTTCCCTGGCGGTCCAGTGGTTAAGACTCTGCACTTCCAACGCAGGGGGTGCGGGTTCGATCCCTGGTTGGGGAACTAAGATCCTACATGCCATAGGGCGCAGCCAAAACAACAACAACAACCACCTTTGATTTGTACAATAAGATATGTGCCTTTTATAATATCTAAGTTATAGCAATAAAGCATTAAAAAGAAAAATCTGACTCCATTTTACTTCTGACCCTTTTTTTTTTTTTCCGGTACGCGGGCCTCTCACTGTTGTGGCCTCTCCCGTTCCGGAGCACAGGCTCCAGACGTGCAGGCTCAGTGGCCACAGCTCATGGGCCCAACCGCTCCACGGTACGTGGGATCTTCCCAGACCAGGGCACGAACCCGTGTCCCCTGCATCGGCAGGCGGACTCTCAACCATTGCGCCACCAGGGAAGCCCTTTGGTTCTGACCTTTTACTTTAACTCTGTGCTCCTGTTGTCTGTGCTTAGACATGCTGACTGCACCTTTTGTAAAAGCATGTTGCCTATAGCTTGAAATATACAGAATAGCCTGACCATGACCTGACCTACATTTGTTTTCTTGGAGCTTTACAGGAACACCGTGACCCGACCTTGACCTGACCTACATGGCCAGATGCAAGAACAAAGGATCTGACACCACACTCCTCCCTCACCTGGCCTTTAGAAGTGCTTTGTTGAAACCCTTCGAGGAGTTTGGACTTTTTAAGGCACGAGCCACCCATCTCCTTGCATGGCCCTGCGATAAACATTTCTCTGCTCCAAACTCCAACGATGTTTCGGTACTGTTTGACCTCACAGTGCGTTGGGCACGTGGACTTACATTGGGTGGGTAACACATTTACAGAGGAGCCTTACCCAAAGTTGCTCATGGCTCGCTCCTGACAGGCAGAATTATCTGGTGACTTATTAAAATATAACTCATGAAGGTCACTGTGTCCTCAGCCCAAGGCCAAACCTTGATAGGCAAACCTTCAGCCTTCACACAGTCGCCCTGCCTATATGGAAACTGAGGTCCAGAGATGGTCACTCAGAATCTCAAGGGCACAGCGGGGTCTCCAGCTACACAAGCTGCTCTTCCAGGAACACTCTTTGCTCGCCCCCACCCCCCCTTGGCCACCTTGTTAATCCCTAGTCATCCTGCAGAGCTCCTCCAGGGAGCCTCCCCAGATTCCTCCCGTCCCCTGAGCTGAATCAGATCACTCCTCTGGCCCCCCACAGCTGCCTAGTGTCCCCATCATAGCTTTGGCCACCCTGTGTCATTTCCTCTGCTGGGCTGACAGCCCCATGAGGACAGAAAAGCCGGGAGAGCACGAGAGTGGGGAAGAGAGAGTAAGAACTTGGGCTGGGGCTTCCCTGGTGGCACAGTGGTTCAGAATCCGCCTGTCAATGCAGGGGATACGGGTTTGAGCCCTGGTCCGGGAAGATCCCACATGCCGCGGAGCAACTAAGCCCATGCACCACAACTACTGAGCCTGTGCTCTGGAGCCCGCGAGCCACAACTGCTGAGCCCACGTGCCGCAACTACTGAAGCCCGCGTACCTGGAGCCCCTGCTCCACAACAAGAGAAGCCACTGCAATGAGAAGCCTGTGCACCGCAAAGAAGAGTAGCCCCCGCTCGCCACAACTAGAGAGAGCCCGCGCACAGCAGTGAAGAGTCAACGCAGCCAAAATATAATTAATTAATTAATTTTAATATGTTAATTATTATTAATTAATATATTAATTTTGTTATTATTAATATAATTAATTAATATATTAATTATAATAATATAATTAATATATTGATTATATTATTATATATTTATATATAAAACAATATATATAATTATATATATATAATGGTGGTGGACTCTCCACCACTGCGCCACCAGGGAAGCCCCCTGCCTACAATGGTAATTTCAGACTTTGTTGACATTGTTGCCTGCCTCACAGAGCTGGGAAGTGGAGCACAGGGTGGGAATGGAGGGGGTTGGGATTTGAACCAAGGCCTCCTGGCCTCGGGATGTGTAGCTGGACCAAACACCAGGCCCTGGGGTCCAGCCTTTGGGGGCCAGAGGAACCCCCTGCCTAAAGCCAGAGAGAGCCGAGAGACTTCCTGACTCTCTCTGGGGGAGGCTCGCCTGGCCAATGCCAGGTGGAGCCTCCCTGGAAAGGGGCTGGTGCCAGGGCCAAGAGTGGGGGACCCTAGGGACCCCCCCACCTCAGGCTTGACCTGAGGACCAGCATGGGGGTTGAGGTGGGGCCATCTGCGCCCCCAGCCCTGGTCTCTGCCCGCGTCGGACCCCTAGCGCGTTGCTCAGCCTGGGCTGGTGGGTGAGGGAGCTGCCAGCCCGCTGGAAAATGTACTCCCCGGGGCCTCAGGCTGTGAGCCAAGGGGCAACTGGCGGCTCGAGAGGAGGCCCCCAACACCGCCCCAGCCTGGGATGGATGAGAAACAAACCACATGTGCGATGTGGGGCCAGGATGGCGCTTGGGTACGAGGAGGGGCGCCCTGGTGTCTCCTGATGTCGTCCCCGGTGGCCGGGGCCCAAGGAGGGTTCCCATTCCCCTCTGAGCCTCATAAAAACTTCCAGAAAGAGGGAGACAGAGAGGTAGTCAGCTGGCAGGCATCATCTCAGTTGGAGGTGGCGACCACACTGTACCCACTGGCCCTGCCCCAGCCTGCAAGGAAACCCTGGCCTGGCCCCCTGAGGGCCCCGTCTGCCTCCCAAGATCCTGGCTTGTAGCCAGCCTGCTGGGAGGACCCCAGGTGTGAGGTGTGTGTGGCAGGGGAGCCGTGGGCCTGGCGAGGCTGGCTCAGGCCCAGGCTCACTGGTGGGCTTGGCACTGCAGCCGTCCACCTCAACCACCAGTGCCCCCAGCCCCCATCCTGGGGCTGGGGCCTGGCTCCAGTCAAAGGCATCACAGGAGTCGCCGGGTGACCGCTGAGGCTCAGAGAGTGCCTGGACTTCACCTCTGTGCCCAACTCAGCCTCCCTTGGCAGAGCAGCAATCTCCCCCAGCCCCAGAAGGTTCTGGGGTGTCCAGGAAGGCCTCATTTAACATCAGAATCCACCTGCAGCCCCTAAGTGGCGGAGCTGGGCTGCCATCTGGCCTCAGACCTCTTGACTCCAGGAGCTTTGGAGTCTCTCTGGCCGGCAGCCGTGTGACCTTGGGTGAGTGGCGTAGCCTCTCTGGGCCTCAGTCGTGTCAACTGCAAAATGGAGCCCATGCCGGTATCCTCTTCAGGTGATTATCCTCCCAAACCTTCTCTGCAAGGCGGGATTGTGGGCAGGGGCTGGAAACCCACAGTCCCGGGCCTCAGTTTCCCCTCTGATGGTATTTTAAAGGATACGGCTTCTCCCTGCCCGGCGTCATGGTGCATGGGGCTGCTGTGTGCAGAGGGGAGCGTGGGAACCCAAGGTGACAGAAACCTGGCATCCCTGTGCTGCCCGCCCCCAGCCTCTCTTCACCTGGGCCCCCTGGTACGTTGGGGTCTGCCTTCCCCAGCACCCCAGCCCGGCCGGGTTCGTGGGGCTTCAATTTCAGCCTGTGGTGGGTTGAGGAGGTGCGGGCCGGACACGCTTCATTTTCCAATTTCTGGAAATGAAAGCTGTAGGGCCACCTATTGTCGAGCGGAAAAAAAGCCTGTTGCAAAACCGCGTGAGAAAAAAACAATAGCGCCTAGGTGCACTGCTGCTGCCGAGACAGAGAATTCCAGGGGCTACGCGGGCCGGGGAACAAAGGGCCTTTTCTCTCTCCCTGGAAAGTCTGGTGGAGTGTGTGTGGCAGTTTCGGGGTCAGAAAAGCCAATGAAGGTATTTTGCAAGACAGAAAACGGTTCGGAGAAGATCTGTCGGGACAAGGAGCCAGAAGAGCATACGTTTTGTTGGTTTGTTGTCAGAGGATGTTTTCCAATTTTCTAAGACACCTGTCCCTCCACTGGCAAAACACTGAGCCAGGAATGCTGGCAACCTGGGCACCGGGCCCGGCCCTGCAGGAAGCATATGGAGATGCCATGTGGGGAAGGTGTACCCAGAGTTCCCCCACCCCCCTGCCCCCATCACTACTGGCGGTCTCCAGAGAGCAGCAATTTCCCCCAGTGCAGGCTCTCCAAATGTCCCGGAAGTCCTCATTTACAGTTGGAATCCCACCTGCAGCCACTTGGGTCTCAAAAGACCAGCTGCAGCCCCTGGCCCAGCCCCTCGGCCTGCAGGGTGACAGTTCCGGGGATTGACCTCAGAACGAGGGGAGAGCCAGACAGGAGAATGTCAGGCCACATCGGGCTCATCCTCTGCTCCGGACCTTCTCACGGCCCCCACCGATTCCCGAGGCAGAGCCCACAGGTTCTGCTGCATCTCCCCCAACTCGTGTCCTCACTGTTCATGCCCCAGGACCTTTGCACGTGCTCTTCCCGCTGCCTGGAACTCCCTCCACCCTGACAGCCACCTGGTTCCCTCAAATAACTCCCTCTCAAATCACTTTATTGCTAACTGCCCTCTGCCAGCACTCCCCGTCCCCTTTCCCGCCTTATTTTTCTCCACAATGACTACCATGTAACTGGACCATGTATTTGACTTATTTCTGTGATTTCCTGTCTCTTGCCTCTCTCCCCAACCAGGATGTCAGCTCCATGAGGGATCCTGGCCTGCTTTGTTCCCTGCTGAGCCCCAAGCACCCTGAACAGTGCCTGACATACAGGACAGCCTTAATAAACACGCCTCGAAGGAACAAATGAATGAACAGTATTAAGCATGGTGGAAAAACTCTCCTGTTTCCTGGCTTGTCATTGTCGTACCCAACACTGGGAGTCCTGTGGAGGCAAGGCCTGGGTCTCCAGCAGGACTTGGCACTCGGTAAATAGGTGCTGAACGAATGACGGCGCTGGGAGTCCCCACAGCCAGAAGCTTGGACTCTTACTCGGAGAACTGTAAACAGAGACTCCGGGGGACGCTGGGCTGTAGAGCAGGAGTGACTCTTGTCCACCCTTCTCCCTGCGCCCACCCACGACTGCCCCTGGCCACGGGCTGTCTCCAAGGGGCCTACAGGTGAGGTGGTCCTGACCCTGGGCAACACGCGGCGGGCGACATGGGGCTCGGAGGGAGCCATAGGGCAGGCACAGGCAGGCAGCGGGCGGGAGAGGAATGCTCTGGCCGACAGGAATGAATAAACAGGCTCCTTGGATGTCAGAGGTTGGGGGGTGGGGGAGGCCTTGAACCTCATGCTTGGCTGAGGATGTTTGGACAAGGCAGGCGGCCAGGTGGTGTCATCAAGGCTAAAATTAGCCTCCGATTCCCGCTTAACCCCTCCCTCCTGGGCCGGGAGGCCGGGACAGGCCATCACTCCAGTGAGCACTAGCTTTGTGCCAGGCCAAGCTCCTCTGTTCCATGAATGCATTGAATCCTCTCAATGACCCCGACAGTTGGTACTATTATTAGCAGTATTGTTATTAATCCCCATTTTACAGGTGAGGAAACTGAGGCACCGAGAGAACACTTGGCGTTCTCACAACTCGCATGGGGCAGGGCTGGGATTCGAACCTGGGCTCCGGGGACGGGGCTCTCACCATCGGAGCCTTGCTGAAGGCTGGGGGACACAACAGAGACCCCACGCAGTGGGTACTTGGGGGTGGTGGGCACACGCCCCCCCCCCCTTTTCCTCTCCCCCAGGGACCTCTTCAGAGCCACAATTTCAGCATCCAAATTCAAATATGTCCACTGCAGTTGGCAGCTAGATGCGGCCTCAACTTCCCCCATCCACACCTGGGCCCTGATCCCAGGCCCCCCGGAGCCCCAGGTCCAGCACCTCAGAGGGGACACACCTGACAGGGAGGCCCCCAGGGTCCCGTGGGGCCGGGGTCCCTCTGATCGGTCAGTGTGGATCAGCATCCGGGTGTTTGCCCATAACACAGGAAGGCCAGCCGAGGCCTGCTGTTCACCCAGGCAGGATCAGGAAAGGGCTGCCACAGAGAATCCAGCTGAATCTGAACTTCAGGTAGAAAATTAATCATGTTTTAGTGTAAATATGTCCCACGTATTGCGTGGTTCATTGCTTATTGGGAGTTCAAACTTCACTGGCCGTCTGTATTTTTATTTGCTTAATCTGACAACTTTAGCTCGCCAACACGTGCAGGCAGGCTAAGAGGAGGTTAGATAAGCCACAGGAGGCGCTGGGTGGTAAAGGGGACTCCTGCCCAGCTCCTCAGGGCTGCAGTAGAGGGAGGACTGCTTGGGGGAGGAGGTGTGGGAGGAGCTTCGGGGCCTGTCTTCCCCACCCCCACCCCTCCAGGCCCTGCCTGCTCCGCCCATTATTCATTTTTAGTGATGGTCACTGGGGCAGAGTGTGGGCAGGGAACACCTGGGCCTGAGGCTCCCGCAGCTGGCGGCCTCACTAATGGGGACTAGACGGTGAGTGAGGGCGGGCGAGGGGGGGGGGGTCCCTGCCCACCAGGGGTCCAGCCTGGGGCAGGAAGTGTCCAATTAGGGGCAGGGGCAGGAAGCAGACCCCCACTGCACCCTGCCATTTCCTTTTGCATTGAGATGGGAGACCAGGGACTGCATCTCTGGATGCTTTTACCTGATTCCACCACCACCCGGGCCAGGTCCTCCTGGGACCCCCGAGTTCCAGATGCTCAGGGGTGGGGCGGAGGGGGTGCTGCTCTGGCCCTCCTGGCTTCCTCCCACCCTCTGGTTCTCCACGTGCCTGCCTGGCCCAGTGCGGTACCCATGGGGATTACTGAATCCTCACAGCCAAGCTACGCTGGGGAGTGGCAACCGAGGCCGGGAGAAGGGGCTGATTGGCCACCAGTGGCAGAGCTGGGTCTGGAACCTAGGACCTTCTCCCACCAGAGTCGGTGCTCTTGGCCACGTCCCTTTCTCTCTTACTTCTGAGCCATCTTCCATGCTGTTCCTCTGGCCCGGGTCACTCTTTTGCCCTTCTCCTGGAAAGCTCCTATACATGCTTCAGCACCCCTTTCTCCCTGGACACCCAGGCCAGGTCAGGTGCCTCCTCTGGGTGCCCCCTGCCCTGTGCCTGTGCAACCACATTACAGCCCTGGTCAGCACAAGCTATAACTGCCTGCTCACGAGTCCATATCCACCACTGGACTGTGAGCCTTGGGAGGGTAGACTGGGTCTGTCTTGGTCATCGCTACGTCCCTAGTGCCCAGCACAGGGCCTGGGACACTGCAGGTAGAAGTGCTCTGGAGTTAGTCACAGGGCCTTGGCTCTACCCCCATTTGCTGTGTGACCCTGGGCAAACAGCTATCCTTCTCTGAGCCTTGGTTTCCCCATCTGCAAAATGAGGCACTAGCACCTCCTTCCTAGCCTGAATCATACAAGAGATGTTGGAACCATGCTTGGCTCCCAACAGGAGGCTCAACAAAGGTTTATCTAAACATTTAGGCAAATTAAAACCACAACGAGGGGGCTTCCCTCATGGCGCAGTGGTGAAGAATCCGCCTGCCCATGCAGGGGACACGGGTTCAAGCCCTGGTCCGGGAAGATCCCATGTGCTGCAGAGCAACTAAGCCTGTGTGCCACAGCTACTGAGCCTGCACTCTAGAACCCGCAAGCCACAACTACTGAGCCCACACACCACAACTACTGAAGCCCATCTGCCTAGAGCCCGTGCTCCGCAACAAGAGAAGCCACTGCAACGAAAAGGCCGTGCACCACAATGAAGAGGAGCCCCCACTCTCCCCAACTAGAGAAACCCTGCGTGCAGCAACGAAGGCCCAACGCAGCCAAAAAATAAATAAATGAAATAAATAAATTTAAAAAAACAAACCACAATGAGGTACAACTACACACCCACTGAAATGCCCCAAATCTGGAACACTGACAACATCAAATGCTGGCAAGGATGTGGAGCAACAAAACTCAGGTTCATTGCTGCTGGGGTGCGAAATGGTCCTGCCACTCTGGAAGGCAGTTTGGCGGCTTCTTGCAAAATGAAACGTACTCTGACCATAGGACCCAGCACTCACCCTCCTTGGAATTCACCCAAAGGAGTGGAAAACTGACGTCCACACAGAAACCCGCACGTGAATATGTATGGCGGGTTTATTCATAATTGCCAAAACTTGGAAGCGACTCAGATGTCCTTCAGCAGGTACACGGATAAACAGAGTGTGGCACATCCAGACAACGGGAATGTTATTCAGTGCTAAAAAGAAATGAGCTATCAGGCCATGACAAGTCGTGGAGGAAGCTTAAATGCGTGTTATTAAGTGAAAGAAGCTGATCTGAAAAGGCTACAGACTTTGATTCCAACTACAGGACATTCTGGAAAAGGTGAAACTACAGAGACAGGAAAGGGATCAGTGGCGGCCAGGGGTGGCCGAAGGAGGGCTGAGGAGCCGGAGCACAGAGGATTTTTCGGGCAGTGAAACTACCGTGCATGATGATACAATGGTGGATACCTGTCATCACACATCTGTCCAAACCCATAGAATGTACAACACCAAGTGTGAACCCATATCCCAATGTTTATAGCAGCACTGTTTACAGTAGCCAAGACACGGGAGCAACCTAAGTGTCCATCGACAGATAAACGGATAAAGAAGATACGGTATATACATATATACAGGGGAATACTGCTCAGCCATAAAAAAGAGAATGAAATGATGCCATCTGCAGCAACATGGATGCACCTAGAGACGATCATACTCAGTGAAGCATGTCAGACAGAGAAAGACAAATACTATATGATATCATTTATATGTGGAATCTAAAACAATGATGCAAATGAACTTATTGACAAAAGAGAAATGGATTCACAGACATGGAAAACAAACTTATGGTTACCAAAGGGAAAAGGGGAAGAGAGATAAATCAGGAGTTTGGGATTAACAGATACACACTACTAAATATAAAATAGATAAACAACAAGATCCTACTGTATAGCACAGGGAACTATACTCAGTATCTTGTAATAACCTATAAGGGAAAAGAATATGAAAACGAATATATATGTATAACTGAATCACTTTGCTGTACACTGAGACTAACACAACGTTGTAAATCAACTATACTTCAACAGAAAAAAATCGTATCTTTAGATAACCAAAGAAAAAGAGTGAACCCTGATGCCAACTATGGACTTCAGCTTATAACAACGTACCAGTATTAGTTCATCAAATGTGACAAATGGAGCACGCTACTATGAGACGGTAATAATTGGGGAGACGGTGCGTGCCCGCTGGGGGAGCAAGGTGCTATATGAGAACTCTGCGCTTTCTGCTCAATTTTCCTATAAGCCTAAAACTGCTCTAAAAATATCAAGTTTATTACTGCAAAAAACTTTCAGGGACTTCCCTGGTGGTCCTGGTTAAGACTCCGCGCTTCCACTGACGAGGTCATGGGTTCGATCCCTGGTTGGGGAAGTTCTGCATGCCACAGGGTACGGCCAAAAAAAAAAAAAAAAAAAAATTTTCAGGAAGGGTCTGAGTATATTGACCCACATGCACAGCGACATTCATTACAGGTTTTGCATCACATCGCTGTTTATACCAGGGAATGTGCTTTAATGCAGATAACAAACAATTCAGCCACAGGAGGGAATATTACACAGCCGTGAAAAGGCCAGAGACACTTCTTAATGGAAAGAAATCTGGGACCTATTGTTGGGAGGAAATCGGATGGGCTGCAAAACAGCAGGGACTGACAGTGTGATGGTTTGTGTGAGGGGAAAAGAAAAATACACAGATGCACTTGTTTGGGTGAGAAACGCTGTGGGAAGGAGAAACAAGAAACTGGCCGGCAGGCTCTGGGGAGGCTGGGTGGCTGGTGTCTTTCCTGAACACCCTTTGGTATATTTTATACTGTGTGGCCTGAGTCTGTTTTACCGACTGAAAAAAAAAATAAACTTGCAAAATACATTTTAAAAGACTTCTATGGGGACTTCCCTGGTGGTCCAGTGGTTAAGACTCCACACTTCCATTGCAGGGGGCATGGGTTTGATCCCCGGTCAGGGAACTAAGATCCCACATGCTGAGAGGCACAGCCAAAAAGTTAAAAAAAAAAAAAAAAAAAAAAGGCTGCTGTGGAAAAAAAAAAAAAAGGCAAAATAAAAGCATTTGGATGGACTTTAAAAGAAGGTGGGTTCGTGGGGGGAATTTTAGGCCAGGCCGTGGGTTTGCCTGCAGCCACTCCGTTTGAGCTGAAAGCCTCCCTCGGCTCCCGGAGCCTGGCCACCCCCGGCTCACACCTTTGTTGCTCTGCATCCGGAGTGTTCGGAGCCCGCGGGGCCCCCAGAGGTGAGATGTTGGCTGGTCTGGGGTCAGGCCTGACTGAGCCCCTCACACCTGGGCCGACCACCCAGCATTCCGGGAAGGCCCCGGGAGGCGTGGCTGGCTCCAAGGAGGGACGTGTGAGTGCCAATGCGGGGCTGGGGGCCCAGCCAGACCTCTCTGGATGCCAAATCCAAGGAGGGCCAGAGTGGAGGGATGGAGGGTAGGTGACTGGAGGGGAGCTACTGGAGGCCCCCGGGCAGCCCGGTGGCTGCTGTGTGCCTCAGTTTCCCCACAGGCAGTCACTCTTTGGCCCAGGATGCTGGAGATGGCCTGTATCCCGGGCACTGGGGGTTCCCCTGGGTTCTGAGCCCTGGATGTCGAGCCAGACAGGATGAGAGGGGGCAAAGCTCTGCCGCCCACTTCCAGAGCCCTGACGCGAGGACTAACCCGGCTTCGGGCTTCGAGGGTGGGGTGGTAAGGGTGGGCTGGGGCCTCACACCCCCACCAGAACCCACCCAGGAAGCCTCGGCTCTCCCTTTCCCGAGACTCCACCCTCCAGTCTCCTTCCTGCTCGTTCTACCCTCCCCTCGGTGTGGGCGCGGCAGTGGGTGCCCCGAGGCACCCAGGGCCCCTGCTCCCTCCTGGAGCAGCCCCTTCCGGGTGCTCAGATGGGCCAGGACCCGAAGCGCCTGCTATGGTGGACGCAGGATGGATTCCAAAGTGTCTGCCCTGCCTTGCTGTGTCCACCTGGGAACATGCCAGGCTTTGGCCCTTCCTCCCTCTGGCTGGGTTTCGCGTCACCTTGGTTTTCTCTCTGAAGCACGGTTTTGTCTAAATCACTCTTTTTCATTTACATGTTTGCTCATTTTACTGTTTTACTTTTTTTTTTTTTTTTTTTTTTTTTTACCGTTTTACTATTTCTTCCTTCAGACCAAAGGCTGAGTTCCAGGAAGGCGGGGGCCTCATTGGTCTTGCTGGCTGATGGGATCCCAGGCCCAAGTCTCTGCCTGACACAAGTAGGTGCTCGGTAAACACTTGTAAGTCTTGGCTTCGAGACCCTCACAACACAGACGGTTCCTACCTGTCCCCGCCTCCCCCCACCCCCCAGCAGCCATCATCTATGGGGGTAAAGTGAGTGGGACCCCGCCCAGAGCAGGGCTGGGCCATGTATTTACAGAGCTCTGCTGTGTTCCCAGGCTGGGTGCTGACCCAAGGGTATAACAACCAGGATATGGCCCATGCTCCACTAAACAGTACACAGGAGGATGATGGGGGATTTGGAAGCTGGTAAGTGTGATGGACAAAAAGAGAAGAGGGTAAACGGCGTGTGGGGCGCTGCGGGCTGGCTGGGGCACCATTTCAGTGGTGTGTCAGGGAGGTTTCAATGAGGAGGTGACATTTGAACTGAGAACTGAAGGAGGTGAGTTGGCGAGTTGTAGGGGACATCTGCAGGGAGAGATGTCCAGGCAGAGGTCACAGCCTGTGCAAAGGCCCCGGGGCAAGACCATGCCTGGCGTGTTGGAGGAACAGCCAGGAGGCCCGTGTGTCTGGAGCAGAGTGAGCGAGGGGAAGAGAGGGAGGAGGGGAGGGCAGGGAGGGGACGGGGCAGGTCGTGCAGGGCCTTGTGGGCCGCGGGGAGGACCTGGGCTTTTATCCCCAGGGAGGTGGGAGCCCTGGAGGGCTGTGGGCAGAGGGGGGACGTGACCTGACTCTGGTGTTGCCACTGGTTGTTGTGGGGAGGACAGACTGGGGGTGAGGGTGGAGCCGGAGACCAGGATGGGGGTGAGTACCCAGGTCCAGGCAGGGCCGGACCTGGGTGCGAGCTGCGGAGGGAGTGAGATGTGGGCAGACCCAGGATGGATTCTGAAGGCAGAAGGGTGTGAAAAGGGGTGAGAGGGCAGAGGACCAGCCTCCAGGTCCAGCAGGGGCAAACGGCAGGCCTGTGGGGCCTCCTCGAAAGCGTCGTGTGTCCTGCAGTCCACGTCCAACATAACTTTTTACAGGAATTTGTGAGGGTGTAACTTTGCTTTTAAGATCACTTGGCCGCAAAAACACCTCCCTTGTCCCACGGCGACCACATGGGAAGTCTTTCAGAGACAGTCTACAATGCTCTTTGCCAACAATAGCTATGATAATAAAAGAACTAACACTGGGGACTTCCCTGGCGGTCCAGTGGTTAAGACTCTGCACTTCCAGTGCAGGGAGCGCAGGTTTGATCCCTAGTCAGGGAACTAAGATCCCGCATGCCATGCCGTGCGGCCAAAAGAATAAATAAAATAAAATAAAGAACTAACACCGAGTGCCTGCTGTGAGCCAGGCCCTGTGACATCACCTCTTGGGGCCTCAGTTTCCTCATCTGTAAAACAGGACTAATGTCAAGAGCTCACTCCCGGGGCTGTTGTCAGGATGCAACAAGCCCACAAAATGACAGCAACATCACCATCGACAAATGGGCCCTGCTGGCAGGTGGGAAGGGCTCGAAGGGTTTTCTCCTTTTCTCTTACTTGGATGGCTCACATTTTCTCGGCTTGCTAAGAGCTCAGAGACCCGGCCCGGCCTGGAGGGCTGGGTCAGTCCTTGCAGCTTTGTCCCCACTGGCAAGTGTCCCCAGGGCTAGGGTCCTCGGGGAGGGAGTGCCCCACCACTGACCCCAGGCCTGTATGGCTCACCTGCTGTGCCCTCTCCCAGGCCTTTGATCTTGCTCTGTCCTCTGCCTGGGACACCCTTCCCCTCTGTGCACATCTGCAAAGACCTCTTCATGCCCAGGTCCTCCCTTCTCTGCCTCATCCAGAAAGCCCTCCTGTCGCCCCCTCCCCTCGCTAGTCCAGACTGTCTGGGGCTGGGGGTGACCTCGTCGAGGCGGGGGATGAGTGTCTCTGGAAAGGTCCTCCACTGCCCTACGTTGGGGCTGCTGGGGCAGGATGTGGGGTTCCAGGTCGAGGAGCAGGGGAACTGGATCCACTGGACAGGGGCCGTTCCCCCAGGGCCTGTGTGTGGGGATGATGCGGGCCCCTCACAGCTTAGTACTGTTAACGGCTGAGGGGTCTGGGGCTGCCTGGAGCCCGGTGAGCAGCTGCTCCCTCCTGCCCCATTCTGGGGGGGCCCGCGTCGTTGCTGGGGGCACCGTTCCAACGCTGGCTGCCAGCCCCCAAAGGGCTGGGTGGGCGGCAGCACAGCCCTGGCCTGAGCTAGAGGGGAAACCGAGGCCCAGAAGTGGGCTGGGGCTGGCTGGCCGTGAATGAGCTCTTCCTCCGCTCCGTGGGCCCTTGGACCCGGCACAGGGTTTGGGCTTCAAGAGAGCGGGGGCTGAGGAAGGGTGTAGGCGGGAGGGGGGCCCTGGGCAGATCTGGTTCTGGAAGCTACTGCTGTGCAGGGGCTGGGAAGTGACCAGCTGCGGGGCCTTGTACAGGTCCTCCCGGCTCCAGCCCTTGGCGGCCCCGATGACGATCACAGGCCCTATTTACGGTGACGACGGGGCCACGCTACCAACCCGCCACCAACTCGAACCTGTCGCCCCTGCTGCCCGGGCTGCTGCGGGGCGGGACAGGCGGGAAGCCGTGGAAGGAGGGAGAGGCAGGCAGCAGGGATGGAACCTGACTTCTCCGCGGTCGGGGCAGGGTGCTGGGGACCTGGGGGGGGACCCGAGCACGGTGGGCTCCGCCCCCTGCCAGCCACCGCAGGGACAGACCAGGCTGGTGCAGGAGCAGGGGACCCTGGCCGCCGCCTAGAGGGCAGGGAAAGGGCGCTTCCGTGGGGTGTAGCTATTTTCCCTCTTCAGGGAACATCTCTGAGGGAGGGACCCGGTCATCCCCACTTCCCAGGCGGGGAAACTGAAGACAGAGCCAGGAAAGAACCAAGTGTTGGGTTTCGATCGCAGGTCTCGGAGCCCAGAGCCCTCTTGGGCCCTCCCCTCCCAGTCCATGGGCCGGTGGGGCATCTCCACCCTCTCTCAAAGCCCCCCAAGTCCAGGCTCGGGTAGCTAGGCCCGGACGTGACCCCGAGCCGGTGGCCGGTCCCAGGCCGCACGTGGACGCTGGCGCCCACTCCCTGGAGGGCGTGCTGGACGAGGGGCCGTGTCAGCGTGGAGAGGCTCAGTGTGGCAGGTGGGGAGGCTGAGGGGCCTGGGCTGGGAGGGACCTGCATGGCTGTTCGGCGGCTGGGGGCATAAGGAAATGGTGGTGAGGCCAGCCCAGCCAATGGCCGTGGGGCTGGGGCCCTGTGCTCTGCTCAACACCCGGATGAGTTATTAGCTGGGGTGGACAGAGGAGGAAAGCAAGGCTCCAAGCTTGGCTTTCAACCATGTCCAGGCCCCCAAGAGAGGAGGAAGGGGAAGGAGGGACGGGCCACACACCAGGGAGGGGGTGCGTGAGGGCTGCGACCAGCCTGGCCCGCTCCTGCCGCCCCCGGGCCACCTGCAGCCCCCAGACCCCTGCCAGGACCTGATCCCACCCTCATCCGACCCTGCTCCCTAGGGTGGGGCCCCGAGAGCCCTAATTTATGGCCCGTCGAGGTATGCTGGAACATGCCGGGCCTTCCTTTCTGGCTTCCAGGAAGGACTGAGCCAGCTGTGCAGAGAGCCCAGGGCCAGGCCGTGCCAGCATCTGGAGCCGCCTAAATCGCCAGGCCCGACAGGCAGCAGCGGCCGAGGACCTCGGGTCCCTCTTCTCGTTGCCGTGGGTACCTGCCCTGAGGGCTCCCGGTGGCCTGTCACCCACCTGTCGGACGGGGACGAGGCTCCGGGGCCAGGCTGTCCAGGGCTCTCCGCTCCAACACCCAGGAATTTGGAAACGGGCCGTGCATGGGGCCTGGGCGTGTTTTCCACATGCTGTTGGCTTTGGGGGGAGGCCCAGAGAGGGGCCTGCAGGGGGGGCCGCAGGAAGGGCTGTGGGCAGCAGGGCCCAGTCCCGCCCCATGGGCTCCAGCCCGCCAAGAGAACAGGCCGAGGCCCGCAGACCCCTGCCCGACGCCTGCTCCCTCCTCCGGGGCCCAGCTGGCGCCGTCGGGCCGTCAGGCACAGACCCAGATGCCTTATCTCCTGCCGCTTCCTCACTCCTCCAGCATCCGCCCTGAGGCCCTCACCAGCGCTGGCCTGTCACCCAGCACTCCTCGGACAGGGCTGCACCCCAGAGAACAACGGAGCAGGGGAAACTCACACAGACATACACAGAATTTATTATTTTTAGACGAATTTCAACCTGCCTGAAGTTCCAGGAGGCGGCAGGGCTCACACCTTGGGCTCTGCAAACACCTTCCAGCCCTCCAGCTGGCCCATCTTGACCAGGGCGGCCGTCATGCCCATGTACGCACAGGCGGCAGCTCCAATCCCGTAGCTGTGGGCTGTGAGAGCGGGGAGGCTGGCGTCAGGCACGCACGCGGGCAGCTCACTCATGCCCACCCGGGGCGCCGGCAGTGACCGCGAGAGGACAGCCCCCACTCCAAGCTCGGGTGGCCGGGATGAGCCCCCAGGCCCCGTGCCTTTGAAGACACGTGGCGTGGAAACAGGCAGGGAGGAGGGAGGAGGGAGGCAGCAGTCCAGGCTGCTGGGTCCGGGGGCGGGAGGGGACGGATGGCATGTTGGTCGGTCTCAGCTAGTGTCCTGGCTGAGCCTGCCCTGCGGTCCGGGAAGCGGAGAACACAAGACGCCTGTGGCCTGAGAACGGCCGCAGGAAGGGGGTCTGCCTGCTGGGTGCGGGGCTCACACCCCCATCGCAGGCTCAGGGGCGCTGGTCAAACCCAGACCCCAGCCAAGGTCTCGAAGCGAAGGCCAGGAGGGCGCGGGCCTTCTTCCTCAGCATCCTCCCTCTCTGCCCTGCTGGAACCGTCCACGGAGCACTCCCGGCCTGCTGGGCCCTAGGCCCAGCGGTTTATCTGAGTGTGGCTCTGCCCGCCGCGCACCCCTGCCCCACCCAGGCGAGAAGAGCCGTCTGCTTCCTAGTCCAGGCGGCTCCACTGTGCAAGCCTGGCCTGGGGCCCAGCCCGCCTCCCACTAGGGAGGCATCCGCTCCTGCTTCCCGGGTGCCCTCGGGCCACCTCATCCCCCCTCGGAGACTCAGTTCCTGCATCTGTAAAGTGGGGATGGTGAGAGCAGCTCCCCTGCAGGGCCCTGGGTGCTGGGAGAGGGGCTGCAGCTCCAAGGCCAGCCCCACATGCTCCGTGCGTGCTCAGGGGCCGGCGGGGGAGACAGGCGGCGACCTCGTGTTCTCTGACAAGACGCAGCAGACAGAGGAGAGAGACGCGGCAGACAGGAGAGAGATACGAAGCGAGGGCGGGCGGGGGCCAGGATCACACACCCTGGATCGTATGTAGGGGGCTGGAACAGCGAGAGGGACCGCCGTGCTGACATCTGGGGGAAGGGTGTTCAGGCAGAGGGCACAGCCCATGCCGAGGCCCTGGGGCAGGACCGTGCCTGGTGTGCAGGGGGCACAGCAAGGAGGCCACGGGGCTGGAGCAGAGCGAGCGAGGCGGCGAGGGCAGGGAGGGGACGGGAACAGTCCACGCGCGGGGCCTCGGGGGGCCATGCCAAGTGTCACAGGCAGCCACAGGAGGGCGAGAGGGTGTGGCGAGGTGGGCGCGGGTAGCTGCCTGAGCAGCAACAGCTGAAACCACTGCTACGCTAGCTGGTGGCCAAGGTTCAAAGGTGCTGGGAGCTCTCAGGGCAAGGGCCGGCTCTGCAGGTGGACGCGCGTTCTTCCTGCCCGCCGCCCCCACCAGGCCCAGGCCCAGGAGACAAGAGAGGGAGGAGGGGTGGCAGAGGTCAGGGGCGCGGGCTCACTCACTGCGTGCTCCCAGGGCCAAGCCTCCGGCGCAGCCTCCGAGGAAGTAGTTGAGAGGGTCGTCAGGCTTCTCGCGGACCTGGGCGCTGATGCAGGAGGTGAGGCCGAATATGGCACCGATGGCAGCTGTAGGAGCGGAGGGGAGGGACGGGCCCTGAGTCTGAGTCAGGGGCCCAGACCAGCGCCGGGAGGGCCCGCGAAGGAGAAGCCCACGCGCCGGGTGGTCTCGCTCGCTCACCTGCGGTAAACGTGTACCGTCCTGTCCTCGCCACTCCCTCCAGGAAGGAGGCCGGGGTCTGGAGCGCCACGCTGTAGGCGGAGGCGATGAGGCCTGTGGGAAGAAGGGGCGGGGAGGTGAGTCAGACCCGGGCCCTGGCTGGGGGCTGGCCCCTCCCCATCCCACAGTGACCGCTCCCTTCATCCTCACAGCAGCCACCAAGGTGGCTCCTGGCGCCACTGCTTGGCCCAGGAGGGGCTGTTTCAGTCCCACAGTCGATGAGCTGGGGCCCAAACCCGGCTCCGAGGCCTGGGCTCTCACCCGCCCTCTCCAGCCCCCAGGCCTCCCCCTACCAAGGCCTACAGAGTGCCACCTGCGTCCCCCTGCCCTTGCTGGCCCCCCGCAGGGCACCAGCCCAGCACACGGCCTCCGCAAGGATGGGCTTGGGCCTTGGCGGCTGCGCTGGCACTCTGGCCCCGCTCCCCACTCCCACGACAGGCTGCATCCACCCGCAGGGCCCAGGGTTCCTTAGCAGAGGCTCGGAGGCTCGCTCCGGGGCCACCAAGGCCTCTTCCTCGCCACCGCCGGCCTGTCCCTCGGCCCTGGCTGGCTCAGCCTCGCCACTCTCATCAACTCTTACATCTCCGCCGCCGCCCCGGCTGCCCTGCCCCTGACGTTGGCTTTTACGTGTGAGGGGCCCTGGTGGGGGCCAGGCCTGGAGCCAAGTGCCAGGTGGGCGGCCAGGCCTGAGGTCCTAGCCTGGGGCATCCTGAGGGAACGCAGACCTGGGCCGTGTGTGGGTCTGGGGTAAGACTGGGGCAGCCTCGGGCAGCCTCCCCAGCCAGACCCTCTTCAGTGGACATTAGACCAAAGGCAAGCTGGCTGGCTCCAACACGGGGCTCCCCACCCTCCAGCTGACCCTGCTCGGGGCAGACAATGCACCCCTCCTCTCCCGACAGACCACCAGGGGGAGCAGGCTGCCAGCACAGAACTCCTGGGGCCAGCCCACCCCAGACAAAACACAACTGCCACTTGCCAGGCGGCAAGGGCACCCACCACCCCATTCACCCTCCTCGGGGCCCAATGGGCTCAGTCCCCTCTGATCCGTCGCTTCGTGGGCAGGGCGGGGGGTGTCCTCAGACAGGCAGAGCGACTTGCCTGATGCCACCCAGCAGAGCTGCCTGGAAGCCAGAAGGGTCTACGCCAAAGGCCAAGCGCCACCTTCACCGATGCCCCGGGGATGTGGGCCCCGCCAGGTCCCCAAGCCTGCAGCTTCTGGAGACCTCACAGCTTGCGTGCAGCCCTCACGTGACCTTCCTGGCTGAGCAGTGTTCCCCCCCAGCCCTGGCTGGGGTTCAGCTCACAAGAGCTGTGGGGAACTTTTCACACTGCACAGCGGGGGTAACCTTGAGAGCAACCCCGAGGCCAAGAGGGCCACCCCACTTCCCAGACAGGGAAACTGAGCCCCAGGGACGACAGGAAAAGAGCACACACACAGAAGGCTCCCTCACGCAAGGCGCCCACCTGAGGACTCCCCAGATCAAATCCCTCCTAATCTCATGATGAACCCTAGGGTCCCTGCTCCCCTCAGAGCGGCTGAAGGCTGGGAAGGGGGGAGGGGACCAGAGTCTGGGGTTCCCCCAAGCCTGCACGGCCCGCCCTGGCCCAACAAACCCCCTTCTTCAGTCATTCTCTCACACGTCCCCACCCCCAAACCCCACCTTGCAAAGAGGCTGAATCAGAGGGGGCTCCCCATCCTGCCTGGGACCTGGGGAGGCACGATCTCCAGAGCTGGGCCAGGAAGCAGGAGTTATGACCCTCTGCCGAAGAACCACTGACAAGATTCAGTGACGGTCCCCAAACCCAGTCAGGCAGTGAGTCCTGGCGGGGGAACCTGATTGACCCCACCCCCATTTGCCTGCGGTCCTGCCTGAGGGACGCCCAGTTCACAGGCCACGTGGGACACAGAGTGCCCCACAATCCCAAGACCCCTCAGAAGTCCTTTACCTGGGAGCGGATGACCTGGAAGGTGCCGGACTATCCCAGGGTCAAGGACTGGCCCCCTCCCCCCAGCAATCCTTCAGTAGGTGATGTGCCAGCCCGCGTCCCCGGGAGCCCACCTAACTCCTCAGACGCTGCAGCCGCCCTCCCCAGCACTCGAGAGTCTCTACTGACTCGGCCCTTCCACAGGCTCCCGTCACCCCCTCAAAAGGCCCCTCCCCAGGCCCTCCGCCTGCTCCTAGCCTCCTGAAGTGACCGTCTTGACACGGTGCACATTCATTCATTCACAATCTGTAACTGTGGGCCCACATACATTCATTCACTCGTTTATTGTGTACCTTCCCTCACTCATTAATTCATTCACAAGTCACTCATTCATTCATCCTAGTTACTGTGGGCCTTCCTTCTCTCATTCATTCACAGTCATTCATTCACTCACGAAGTCACTCTTTCGTTCACTCCTAGTTACTGCCCTGTCTTCCTTCCTTCCTTCCCTCACTCATTTGTTCCTCCAGTTATTGCGTTCCCACGGGGTGCTGGGCTGGGCTAGAGCCCAGCTCCCTGCCCTACAGGGGCTCACCATCCCAGGGAAGCCAAGCGTGAAACGAGTTCCCTGGGTGGAGGGCTGAGGGGCGGCAGGGATGGAAGGAGCGGGGAGGTGAGGGAGGATCCAGGAGCACGTTTAATCAGGTCCTGAGTGTTGAGTGGAGTTGGTCAGTGAGAAAATGCGGGCGGGCAAAGTGAGTGACACACGCACACAGCAACGCCCTCGAAGACCCCCGGGTCCCCTGTAGGGCTCCTGGAAGCCAGCGACCACCCCCAAAACTGAGTCTCTCCACGACCACCCGACATAGCGCCTCTGTCAAAGGTTTCCACCCGCACCCCCTCAAACACCCTCCAACAAGCCCCCTCCAGGCTCTGTTCAAGCAGATGCCACAAAACCCATCCCCTGGGGCTCCCCCTTCAGCCTTCCTGAAGACCCTTCAGGAGGACCCTGGAGCCGCATTCCTTGCCCCAGTCACCCCCAGGAGCAGACCGGGATTTGCAGCCCGGCTCCCAAAGACACCGGGGCAGTTCATCCACCTCTCTAACCTTCAGTTTCCGCCTCTGAGAAATGAAAATGATAACGGTGCTTCTTATTAAATATGCAGAAAATGGTAGCGTTGACTAGGTCCTAATGCAAAGCCTCCCAGTGCAGACTCAAATTCTGCCAGGCCCTGTTGCAGGAGCTGGAGATACAGAGGTGGCCCCCAAACCCATCATACCTATGTCTCAGACTGAGATTGGGAAGGAGACTAGAAGAGGCTAGACTCCAGGGTCTCTCTCCCCTGCAGAGGATTGCCAGGGCTGTGCATCCCCTCAGATTCCCCCAAGGCTACCCTTATGGTAGCTGCTGACTCACTTCATTTATCATCTCCGCAGCGCCCCTAAGACCCCTCTGATGGCCCCCAATAAAAGTTTCAGATGTCTCTGACCACCCAGTTCTCCTGGATCCTACAAAGACCTCATCCCACTCCAGAACCTTCTCAAACTTCTGCCTTCAGACACCTCAATAATAACCCACGATCCTGCCAAACTATCTCAAAGACACCAGTTGGAAAGTCTCAGAACCCTCCAGCTTCTCTGACACCGATAATGGCCCCGTCCCACTCCACCACTTCCCACTCCATCACTTTCCCAGAGCCTGGTGAGCGTTTCAATAATAACCTCAAAATGCCAGCACCCAGGGATTTTGACGACCCCAGTGACCAGCTTGTAACATGTACCACGACCTTCCAGGGCCCTCCAACCCTGCCACACCCATCCCCCCACAACGTCTATCTCACACCAGCGGTCCCCATGGCCGGCTCAGACACCCCGACGATGGTCACGTACCACTCCGCGAGATTCCCAGTCCCCATGGGACCCCCTCGGACTGCTCCCAGTGACCCTATGACCTCTCTGCGCCCTGTGAGTTAGTCCGACACCCTCACAAAGTCTACCTTGTACGAGAGCCCCCGAGCGTCCCAAGGCCGCCCCAGACACCCCGACGATGACCACTGCCACCCCGCGAGATCCGCTGCCCCTCCAGGACGCCCTCGGACAGCCCCCAGTGACCCCACGGCCTCCCTGCGCCCTCCGCCCTGGGGACCCGACCAGCGCTCACCAGTGGCACCACCGATACTGGTGGTGGCGTAGGCCTTGTGGTGGCACTCGGTACCTTCGGGGATGTCCCAGTACTGGTGAAGAAGCGTCTTAGCCATGACGGAACACCCCGGGCCCCGCACCGCAAGACCCCACGGCTCCCAGCGCCCAAGGGCGGACGCCGCTGACTCTCGCGAGACTTGCTGGGCGGCGCGCTCAGCCTCTCTTGCGGGCGAGACGGCAACAAGCGAGCAACTTTATTGAGCGCCGCGGAGGTGGACACGGGTCGCGCTCAAGCGCTTGGAATCGGGACTGGCGTAGAGGAAGAGCGCGTGCAGCCCTGGCCGACTTCTGGAGGGGGAAACTGAGGCCGACCAGGATCAGTGAAGGCAGATGTCGCTAGTTCAGCTCAGAAGGTCGTGGGTCAGGAGTGGTTGACTCCCGGAGGTGGGGCCTAACTAGGGGCGGGACTATCAAAGGTACTAGGCCTATCCACAGGCACAGACGAGACCGCGGGGCCGTACTCCACTTGATAGGAGAGAGACGTCATTATGGGGCGGGACGTGGCGGGATGTGGCCACTCCCAGCGCCCGAATCTGTGGGGAGGCTTGGTTACGCCCAGTGGCCAGTCTTAACCCAGAGTCTGAACAGCGTGCGACTATTTGGGAGCGTGGTCAGGCTCAGGGGCTTAACGAGAAAGTGTCCAATCCCAGTGCTCGGATTCTTAGCACGATGTGGTCTGTGCCTAGTTTGTGGCTAGTCCAACCCCTGGGCGGGATGAAGAATGCTCTAGGCTTGGGGCGTGGCCAGAGCCCAAACATAACCTGAAGGCTTGTGGGCCTGACCAACCCGGCGTTAGCTTCTAAGTGGGGGGGGGGGGGGGGGGGTTGGTCCTGTCTCGAGGGAATGACCAATCCTGCTGCCAGAGCCCGAACTGGGGCGCCACCAGAGGACAAGGCCAACCTGGGGGCGTGGTTTGTTAAGACCTTGGCCAATCTTGGAGTTAGGCCCGGCTCAGGGGTGGAGTTTCGAGTTGCCGGAACCAGCGAGGGTGTTCGAGTTTGAGGAGGGCGAGACCCAGCCCTGGAGGCGGAGCCTAGCAGTGATCGCGGCCAATCACGCCGAAGCCCTGAACGGACCGCTGGGGGCGTGGCCCCGTGGGCGCGGCCGGACCGGTTCCGGGCCGCCCGTGGGCGTGGCCGGGCCTGGACCGCGGCGGGGCCATGTCAGCGCCGCCGCCCTTGCAGATCCGCGAGGCGAACGCACACCTGGCTGCGGTACACCGGCGCGCGGCGGAGCTGGAGGCGCGGCTGGACGCGGCCGAGCGCACGGTGCGCACCCAGGCCGAGCGCCTGGCCCGCCACGACCAGCAGCTGCGCGCCGCCCTAGACGAGCTGGGCCGCGCCAAGGACCGGTGAGGCTCGGGGCCGGCCACATGGACTTCTCGGAGGAGGTGGGCGGAGGCAGAGCCGAGACTGGAAAGGAGGACCGGCAGGGGAAATCGTGTGCATTCACGTGGAGCCGGACTACTGGTGGGATTGGAAAAACAAACACCAAAATACTTGACTTAGTTTTCACTATGTAAAGTTGAGAGGTGTCATACAAGTGTGGGTATCTAACTTAAACAGGGTCCATTTTACCACTAGGCAAAATCGGCTGGTCCTGAGTGGTGCAGGGACCACCAGCCGCCTGATGTAGGTACTGGAGCCATGGCAGGTTCTTGAGGAGGGGAGGATGGGATGATATCAGCAGTTTTGAAGAGTCCCTCTAGCTGAGGGTTGAAAGGGATGAGACAAGTGCCCAGGGAGGAAGGTGGTGCTGAGGACCGGGTGGGAAAAAATTCAGAGCTGGTTGGATTCATTACTTCATCTTTACTGAGCATCTACTATGGGCCAGGCACTGTGCTGGGTATTAGGGCACATCAGTAAGACCTATGCAGCCCTGCCCTCAAGCAGACACATTGTTAGGCAGTTCCAATATGGGGTGATTGGGTGTGTGTGATGGAGGGCCACACGGCTCTGAGGGGGCCCAGAGGGAAGGCTTCCTGGAGGGGGAGCCATCTAAGCTGAACAACAAATAGGAAAAGAGGTAGGGGACAAGGGAACTGCAGGAAGAGCTACAGGGATGGATGAGAGAGTGTGTTAGTCTGCTGAGGTTGCCGTTAAAGAATACCACAGACTGGGTGGCTTAAACAACAGCAAATCATTTCTCACAGTTCTGCAGGCTGGGAAATCCAAGATCAAGGTACTGACAGATGCAGTTCCTTGTGAGGGTCCTCTTCCTGGCTTGCAGATGGTCATCTTCTCACTGTGTCCTCACGTGGCACAGAGAGAGAGCAAGCTCTCTGGTGTGTCTCTTACAAGGAAACCCTCATGACCTCATCTAAACTTACCTCTCAAGGCCCCATCTCCAAGTACTATCACATTGTGGCATAGGGATTCAATATATGAATTCGGGGAGGGAGGGACACAGACATTCAGTCCATAATAGGGGGACTTTATCCTGACAGGGATGGAGGTCGGGAGCAGGGGAAGAGAACCTCTGGCTCCCCCGTGCCATAACTGCCCCGTGTTGCCTTCCTGCCAGTGAGATTGCCGCTCTCCAGGAGCAGCTGTTGACCTCCGAGGCTACTGTCCAGAGTCTGCAGGCTGCCGTGTGCCGGAGGGACAAGCTCATCAGGCAGCTGCAGCCCCGGGCTGAACTGCTGCAGGACATCTGCCGCTGCCGGCCACCCCTGGCTGGGCTGATGGCCACCCTGGCTGAGGCTGAGCGCCTGGGGCCCTTGCCGGCCAGTGTCCCCAGTCACCCACTCCCTGGTGGGCCCAGTTCACACCTTGCCAACAGTACTGGGGAGGAAGAGGACAGGGACCACCTCCAGCCTGCTGTGTTTGGGACCACTGTGTGAGTCCCAGAGTAGATTCCAGGATGGAGAAAGAGGACCCCTACGGGGACTTTTTCCACTGCTGTGGGTGTCCTTGGGGGTCACCAGTACCCCAGAGAGGACCCCGTGGCAGAGCCATAATCCTGTCCAAACGTCAGAACCTGCTAAAGAGTCATAGGTTTCAAATGGGCGGCCTACAGGAACAAACGCAGATGTTGAACCCGGAGAGAAGTGTTTGTTTTTTTAAAAACAAAACTTTGAATCAATCAATCACCCTTGTTGGAGAACTGGCAGTGCTGACACAAAAATCTGGATTTCTAGCTTCGGACTGGGCCGTGCCTGCCTGGATCTGAGTCCAGGGCACCCTCTTCAGTGAGTGTGAGTTTCAGGCCCCACATGTCTCTTAGGGCCAGATGTCTGGCCCCTGAAGCATCTGAGTTTGAGACCTCTCTTTTTCTAGTGGAGGCGGATGATTTGAGTTTCTCTCCCTTTCCCCCTTGCCCTGATTTTTGTTCGTCCCGAAGCATTCCCCATCCTAAAGCTTTTTCTTATTCTCATCTCAGTCCAGAATTGTGAGCCTCAACCCTCAGGCCATTTTGCATTGGTTATATGAAGACAAAGTTTTAATCCTAGATTTTTTCCCCCCAAACTCTATCCTTCCCTCAACGCAGGGAAGAGTGTGTGCGTGTGTGATGTGCTGAGATGTCTGCAGCCAGGCTTTGCTGCCCAGGCAAACTCGGGCACCCCATAAGCTTTTCTTGATAGCGTCCTGCCTCAGGGTCTTGACACTGGCTGTTCCCTCCGCCTAGAATGCACTTCCCCCAGCTGTCACATGACTAGCTCCTTGTCACTCAGGTCTTTGCTCAAACGTCACCTCCTCCCAGAGGCCTTCCCTGACCACCTTATTGGAAGTCATTCTTCTCCACTCCACCCCCACTGCCTCATTTGATTTTCTTTATGTAACTTCTTACCATCAGAGTGGAAGCTCCATGGGGGCAGGGTTTTTGTTCTCTGTCACCAGTGACAGGCACACTCTGGGACCCCGGTAGGAACAGGATGGGTCTATGGGCCCTGAAGAGAGCCAGGGACCCCAGCACATCCCATGAGGCGCCCCGGCCAGTGTAGCTTTTGTAGCAGCAGCTGGCTCCTTTTTATATTCCTTAGAGAATCTATTTTTTCACTCCTTATTTCTATGCTGCCCTTCTTGGCCCAAGATATTCGGGGTGCTTTTTTTTTAAAATCAAAACAGGGAACCCTGTGCCCTTCTCTGCCCAGCCCAAGTGCCTGGCCTGGTACCATGGTAGCTTTTTACCGCCTCCTGACTCAGGGAATGGTCATACCAGGAACCATGGCGGGGCACAGCCCCTTTCAGCCCGGAAGGCTCAGCGTCCACCCTCAGCCCTCAGGATGGGGCCGCCTGGCGTCTCACAGTGACCCCTCAGTGTGGCAACAATGGCCCGGTTTTCTCCTTTGGACGAACAGGGGTTGGAGGGTGCTGTTTGTACGAGGCGAAGGCAGGCTGGCGCCTGTCGGAGCTCAAGAATAAACCAAATGATTTCGTGGCATTGGTCCTTCCTCCTTTCTTCCTGGTGGGGGAGCTGGAGGGGGGCTGCTGTGCTGCTCCTGGTCCAGGGTGGGGCCCCGCTGGGTGCGGAGACACAAGTTACAGCCCCGGGAGCTTGTGCCAGGCACTCCACACACACGGTTGTGTCTCATCTCCTCAGACAACTATGCACACAGGCATCACCCCATTCTACAGCTGTGCAAAGCAAGGCTCGAGAGAGGTAAAGTGAAAAGGGCCTCTGGGTCGGAAGGGCCCTGGCCACTTCCAATTTTTTATTGTTGAAATTCTGATTCTCTTAAAAATGTGCAGATGCCCAAACAGAGCTACAGTAGTTGTGGTTACATTCTACATTTTTCTATATATATAAAAAAAAATCCAACATTTGTAACCCTCATAAAAATACACAATGGAGTATTTCTTTGCCTATGTAAAGAATTTTGGACTGCAGCAAGCCACAAGAATTTCTGCAGCAGAGTGCCACTGCAGTTTCTCATAAAACTGATGGTGTTGCAATCAGCTGTGGCTTGAATCGCAGCGCCGGGTGGCTTGTGATCCACGGCTTGCCTTCTGACTGTGGCAGCAACTTTCGACAATACCACTGTGCTGTGTGCAACTGCAAGCTTTGAAAAGCTTCTGATGATCTCTGGGTCTCTGCGGGTGGTGGCGTCCCCAAACGGGGGCCCACGTTTTTAGTCCTGGGAAATCCATTATCATTTTCAGTCCTGACTGTTGGTGTAACGCTCTCGGTTGGCAAGATGTCCAAAGTCTCGACAGAAGGCATTCAGTGATGGCAGCCTTGGTTCCTCTTGGATTACGGATGTCAGGGGTCAGGGTCGCTTCTCCGGCCGGTACTGGAGCCCCTGGCTCAGCGGCTTGTCATGAATGAGCCAGCCCACCAAGTGATGTTTGAGACCTGGAAACCAACCACCAGGTGACCCATATTGACTGGCCCTAAGTAACTACCAGGAATTGCTTTGTTCAAGTCAACGTTGATGTCTGTAGGACCCAGCTGTGAGCACCACCTGCTGGACAGGGGCCTGGGTCACCTCGAGTCCTTTAAAATTGGATCCCTCAGCAGCTTTGGCTGCGGCCGTGTGAAAAGGGGCTGGTGGCTGGTGAAGCCCAGAGAAGGGAGGGGACCTGCTCCAGCTCACACAGGAATTGGGCCTTGCCTCCCTCCATCCAGGACACTGGTCCCCACAGGGCTGTGGCCCACCCTTCCTCCTTGTGGTTAGGAAGTGACCCCCTCCCCCCCACCACCACCTGGGCCTGGCTTTATCCCAGGACCTGGGCACTGCAGGGAGTAAGCGAGCAGGACAGCACGTGGACAGCGGCGGCAGCAACAGCACTGCCCTGTGCCTCTCGGCCCGCCATATGCCCCCACAGGGCCATGCTGAGGGCCATGAGGCTCTGGTGCCTAGAGAGTTACAGCTGGGGCCCCTCCCAGTCTCCAGGGTACCGTCCCTTAGCAACAGCCCGGCCCGGCAGGACACACTGCCAACGCTGGGCAGAGCAGGCAGAAGGCAGAAGGCAGGCGGAGCAGCTACCCGGACTCCAGGACAGACGAAGGCCAGGTGAGTGAGCGGGGGCACCCGGCCTGCAGCCTGGTTGCCGAGCGGGAGCCCCTCCAGATCTCTCTCCCATCCAGCAGCCCAGGGAGCCCTGACCCATCATGGATGCTGTGGACGCCACCATGGAGAAGCTCCGGGCCCAGTGCCTGTCCCGAGGGGCCTCAGGCATCCAGGGTCTGGCCAGGTGAGCTGTCCCCTCACACCTCCCCAACCCCCCGGATCACTTTCCAACCACGCTCCCTGCCCACGCCCCCTGCCCCCCAGGTTTTTCCGCCGCATGGACCGGGACAGGAGCCGGTCCCTGGACGCAGGGGAGCTCCAGCGGGGCCTGGCCGAGCTGGGGCTGGTGCTGGACACAGCCGAGGCGCAGGGCGTGTGCAGGCGCTGGGACCGTGACGGCAGTGGGACGCTGGACCTGGAGGAGTTCCTGCGGGCACTGCGGGTGAGGCCGGGCGCTCGACCGCGCGTGAGTCCCTCCACCCTGTCGTCCGGGGGTGCCAAGTCCTTGTGGGCTTATCCACATCGGTGTGGGGACTCGGGGGACCTCCCGAGCTCCACCCCCCCAGTCACCACCTCCCCCCAGCCCCCCATGTCCCAGGTCCGGGAGGCAGTCATCACAGCCGCGTTCGCCAAGCTGGACCGCAGCGGGGACGGCGTGGTGACTGTGGATGACCTCCGGGGGGTGTACAGCGGCCGCGCCCACCCCAGGGTGCGGAGCGGGGAGTGGACGGAGGAGGAGGTGCTCCGCCACTTCCTGGACAACTTTGACTCCTCCGAGAAGGACGGGCAGGTGGGTGCGCGGGTACCACCCCCTCTGCCCACGCCTGCGGTCCCCCCTGACAGCCCATCTGCCCCCAGGTCACGCTGGCCGAGTTCCAGGACTACTACAGTGGCGTGAGCGCCTCTGTGGACACGGATGAGGAGTTTGTGGCCATGATGACCAGCGCCTGGCGGCTGTGAGCGGTGCACACCCACTCGGCTGGCACCATGCAGCGTAGGGCCCCACCTGGCACCCCTGGGTCAGGGCCCCTCTCACCTGGGCTTTGAGCTGAGCAGCCCCGGGGTGGGGGATGGAGGGGATTGTGGGAAGATTGAGGCCGCAGAACCGGCTGGACCAGGTCTCCAGGGACACGGCTTGGCCACCAGGTGTCAGTGGGACAAAGGTTCCAACGATGGGTCACTGGTTCAGGAGCCCAGGGAGTGAGACCCTCCATGCCCACGCCATGCCGACCCCAGGTCTCCTCCTGGGTCTGCTCAAGTGAACCCTGTCAGCACCCTCACCCCTCCCTCGTGACTCCCCCAGGAAGCCAGGCAGCGCCCGGGTGGGGAAGCAAACTGCTCTTCTGTGACGCAAGGCTCTGCACGGAGCGGCCGGTCTTGGAAGGCAGCCGAGCTTGGTCACCTGCCCAGGTGTGGAGTGCGGGGCAAGCCAGGCTGCTGAGGAACCGTTCCTGGCCAGGTTGCCTGGCTTCCTGAGGCCCCTGGGGCATGCGGGAGGCCAGAGTTTTAGTTAAAAGTTTTAATGTAGTTCCCAAATACATTTCATATGACAATCTTACATAAATGTTCCAAAACACATGGGCGTTATCTGGTTTTACTTGTCACTAGTTGGCTAAGGCTTAAAGCAGAGAAGTGTGACCGGATCTGCTGGGAGGGCCTTTGGTGTCGTCCCGTGGCTCAGGCGCGGACGCGGATGCGGGCTGCACAGGCCACCCTGAGGTGTGGGCGGCACAGCTCAGACGGGCCTCCCCCTCACCCTGTGAGGGCCCTGTGCACAGAGGCCTCCTCTGCGGGCCCCGCCAGGCGGGCGGCACCCAGCTGGCTCTTGGCCACGCTATGGGGTGGGGCGGGCAGAGGGCGCCGCTCCTGTGTGTGCTGCGAGCATGGGTTCTGCCCATGTTGTCTGGAACCGGTCCGCTCGCTGCCCCCTCCTTGAAGGCCCTGCCAGGGTCCCCCTCTGCCTCTCACAGAGGCCCCCAGCCCTCGACGGTCTTGGGGGCAGAGATGTCCAGGGCTGGGCAAGGAAGGAACGGCCAACAGCAGGAAGCAGGTTTTGCACCTGGGTGCCTGATGACGGGTGACCCATGTTATGGGGACAGACAGGAGGATGGGGGGGAGCCCTCCCACGCCCTCCCATGCCCAGTGACCCTTTTCTAGATAGGCTCTCCAGGCCCAGGGCCCAACCCCTCCGCACCCCACGACTTGGCCTGGAGGAACCCCAGGTGGGGAGCACCCCTGGCATGGGGGCCGGGGCCACAGGGGGAACGAGGACGCAGCCCACGACGGAGCCGTGCCTGCTCAACACACAGAAGAGAAGCGCCTCGATCTAGGAAACCAAATACAAAGCCCTGGGGGGAAAGGAAAGGTCTAACAATCAACCCCCCAAATCAGAACGTGGGAGCTGGGAGGTAAAGACAGTAGTAACAGAAGGTCCAGCAGGCCCAGCGTGACACTGTGTGGACAGACCCGGTGCCCGGGCAGGTGGAGGCGGGGAGAGCCGGCGACACGACGAGGGTGGGGTGAAGAAACGAGGGGTCCCAGTCCCAGTGAGAAGCCGTGACAAGTCTTAATGTGCCATTTCAATTCAAGGTGGGGAGGGAAGAAATGTTCTTTTTCGTTTTGCTCATCAATATGATGAGGTTCGTGTCCCAAACCACATTCAGGCAGTTCCCGAGTCTGCTTCTGAACGGGACGTGCGGATCCAGACTGTGGCCACCCAGCGGGGAGTGTGGTTCCCGAGCCCCGCGCCTCGACGCTGCCGGAGGGAGGGGCGGGCGGGCGGGCAGACAGACGGACAAAGCAGCAGGCTCGTGGGCAGCCGGCTCCCGGCGCTATGTGCTCCCGGCCGTCTGCCCGTCCCCTTCGTCGCCAGCGCCTGTGGGGAGCGGTGGCCTGGCCGTCAGGTGTCTGACCTGGACACAGCCCCACCCCTTGGGTCAGCCCCGGGACCCCTGGCTCACCGCCTCCGGTGGCCCCCGACGGGGCCAGGACGTCGTCGTCGTCGCTGTCGTCCTCGTTGGACGGGGCCGCCCCAGGCTCGGGGGCCGGCGTCCTGGCCTCCTGCTCCTGCTCCACGTGGCTGCGCAGCGCCAGGATGCGGTGGTGCAGGGCCGCATACAGCTGGCCCGTGTCCTTGGAGCTGGCCTGGTGGAGGCAGAGGGGAGGGCCAGGTTACAAGGCCTCACGGGGAGACCCCTCCTCAGGTGACGTGGCCGCAGCCCCTGCCGTAATGGGATGTCCCAGCTCCCGGGCTGGACTGGGGAGGAGCCTGACCTCTCTCCTCGACAAACCCGGGGACAGCAGACCGAAGCTCCCCCAGGTCCAGGGCCTGTCCTCCCGAGGGGTCCACAGAGCCTGGGCCGGGCCAGCCTTCGGTGAGCCATCCCGACCCTGGAGGCCTCCTACTCTCCCCGGCCAGGCCCTCAGTGCAGGGCTCTGAGTGCTAGGCATGGGGCTGCCCTGCCCTCGTCCGGGGGCTGTTTGGACAGCTTTGTTCCCCGAGAGGCCGGGGGCAGCCCAGCCCGTCCCTGGGGCTGCTCACCGAGATCAGGAAGACCTTCACGCCCTGGTCCTCCGTGTCCATGGCTGTGATGCGGATGCTCTTCTCACTGGCCTTGTCCATCTGCATCTGGGCCCACAGCTTGGTGTTGAGGATCAGCCGCAGGCTGCCCTGGGTCCGCATCACTGCAACCAACGAGGCCATCAGCTCTGCCCCCCACCCCTCGACGAAGCCGCTACGAGAACAGACACAATCTGCAGGAAAGCCAACACCCCCAGGGTGAAATCCCACAATCCCCCCAAGGTCCACGAAAGCCTCCTGTCTGCTGAGCGGCAGCCCTGGCAACCTCCCACCCCTGGCGGCACATCCAGTGGATGGAGCTGGTGCCAGGACGGCGGCTCCCCTGGGGAAGGGGCTGGTCAGGCGGCAGCAGGAGGCGGAGGTGGGTCTGCACACTGGGGACACGCCACACGAAGTCTACGCCCCCTGACTGTCGCCACACACAGGCCAAGGCGCAGCTCCTGCCCCATGAAAAGGAGCTAACTGCTTAGAGGAAGCGTCAGGGCTGACCGCTGCTCAGAGCCTCCATCAGGAGGGAGACAAAGGTAGACTGAGGGCAGCACACAGTGGAGAAGAACAGGGGACAGGCCTCTCCTCTCTGGAAATGTGTGTGAGACCACGAGTTCCACCCACAGCGGGCCCAAGGCCAATGTTGTCCTGCTCAATTTGTCCGAGCCTACCCACCCTGCCCGAGCCCCAACCCCATGGACACAGGTGAGCCCTGGCCTTCCTGCCAGCCCGGCCCTCCCCACTGGAAAACCCGGAGCAGATTACAAGCGGTCACCCCAATCTGGGTGACCCTCACCCCCTCCAGCCCTCTGGGCCCGGCCTCACAGCCCAACCCACCCCCCGAGGTGGACTTGGAGGGAAGGAAGGTCAATGCCAAGGATCAAAGGCTGCGTGGGGTGAAAGGAGACGATGGCCGGGAAGGATCTCAACAAGGGAGGGAGCAGTGCAATTACAACGAGGCTGGTCACAGGCTGATGACCCAGGGGCAGAGCCACGAGCCGCGGGGGCTCAAAATCCTGCGCCCTCTCTGTCCAGATACACTTGCACGTTTCCATTAGGGAAAATGAAAAAGAACAGTGCCCGAACAGAAGCCCAAGTGCATAAAAACAGTGCCGAAAAGACGCAGCGTGAGCTACGCCTGGGCCAGGAATGGACGTTTCTGTAAAGGCCGCAGGACAATTTTAACTGGGGAGGATTAAAACAACAAAACAAAACAAACAAAAAAATGAACACACACGTTTCACATATATACAAACATGCCCGCACACACATCCGTTCTGTAACAAGCGTACTTCCGGGAATAAGATTCACGTGTAGATGGCCCCAGTAGCATTACTTTCAAGTCAAAAACAATTAGAAACAACCTACATGTCCGTCAGCAGGGAAATGGCTGAATACACTCACGGCCGATGGAATGTTAATTCATACAGAAGCTTTTCAAAAACAGTCATATTTTAGGGAAAATTTAATAACACAGGAACACGCCCACAAAACGGCAAGTGAAAAGAGCAAGAGACAAAGTCACCCCACTTCCTTAACAAAGATCCACAGAACAGGAATGGACCGCCAAGACATTCTTGGCAGACAGAGATCTCCCTCTTTTTGTAAAGAGATTTTCGTTGATGTTTGATTTCTTTGTTTACTCACCACGAAACAACTGACACTTTATAAGAAAATACGTTTGAAAATGGCTAAATCCTTTCATCCACTTTCACGATCAGGAAGAGGAACATCACAGAAGGGCTGGCGGCTGGAGCCTCTGGGCCAGGCCGGGTCCCGCAGGCTGAGGGCCGGCTGTGGGTGCAGACAGGGAGCCCCGCCCCGCCGCGCCCCAGGCTCCTCCACAGAAACCTGGCCGAAGCTCACCTAGTCGGGACTGCAACGTCCCATCGTCAGTCGATGCCATGTCGTTGAGTCTGAGCAGCCCCCGGCCTCTCTCCACCCACGACTGCGAGGTCTTGTCAAAGACAAACAGCTTACACTGGATCTGGAACACAAGGTGGCCCTCTGGGTGAGCAGGGACCCTGGCCGGCAGACAGACCCCGGGAGCCTGCAGGGAACCCGCGATGAACCAGCAGGGTCAACGAACTATGGTCTGGGGGACACGTCTGGCCCTTGGCCACTTTTCTGTCCTGCCCTCGAACTAGAATGGACTTTACATCTTTAGAGGAGTATTAAAAAAAAATAATCATTAAGGAAATGCACATCAAAACCACAATGAGATACCACTTCACACCCACTAGGATGGTAATAACCAAAAGGACAGATGACAACAGGTATTGGAGGATGTGGAGAAATCAGAACCCTCACACCTTGCTAATGGGGATGGAAAATGGGGCAGCCACAGTGGAAAACTGTTCTCCAACACATTAAACGTGGAGTTATCATATGGCCCAGAAATTCCACTCCTAGGTATCTACCCACGATAAGTGAAGCACGTGTTCACATAGAACTATTACGTGAATGTTCACAGAGCATCATTCTTAATACCTCAGAAGTGGAAACAAACCAAGCGCCCACCAGCAAGTGACTGGATAAACAAATGTGGGCTACCAATACAGTGGACTGTTATTCAGCCTTGAAGAGGAGTGAAGCGCCGACACACGGTCCACCAGGGATGAACCTCGAAAATGTGGACACAAAAGGCCACATGTTGTACGATCCCATTCACGTGAAATGTCCACAACAGGCAAATCCACGGAAACAGAAAGTGGGGTTGCCTGGGGCTGCAGGAAGGGGGATGGGCAGTGACTGCTCATGGGCACAAGGCTTCTTTTTGGGGGGGCAAAAATGTTCTAAATTAGTGAATACAGTAAAAACCACTGAACTGTACGCTTTAAAAGGTTGAATTTCATAGTATGTGCACTGTACCTGGATAAAGTTGTTATACAAAAAAAAAATGCAAGAGAGACCACACGTGGCCCTTTACAGAAAAAGTTTGCAGATCTTTTAAGTCAGTATCTCTCAAGATAGATAGATAAGAAAAACTGTGAGTGGGGGAAAAAAGTACCACTAAAAACCCCACATTAAAAACTCCCCAAAGCCACATATACGTGGTTTATAGACACACACGCAGGTATGTGTGAAAGGACGAAGGGCAGATGGAGCCCCACCACACTGGACGTGCTGCCCCAGGAGGGGAGGGAGATGGGACGGGGCACGGGTGCCATGAAGTCTGGTCTAAGAAAAGAACACAGCACCATCGGGACAAAATAATCACAGCTGTTGACTCTGGGTGGCAAGAGGTGTTTGTTACACGTCTTTGTAGTTCCCTGAATTATCGAGACTGTCTCAGAACAGACCGTTTTGCTCTAAAACAGAGCAGTACAAGAAGTCCGCTAGCCGCACCGACGGGTCCCAGAGGCCGGGCGCGCCTCACCTGCAGCACGTTGCTTTCGGCCTCCTCCCCGGTGATCACCTCCACCTTTTCCAGCAAGCACTTCCGCGCTGTCGCCTTGGTGTAGGCGGCCGCCGACTCGGCCAGCGACTCTGCAATGTTATTAGCTAAACGACATTGACTATTGATTTGGTCAGGGGGAGGGTGTACCTCACAGGACACCCAAAGGGTGGCTCTGGCCTCAAGGGGGCCAGCGCCTCGGGCCCACAGCGGACCCTGGCAACGCACCACGTAACTCTGCCTCGGAGTCTGCTGGGCGGCCACCGGGAGCGGCCAGTGCAGCTGCGGCCTCCCACTCTCCCACGCAGGCGAGGAGGGCAGACAGCGAGAGACCTCCGAGGGCGCTGAGGAGCGTCTGCCGCCTCAGGGCGAGGAGGAGGGCGACAACCACCTCAACCCCATCCTGGTCACCAGGCAGGGCCCCGGGCCTCGCCCCCCTCCTGCTCACTGGACAGCCAGCACGCACGGCTGTGGGCTGTGCCCGAGGGTGGTTCACAGCGTCCCCGCCCCTCCCTGCCTCCCGGACGCCCCCGGGAGAGGGCAGGACCGAGGCCTACCTTTCTCGGGGGTGGCCTCCTGGGACGAGGACTCGGACCCGGACTCGGCCACTGTGTTTTCTCTGTTGGCATCCGGGCTGACCTCATTTAACTTGGGCGGGCTCTGCGGGGAACGAAGGCGCACAGGAGGAGGGGGCGTGGGGGGTGGTCCCGGGGGCCGACCGCTGCAGGACAGGGAACCCCTCTGCCGGGAGGCAGCTCCTGGCGCCCCCCGCCCAGCAGAGGACCCCCTCTGCCGACGCTGGCCTCCCTCCCGCACTCTGGGGACCCGCCCAGCCCCAGCCCATGCACACTCAGCGCCTGCTGAGCAGCATCAGAGACAGGCGGTCCTCAGTCCTCACAGGCCCGCCCGGACGCGCACGCGAGCCGCCTCTGGAGCCTCTGTGGCGTCACCTGGAGGTGTGTGCCACCAGCCGACCTTGGGCCACCTGGTCCCCCTGGCCCGTGAAAGAGTTCTTTGCCTACTTCATCGTAATCGAAAAAGGACAGTACTGACGCTCAAGAAAAGAAGCAGGCGGCTCCTTAGTGAAACAAACACTGAGACCAAGACGGCAGGAATCAGGTGGGCCCCAAACAGCGCCTGAGCTGCCCTCACAGTGGACACAGCGGGGCTGTGTGTAATGATTGGGAAAGAAAAGGAAGAAAGAGAAGGAAGCGGGTAACGACCCTAGAAGCCCATCCCGGGCTGGCTGGGCTCTCTGGGACCAGGATGTGGCCCGCGGTCAGCCACGTGCCTCAGCCGTGGTGTGTCAGGAGTGCAGGGGACACTGGAGACCCTGCAGGGTTGCCCCCTCGCCCCCCACTCTGTGCTGCAGCCTCACGGTGGCGATGGGGCTGCCCTCCCTTGGCTTCAGAGGTGGCACAGGGTGGTCCCGGCCCACATGGCTAAGGAGTCTGGCCTGACGGCTGTCACCGCACCTGCCCTTAGCTGGGAGGAAGCGCGGCCCGTGACTCAAGGGAAGCCCCTCTCAGGACGAGGAAGGACAGGATGCGCGACACTGGCTCCTACAGAGCCTTCCTAGGCCACCAGCGCCGCCCCCCGTTTAAGCTGAGTCTGAGCTGGGTCTTCTTTCTCTTACTTGAAAAAGAAAACATTCTAATTTCACAGGACTCAAGGCAGCAGCCACACCCGACGTGTCCCAGTGACCTGCGGGAGGCTCCGAGAGCCTTCCAGGCCCTGGGCAGGACAGTCCCCACGGGGGTCACTCACCAACACGCGCTCACTCATGTTCTGGCCAAATATGAATTTGCTGCTGGCGGCGTCCGCACTGTTGGCTGAGCTCTCTAAACTGAAGAGGAGACACGCTGTGAGCGCAGGGTGGCACAGGGCCAGGCGGTGTGCACGCCCACATGCGCGGCACACACACACGGTCGCACGGTCGAGGCCCCGCTCCGCCTCGGGCTGGGCTGGTGTGCCAGGGACAGGTACCCGCAGGCCTCCATGCCAGCCCTCTCCAGGCGGCAAACACAGACCCTTGGCTCGCACCGCCTGGCACCAACTGCACACGGGCGCCGTGTGACACACCAGATGCCCGTCTTCCCCAACCCCCAGGAGGTGGGCAGCACCACACAGAGGCTGAGCGCAGGGGCGTTCCGTCCACTCCCAGCAGACAAACCCGGCTGTCTCTTGCCAGTGGGCTGCCCCCGGGAGGCACTGCAGCTCTCTGGGTCCCTCCCCAGGCCTGCACCAAGGAGGTGATGCCTCCTATGGGGTGGCCGGCAGGTGACACAGGATGACCTTTGGGGAGCGCTCAGCAAACGGCAGCTGCCCTGGCGGTCACACTTCATCCGTTTTAAGACATCACAGGCTGCACGTGCCTCCCAATTTGGGAAACACTCAGGTGCAAAAAATGCGTCTTAAAATATCTGATGCACTCTGCTAACCGGGGGCCAGGCAGCCAAGCAGCGAGGTCACTGTTCCCATCGGGCCTCTCCGAGGTGGGAGCCCGCACGGCGCCTGCTCTCCTGGCCCATCTCCCAGGCAGGGACGAGCCTTCCTTCTCAAACACCCCGGCAGCCAGGCTGTTGGCAAGTGCCACCACCAGTAGCGCCAACGGCGAGCCCAGATCCAGGGCAGGGAGCACCTGGTGACAGGAGACAGCCGAGCTGTCACTGGCCCACCGGGTTCTGTTCTGGGCACGAGGCCCGGGTGACAGAGGTCACTCCCGGGGCTGGGCTGAACAAGCCCACGGGACTGGGGTCCTGCCTTAGATGTCTGCTGAAGCCCACCATCCCAGCCCCTCCACATCTGTGTCCAGAGCGGAAAAGAGGGAGGGGCTGCACGGTGACTGGGATTCTGGCTGCACGTGCCCTTGCCCTCCCGAGGAAGGACTGGGCTGGCTCCTGGTGCAGGAGGGTCCAGGCTTCTCTGGGCCCTGAGGCAGGTACCACGGGTGACCACGGGCCCGAGGCGGAGGCTCTCCCCGGACAAGGCTGGGCACCAGGCCCGAGGCGCAGACCTGGAGCTGATGTACTGAAGGAAGTAGTTGGTGGCGGCTGGCGCTTCTGAACTGGGGTGTCCGGCGTTCTCCATGTCCACTACTTCAGCGTTCTCATTTATTAACTGGGAAACAGAGAGGAAACACTGCTCAGAGAACGGCATGTCCTGGACCTCTGCAGCTCAGCCTGCGTCCACAGGCCCTACGCTGACATGCGGCATGGCTCCGTCTACATGTGTGTACCCTGGGGTGTGGTAAGAGTTAAGATACAAAAACAGTCCATAAGGCACTAGGGAGCCTTTTCTACCTTGTTTTAAAAAAGCACACTCAGGCTGGCACCTTGTTGGCATTTTTATCAATACTTCTGCACCGAGGAATCACAGGTCGCTTACAAATCTTACATTTTAAGGGGTTCATTATAAACAAAACAGAAGCATCATTTCTCAAGGCTGCTTCTACGCCAACTGCCATGCTAGCCTGGTTAAATACATTCTCCGATGAAACTCTCCCGGGAACGCTGAGAGGTGGGTGTTAGCGACCTTGCTCTGAGTGAGGAAGCAGAGGCTCAGAGCGGTTAAGAAACCACGGCTTTGAGTCGCCCCCCCATTGAGAAGCTGGGATGCAACCATGAGACGCCCGGATCCCCACGAGACATCGTCCCCACCCCAATCTCAAGGCAGCGAGGAACAGACTCGACCTGATGGCTCAGGCCAGGCCCCCGGTCCCCAGCATGGGTGGATTTCCAGGTCCTCCCTGCTGTTGCTTTCTGCTCCCAGGAGGGGGCAGCTGCCAAGGGACTCAATATTTTGCCTAAAGCTGTGCAACATCAACACCTATTCTTGTGTCTCTTGGGGTATGTGTGCTTCTACTGGACCGTGGGCACCAGAGGAGGAAGCTGACGGCGTGGCCTGACATCTCCTCCACACCCGAGACACTCTTGTTTTCTCGTTTCAGGGCTTCTCACCTTTTGCGTTACTGACCCCGGGCGCGGGTGGTTCCCTGAGCGGGGACGGGGGCTTCCTGGGCACTGTGGGGTGTTGGTCAGCATCTCTGGCCTCCACCTACTTAGTATCAGTGGCACCTACCCCCCAGCTGTGGCAATGACAAATGTCCCCAGACACAGCCACTGACACTGCCCCTCAAGCCTCCAGGAGCTTCTTGCCAGATGAGCTGCTGGAAATGGCACAGAGGGACCTTCAGTCCCTGGGGCTGGGACAGGTCTTCCGAGAGGGCCAGCGCGTGGGGTCCAGAACCCAGATCCCCTGCCACTGCCACATGCTCCCCACCCCCGACTCAAAGTCCCCAGACTAGACCAACACACCTGGGGGGCAGCCAGGAGGTGACAGATCCTGTTGCCTCCTGTGGGAGAGAAAACAGTATCTTTCCACCTGCCCTCCTTGAAAAAAACAAGGCGATGGCTCTCAACTGGGGGTGACATGGTCCCACGGGGAACATTCAGAACCGCTGGGGATGCTTTTGGTGGTCGTCACTGGGGGCGGGGAGGGGGTGCTGCTGGCATCTAGAGGGCGGGGGCCGGGGATGCTGCTCAACACCCTACAGTGCGCAGGACGGCCTTCCACAACTAAGAAGGATCCGGGCTGAACGACGCTAGTGCTGAAAGAAAGCCTGAAGTAAGCACAGAAAAATCTCTTTGGTGACCTGGAAAGCATCGGATCCTAATGTCTGCTTGTTCCTTGGCTATAAACACGTCAGCTGTCAGGGCTAAGGTGCCTCTCTCAGCCTGGCTCCTGGAAGAACGAGGGGGCCTGCCGCCAGGAGCCACCGCTCAGCCCCACACTGGCAGGGGTGGGGCAGGGTGGGGGGCAGCCGGTCGGGGTGCTGCCAGGAGTCAGCAGCACAGCACGGAAGGGACGCAACAAGCAGCTGCTGGGCGCTGAGGCCCAGGACCACCCCAGACACGGCCCCCACTCCCCATCCCCGGGCAAATGAACCTGGGGGAGGCGTAAAAAGATCCCTTCACTGGGTCAACAGCTCATCCGGCCTTCTGACCACATACCTTAACTCTGTCCCTCAGGTTCTGCCCGAACACAAATGCCTGCTGTGCAAGCTCCTTCTTCTCGCAGCTCTCCTCAGAAGCACTGCTGGACTCATTTTTCTGCAAGTCTTTCTCCTGGTTAAAACAAGCAAACAGAACAACTGAAAAGAAGCCACACATCAGCCCCGAGAAGCGAGATGAGCCATCTCACACCACTGCATTTGCCTGGCGTGAATCCTGTGGAGCGGGCCCTGGGGTGGGGGACCAGGGAGATGCCCTAGGGCTGGGGGGGACCAGACCTCTCCAGGGAGGGGGAGGGGCGAGGTCTTGGCAGTGCCCTCGTCACCGGGAACACTGGGTGGAGACGGTGGGGTGGGGGGTCACGTCCAGGTCTCCCTCCAGCTCAGAGCCCTAGCCACCAGTTTCTGAGAAGCAGTATGCTGTGGGAATGATTCCTTTTTCCAATTCCACTAACTGTGGTTTCAGGGTGGGGGGCTCAGGGACATCTGAAGATTGAATTGGAGATGTTCATTTTCACCATTTGAGCCTGAACATCCGGCGGCGGTATGGCAGCGGGTGGGGGAGGCAGAGGGTGGAGAACCTCAGGCAGCGACCTGTCTGCTGAAACAGGCAGAGTGGAGATAAACACACGGGTGCAATCTGTCTCCGTACGTGGAGCCCTGGATGTGTTGCTGCAACTCGGATTTCAAGTCCGTCTCTGCCAACCGCAAATGCAGGCTCTTCATTAAATGCCCCTTATTTTCAGCTGCTATGCAACGCTACTGGAAAACATATGCACCTGGCCTATATAATCCCAGAACCCTGGAGGACTTTTTTTTTAAAAAACAAACAATTTCTGGGCTTCCCTGGTGGCGCAGTGGTTGAGAATCCGCCTGCCAATGCAGGGGACATGGGTTCGAGCCCTGGTCCGGGAAGATTCCCACATGCCGCGGAGCAACTAAGCCCATGTGCCACAACTACTGAGCCTGCGCTCTAGAGCCCACGAGCCACAACTCCTGAGCCCACGTGCCACAGCTATTGAAGTCTGCACGCCTAGAGCCCATGCTCTGTAACGAGAAGCCATCGCAATGAGAGGCCCACGCAACGAAGAGTAGCCCCCGCTTGCTGCAACTAAAAAGAAAGCCTGCGCACAGCAACAAAGACCCAACGCAACCAAAAATACATAAATATATAAAAATAAAAATAAATAAATAAAACAAAGGATTTCTGAGCGAACTCCCAAGCACACTTCTGCCACTAGAAGCAGCACATGTGTATGAACCCCTGAGGAACTGCTCGGCTGTGGAAGAGGGACGGGAGACATCTCTCCAAGTACAGCGGTACAAGGCCCCAACAGACTACGTGCGTGGAAACGAAACAGGCCTTGGGCTATCCGGCCCTAAGTGCCAGAGCCCTGCTCGTGGCCCCTTTCACTCAAAACCAACTGTGGAGTTCTTGGTGGTCTGGTGACCTGGCCAGTCAGTTGTGGTTACACATGGAGACCTCTGAGCAAATCAGGATGCTTTAGCATGGGCCAGCTTGGATACAGCCCAGAGTGGTCAACAGCCCATGCGCCCGGTGAGGCCCTGAGAAGCTTCACGTGCGGTGCACTCCCTGCCCCATTGCCGACGGACCTCAAGTGCTGGTGCCTCGTCAGAGGGACTCCTCCGGGCGGGGTTGTCAGGCGAAGCCAATGTCGCTGCCCCCGGGCAGTCTGCCGGGACACTGACCCCGTTGGTGCCGCTGCTCGGGACTGTGGGGAGAAAAGGACAGCAGACATCTCAGAGGTCAGCCCGGACCACCTTCAGCACCGCTGCCTTCTACCATTTGGGCTGAGAGTGTAATGTCTCCTTCTTAAAGGAAAGGATCTGGAATCAATACAAATTCTTAGGTTAGAAAAACCCAAACCCAAAACTAACACCTCACAAAAGAAAGAATCCTTTATTACTTATTCCACAAAGAACCATGTGAATTTTCAGTTTATTTAGAAATACTACTACTTAGGCGAAAAAAAAAAAGAAAATATATTTGGGGAATAATTATGAGTTTTATAAAACTAGTTTTACTAATAGAGTCTTTTTTCTATGCACTTTCTCCTTTAAACAGTTGAGATTATGTGACATGTACAATCTTAAATCTGGCTTTGTTTAGTATTAGACCAAAACAATTTTCCATGCAATTAAAACCCTTCAGAAATATTAACTATTTTTGCTCCCGATGAAAAGCTCTTGAATTGTAGGGAAAGATTAAGAGGAAGAGAAGAAAAGTTTATCAGTATTAAGAAAATTAAGGATGAACTGAAAACCCCATCCTTTGTGGATATAATAGAAATATGGTTCAGGTCTCTTAGACATACAGGGCTGAGTTTTGCCTGCAAACACACAGGGACGCATCTGGGCCGCTCAGGGCTGGGGGGCCAGCTCTCAGGAGGCCAGTGGAACTGCCTGTCTTCCAGGCTCATTGGGGATTTGAGGGCTTGTTTCTCCAGCACTCTATTTCCCAGTGCGTTCAGCAGACGGGGCCAAAGCCACCTGTGTCGTGACGCGGCTGTGCCCTGACGTGTGAGCCTGGGAGGGGCCACGGCCGAGTCACTCACCGGTCTGTGAGAGCACCTTTGGCTGCGGGGCTTGTAGCACTGCTGGGCGAAGCACGCTCCGCTGCTGCTCCTTGGGCTTCTGGCTCGGCAGACCTGGGGACAGAGGTCGGCTTGCCCGGGCCCTCCGACCGCAAGGGCAGAAATGCAACCCACCCCCACGCCAGCTCTCAGGCACTTTACAGAAAAATTCACCCCAACAACGCATCTGATGTCCCTCTTGGGCTAGACTTTACAGGGAAGCATACTGAAAAAATTAAAAACCCAAGATATTTTCTCTACAGTTAGACATACAAATTCTGGCTATTGTTATTTTTATATGTGATTAAATGAAACCCCCATGAAACTGATCATGTCTGCAAATCAATCCAGTGAGTACAGGAATGCTACAGGGGGGACCAAGAGACAGCTGTTCTCAAGCGTGGGGCTCGAGGGTCAAGGGCAGACGGTGAGGGGAAAGCAGCGAAGCCACAGTTCACCTCTCAAAGTTTAGGACTCTGCTACGGGTCACGTAAAGGTACCCCTTGCACCTGCTTCTCAAAATGCCACGTTGAGAAAATCCCTCTGCCAAACATACAGGGCAAGGACCACGAGAACGCTCCAGGCCCTGCAAGGGCTTCCCGTTGGATGTGACGTGTCTCGATGGCGCGAGTGCTGGGCCCCGCTCACTAGCGGCTGCTCTGCTACTCAGGGTTAACGCTGTGGGCAGATCGCTCAGCAGAGACAGTCTCACAACTGAGCTACTGCCGGGCACGGAGCCTGAACGCCACCCACCAAGCCGGGCCCGCTCCCTCGCCGCCACCTCCTCGGGACAGCGGGCTCACAGGCAGGAGAACCTCCCTGGTCCGACGGGCTCTTTCCAGCGGTGTTCCAGTGCTCACGTGTCAGAAAAGTGAGCCCGGACCGCACTGGCACGCAGAGGCCGCAAGGCAGCCACTCTGTGCTCCTCCTTCAAGGCGGACACCCACCTGCACTGGGTGCCTGGCCGTGGATCAGGGTCGGTGGCTTCAACCGGAATCCACTGCTCTTTTCCTCTACAAGCATAAGAGAAAAAAAAAAAGCGGGCCTGCCTGGGGTGGGGCAGCAAAGCTAGGAGGGACCAGGGGCAGAAGAGGACTGTGGTCTGGGCTTCGGTGGCCATGGGCCTGGGGAACTAGGGAAAATGTTTCCAAGTTAAAACAGAAGAGCAGAGGCCCATCCAATCCCGTCTGTAAGGGAGGAGGCTGAGGGCTGCAGGCAGTGCTGGCCCTGGGGTGAACTGCTGGCAACAGAAAACTGGAGGGCATGTGTGGGGCTGGTCAAGCTGCAGTCCACCCACCCAGCTACCTGCCGGGGCTGAGAGCTCGGAGGCTGGGCTGTGCTCGCGGGCCCCAAGGAATATCAGGGAGCCACGGAGTTCTGGTCCCTGGGACCCAGCTCCCTTTCCAGGAGGACACGTCTGTAATCAGGAGAAGCTTCTCTACTACCAGCAGACCTCTGAGAAATGAGATGCATTTTCTGTGGTGAAAGATCAAAGGTGGCAGACGGCAGGCTCTCTCCAGATGTGCCCGGAGTGCTTGCGGCTAATGAGGGTGCTGGGAGGCCCAGGAGGAGGAGGCGGGGCCTCCCTCAGGACGAAGTCTGGGATGGACAACTATGCAGAGCTGACAGACACAGGGGCTCAAAGCCTGGTTTCAGCTCAGCCACCAGTACACACAGATCCCTTAATCCCTGCACCTTGGTGACTCTGCCCATCTCAGGGGGCGGGGGAGACAGTCTAATGCATTCCCTGACCAGAAGGATCAGGATAAAAAGCCTTGTGACTCCAATAGGACACGTCTGTCCCCAGAAGAGCCCAGGGACTGCAGCATTTTGGGTCCCAGAGGCAGCCTCACTTTTGTGCTAAGGTCCAGCCCACGGGGGAAAAAAACCCTTTTCGGGTCATAGGGAACAAGATCAAGACAGAGAAATCCCTTGCCTGTTTTTACACACCAGCAGTGAGCAATCCAAAAGTGAAGAAAACAATTCCATTTACAATAGCACCACAGAGAATATAATACTTGGGAATAAACTGAACCAACGAGAACTACAAAACATTGTTGGAAGAAAGTAAAGACTTAAATAAATGGAAAGATACCCCAAAAGGCCACACAGTGTATGACTCCATTTACAATGAAATGTCCAGAGCTGGCAAATCCACGGAGACAGAAAGTCGATTTGTGGTTGCCAGGGGCTGGGAAAGACAAAGTGGGGCGTGACTGCTCAAGGGTACAGGGTCTCTTTTTGGAGTGACAAAAATGTTCTAAAGTTAATTATGGTGATGGGTGCACAACTCTGGAGATACACTAGAAACCCTTCAACTGTACACAAAAACACCACCACAAACACACCTGGTCAGCCCACACTTTCAGGTATGAAACAAAATCAAATCAGAATTCCCAAACAGGGGGCTTCCCTGGTGGTACAGTGGTTGAGAATCCGCCTGCCAATACAGGGGACACGGGTTTGAGCCCTGGTCCGGGAAGATCCCACATGCCACGGAGCAACTAAGCCCGTGCATCACAACTACTGAGCCTGCGCTCTAGAGCCCGCGAGCCACAACTACTGAAGCCCGTGCATCTAGAGCCCGTGCCCCGCAACGAGACGCCACCGCAATGAGAAGCCCGTGCACTGCAACGAAGAGTAGCCCCCGCTCACTGCAACTAGAGGAAGCCCGCACGCAGCAACGAAGAACCAACTCAGCCAAAAAAAAAACCAAAAAAAACCCAAAAGAATTCCTAAACAGGAAGGTCCTCTTCCTGCGGGCTATGTGTTGGTGAGCCAAACTGCTCTCCTTGGGCAAAAACAGGTTACAATAAGTAACTCTCACTGCTAGCTTGCATGAAGGAGCTGATCCCTACGGGCTCCGGGGAGTCTGCGCTGGTGGAGCTGGTGTTTCTCCCGTAGAGGGGTCGTTAACACCACACTCAGGAGAGCCAGACAGCACAGGATGCAGGGGAGGACATGTTGCCAGATGTTCCTTTTGGGAAGGGAAATACTGAATTACATTTTCAAAGCTCAGGATTATTCAGAAGATGATTGGCAATTTAGAAACATTAAAAAAAATGCGATGAAATTCATAATTCAGGTGATTTTAAAAAGCCCTTAGAGCTGGCTTTGCAGTGTTCACACTGGGGCTAGAGACTGCTCTCACCGCCCTGCTCTGACCGTTGGACCCCTGGGGCTGACCAGGCTAACCAGCAGGGGCGACAGGCCTGGAAAGTCACTGCCACTGACCCCGAGCACTGGGCCCAGTGCCTGGCCCACCCCAAGGATGCACAGGACATCCATGCTGAATGCTGCGGTGAATGGAGACACAGACGAGCGTGTGTGCCACACTCGCAATGGCAACCAGGGACTCGGGACAGCGGGGCCCAGAGCAGCAGGGAGGGTGCTTACAGGGTGGCGCACCCTGGAGGTCCTGCCACAAGCCCTGTCTGCACTGAAACAAACGTGGTCTCTTCTCATGGCCTCCAGAAGCTCACTTGTCCTGCAACGCAGTCAGGGTGCAGTGAAGAGGCACTGCCTGATGGCCAGAGCCCATCACGGGGGTGCAAGGTCACGCCAAGGTCACAGGGGTGCACAGGCCGCTGTACCCGTGTCTTCTCAAGGGCACATGCACGGCCCCCCGTGAGCTTGCTGTGGGGCAGCCTCCGTCCTCTGAATCATGCCTGAAGCAAGCAGGCTTTTTTGTGCCCCACCTCAGAGAGACCCAGGTGATGAGGGAACTCTGGATTTAACCAGGAAGGCAGATCAGAATTTAACCTGGTGTGTACCACAGGCTAAAAAGAATCTGAGAGAAGGCAGCTTGGCAGGGGCTTGAGCGATGAGTAAGTGTGTTGAGGACAAAGGGAGCCAGGTTTCTTGTTGTCAGAAAAGAGGCAGAAATACGAAGGGGGGGAAGGGGGGGAGGTGGGGCTACAATGAACCCTGTTGGTGCTGGAAGCACCCACCCGAACCCGGGGTGACCTATACAAGCAGACAGAATAGCAGAGGCACAGAAACACGTGCAGATGTGAGTGTGTGTAGGCGAAGAGGTCTACGTATGTCTGTGCTCCTGGCTGTGTGTGTTCTCAGCTCTGGGCACAGAGAGGGCTTGGGAGCGGCGACAGCCCAACGGCGACCAGCACGCAGAGCACTCAGATCTTGGTCTCTAGAGACCACTCTCCCCTAAGCAGAACCAGGATCCCCTTGAGGAAAGGGAGGGAAGAAGATGAGCCTGGAACCCCTTATGACAGAAAGAAAAGGACATGCTCGAAAGAATGATGCGGACATGGCCAAGGGGCACAGGCTTGACGCAGCTCCCGGCAGCCAACTGTGGGATGATTAAAATAAACTCATGGTGAAGATAAAATCTGAATGTTAAGGTAAACACTAATAACAACAGATTATAGCCCACTGACTAAAACAGGAATGCGAACATCCATGTGGCTCTAGTAAACACATGAGCAAGCAGTGGCAGAGAAGAGCTCTGCTGTCCAGCAGAGTGCCGGCCCACAGGAGGCAGAAAATCCCCGGCCGGCCAGCACCAGAGGAGTAGCCGCTCCCAGCAAGAAAACATCTCTGGAGGCTAACACTGCAGCAAAAAGTAAGAAGAGGAATGAGATCTTCCAGAGTCTCAAAGTATCTCTCCAGAAAATATTAATCAAAGGGTGAAACATGACTTTTCAGTGGAGAACCTGGGCGGGCTCCGCCCTATTCAAGTAACAGGACAGTAAACGCCATGAGTCACCTGCTACAGTGCACAGGAAGCACACAGCTTCACCTCTGTGGTGTTCTAGCCCCCAAGGGTAAGTTGGTCCAGTCACCGGGAAACAGCGGGAAAGCCAGGTTGAAGGCCTTCTCCAATGTAACCGGCCTGCACTCTGAAAGGTTATAAAAGCCGAGGCAAGCTCGAGGGACTGTTGCAGATACGTGATGTGTGAGCCAGGATCTGATGCCTTTGCCATGAAGGACATCACTGGGACGCCCCGGGAAAATCGAATGGGGTCTCTAGGTAGAGGGATAGAGAAGTGCTTTACCATTCTTAAGTGTTACAATTTTTCCCGCAAAAATTAAAGCTAAAAAAAATAAAAGGCAGGCAGGCAAGGAGCTAAGAATAAGTTCACTCTGCAGAGCGGCTGAGCCAGTCTATCACCGCTGCACGTGGCAGCGGGTCCAGGGGCCGGCCGGGCTGTGGCAGGCCTCGGAGGCAGGTCCGAGTTACCCGCCTTGCTCAGGGCTGCCCTGCTCTCAGTGCTGCAGGATAAAGGTTTCGGGGAAGAAGCGGGAGTGGGGCTGTCGCACAGACACCTCGGGGGCGAGCATTAGATTCCTAACAGAGCTCGAGGGCTGGCTTCAGTGGCTGATCACCCACCACGGCTGACACGGCCCCCGGGGTTCAGAACGTGACTCGCTAGGCCAGTGCCCAGGTCTTCCCAAGGACCCCTACAAACCAAGCTCCTCTTCAGGCCCCGTGAGGGGGGTCAGCTCAAAACAGTTTGCCTTTAGAGTCAAAATGAATTCAACTGTTTGAAACAATGTCTCATCAAATCAACCCTCAACGTTCTAACAACTTGCCTCTTCCCTCGACAGTGCCCTCGTGCCAGAGTATGACTGGTCTCGCAGCGCTTTTGAAGTCGGCAATGAATTTATATAAGGCAGGTTGCGTTACAGAATTAAGATGGTTACACTCGCTCATTAAATCTTTTATGAGGAATTTCAGCCACGTGGGAGAAACTTTCAGGAAACCTTGGAGTTGCTTCTCTAGTGAGAGACCAAAAAAGGAAAGCCCCACATTCTTCAGAAAGGATCAAGCTATTTTCCTTAAAATTCTAAGGCTCTGATTAAATATATTTATCTAAACAGATCTAAGTAATGTTAATTCATGTGAGAATTTAATACGCAGAGAAGGGGTCTGGAAAATTACATAAACTTCAGAGTGGTTACCATTGGGATGGCAGAGTGCATGGGAAATGGAGAGGTGGATTCTTTTACTCTATGTATTTCTGAGTTTTTAATGATACAAACGTATTATTTGTGTAAACTTTTGAAAAATGAGTAGTATACTTCATTACAGTTTTTCTTTGTTTTTGCTTGTCTCTCTCTCTTTTTTTTTTTAAAAGGACTTGCAACTCCTTGTAACCAGGCCCTGCTTGTAGAAACAGAAATTAAGGGCTGATGAAGCCTGCTTCACACCAGATTCCAAATCTGTGCAGTGAAGAGTTGGGGAACATTTAGGAACTGAAAAAGAAGGTTGCCTTCAAACCACCCATTCCCAATTAAGACCTTGCTTTTCATCCCAGGAAACCCCCAGTGACCAGCCGAGAAAGGTAAAGGGACGCGAGGGCTCACCTGGTTCTGAGTCAGAATTGCCTGCAGATGGCTCGCAGAAGGTGGATGGCATAAAAACATTGTTTTTTGATACTGTCAACAAGGAGGTGCAGGCAGGGGAGGGAACAAGAGGAAAAACAGTGTGAGTAGGCAGGGTAGACGTGCACAGGATCACTTCTCCCACCTGAGGGGTCATCTCCAGGCCCCACCGTTGGGGAAAGGGGGGTCAGCATTGTGAACCTGGCCTTTGGCAACTCCCAGTAAAAGTGAAACCCTGGGACTCTTTCTAAAGCACAAGAAAGGTGGGTGTCCAGTGGAACAGCCTGAATCTGTTTGATATCTACCAGTTGACTCTGGCCTGCTGTGGCCACCCGCCTCGTCCTTGTGCCCCTGTGGGAGCAGCCAGGAGGGAAGCGGATGCACCCGATGTTCCGAGTCTCCCCTGGGGCCAAGCCTCAGGCCCTGCTCCTTGTCACCAGTCGGGGCTCGGCTGGCTGCAGACCCCCTCCCCTCACCTGTTTAGGATCTTACAAAATCAACTGCTTCCCGGGTTGTGGGCCAGGCAACAATGCAGTGGGGCTGAAGATCTAACTGTGCGGACAGAAGGCAGCTAGCTAAGTGGAAACAGTGCAGTGCAAAGGCCTCCAAACGTGGGACTGCTTGTGGCTCCACTCCCCTGATGGCTGAGCGCTGAGCATCCCCTAGGTGGTGACGCGCGAGAGGAGAGGGCTAACGCCTGCTGGTCCTCTACCCCTTCAGCCTACGGTCACAGCACAAACCACCTCCTCTTTTCTCCGCTGCACCTTCTCGATGTGCAAAGTGCGGTTCAGCAGTGGACGGTGAGCGGGAAGGAGTACGATCAAGGCCAGGAAGTGGACGCTCCCTCCTCCTGTGGTAAGGCTCACGTGACAAGCGTGCAGAGATCCTTAGAAAAAGGACGTAACCGCAGCCTGCACTGTGGACCGCCCGAACGGCTCCTCAATGCCTGGCTAGCAAACGACAGTGCCTCTATTCAGGGGGGTCTCCCGCAGTTGTGAAAAAGGATGAGGCAATGTCCAAAACAAGTGTTCAGGGAACAGGCATGAAATTAAGTGTTACAGGGATGAGCGTAAGAGGACACTCACTTTCTACACTGTACGTTCCTGTGACGTTTGCATTATTCTTGGAAGCAGAAACAAAGCTTCCAGGAGTGTCTTTTTTCCCCTTAAAGTGATATCCTTAGGGCTCACACTTGTAAATGTTTTACATGAATTCCCAAGAATGAACTTCAAGCTGGGGAACTGGAGAGTGTCTGTAAGCCAGCACCGCAGACAGCACGGGGCGATGCCAGAGTGGACGGAGCCAGGACCGGGGGCGGGAGTGGGGAACCCTGCCGCAGCTTTTACCCTCCAAGGCGCAGGAGTGTCCCCAGGCTTGCAGAGCCCCCTGCTAAGTAGTCCCAGCATCTCCCTCTACCCCAGGAACCCGCCTCTTGCCTGAACCAGCCTGTGTCCACCAGCTGGTCTGCTGGCCTGTGTGTGTGTGTGTGCAGACCTGGCACCAGGCTGGAGCTTCCAAGCCCTTGGGCCCAGCCACAACCACAGGGACAGGGTCCCAGCCTGGCCAACGCTTCCAGGCTCCCCCAAGCCCCCTCGTCGGGGAGCTCACGGTATTCCACCACCAAAGTGCCTGCTGGGGCCACTGGACTCCCTCCTATGTACTGTCTGTGTGTGTGCCTGGGATTCTCAACTGGCCCACCGGGCTCTAGGCACATGGCTGAAGGGCCAGGAGGACGCCCCATTTCCCCCACCTTCAGTCAACACATAGCCAGCGGCCTTGCAAGGTGGACGTGCGCTTAATGGTCAGAGCCCCGACCAGGGCCCTGACGGTCCCTTTCAGAGGGACGATTTCTTCGCAAGCCTTGCTTATTAATAGTCTACTAGGTCTCACCCCTCCAGACGGGGGCACCTGTGCTACCCTCGGGCACGCTCCAGCCTCACTCCTGACGGAGACTGAGTTCTAACGGGATGTGCACAGGGGACAGACAGGGGTGTGAGGCGCTGGAGGGGAACAGCGGGCTTGGAAACACAGGTGCTTTCACCGTCTATCGAAGGGCTGCAACTGTTACCTGACTGTGAAGGCGGGAATTGCGTTAAAGAGGATGTTCTTTCTCGCTTGACGGGAGGGCAGTAATTTCCATCTTCTCGGTCAGAATCTACAGAAAATGAGGAGGAGGAGAAAAATCAGGCTGCTTCCGCTTTTACAACCAAAACTGGTGAAACATTTGAGAGATTTCCTCACCTTCTCCACCTTCGGGGCTGGAGCCTCCGGCTGACCTCTGAAACAAGAACACATGTAAGGGCGGTCAGAGAGGGCCGCGTGGCCCAGGGCCCGGCAGCTCCTGACTTCTGCCACAAATGGATCCCGAAATGTAGCGTTGAGGGCACGTGGCCTGGGCTCAGTCACCCGGGTCACAGACAGGCTTTCAACCTAATGCTCAAAAATCCCCCATGAACCGTCACGCCTCTGCCTCACCAGGCCTCGTGCCAAGGAATCCTCTTAACGGCTGGGAACGCGTTCCCAGCACAGGATCAGTTTCCGTGTTTCTCCACTGGGTACAGCTAACTGGCGTTCCCCCACCCCAGCCCCCCAATTCAAACACTGAAACTGGATCTGGCCAAGTTCACTTTGCCAAGAGCTGGAAAGCAACCCTCTCTGCACCCTGAAGGGCTGCAGGACCGCTGACACTGGCTGCGTGACACTGGGTCATGGTGGTTCCCATTCCTGGCCCTGGCACATCCCATGGTATGGAACTGTTTCAAGGTGGGCTGTTATTTCCAGAGCAGCCGAGAGCTTTGAAGCCTTGGGCTGAAGTGTTCAGAAGAGAATCCCCAGGTACAACAGCTCAGACCGTAGAACCCACCGAACAATCATCAGCTGAGAGTGAAAGGTGGCTGAAGCATCTCCTCCTTGACAACCTCTAATTTTAGAATGCGAACGAGCAATTAAGAAGCTTATAATGAGCCCCCGCCCCATGTGGGATAATACACAGTCCCTGCTGTACATCCCCTCTCAGGGACATGAGATTCTTCAGAACTAAGCAGCCAAAAGCAAACTCTGAAGGGTGAACATCACCACCCCCGCCCCCGGGTCACCGGTTTAAGAGCAAGCAGGGGAGCCAATTTGTTTATTTTCAGAAAAGCCCCTCAGGAGTTAAGTTTAGCCAAAGGAGGACCACCTGCCTCGAGGAGCTGTTAGGGATTAAATGAGATGATGCATGGGAAAGTGCTTGGCAAGCTGCAAAGCCGTGTGTAAAAGCAGTAACTGCTGCAAATAAGAAAACTGCAGACGAGGAGCCGGGGGACCTCCCAGAGCTGGGGTGGCACTTTCCCTGTAAAGGGCCAGAAAGTATTTTCAGCTTCACAGGCCCCATTCAGGCCACAAGTTGTATATTCTTTATTTTGTTTTTACAATCCTTTAAAACACCATCTTAGCTTGCAAGCTGGACAAAAACAGACGGGGGGCAGAGTTTGCAGACCCATCCTAAAGGACACTGAGAGCCTGGATGGTAAGAAAAGGACCCCAACCTGGCCTTCACCCCCAACCCCCCCATCAGAGACCATCCACCAAAATGCCTGGGAAACGCGAAACCCTCGTAACACAACAGGGGCTCAATATGTGAACATATCATGGGGCCCAAAATGAAATAAAATACCCAAGGGTCCAGCAGGCTGGCTCTACATGAGTGCAAAACAGTGGCCAGGGCTCGAGCTCAGAGCATGAAGGCACTAAATCCTGCTCTTGAAGGCTTGCCAAGCCTAGTCAGCTTCTCCTAGCTCTGCATGTCCTAAACCTGAAACGCGGGGCAAATTATTTCACTGGCCCAAGCTTCCACTTCTTCGCTTTGAAAATGGCGGGGCCAGCGCTTCCTCCGTAGGGAGGGAGGTGCAGGGGGTCAGTGGGCTAAGCAGGCAGTGCCACATGGCTCGCAAATGGACAGGCCACGCTCTCCCAGCCAGCTCACCCCCTCGGGATGTCATACTTTGGGGCAGTGCTGGGGGAGGTGGGAGAGCCAGGTGAGGGACCAGGGGACCCTTGGAGGAGCAGAGAAGAGGGTCTTAGCATGGGGCACCCAGAGAGGCGCTCTTGCAGTGCTGTCATTCTACGGGGCCCAGGCTGGCATCTGACAGAACGGAGCCATGTCACCAGAACATCGGGTGCTCCTCTCAGATGCTCCCCTGCCCTGGGTGACACCATGAAGGTGCAGGCTCCAGGCCCCTCCCTCCTACTCCTCCACAGCAGGCCCGGCCATCCCCAGCCCAGCCCTCGCCCTCAAGTCCCATCCTCGACTCCCCCCACCCCCCACCTTTTCACTCAACAAGCATCTCAACTCTCCCAAACCTGCCCATGGCAGCCTCTGGGGCCTGTGGGATCCGCTGCTTCCTGAATGACTTCTGGCACCTGGAAAATGGCCAGCCCCCTGCCTCTGTAGACACTGCTCCCTCACCCACAGACACCGTCCCTTCCCTTGCCCCCCAGACGAAAACCCCTCAGGCCGTGGCCCCACCGCTCCCTGCACTTCTCCACGGCTCTCACTCCAGCCGTGGGTCGGTGTCAGGGTCCCCCTCTAGCCTCTAAGTTCCAGAAGGGTGTGGCCCCAGCACACAGTGGGGCTTCACTGGCCTGTGTTCAGTGGAAGCAGCCGGATTCCAGGCACTCCATGGGCCATGGGGAAGCTGCCAAGGCATGTGTCCCCCAAGTTACACACAGAGCAACGGACCCAAAAGCTGTGAGGCCAGAGCGTCGTCCTGTTTCTCAGCGGCTGGGGAGGCCAGTTCTCTGTCACCTCAATCTCAAGAGGACCCCCGCCTTTCCTCTTGGCTAGCTACGTTAATTTCCACATGTGTGAATTTCCGAGCATTCCTTCTGTTGCGGATTTCTGATTTTATCCCATTGTGGTCGGAGAAGACTCTGTGTGATTTCAATCCTTTTAAATCTACTGAGACTTGTTTTGTGGCCTAGTGAGTGGTCCATCCTGCAGCTTCCTGCATGCCCCTGAGAGGACCGTGTACCCTGCAGCTGCTGAAGTCCTCTCTGTCCTCGTCCTGCTTCTGTCTGGACGTTCTAGCACCTGAACATGAATGAGGAGCACTGAGGTCTCCAACAATGTACTGGATTGTCTATTCTCCCTTCATTCTGTCAGTTTTTGCTTTGTGTATTTTGGGGCACTTTTAACAACACTTAACTTCCTCACCTCTGCCAGTGACACCCCAAACCTCTCAGGGATCTGGGTCTCCTTGAAAATTTGATGGGTGCTAGGAGCCTGTCTCCAGAAAAGTACCCAGACCTCAGGGGCTGCAGCCCCGCCTCTTGGGGCCCAGGACTGCTGAGGCCGGGCGGCCTCCTGCAGCACTGGGCCCCCTTCGTCCATCACATCCTAGCCTTGTTGTCTCCTTCCTGTCTCCTGAACATGTCAACCCTGTTCCTGCCTCAGTGTTCCTTCTTCACGTGCTACTTCCACAGCTGTCCCTGACCACCTCCAGGGTGAACCCCTGCTCACGGGCTACATCATCACCCAGCAAGCAGGAGCAGCTCTTCTCCACCCTACCCTCCAGCTTCTCTCGGGCCTCTGCCCTGTTTTGTGCATCACAGTGGGATGTGATCTAATGTGTCCATCTGTTGTTTGTCTCCTGCTACCATGAGGCCCTACCCTGTCTGTTCTGCTCACAGCTCATACACCCCACACCCAGGACACTGCACAAAAGACGCTCAGCAAGTACTGCACAAATGGAGCCTGTCCTCCGCCACAGCCCCTTTGGTGACCTGGAAAAGAAAGGGCACCTGGCCAGACAAGATCAGATACTCCTAGACCCCTGACCCCAGAAGACCCTCAAATCCACGCTCCGAGTCTATTCTAAGACCCACCCCACAGGCATGTGGCAGGCCTCTTTGTCCTGGAAAAGCTGGGAGGCTAAGGCCTGCAAAGGACAGCACAGGAAGATTCCCCAACTGGGAGGACCTTCCAGAAGCTGCTGGAACTTCCTGGTGGGTCTGAAACAGCCGACTCAGAAGCAGTGAGGAAAGTGACGCCAACAACTCTCCTCAATAGGAACCAGGGCAAGGAAGCAGGAAGACAGACTGCAAAGCGAAGTTATTTCTGCTTGCCTTTGGAGCCTACTTGACAGCTAAAAACCCTCCACCACTGCCCGTGCGAGAAGCAGCCTGCCCCCTGCTCCTGCCAGGGAAGGCCTGCGCTTGCTGTCTGGGCCTGGCTGCCTCATGCTGTCTTCCCCCAAAGCAGGAAAAGGCCTGGTGTGCACTGCTCCCCTTCAACCCACACAAGGCCAATGACAGCTCCACAGACACTGTCCTCAGACACAGCAGCCTGGGGGGACAGGACGTCTTCCATGTCAAAGTGGTCTGGGGGCCACTCCTCGCCCCAACCAAGGGAACAGCTCTTCAGGGGTCAGTCTAGAACAATGCCTGGGACACACATGGAGTCAGGCCTTGCAATCCCAACTCCTTGGAGCCCAGAAGGCTGCAGCCAAAGCTCAGGAGCCACTGCTCCAGGGACTCCTGTGAGGAGGATTTTAAGAGCAGGCTCTCAGGATCTGCGCCTCTGGGGAGGAGCGGGGACAGAGCAGGGTGTGGAAGCCCCATTTCCTCCTCTGCTTCTTCCCACAGCAGAAGCCACCACTCAAGGATTGGGGCTTCAGGATAACACCCCGGGGACGCTGGGACCAGCACCCTTTAGGGATGCCACGATGAAAATATGCCCAACGAACACTTACATGAGGAGGCCAAAGAGAAAGAAGACCAAAGAGAACACTTCAACTTATTTTTCTGGCGCTAGTGAACGAATGAAGTGGACGGCGGCAAGGCCGCGGCCTAGCGAGCAAGCCCGCCCTGACTGCGCACTGCAAGGTGGCCTGAGTCCCTCCAGTGGGCGGGACAGGCAGCACAGTCCTCTCCCCTCAGAAGACACTGGAACCTCAGGGGAAGCAGCTCATTCTGTGAGGTGCGTATAAGTCCCTGTTGCCAAGTACAAAATAGGAGGGAACGCCTAACCCAGGATGGGACCACAGGTGTGAGAAGCTTCTGATCTTGGTGTAAAGGAGGAAACAACGAAAATTACAATCGTTAACTGAATCACTTTGCTGTACACCTGAAACCAACACAACATAAATCAACTATATTTCAATAAAAATTTAAAAAATCAATAAATACAATTATGACTGTAAAAAAAAATAAAATTACGATCATTCACTTTGCTAAGGCTTGCACCCTCCCCCCTCCCAAACATGGCTCTCATGAGGCTGCCTGGCGTGGCCTCGAGAGGACAAGGCTGCCAGGCCAGTCCAGGAGGAGGGGACGGAGCTGAGACACAGACACAGACAAATGGGCAGTGAGCAGGAATGAACGGTGCTGCCTTCCTGACCTCCCGGAAAAGACCAGAAAGCAATACCATGTCAGGGAAATTCCTTCCAGAAAATGCCAGACACCGTTTGGCCTGCCTGGGACTCAGTGATTCCCCATTTGGACGGCCCAGTTAGAAAGCCCACTGCTGGACTTCCCTGGTAGCGCAGTGGTTAAGAACCTGCCTGCCAGTGCAGGGGACACGGGTTCGAGCCCTGGTCCAGGAAGACCCCACATGCTGTGGAGCAACTAAGATCGCGCGCCACAACTACTGAAGCCTGTGCGCCACAACTACTGAAGCCCACGCACCTAGAGCCCGTGCTCCTCAACAAGAGAAGCCACTGGAATGAGGAGCCCTCACACCGCAACAAAGAGCAGTCCCCGCTCGCTGCAACTAGAGAAAGCCCGTGCACGGCAACGATGACCCAACGCAGCCAAAAATAAAAAATATAAATAAATAAATAAATTTTAGAAAGCCCACTGCTGGGGCTGCAGGAAAATGGACGCCTGGGATTAAAAGTCACTTAAGGGGTGTCCTTCATGTGGACCACAGGCAGATTCACTGCTGTTTATTCTGTAACTGAGGGAACCAGCTCAGAGATTCTTACCAAAAAGGCAGACATCGAAAAAAGAAAAAGAGAGGTGGCCTTCCAAGATGTGAATGCTGGGCAGGGCCAGGGCGGAACGAGGGTCAAACCCTGTGCAGATGCCAGAGGATGAGGGGCTGGGTCCAGACTCTTTCTAAGCTTCCTGGTGGGTCTCATAAACATATTTCAGGCTCGGCAGTGCCTTGATGCAGAGCTTCAGTCTGGTAGACTCCAGCCAGCCTCCAAGTGAGCATTGGGAACGCTCACTCTCTCCGGATCAAACGGACAACTTAATCTGGATGTGGTTTGGTCTCCTTCAAGCTGCCTTATGAGAGCCAGGAAGTCTGATATATTGAGACTTTTTCCTGGTACTGAGTCTTCAATGGCCAGAGTTCTGATGAGACTGAAAGACGATAAGGGCCCTTTATAGGCAACAATTCAGCGAGCCACTATTTATTATAAAGAATTTGCAGCTTTACACTCGCTCAAGGGATTGTGGAATAAAGAAGAGACTAAACGTGAGGGATGGGACCTGTCGGGTAACATGTGGGTGTTTCCTGAACTCCAGTGTGGCACAGAGCAAGCTCCAAATCTGCTCTGATGCAAAAGCAACTAGTCCGAGTTAGCCATAGACATCTCAGCCCGGGAAGAAGCTGGGCTCAGGTTCCATCTGCCTTGATCTATGCCCTAATTGACCTAAAAAACAAAGGTTACTTTGCCTTGATGCCTAATCAGCAGAGAAAGCCCTGGTTGACTCAGAGCTGTCACAAGTGATGTGATGGTCACGCTGCTGGGACTTCTGACAGAACTGGGATCCCCACAGTTACGCGCGTGTATGTCACGGGCATGGCCTTGGCTACGACGCTGGTACATTCAGAAACTGCTTCCCCCAGCCCCGACTCTCTCCCACGTGACGTAACAACCATCCCAGGCTCCCTGCCATTGCGCTTGACCTTGCATTTGCCAGTTGGGGCACTGCTTGAATGTCTCGGAATTAGAGTCTCTGACCCACAGTCCAAAAGAAATGAGGAGCCGAGCTCCACCGGCCAGGCTTCAGAAATCACTGCCTGGACCGGCCACAGCCTGAAGGCGAGGCCCCCAGGGTGCTTCCTGCACAGGCCCTGTCTCACCAAGTGGTCATCAGAAGTAAGGGGCCTGAAAGAGCCTCGCTTCTGGAAAGGCAGTTGCCGTGACACAGCCTCTACTGTTTGCCACCCTAGACTGAAAACCCTCAACCTCTTCAGCGGGAGATGCTCCGTAAACCGTGCTTTTCAACCCAGGCAGCAGCAGAAGGGCCCAGTCTCCTGGGCAGATCCGCACAAAGATCATCTGTTCTCAGGGAACTGAAAACATGTACCTGCAAAGGCCGAAGGCATGAAACTCATAACGGCCAATTTGGGAGAAGGTTCCAGCAGCTGCTCTGCCTCCAAGCCCAAAAGTTGAAAAGCCTCTGAATTCTTGCTGTCAGCCCTCGTGTGAGGACTATGCTCCCAGAACTCTCTGGTGTAAGCACCTCGGGCCGGAACCTCTCGTGGGCTTCCTTACCCCAAGCCCACTTCTATGCCACGCAGGACTCCCCCATACCCCGCCCCACACGGATCCCTCCAGAATGTTAAAGTTTGGCTCCAACCTCACCTTGCCTGAGTATCACTTATTCCTGCGCATCCCAGGGTTTGGTGGCTCTAAGAGAATTTTAGCGGCTTCCTTAAGGACACAGGAGACTGGTGATGGGACACAGGGAACCGCTAAAGGTCTGGGGTAAGGCCTGGGACTGTGACACCCTGCAAGGCTGCCCAGGGTTCAGTGTGGCAGAGCGGGATCCTCTGTTTTCTTGACAGTCATTTTCCCCTGTCATGAGAATGGGGGACTCTGTCACTAGGTACCGAGACGACGAGGTTTTCGATCCTGAATGTAGGCTAATGTTTACCTTTCCCAATTTATCAAACTCCAAAAACTCAAGACATTTCTTGTTCTGGAGAGCTCACAATCTTCTCCACCTATAATCTTCAAAAGCCTTCTGAATACAAAGATAAAGGGCTCAAGGGATTCCCTCTGGATTCAAAGGAAGAGTCTCTTCTTCTTCCTGCTTTGATTGAAGACAAGCAGTTCACAGCCCAACCACGGTCCAAACACAACCAGTCTTGCAAAGCAATCTGCGGTAGACACCTTTTCCTATAGGTCAAGGAAGCCGGAGCCTTTTGTGTTTCTAAGATAACTGAACTTGAATGCCCAAATTCAGGGAGAGGAGAAGGAAAAATGGAAGGAGGGAGAAGGGGCCGAATTTGCTGTGGAAGGTTCTACCCCACTACTCAATTCCTCTTTTGCCCCCTCGCCTCCTTCAGGAACCAGGACTAGCTTCTGGCTATGGGTAAATGTTCCCCCAACTAGAAAAGTCTCAATGTAAAAGGGGACTTCCTCTTTCCTGACTTTTTGGCAGCAGGAATTAAAGGGAGCTGAAGAGGGCCTTTGTTATCTTTTCAGTTATCATCAGCTGCTGACAACCTGGGGTGTGGATCTGAGGGGCCCGGAGGGAAAGGGGCCAGTCTGGGTTGGGAGCCCCGGGCCATGGGATGCCGGGTGGAGGTGGACTTACCCCTGCCAGTTCTCGTGGAAAAGGAGGAAGCTGGGCTTCAGGAGCGCTGGCTGAAGCGCTAGCGGGGGCAGGAAGCTCTAGGGCATGCTCACCAGCTGACTCGGGGTGACCCGTGCCATGGTGGGGGGCCTCAGCCTCCCCCCGAGGCTCCTCTCCCGAATCCGACAAGTCTTTTTGCTCTGCAGAGGACTGGGAGCAAAAAAGACAATTTTCCTTCAATGTAAATAAAGCCAGCAACGCGGGGCAGGGGAGGGGGGCAGGGGAAGGTCTGGAGATGCTCGGCCTTCAGCAGCTCCTGCCCGGGAGGTCAGGCCAAGAGAGCCGGCACATGCTACCGCGTTCTGCTCCACAGAGCCAGCCCTCCACACTGACAGAAGGGCAGTGAGCGCGGACCTGCTGCTGTCGGACCTGGCAGGGAGCTCTGAGGTGTGCAAGAAGTTGGACCCTCCTTCTGAAAACTGCAAGGTGGCCCCTGTGGCACAGAGATCCTCTGCCGATGGCAGTGACTGAGGAAACATCCCTGTGACCAAGACGGGGGCGGTGCCTCTAGCAGAGGGGAACAGGGGCAATTGTGTCAAACTGTCCCCAGGGCTTAATTACCCATCCACTCAAACATACTCGTGAGGGGAGGTGGGCGCCAGCACCCTGTCTGGCCACTGGGAGAGCCAGGGCGGTGGGGCCAGGGCTTCTGCACTGGCTGCGGCCCCGCCAGCACCTTCCCATCTCTGCCGCTTAAACCCGAGAGGAAAGGAATGCTTTCTTGCTCGGCGAGCGCAGGTGTGGGGTGACCCCGCGAGTTGGCAGACACACAGAGAGCCGGTTTTGTACCAGTGACAGGTGGGTGGGGCTCCGGCTGAAGGAGGGAGCCCCTCGGCCTACAATTCTCCCAGACTCCCACTGCACATTCCGAGCCAGGGCTTATCTAGAAAACAGCCAGGGTAAGGGGAAGCCGGTCCCCAAAGTCTTCGTCCTCAAAAGCACAGACCCCCCCGGCATCCTTTGAGGTGGTTCTTGGGATTCTAAAGGGGCTTCCATGGGCTGAGGGCTCTGTGGCCAAGATTCTTCTTGAGAGGTGCGTTACAGAGCTGGTGTCCTGTTATAAATACATGGGCTCCGGTCCCCAAGCCTCCTGCCTGGCATCGTCCACCACACGTTTCTCTCGCTTTGTGAACTAAATGACCACGGGGCCACCCTGCCTCCCTGCAGACACGGCTGTGTTCTTCCTGCCTGTGAAGTGACTGAAACCTCTTCAGATAGGACTTGGGACTATTTTTAAATGTGTGAGCCTGCTAGATGAAAGGAACTACATAGAGGATTTTAAGAGAACTTTCAAACATTCTTACGAAAAAGCAAAAGCAACACAACTCATCCATCCATCTAAAAAAGCCACCCAAATCGACTCTTCCTATGCAGGGGCGAGCCAAAGACATAAAAGGCCCTCCTTCCCAGGCCATTCCTCAAACCTGTCCAAGGCACCGAGGCTGGTCCACGCACCAGTCTGCTGCTACTTTATGGCTAGAGATTTAACACCATTTTCAAGAGAAAATGAAACCCAGAGCTCTAGGGGAAATTGCCTATCTCTGTTCAGAACCACTTGGATTTTTTTTTAAAATCCCTGCTTTACGAATATAAATGTAGAAATGCCCTCATGGCATGGCAGACTAGAGACGAAGCCTAAGTCGGAGGACCAAAAAGAAATACAAATGCCATTCCAGCATTTTCTCCTTGGGTCTGAGTAAGCTCTAAGGAACCAAGATAGAGCCTGCAGTTTTTCAACATGTTTGTTAAAATCGGACATCGAGATTTTGGCAGGCTTTGACATCATCCTAAAATATACGTGGCTGACAGAAAACCACGCATACAGGGTACGCTTGTTACACACACAGTAAGCTCCCAGTGCTGTCGGTGACACCCTGCTTCCTGCCCAACTGCTGCTGTAACTGCTTTCTGCCTTTTTGCTAAATGGACATTATCCTGCCAGTGCAACCCCAAAATCTTCTGCCTTCAGATTAGCAAATATTTGGAAAATAAAGTAAATGAAAGAAACGTTCAGTCGTCACAAACAGTGAAACAAACTACGGAAGGAGATTCAAATTCTCTTCACGTTAAAGAGAAAAAAACTGTCTGTCTCCATTCAAGCCAGTTAAGAAAAGGTTTCATTTTTGCCCCTAAAACACAAATGCGTGGAAATGCAAGCATTTTGTGAAGAGCGCCATCTTGAGGAAGCTCAAGAACAGGAAAGCAGTAGAGACAGTTCCTGTGCTGTCAGTCTGGCTCCAGGTTTGCATTTCGGGCGTCAGGACTGGAGTTCCGCTGCTGCCCGATGCTCTAACACGGAACAGTGGGAGGATCTGACGACTTGTCCTGAGACCAAGGGATGCCACCGGCAGGCCACCACCACCAAGCTGTGGTTTGCTGCAAATGCAACTCCAAATGTCTATGGGACTGACGGAAAATCTTGTGTGTCTTTGTCACCAAACCAACACCAAAACGCCTGGGCTGGCAGCCTAATTTTTTTCTTTTTGATTTCAAAGCCTTTGAAGGGGGCTGTGGGCTCTTGGAGTGCATCCCACTGGGGCACTGGTGGTTTAGAGATCATTTACTGAAAGAAGGTAATGCTCCCACAGTTGACAACGGGACTTCTTGATCTTTGTGGATCAAAAAGTGGCTCAAAAAACAGCTGTATGGGAGACCTAGGTGACAATTAGGAAAATTTCAATGTGGACTATCTATTAGAGGGTATTTCTGAATTAATTATCATTTTCTCAGGCGTGCCCATGGCACTGGGGCCATGGAGAAGAATTCCTAGGAGACACTTGTGCTGAAGTATTTAGGGGAAAACTGTCAGGTGGGTGCAACTTATAGTCGAGCGTTTCTGGCATTTATGATAAAAATGTTAACGGTGAAGCCAGGTGAAGGATACCCAAGGGTCCACAGTACCATTCTTTTAACTTTACTGAGGATTTGAAAAAATTTTCAAAAACAGAAAGTTGAAAAGGGAAAATAAAAGCTCCCTCAGAAAAAAACAACGGCAACCTGAACAGATCTTCCCAACTCTTGCTACTGTGGCGTGAGGAGGGAGGGCTGAAATCGCGGCAAGGGGGGGAAGCTGGGAGGGTCTCAAGGTGTCATGTTGTGAGAAGTGTCGTGGCCACTCCTTGCAGACCTACCTTCCCGTCGCTTCCCCTGGGCCGGGGAGCCACGCGGCCATGGAGCCGGCTGTCCAAGCCTCTCCGCTTCCTTCCCGCCCGACGCCCGAGCTGTCATAGCAGCAGAGAAAGGAGGAGGGCTCTGTGTCCACTGGGCAGCCGCCCACCCGGCAGCTCAGAGGGCGGCCCCGACGGACATGCAGGCTCCTCCGGCCTCTGCCGTTAGACGCAGAGGTTTTCCGTGCCCTTCCGATGATCTTGTCACACAAGGGTGACAGCAGGCGAACTCTGAAGAGCTGGAGGTCAGTTATTTCTAGAAGCCCATTTAGAGCTGGCACTGAGTCAATATTTTGATGTGCACGTTTTCACGGTGACGAGCACCTCCCTGGAGACTCTTCGGGTTCAACCTCACCCCGTTTATGTAATTGGCATCAACCTTCTGAAGGTGACACGTGTAAGTCAGCCTTTGAATTACGAAGCAACAGAACCACCTCAACCGTGAAAACAGTACTGAAATAAGAGTTAGTCATTTTAAAAGCATTTTAAATTCAGTCAAATAAACATTACGTTTTAGCGTTTCACCCTGCTGGCTGTCAGAAAGTCTTCAGGTTTTAAGAATTATTCATTCCAATTACTTGTTTCAAATCTGGGTTGGCAAACTTTTTCTGTAAAGGGCCAGATACTAAATATGTTCGACTTTGCAGGCTAACTGGTCTCAGTCCAAACCCCTTCACTCTGCTGTGGACAGCACAGGTGTGGCCTCAGCTCTCTGCACGGGCCAGGCGGGGCCGAACGCCAATAAAGCTTTATTGACAAAAACAGCAGTGGGAGCAGCCCTCTTAGTTGGCTGACCCCTGTTTCAAACTAAAAGTGGTTCAAAAGAAAATCATAACAAAACTCAAAATTCTAGAAAATCCCGATTTTACGGAAAACCTAAGAGAAGTGACTTTTACATCTGAAGCAGAAACCAAACACACCCACCTCTAAAAGCCAGAAGCACATCAAGCCCCTTCACAGTGACTGAACTTCCAAAGGACAAATGATAAAAACACATGTATGCACTGGTCAGGGCCCAAGGGAGAGGGGACGGCAGAGGTTGATGTATCTTGAAAATACCACTCGGAAAACTGAAACCAAAAGGGAAGAACATTTCCTTGTTTTGTTTCCTAAAACGATTCTTCGGCATAAGAATTAACAACGGGAAAGATTAATTTGAGAACAAGCCTAGCAGATGAGCCCCAGCTGACACAGAAGACACCCTGCGCGGGGGTGCAGGTAGGGGTCTCAGGGCAGCCGCTTCTCCTTCCCGCACCCTCCACGCACTTGCGCCCTCCCCGGCACAGCCCTTGAACGCTGGGGCTGCTCTCTTTTCAGGCCAAGGGGCAGGGTTTACAAGCAGCAGCTGGGCCGCCAGGAGTCCCAAATCGCCAGGCCAGCAGCCCCCAAACTCAAAGCTGGCCACCCTGTGGGGGGACTGGATATCCACCGGAGCACCTGGTCTGTGCGTCACAGCCCTGAGCCGAGAAGCCCTCAAATGCTGTCCTCATCAACAAGACGCACACGGGTTTCAGAACACCTGCATCAACGCAGCGCATTGGTCACCCTGAAATCTTGCTGTGGTTATGACATCACACCTGCTGTCATGTCCCAGGCATGAGGGCAGGGACCATCCATTTTTTTGACAAATAGGGGGAGTCCTCATACAAGCTTGGGAGGCATCACCACAGAACACCAACCATCTCTGGACACAACCCGGACCTTCCAGGCTGATCCGTTCAGGGAGGGAGACAACCCCAATGACTTCAAGATAAGCAGCCACACGCGACTTTGTGGGAAGGCACCGCCGCATGCACCCACCAGTCCTCTGACGGGCTGCTAGCTCATCACGATGAATTAGGCGAGGTACATCAGGGAAAACAAGACATTTAAAGCCCAAGAAGGGGGAAGCAACCTAACAAAGATGGGTGGTGAATATATAATGCAAGCTGACTACTAATTGTTCAAAATGCATTTATGGCAAGTTGGTTGGGGCCAAAAAAATCCCGCGAAAATCTTTAAAGGTCCTACTTGCCCCTTAACCAGCACTGCTCCCTCTCCTCTCCTCCCTCCCCCCGTCCCCGGCCCCCTTTCTCTCCCTCCTACCAGATTTCCTAATGCACAGCAGTACTTCTAAAGCAAATCATTAGGAATGAGAAGGAAGCTGATTCTTCCACTGCTTTTTTAAAGCAGGGTCTCTGAGCCCTGTCCATACACACCCCCTCTTAACCTCGTGCCATGGTAACCTAAAGCCACCGGGCTTTTTCTCCATGGCAGAAGGTTCCTCGGCCATGCGACCTGGGGAGAGAGAGCTTGGGGAGAAAACAAGGCAGAGTTAACCACGTGAAGGGAGAACATACCGGCCCCTTACCTTTTGTCCTTTATCCTTCTGAAACACAAAGACGGGCGGAGCAATGGCAGGCTTTTCTGCAAAAAGAAAAATTGGTGTTTTTCCCCCCAACACTATATTCGTACAGTAAACAAAGCTACATTCGTTTGTAATAAGTAAAAACAAAAAACAAACCTGGTATAAAACTAGTAACTCAAAAGATCATCAAATAGCTTAGAAAACAGTTTCTTCACATGGATGAGGGGAAGTGTTCAGTGTGAAAAAACTCTACACAGTGGTAGGATACGTGCACTTTTCTGTGTGCATGTACACACCAATAAAAAGGTTCCAAGACTCACTCAGAACAGGCCATGTCACTGATGGAGGGAGTGCGGTGTGGAGGGTGGCAGGCTGCAGGGTGCCCGGGTGGCTGCTACTCAGCGCCACCAACCGTGGTGCTGCAGGAACGAGGCGCAGAGATGTCAGGTCCCCAATTTCAAAGGCTGGAGACTAGTTTAGTGTTCTCATTTTTTTTTTTTTTTTTTTGGTCGCGCCATGTGGCTTGCAGGATCTTAGCTCCCCGACCAGAGATTGAACCCGGACCCCAGCAATGAAATTGTCAATTTTTGACCACTGGCCCGCCAGGGAAATCCCTAGGTTTTAAATTTTTCCACATCTGCAGGCCAGCTGAGGCCAGGGATGACCCATTTGCAACCTCTGCCCACGGGACGCATGCTCTTTGGAGAGCTTACTCCGCTCAAGTCAGCCCTGCATTCCACCTGGGTCTCTAAGTGAATGCCCGTTAAAAAAAAAAAAGTGTGGAGTTGTGAGAAGTCTGAAAGGCCATCTTGCACAGCTGCTGCTGAAGGAAGAAACCCTTTGGGATGTTGTCACTGGACCAGGGAGATGCCGCCGGTCGTTCTCAGGCAGCTGAGTCCATGGCTCTTGGCCACTTGCTCGAGCAGGCAGCCGCTCAGGAAGGCCCTGCCGCTGGCCAGCGGGTTCTGGACGAGGACTGCCTTAACCCGTGGGGGGGCCCAGAGGCGCCTGTCTTACTGCCTGGGGCCAGGGCGCGTGGCTCTGGGTGCGCTCATGAGTCCTGCGGGCGTGCCTGGGGCCTCTCTCAGCACTCGAGGCCTGGAGAGTGGCGTGGATGGGAAGCTGGGGGATCATGAATTTGGGGAGCACTCGCACGACTCTTCCCCCTCCCTCAGTTGTGGGGAGCCGAGGTGAACCAGGAACCCGCACTCACACAGCTTTACCCAGGCAGGACCACTACGCGGGAGGGGACACAGTTTGCGGGCCATGAGAGCGCTCGTGGGGGACGCGGTCGGAGGGTCTGGTCTGGAGCATCAGGGAAACGCTCCCGAGAAGAGGCAGCTGTGCTGAAGCCTCAAGGAGAAGAGTGAAGGGAGAGGGGCAGGTGTGAAGGTGACAGGGAGCCCGAGGGGCGGATGGTGGCGACGCGAAGGATTTGGGACGGTTGTAAAAGGAGTGGAGGAAACACAGAACAGAGTTTGGGGAAGGGGGCGAAGGCGATCACCCACAGTAAAGAAGACAGGGGGTGGGAGGGACAAGGTCTGGGAGGCAAAAGGACAAGTCCCGAGATGGGCAAATGGACACTGTCCCACTCCCCACCCCCAAAATTCCCACCCTACAGAGGAGTAGGACAGACACCAATCTTCACTTTGGGGCCACAGCCCACCAACGGTGACCATTCCCTCCGCTGTGCTCACTGAAGCCTTGTGGCACTTGGGTCCGATTCACCACGACAGTCCTCCCCAGGCACAGCCCACGCAACCACTGGGGTGAATGACATCTAGGAGACCAAACTGCCACAAGGGAGGAGGGTGGAGGCGTGGAAGGGTCTTCCACGCTTCCCAAGACAGCTGTCTCCCCAGCACAGATGCACAGTTGCTCCACAAACCCGGGGGATCGAATGAAAGCATGAATGTGCTTACTGCTGGGCAGTAAATGACAGCAAAGGAAAGCTGGAGGGACTCTGGGGACAGCTGCAGCTTCTCCACACCATGTCTACCACGGGCGAGCCCAGACACCTTCTGGCGCTGCCCTTTACCCCATAAGCCTAGCACCCGGGGCTGTGGGTCCAGACTCCAGCCTCACTTCTGCAACCGACTGCCCGCCAGCCGCAAGGCTCGGGGGTGTGCAGGAAGGAGCTGGGATTTTGGTCAGCCTAGGCCCCCCCCCCCCCCGCCTTCCTCACCTCCGTGGTTTAGATGGAGCCCACCCTGGCTCCAGGCTCAAGGAGGAGAATACTGCATGCCCTGGCCCCAGGGGACAAGGTGGCACATGAATAAGGCCAGGCCGCTGCCAGCGAATGAGACTCGGGTCCAGGACTTCCGTTGGAGCTACTGGGGAAGGGGCGCTCTTTCTCTGCTGGGGCTGCCAGCAGCTGGGTGTCACCACAAGCGGCCCTGGAGCAGAGCCAATCCAGCAGGAAGCAGAGCTGGGGATGGAGGAGGAAACTGAACCCTGGAGACACGGCTGGAGGCCCGGGGTCAGCAGGCCCGAAGCTAACCCCACCCCACCCTGACTCTTCAGTGAGGCCAGCAAAAGCTGATTTTTGGTTAAGCTGGCCTGAGCTTGACTTCTGTCTGTCCCTTGTCTCTAAGAGCCTCCGGCCTCTCCGGGAGAAGAGGCCTAGCCGCTGTAGACTTAATTAAACACACACCATACCCTGTAGAAGAAACCTAGGACTGGCCTCACAGTGAAGCCAAGATGCTCTCTTTCTCTTCCTAGCAGGCATCACCACCTGATGTACCGTGTGTGTGGGTTTATTATGGTCTGTCTCCCCTAGTAAGGGATCAACTCCATGAGATCGGAGCCTCTGCCTCGCTCCCCTTGTGTCCCACGGTCTGAGAACAGTAATCGGCACCCTGCAGGGATTCAACAAATATTTGATGGAGGGATGAGTAAGGCAAGGGGGGCACTGAGAAAATGACTGCCAGGCTGTAAGGAAGGACTGGAACGGAGAGGAAGCATCTGAGTGGTAGAGGAAGAGCTTCCTGGTGCTGGAACTGGGATGGCTGATGTGCAGGCACCCGGGGGGGCTGCCTGTGGGCCCCCGGGGCAGGACGGGAACAGAATTAGTTTCAGCAGGAGGCTGCCTCTGGTGCAAAGGTCCTGCCCAGCACCTCCTGGACCACACGGCAGTGTCCGGGCGCAAGCTGGGAGCGGTCCCATCTGCTGGAGGAACCCTCCTGCACGGTAACGGGGCATGTCGCACGGCTGCGGGCAGAGGCCAGCGAGAGGGGGGCATGGGGCTCTGAGCTTGGAAAGCAGACCTACCCTCATCACCTCCACTGCTGTAGTTCAGACCTCCCTTCTTTCTCCGCCTCCACCCTCACCCCCTGAAGTGAGGCCTCCACAGAGCAGCCAAAACCACTGGTGTGAAACTCACACTTTCAACTCGGCAACATCCTCCCAGACTAGGGTCGAAGGCCATTCAAAATGGGCACCCCGCACCGACCATGACTGTGGCACTGAAGAGCCCCCAGCATGTCCCACGCTTCTGGACTTCTGCCTGGCTTAGTCCCTCTGCCTCCAAGACATTCTCATCTTCTCTTCCGTGGCAGACACACATTCAGGTAGAGACACCACCTCCTCTAGGATGCTCCCAGTTTGAACTGGGCTCCTGAAGCCTGCTCTGGCTTATATCCTGCATGGGTTACACCAAGGGTACCTGTCAGGGATGCTGAGAGATCACAGACACAGCATCTGAAACAGCTCTGCACGCAGCCTGTCACCTGGTGTGTGCAGTGTAAGAACCGTCCAGTAAATGTTTGAACTAAACCCCTCTGTACTTCTTCACATGGGTAGCACCAGCTGCTATGAGATCACATAAATATTTATGAAGCCCTTGTTCTGTGCAAGGCATCACGGGAAAAATGCGGAAAATGCGGAACGGGAAGCCGGGGGCAGAAAACTTCAGGGTAAAACGTCTGATGAAAAGGGAAGGGGTGTGTCTGTTTACTTGGCCGTGTGTGTGTGTGTGTGTGTGTGTGTGTGTGTGCGCGCGTGCGTGCGTGTGCGTGCGCGTGTGTGTGCGCGTGCGTGTGCGCGCGCGCGCACATGCTATTTGCTTATTTGCTCCCCTGGCAGTATCCTCTCCTGGACCTTAAGCTCCACAAGAGTGGGGCCTCTGTTGTGTTCGCCTCTGTATCTTCAGAGCCAAACGCAGTCTCACACATAACACGTGCTCAACAAGCAGAGAGCAAGTGGAACGCCGTGGGCCACACGGGCTGGGGCCAGGGAGGCCTGGGCCCTGGCAGCCCACCTCGCGGGCCACAGGGACCCCTGCTGAGGGCAGGTTTGGGGGACAGAACTTTGGTCAGTTCTCTACCAAAGACACAAAGCATCAGAGCCACGCGTGTTTCATTTCTGCTCATCCGCTTTTAGGGCCCAAAGTCCGTAAACTGCAAGCTAGTCCCGACTCCACGGCAGCAACACACGCGTGCCCCCTTCCAGGCAGACTGTCTTTAACTGTCCCACATCACCACTGCTTCTGGTTGTCACCGAAAAAGCAGCGTCATCCAGCCAACTGAAACCCAAGTTTGGGGAACGAACAGGGGACAGAAGCAACGAGGCTCCTTGGAACTGCCTGAAGCCCCAGTCCAGCTTTTCTTTCACAAGTGAAGGGAAAACCACCACCAGAGATTTGTAGAGAGACCTAGGCCACCGCAAAGACCTAAAATATTAAAATGTTAACCAAATACACGTTATTTGATCCAGATTCTGTCCACCAGGTGTTTTTTTCTTTGTTTTTTGGTTCTGTGAAGTGCTCCCTGGGACTTCCCTGGTGATCCAGTGGTTAAGAATCTGCCTTCCAATGCAGGGGACGCGGGTTCGATCCCTGGTCGGGGAACTAAGATCCCACAAGCCGTGGAGCAACTAAGCCCGCGCACCAAGTAGGGAGAAGCCCGCGCACCACAGCAAACAGTCCGCATGCCACAGCTAAGACCTGACACAGCCAAATAAATAAATTCTCCTTGATCAAATTAGTCTGTAAAAAAACAGCCCACCTGGAGCGTTGAATAGACTCATCAACATAAGAAGGGTTAAGAAAACCAACAGTAAAGAAAGCCGTTTCACCAAATGTTCCCCAAAGTTATCTGACCAGGCAACCCCTTTCCAGGAACACCGTGACGAGGCCTGAGAACTGTGGGTGACTGCGGCCAACATTGCTGTGTGAAGTGGGGTGGGATTCGGAACCCTCAAGTCACCTCAAAGAACAGCCCTGCTCTGGGTGGCACAGGCACTACCGTCTGGGACACACTTGGTGAGTCGGCCTCACCTCAGCTTCCCAAGGTGCCGATGCCAAGTCCAAGGTGGCTGCTCTTGGTCTGAACCCCTCCCCCATCCTCCTCCACACGCCCCTCCTCAGCCCCTGTGCCCCAGATGGCTCCCTGCCTGAGCCCAACCATGATCCCAGCTCCCAGCAAGGGAAAACCCCTGCTTCCCTGATCCCCCAGGTGGCAGTGGGTGGTGGCGAGGAGGCCGGGGACAGACCTGGACAGGCTGGAAGGAGTAGCCTCTGGTGACACCCCTTGGTGACATCCCGGCCCACAGCATGGGCTCTCCCTCCTGTCCCCTGCCATCCTCCACCCAACTGTCTGCTTTGGATGTAAACCTTGGGGCAGCTCAGCTGTGATCCCCAAGGACCAGGACTGGGTTCCGGACCTGGCCTTCACAGTCCTGGTGATAAGCACAGACAGGTAAGCCCAGGTGTGGGAAGTCGCAGATCTCTGCTCCTGTGACACCCCTCTGCCAGATGTCTGGGACCCCTCCCTGCTCCCAGGGGCACTGGTGACGTGGCTGTGACTGTCAGGGTGCTCTGCCCACCCAGCTGAGCCGGGAACCACTCCTCCAGCTGCACCTCGCGCTACGTCCATAGAGGCAATCGTGACAGTCACTTGTCAACTACAACTTCCAGCGACTCCACACATTTGAGTGCCCACTGTGCACCAGGTACCATGCTGGCTTCTACGGTGTGGTGGTGACATGGAGAGACATGTCCCCTGCCTGCCAGGAGCTGACATCAGACTTAGTTGAACGTTACAACACAGGGGAAGCACAGAAGGCACTCAGACCGCGGAGCTGGGGCACCCAACCCGGTGAGGCTGCAGAGAAGGAGCAGATCAGGGAGGGCTTCTTGAAGGAAATGCCACTTAAGCGGAAGGAGCAGCATTTAGCCAGGTGACCAGGAGCGGGGAGGAATGAGGCAGCACTGGAGGAACTGGAGGAAGGTCAGGGTGGCACCACTGGACTCCCTTAAAGACAGACGGGAAACAACCCAGCCCAGGGCGCGAGGAGCGGAGTGCAATCCCTCACACCTGCATGGCCCAGCGTAGAAGCTCCTGGCAGGTAAGCACCAATCACACTCAGGCAGTTCCTATCTTGAGCAAAGGAACCAAAGATGGCTCCAAAGAAGTCGGGGGTCCCTAAGGTGCAGGCTGCCTCTTGACCCAAAGGGCCGTAGACCATTCTCCCTGCAGGGAGCGGAGGTCTCTGGGTAACAAAGGGGTTGCCAAGGAGGCAGGCCCTTCTACTAAAGCAGAAACGACTGACCAGGGGCCCTGGGACAAGGGAAAGTCCTCGGATGGCTTGGGTGGGTGCGTGCGTGGGAAGTTCTAAAAGCCCCACCCTGAAGGCATCGCTGTAATCTGTGTACAGTGTCTTTGTCAGGGAGAGGGCCTGTAAACTGCCTCCTCAGATAGTGGGTAAGGAGGGTCCAAAGGAGGAGCGTTTTAAGAAGCCCCACACTTGTCAGAATTAAAACAGTGGGCTTCCTGATACCACCACTACAAGCAGGCCAGGGTACAGCACTCAGGGTTTCATCTGTGTCTTTTCTGCCCAGAGATTGGTGGCAAAACCCTTAAAACAAAATGCCTCCTGTGTCTATTTCAGACCAGCAAGGAAGGGGACGCAGTGGGTACTGCCCTGCAGCCAGTCTAAGGAGGAGGAACTCCTAGGGAGAGGGTGGGTGACGGCAGCTGCCCGGATGTGAGGAAAGGAGGCCAAGTCCCTACTGCAAGCAAGGGAAGGGGAGCAAGGAGCTGGCGGGGACCCCAGAGGTGGCCCCGGGGTAGAAGGGTGTGTGTCCCCACCCTCCAGGGTGACAGAGGTCTTGGGATCCCATCTTTAGACTTCTCCAGCCTCTGCCACGTAGTCACAGCGAGGACATTCCCAGATGGGGTTTCCCAGAACCCTGGGATGGTCTCTCACACAGGCCAGCAGTCATTGATCAGAAAATACTTACGGGCCAGGCACCTAGGTGCTCAGCACCTCATCCGCATCACTGTCCTGAAACTTCACAACCACCTTAGGAGGTAGGTCCTTAGTTTACAGAACAGGAACGGAGACTCAGAGAGGGCGAGCGACTTGTCCAAGGTGGGGCTGGGTCTCCAACCCAGGCGGGCCTGACTCTGGTCCCCGACCCCCACTACTACCCACGCACTGCAAGGGCAAAAGGGAGAAGTCACCGTCCCATTTTGCTTCCTCCCATCTTTCCCTCTCAGGTGGGCCTTGAAGCTAAGAAACTGGGACTCTTCTTTTGAGAAGTAACATCAGGAATAAAGCAGCTGTCAGTAAACATTCTAGACAAACATCTCTGGAAGAGTACAAACGAAACTAAAGGGTGAGCGATGGACTGTGGGGTGGGCCCGAGGCTTCCAGCAAGTCTTGCGACCATCTGCTTCAGATGAGCATGCAGTGACACCAAGGGCAGACCCTCAGGCTCCTCGAGGAGAGAATGGAGACCCACGTTTAACGGTGAGGCCCGCTACGCCTCTGCAGCTGTCAAGCGTGTAACCGTGGGAGACTGTACGTAACACATTCACAACCGAAGGTGAAAACACACACATTCTGTGTGTTTTCAGCCCCGCATGCAGGCTTTCCTTCTTCACACTATGCACGGAGGCAAGTACACAGAAGCCACGGGCAGGCCTGCCCCTCGACTAGCTCTGGCACGCCCCCGTGGCTGCCTCCAGCCTCCGTCTCTGAGGATGTCTGCTAAACTAAACAGAAGAAAATATGTAGACCCAGGAAAACACACAGAGAAGGGAATCTGGACTATCTTGGCCTGTTCTGTTTATTCCCCTCCTAAATGATGGATCGAACACCTGCCAGGAAATAACCCCCATCTGGAAAGCCACATAGAATTCTTGTCCAAAGTGTCAGCAAGGTAGTTGTGCAAAATGAGCTTTAATCCTGCGCTGATGTGTCTTAATCTTATCTGTGCAAAAGATATGGAAAGCATCTTGCCAACACAAACAACAGTCTGTTAATACGTGCCAACTGCTTTAATCCTGCGACACTTACTATCTCAAGCCTTCGAGTCCTTTCTTTTCTCAGGAATTATTATAAACAGTCCTGTGCAGCAACATAAAGGTGAATTTGTCACCGATGTGTCAACTCTGTTCGCCAACTAATTCTTTGGTGAAGAGTAGAACTGATCTCAATCATGCTGTTGCTAGGCAATACCTCTCTGATTTCAGTGTACCGCAGGCTCAGCTAGTGGGCAGTGGGTCCCTTCATTCTTTTTTTGGTACTTGAATATATTTTTCCTCAGGCAGTTCTCAACTGGTCTCATGGAAATCATAGGGGGGCCCAGTTTTGGGAGATGACAGTATATCTTTCATCTTATACCCTTCTTTCTGGGATGCTCTTCATCACAAAATTACCATCACCTACTGAAACCCGAGCCACTCTTCAGGGCTCTAACATGACCCTACATTTCTGACAACAGCGGGGGTAATAAGCCACTTGGATTTGCTGAATGGCCCTAACTAGACCCGGAGGCAGGCGCTTTACATACTCCATCTCATTCAATGTCATCACAGCCCTATGGCATAGAAATTATTTATCGTCTCTGATTTGCAAATCACGAAACAAGACTGAGAGGCCTCGGAGAGACACGTGCCCTGCCCAAGTCACGATGCTGGTAAACAGCAGAGGTGGGATCAGAACCCTAAGCCTGACTTCCAAGCTGGGTGCCTCACATCCCCCTCAACCCCTCTCAGGCCAAGCCACATCCGCCTTCTTTACTTCTAGAAGCACCAGCCCTGCAGCCCTCTCCGATCCCTCCACCCCTGCCCCACCCACTCAGACTACAAGCTGCTGGGGCAGACCCTGCACTTTGGATACCTCTGTGCCTTAAATCGAGGAAAAACCCCATAAACCTATTAATACATCAAACAAAGTCAGCAACCTCACCTAAAACTACTGAGAAATCGGGGAGCCAGCTTTGACAGCACTTTTCTATTCTGCCACTAGATGGCGCGACACAAGCACAGCTGAGGTGAAGTATCGATGCAAGCGGCCGGCCGAAGATTCAGGGGAAAGTTCCAGTGAAGACAGCGGAAATCCCCTCACAGGAAGGAGAGCTAAGGACTCCAGAAAATCTGCTGAGGCTGCAGGCCAACTGATGAAGTTTGGGAACGCGGGCGCTGGTTTCTGGGTGTGTTCAGATGGGCCTCAACCACCTGCGGCTGGGACCCTGGGCAAGTTCACACACGCTTTCCCCACATACTGCCTGTGTCTGTCAACAGGGGTGGTACCTACACCCCAGTCGGTTCGGAAGGACTGAAGGAAATGATGCATATCAAGTGCTGGGGAAGTGGCTGGCATGCAGTCCGAATTGCACGCTGGCGTTACTACCGTTACTAGAATTCCACAGAGACTGCAGATACACTGACGCCGTCTCAAAGCAGGGGTCTTGGACTCCAGGACTGTCTCCAGTCGCCAGGCCCTCAACGATGATAAACACCTCCCGGTCTGGCCCCTTCCAAGAGCTGCCTGGACACGGGGACACCTCGCCACAAACAGTCTCTCCTAATCCCCTGAGCCCTTCTGAGGCCGAGGGGATCACTGAGGTGAGAGCCGACGGCAGGCCCACTAGCCAAGCCCTGCTCACAGCAACACGACTTCCTGAGAACCCACGATGAGCCAGGTGCGAGGCACCAGGCACTGGAGACAGGAGGAAAGGTGAACGAGGCCGCAGCCATCTAGTGGGAAGAGGAGAGAAAAATAAGCAGCCGGAGGCGTGCGAGGATAATGAGGAAACCCTGGAGGCAGGCGCTAGACGGCCGCTGGAGCAGGGCGGTGGGCAGAAGGGGGCCGCGGCGGGGGGAAGGCCTCTCCCAGGCGCCATCTGAACCTTGGGTGTGAAGGAGCGACCAGGTGAAGGTGGAGTATGCCGGGCAGAGGGAGCCCCAAGAACGAACATCCTAAGGACAGGAAGAACCCGGAGGCCCATGTGACCCCAGAGTTCCCTTAGGTGAGGGCAGGAGGTGAATTTGGGGAGGGGGAGCATGGTGAGGAGTCCAAGCAGGGGTGTGATATGATCCGGTTCATTTTTCTGAAAGACCACCCTGGCAGTGGTCCTCATGAATCCTTTCCATTTCTGCGTGTTATGAAGTTTTGTAATGTGACGTCAGGGAAGATCACCCTGGGAGTGGTGAGGAGAACAGATCTCAGGGAGGCAGGAGGAGTTGCCAGGGGGCCAGCGAGGAGCCCTCAGGTGCTGTCCAGGTGAGAAGCGGCAGTGACAGGGAGGCTCGGGCAAGTCTTGTGGCCTTGCAGACTGGGCGAGGCGGCTGGAGCCTGACTATTCTGGAGACAGAGCGTGCTGGTGCCTGAGCTGTGGAAGCACGTCTCGCTCACTCAGTGGCCGACGTGGTCAGCAAACACAACCCCCATTTTTCTGACAAGACTCCACAAGCAGGCGGCCCCCTCCAAGTGGCACTGATGATGAGTAACCCAGGCCCTGGACTCTCAGATCCCCGGCGGCCACATCAATGCTGCAAAACATCCTTTCTCCTCTGAGCAAACGGTAGCCTGTTTTCTCACTCTTGCCACCTGAGAAGCCAAACTCTCCAAACTGTTTTCCCCACTCCCGCTCTGCTGTTACAGATGCAACACAGGCGTTAATTCTGGGCTGATGAATTCTCGAAATTCTGTGTGGCAAGCCTGGGGGAGTTTAATTTAGCAAAGGCATTTAAAATGTACTGCAAAAGCAAAGCTTACCGCCTAGACACGTGCATGGAGAAACCACTGTCGTCTCTGTCAGGTTTCAGGAGAATGAGCGCCCAGTGAGTCAAAATGATCCATTGGAAAGGATGAGCTGGGCTCCTAGACTCAGTGGCTGGAGGTGGGCACACTGGGACAGGCCGACTCCTCTTACAGACACAGCCTTGGGCTTCAGCCCCCGTGAAAGGGAATGGCCCAGATGCAGAGCATCTCAGAAGGTCCCCCCCTGGAACTTGGAACAGTGCTGAAGGTCATGGAAAACACTGTTCCCCCTTAACGGGGACATGAAGTCCATGATGCCTACAACGGCCAAAAGGCCATAATGGAAAAAAAAGGTTGGGAGGGTGAGCCCTAAGCTCTAGTTGGCAAACAGTTTATTCTTGGACACTTTTGTTTTGCCCCCAACTCCACCCCCTGGACACTGGGCAATGTCTGAAAACATTCCTGGGTGTCACGATGGGGAGGAGTTCCTAACAGCATCTAGTGGATGGAGGTCAGGGATGCTGATCAGCCTCCTACTGTGCACAGGATGCTCCCCCAACCACAAATGATCCAACCCCAAATATCAACTGTGCTGAGGATGAGAAAAAGACTGAGTCAGACCCCTAACTCGCATTATACACCAAAGTAAATTCTCCGTGGCTCAGACGGCACAAACCAGGGTGATGCCCCAGCATCTGTGAATTACCTCCTCTCTCCCTCCCGGCTCCGTTTGTGTATTTAAATGTGTGCAGCATCCTAGGACTTTAGTAGATCAGATGACTATGTTGCACAGTCTCTTGGCAGGGGGAGGGTCAACAGAATCCCCTAACACAGGGGTACTCAAACACGTGCGATTTTGCCCCCGAGGGGACATCTGACAACGTCTAGAGACATTTGGGTAGAGGTCAGGGGCACTGCCAAACATCCCACGATACACAGGACAGATCCCACTGGAATGTCTCAATGAAACTTGGCTATAACCTGAAAGGAGCTTTCTCTCTACCTAGGCATCCAATCAGAAGACTAACAGCCAGTAGTAACTGACATAGATCCGCACCTACCAGTGGGCCAATCCCATGCCATATGTTCCTTTCACACAACAATCCTCAGACTTGATTAGCATCGTTCCCATTCTACAGATGCAGGAATTGAGGTCAAACAATTTGCCCAAGCTCCTGGGCAAGTAAGTGGCAGAGACAAGACACAAACCAAGGGCACTTCCGACTGTGCCACAAGCTATCAAGCGGAGCCTGCCAGTCAGTTCCGGTCTAAAATTCCTTTGAGGCTTGAGACAGGGGAGAAACCCACATGGATCTCCTTACAGGCCCCACTCAGGCCAAGCATCTGTCTAAGAGGTGCTACGACAGGGCTGAAACCCAAATGGCAGCCAAGGTCAGGCAGGCACTGGAAAAGGGGGAAGTGGGCCAGGTCCCAAGCAAGTCGGTGGAGACCGCGGTGTCTAGGAAGGCACAGTCTATCTCAAGGTGGCAGCTGCTCCTTAGTCCTGGCAAATCATTACTGTGCAGGAACGCAGGCTGAGGCTGGCTGCTGTTTTTCAAGAGAAATCAGAAACCTGGATTATTCTTTCCCCTGAAATCTCGGAATTCTTAAGTATTGCCTCCTAATTAAAAGCAAACAAAGACAAACCTAAATGAGCCAAATTATATATGTCTGCTTGCCCCCAAAGCAAGGTTACAACTTCTGCCTGTGGTTTTTGACTCTGGCTCCATGTCGTAAAACATCTGTGGGGTCCTAGACACTGCGGACCTCCTGCAACAATCTCCAATGGTGCAGCCAAAGCATCAGTTTTAATTCTCCTCCACAACCTCCTTAAATAAGCGTGAAGCACGGTCAGGGTTAATATTCACAGCAAGTGCTACGCAATAGCACCAAGTGCCAAGACAACCAAGGATGAAGTGGAGTACAGGGACTTTACTCTGAGACTCTGTGCTGTATAGTTTTCTACCAAGCAGTGCACAGCCACACCGAACACGGCTCGTGGAACCACAGGAAGGTTACTGCACGAGGTGGCAAAAACAAACCCCTTCAAACAAAACAGAGAACCCCTGCTGCTTGCTGCCAGCACTACCACCAGATCCTGAATAGACAACGAAGCAAACCCATCTGCCTCCTGATGGTTTCAAAGTACCATGGAGAGCTACCAAGGCTCAGCCAGGTCAATACCAGCTGCCTTTCCCAGGTAGTTTCCATTACATGAGAAAGGCCCTTTTCAAGTCCCCCAGATGCATCCCATTGCTCCCCAAATGGCCCCCATTTCCCACTCTACCCCAGCCTATTCTCTGGGCCTGAACTCACTTACTAAGCAGGAATTCGACTGGTACCTAAAATGCCCCCTTGGCTGGCCCCAAACACGGTCCCCGCTCCCAAGGCCATTCTAAGCTTCCTGGCTCTGACCCTAGGAACTTCCTGTCGCCTCCTCTCTCTCCAGCTCCTTCAGCGTACAAGCACACAGCAGATCCCGACTGGCCCTCATACCCCATGATGCCCGCAGGCAACGGGACTGCTGGGGTGAGTCCATTTTCCAGTTAACTGGGAGGCAGGCTGCAGACGTGGTGGAGAAGTTTTAAACTTGCAGAACTGCAAGCTTTTCTGTCTATACACAGGATCCCTGTCAAAACTTATTTTCTTCCAAGTACATAAAGACTTTAGCATGGCACCCTCAGCTACCGCCAGGCCCCATCTGCCCCGGGTGTGAGAGGCATGCAAGAGTTGACCTCAGGACAAACCCCAGGGTCAATGTTTATCATAACTTCATGAAAACTTTGAAAAATTGCTTCTCACTTCTCCTAAGAATTAAGTTTAGGGCAGGGGAAGGGGGTGGTGAGAATCAAGTGAACTGAGGATTCCAACTGTTTTGAGTTCTAGCTCATCAATAAAAACTCAGCTGCATCCCATCCTCTCTGGGGTTAGGTTTTAAATCAAAAAGTAAGGTGAGAACTGATGAAAACCAAACAACCCTTGAAAATCTCTGGACTAATACTTGGTCTGGCCAGATCAGGGGTTCTCAATGGGGGGCAACTGTGTGGGGGAGGCTCCCCCCACCAGGGGACACTGAGCAATGTCTGGACACTTCCGGTTGACATGACTGGGGGAGGGGGGAGGGTGCTATTGGCATCTAGTGGGTCGAGACCAGGGAAGCTGATCAACATCCTACAATGCCCAGCACAGCCCCACAACAGAGAATTATCTGGCCCCAAATGCTTAGAGTGGCGAGGCTGAGAGCCCCTGCCTAGATGATCACACAATCAAAGTCAAGACAGAACCTAAGAGGACGGACAGCCCAGCTCTGGCTGCCTCTCATCCTGGGCTCACCCCAGGGGGTGGATTCAGTGGGGGTGGATTCACCTGCACTGTTCAGACTCACTTCTTGCCCTCTCTTGCTTCGCTTTGAGCACTTCAGCTAAATGTGTCTGTAACGTAAGTCCACCACAGTAAAAATAGCTACTATTTACTGTTTATTACTGGGCTGAGATAGGCGCTAAAGAATTTGTATGCGTTAATTCAGCCAAGGGTCACAGCAACCATGGGATAGATAAGATCATTGTTATCCTCATTTTGTTGGTGAGAAAACTGAGGCTCAAAGGAGTTAAGAATTTGGCCAAAGTCACTCAGAGAGTACAAGGCAGAGTAAAAACACAAACCCGGCTCTAATGCAAAGCCTGTGCCCAACCATCACTTTATATGGAGGGTCTCAACTGAGAGTGATTCTCCCCACCTCCTGCCCTGGGACACTACACAATGTCTGAAGACATTTTTGGTTGTCACGACCCCTGGGGTAGGGGTGCAGGGGAGGGTGTGTGCTACTGGGATCTTATGTGTAGTCAGGGATGCTGCTATGATGCTCAACATCCTACAGAGCAGAGGACAGGCCCTCAACAGAGAATCACCAGGTCCAAAATGTCGATAGGGCCAAAGTCGAGAACCCTGCTTTATACGGTCTCTTGGGTTTCCACCCTGCGCGTCCGCAGGCTGGCAAGGCGTCATGTGCACGTGGTATCTTTTTTTTTTTTTTCGGTACGTGGGCCTCTCACTGTTGTGGCCTCTCCCGCTGCGGAGCACAGGCTCTGGACGTGCAGGCTCAGCGGCCATGGCTCACGGGCCCAGCCGCTCCGCGGCATGTGGGATCTTCCCGGACCGGGGCACGAACCCCCATGTCCCCTGCATCGGCAGGCGGACTCTCAACCACTGCGCCACCAGGGAAGCCCTGCACATGGTATCTTTTAAGGCTGGGATCTAGAATCCAAGATCTCCTATAGCTCAAATACACTTTGCTCACCCTCTTCTCAGTCTCTTTACCTTTACCAGGGACCAAACGCTGCCTTCAAAACCCGATGCCGGTCTACAAGGCAGAATAACTCCAGAGACAGGATGATTAACGACTTTGGGATGTATCAGTAGCGAAATGCCAAGCAGAAGAGAATATCCCAGGATACAAGTGTACAACACTCACACACTCCTAGGAGAGAAACATTCCAGTTGGACCTTCATAGTCATGGACTACAGGACTACCAACAAAGGGCCGTGGGAGTTGCTGTCACAGCTGAGATCACCATGGTAAGGAGGGCCAACAAGATGCCGTACTGGATACACAACTGGAAGTGTTTCTTTCCACACAAGCACAGCACTCCTAACCTGTACTACTCAAGCCAGGGCTTCTCAACCCTAGCTGCACGTTGGGGTCGCCCGTGCTGTTTTCTGTCTCTATAGATGCCCAGGTGTGAGGACGGCTATGATTAGGATCCCAGTTTGGAAAGGCAGAAGCCGAGAGAGCATCTGAGATTAAACAACAAGTAGGAAAGCACACATATGGCGCAGTCCCTACAGCTTCAAAATGCATAGGCAAGGAAGTCCCAGTTCACATAGTGGATAAGAAATTAAAGATCCTAGCAGGCTGCGCAAGCCCAAACCAGAAATGGAGTGGAGAAACACATGACACCCAATTAAAGGGCGGCAGAGATATGAGAGGCATAAAAGACCACTAAGATTTGATTTTTTTTGGAGACAGCTAGGCCAGAACTAGTGTCAGAGGCAAAGTACTAGGTGAGTGTGGCATTTACTAGGCAAAAACTTTAAGTACTACAAAACAGTCCGTCTTCTCCATCTTACACTTAACCTGTTCAACTACGCAATTTACAATCGACAGCTCATGTGTCAGCGCATATGCTAGAAATGGTGTCCCTGGAAAACAGGAATCCATAATTTTCCCTTTGTGCTCAAAGGTACACCTCACCACGAAGGTCCTGACTGATGAATTCACTCATTCCTTCAACAAACATTTCTTGGACACCTACTCTGCGCCAGGCACTATCCTAATTGGGGTGGGGGATCCATCAGTGGCAGACAAAAATCCTCACCCTCACGGAGCCTACGTTCTAGAAACAAACAAGCAGACCTAGCACACCGGTTGGTGATAAGTGCCGTGGGGCAACATGAAGCGGGGCAGAGGGGATAGGGAACGCGGATACGATTTGAAATAGGTGGCCAGAGAAGTTCTCAACGATAAGGGAACATGTGAGTAAAAACCTACAGGAGGGGCAGAAGCGAGCGTGGGGACATGTGCAGGAAGGCTGACTCAGGCAGAGGAACCAGCGGGTCCAAAGGCATACAGGAGAGAGGATGTGGACCATGCAAGGGACGTGGAGACAGCCAGAGTGGATAAAGCAGGGCCCGTCGGGGACAGAGTGGCGGGAGAGGAGGACAGGGAGGTCTCAGGGGCTATCTGCCTTTGGGGTTGGCAAACTGTCAGCTGGCTGAAGGTGGAAGGGAGGCCCAGGCAGCGGCAGCGGTGGTGGTGAGAGGTGGTCACCCCCGGAAAGATTTTTAAGGTAGAACTGACAAGATGTGCTGTGGCATGGGAGAGAAAGAGGAGTCGAGGGCGACGTCAAGGTGTTTGGCCTGAGCCATTCAAAGGATGGACTTGCCATTTACTACAAGTGGAGAAGGACGGTGGGCTGGGCGGGTTTGGGGGAGAAAGACAGGGGTTTTGTGTGATGTGGCTATTGGACATCCAAGTGGAGATGTCGAACGCGACGTCGCATAGGAGTCTTGAATTCAAGAAAATGAATGAGCCCAGTACACAAATACACAGAGTGCGTCATACTGACTCCCATTTATCCAGTCCCCGTTCTGCCTGCAAATGCATCTTGTGAATGGAATGCCTCAACCCTCCACTGGCTCCTTTGTCTTATCAAAGACTCGCGGCCTGCGTGGCGGGAGGGGGTGGTGATCAAGACCACCTTGATCCACATCCCTGCTCCTCACTAGCTGTGTGACCTGCCTTGGACAAGTAACTTAACCACTCTAACTCAGCTTCCTCATGGAGAACAGGAGCCGACGGTACCTTCCTCCGGGAGTTTTTGTGAGGAGCGAGGGTTACTCCAGATCACACGCGCCCAAGACTTTGAACAGTACCTGGTAGCACTCCAAATGCTCCACCAGGGTGAGCACTTATTATTGTCATTCGTGCACTCGTGCAGCTCAGTACAAACCTCAGGCCAGCAGGGAGAAGGGTATGGGGGAAAATCAGGGCCAGGCAGGTAGATGGCCTGCCTGTAGCTGTGCACCTAGACACGGAGGGAGCTAAAAATAGGCCTCAGAAGGTCTTGAAGCTACTAGCGATCTCAACGCCACGGCTGATTTCATCAGACAGCGGCTGATGCGGCGCTTTCCCTGGGCCATTCGGAACTGTAACCTTGTCAAAATCGCTCACCCAGGATGTAAGCGCTCCGCAGAGGAGGGGATCGCACAGTCTCTGTCTCTCCCTCTGGAAGTGCAACCAACAAAAAGGGCCGAAAAGCCGCCAGGGCTTTCAGTGGCTCACACCCTGCGGCTGGACCTAAATGAGCGGAGACGAGGCGCGACTCTCGGGTCGCCAGGAAGGATCCGAGGGAACTGGCGGGAACTGGGGGGCTGAATTGGGGGTGGGAGTGAAAACAAACAAGACGTTCTCCATCCTCGGCGTGGGGCAGGCCCGCGGAGGATGAGAAGCCCACAGACCGGGGGGTGGGCCGGCTCGGCAGCCAGGCAGGGGAAGGGGGAAAGCCGGGGTCCCCGAGAACGAGGGGGCGGGGAGGGAGCGTGGCGCGCTGGGCCCGCGACCAGGCCCGGAGATCCATTTACTTCCGAGGCCGAGGCGTTGAGGCCGCGCTCCCGCCCCCTTCGGCCCCCGGCCTGGCCTGCGAGGCGAAAGGGCCTCAGGGCCGCGGCCCCCGCCGTCTCCAGAGCCGTCTGGCCAGACGGTGGCAGGGCCGGGGCTACCGGGAGTGATGGGCCGGGCCGGTGAGCCCGGCCTGAGGGGACGCAATGGGGGACGGCTGAGGGACCCACTGGGCCGCTCTCCCGGAGCAGACAGGCCCCCCGCACCCCGGGGTGCTCAGCCCTCGGGCCTGTGGCCCCCGGGCCTCCCGCCGCCCGTTCCCTAGCCGCCGGCTGGCCCCCAACGGCGCCTCCCCTACCTTCGTTCGCCAGGTCCGCCATTTTACTTCCTTAAGCCCTCCCACAAGGCCCCGCGCCGGCCCGGGCTCGTTTGCCTTCTGCCAGAAACTCCCGCGCGTGCGCACTTGCCAAGTCGACTCCGAGCAAAGCGGGCAGTTAGCGGCTGCGCGCGGAGCCCAGCGCGGTGAAGCTCTCGGGATCCGGGTCCGAGCCGGGCCAAGCTCGGAGCACGCGCCTGCGCATTAACCACCCCCGCCTCCTTTTCCCGCCGACCGAGGGGGCGTGGGCAGGGCAGGGCGCACGCGTAGTGGGCCTCGCGCGCGCCGCGAGTAATGTGGGAATCTGCGTTCCCTACGGCTGCGCGCCCGGAGTGGGTCTTCATGCTGCTGTTTTCCGCTTGTTTTTCGGCCTCGCACCCTCGGTGGGAGCTTGAACCGTGGAGGGCGCCGCGACCGACGCCTTCTCCTAGGTAGATCCCTGGGTCGGGGCGGGGGGCGGGGCTTTCCACGTGCGCAGTCCCGAGGCCCGGAGGGAGGCCCGTAAGGGGTCGTGGGGCGCCTTGTGTCACCCCAGGCCTCAGTTTCCCCTTCTAAGGGACCAGTACTTTAGGCAAACTTTCTGAGGCCACGTGGAGAGGTGGGGGATGGTTGGGGGGAGTAGAGGTCAGAGGTTGAGGATCACTGGCCAAAGGGAAGGTTCATGGCGGGGCGGGGCACAGGTGTTGATCCGGGACTTGACCTCACAGAGCCATCAGAATGGGAGCTCCAGGACGACTGGCCCCTGAGGCCCCGTACTGAACAGCGCCTGGCACCGAGCCTCACCGAGTGTCTTCACCGATCACGTGGGCTGATGACCGCTCCCTCCCCCCACCCCCCAGGACTGAGGGGAGAATATTGGACGCCCTGGGCTCATTCGCGACTCACCTGCTACGCAACATCCCGCGGGCTCTGCCTCATCTCCTAAATAGAGCCCAGATCCGCCCGTTCTCCCCAGCAGGGCTCTCTCTCCCTACTCCAGGCCAGACCATTCTCATCTCTCTCCTGGAAAACCCAATAGCATCTTTCTCTCAATGCTCTCTTTCCTTTCATTCGTATGAAATAAGCAGCACACAGAGGAATCTTTCAAAAATGTGAATTAGATCAAGGGCACATCTTTTCTCAGTGCTTCCAAAGGGCTTTCTACTGAACTTGGAATAAATTCGAAACTTCTTGTTCAGGCTTACAAAGCCCCCGTTTTTTGCTGCCATGTTTCCCCTTGCTCGTTGCAGTTCAGCCATATGGGTCTTTCTGTGTCCTTGGAGCTCACCAAACCCCTTCCAGCCTCAGGATCTTTGCACTGGCTGATCCCTCTGCTTGGGACTTTGTGTCCCTTTTTTTCCTGTTTGAGTCCCAGCTTCACTCCTGCTCCAGTATGATCTGGAGGAGGAGGTCCTATAGCCTGTGGGCCACATTTTTAATTATTGGGAGAAAACCAAAAGAAGAATAATTGCTCATGACATGTGAAAATTGTATGGAATTTAAATTTCAGTGTCCATAAATGTAGATGTATTTGAAAACAGCCATACTTAGTCATTGACATAATGTCTACGGCTGCCTCTGACCTGCAGAAGCAGAGCTGAGCCCTTTTAACGGACTGTCGGGCCAACAAACTTAAAATATTTACTCTTTGCGGCTTTATAGAAGTTTGCCAACCTCTACTCTAGGACACGTGTATTTACATGGTTGTTCTATACATTTCTGTACAACCAATGGGGTGTGGTGAATGTTTAACAACAGCTGCTTCTCTGGGGGGAGAACATGTGTTTCTGTCTGTGTTTATATGTGTGCCTGTGTGTGTATAGTTTATTGTAAATTTTACTGTTTTCCCATCACTTTAAGTCTTGAAGACAATAAAACCATCAATTGGACCCTGGCTGGTAGTGCTGGTTTTCTTGGTATAAGTATACTTCAGCTATGGCTGATTTCAAGCTACCAATGTGAATGTCACTAGCCAGAGTTGAGCAGAGGTGTGCAGTAGCACACTAGATTTTTTCTTCTTCTAGAGCCTGCTGCTTTCTTGCTGCAGCCCCCAAAACAGCATCAGCATCACCTGGAAATCTGTTGAAAATACAGACTCCCAGGCCCCAACCCAGACCTGAATCAGAATCTGCATTTTAGCAAGATACCCAATAGACACCTGATTTCGCTATCCTGGATTTTGCCTCCGGGCTGAAGGCACAGGCCACAGAGCTTGGTTAGAAATTCTTTTTTTTTTTTTTAAACTTGTGGCTCGCGGGCTCTGGAGCACAGGCTCAGTAGTTGTTGACGCTCGGGCTTAGTCGCTCTGTGGCATGTGGGCTCTTCCCCAACCAGGGCTCGAACCTGTGTCCCCTGCATTGTCAGGGGGATTCCCAACCACTGCGCCACCAGGGAAGTCCTAGAAATTCTTAAGGAATAGCTAGAATGTCACTGTTGGTCACCTGCAGCATGTAGACTTAGGTTTGCTCATTTCTAGCTTATTGGTATCACTCTATTCAGTACATTTCGTTATCTATAACTTCTCTTGAGTAAGTGTTATTAGTTTAAGTTTACATTAAATAGGTACTGTAGATCACCATTTCAAGTATAAAACCACTAAGCCACGAATAGGAGATAACTGTTTATCACGAATAGGAGATAAACATGAAAACGAAACAATGTTTTTAAATTCTGGGTAGATAACTATTGCCTGCCAAGGTGCTGTGCCCCAAGCCTGCTTTTTTTTGTTTTTTTCATGTAAATAGAGATTAGCAAAGTATTGGAGGCATATTAAAGGCACATTATCACTCAACTGAAAACGCGATGAGGAGTGAGAGAATTGAAAATGGGGTAACTCTAATCCAGGAGATTCCTTGTCATTTAATGCCCTGTCTGCATGTCTCCGAAAGTCATTTCATATACCACATCCATCCCACACTTTGGGAAACTCCCAGCAACATGTCACCGCTTGCTAAATATAATCCAGTTGTGGTTTTTTAAGGGACGTGGAGAGATGCTAAACCCATCAGCCTGACGAGGCGACTCAATTTCCCTTGGTTTCACAATTCTTCTCCCAGTGCCGAGGCTGCCAACATCGTGGCCCTTAGTTCCTTTGCTTTCTTTATCTGGTCTCCTCTTACACATTAATTTAGTCAACGTTTTTGTTTTTGTTTTTGTTTGGCTGCGCTGGGTCTTCGTTGCTGTGTGCGGGCTTCTCATTGTGGTGGCTTCTCTTGTTGCAGCGCATGGGCTCAGTAGTTGCGGCACGCGGGCCCTAGAGTGCGCGGGCTTCAGTAGTTGCGGTGTGCGGGCTTAGTGGAATCTTCCCAGACCAGGGATTGAACCCGTGTCCCCCGCATTGGCAGGCGGATTCTTGACCACTGTGCCACCAGGGAAGTCCTCAACATTTACTTATTAAACAAATATTTGTTGATTACCTACTGTGGTGGTTTTAAAACGGCCCCAAATTCTTTGACCGTCTTCCCATCAAGAGGTGAGGTCTCAAATGCCACCTGATATCACTTATATGTGGAATCTAAAACATGACACAAATGAACTTATCTACGAAGCAGAAACAGACTCACGGACATAAGAGAACAGACTTCTGGTTGCCAAAGGGGAGGGGAGGTGGGGGAGGGATGGACTGGGAGTTTGGGATTAGCAGATGCAAACTATTAAGTATAGGATGGATAAACAACAAGGTCCTACTGGGAACTATAGTATCCTGTGATAAACCACAATGGAAAAGAATATGAAAATGAATGTATGTATATATATATGTATATAACTGAATCACTTTGCTGTACGGCAGAAATTAACAACATTGTTTATCAACTATACTTCAATTAAAAAAAAAGAGGTGAGGGCTCTGTTTCCCTTGAATGGGAGTGGCTGGTTACTGGTCCATCAGTAGAGTCTGTGGAAATGATAGCATGTGACTTACGAGGCTGGGTCATGACAGGGACAGAGGATACAACTTCTGCCTGCTTTGCTGGAGCAGTTGCCCTAAAAGCCTTCAGCCGTCATGGAAGCTGTCCACCCGCCCTGAGGCTGCCATTCTATAAGGAAGCTGAAACAGACACTGAAAGGCAAAGCCCTGAGAGAGACCTGCCCAGCCTGGCCCTTCCTGTTTCTCACCCCCCATGAAAGATAAATGATAGTTGCTGTTATGAGCCAAGCCACTAAGTTTAGGAATATTTGTTACACAGCAGTATATATCCACCACACCTACTGTACCTGACACACTGTTCTACATGACATTCTAGTAGAAGACCTGCAGGAGAAGCACTCTAGACAGAACAGTGAGTGCAAAGGTCCTGAGGCAGGAACCAGCTTGCTGAGCTGGAGAACAGCGAGGAGCTCAGTGTGGCCAGGGCAGAGTGAGCGAGGGGCCATGCAGGGCCTTGTAGGCCATAGAGTTCTCGGAGGAGTTTGAGGTTTTTCCCAAGACAAGGGTCGGAAGTGGGAAATGGAGGGATCCAGATGGTTTCCCTTGACCATCTGACCTCTCTGCTGCCTGCTTCCTTCTCGGCTCATCAGGAGAGAAGTCTGAGGAACCCCCAACCCACCGAGCCCAGGCTGAGCTCTGAGAACTGGGAACTTCCTTCTCTACAGCCAAGCCCAGGAAAAAGGGCTTTCACAGCTGTAATTCTGTTCTCATCTTCCCATCGTGGGCAGGGACCTGGCCCCGTGAAGTATCTGCTCTGTGCCCAGCCCCACGCAGAGGGTGAGGACCCAGATATTAATCAGCTACAGTTCCTGGCCTCCTCTGCTCGGCAGCGCCCCCCAACACCACCTCCGCGCCTCCCCCCCCACCCCGCCCCGCAGTCCACAGGGTCAAGTTCTTGACAGCAAGGTGTCCATTGCAGCTGACGCTGAGGCCAAGAGGGGAACCCTTGACTCGAGCTGGGTGCACTAGCTTCTCTCACTCGCATATTCTGCAGCAGCTAAATGTGGTATGGAGCTAGGAGGAAATGCTGATTGTACTCTTTGTAATTAAAAAGATTTAACCTTCAATTTAAAATAAATTCAGACTTACCCTAACCCTAAAAAAAAAAGAAAAAGAAAAAAAATTCAAATTTACAAAGAAGTTGCAAAAACAGCACCAAGAAATTCCATACAGCCTTCACCCAGCTTCTCCAAATGTTAACATCTTACGTAAACAGCACGATGACCAAAACCAGGAAATTCACACTGATGCAGTACGATTCACTAGCATAAAAACCTATTCAGGTCTCACCTGCTGACTGCCAGTGTTTTGTTCCTGTTCCAGGATCCAGTCCAGGATTCCTTGTTGCATTTAGATGTCATTACTCCTCAGTTTCCTTTAGTCTGGATTAATTCCTCTGTCTTATTTTTCCTTCCCCATGACACTGGTGAGGTGTGCTGCCCAGCTATTTTGAAGAATACCCTTTCATTTTGGGTCTGTTGACCGGTTCCTCCTGATTAAATTCAGGTGTTGAATTTTTGGTGTAAATAACATGGACGAACCTATCAGGAGGCACCTGATGTCAATTTGTACCATTTACAACTCAGATCACCGGTGTCGGCCAGCTTACCACTGATACTTTTCCCTTTGTAGTTATTGACTATCTTGTGGGGAGACAAATAAATAGGGAATAGTTGAGGAAGAGGAGGAGAGGCAGATGGAGAAAAGAGGCAGCTAGCTCTTGCACTCCATTGCTTGTGGTCTTTGCATGCATGATTGCAATTTTAGTAAACAAAACAGCCTCCATTCTAGGCAAAATCCCGAGCTGGCTGGTTTCCCCGGGGTGAAAAGGAAGAGGCTGTGTCACACAGTGACCACAGGGGGGCAGCAGAGGATTGGGAATGAAATGAAAACTGGGCTCTAGGATGAAAAGCAGTTTAGTTCCTTCTAAGTAAATAAACTTGCAGAAACGCAAAGGCTCTGCTCCAGCTGAGGCCTGTCATCTTCTGGGAAACAGGTCAGGTAGTTGCTGGCTGCTCTGATTACACTCCCAGCATTAGGCATGTCTAAAACAGCGGCTTTTTATCCTGGGAGGGCTTTGGGGGGGGGGCTGCTGAGAATCCCTTCTGCAACTGCCTGCAAGACTCATGGGTACTGAGGGTGTATCGGTTTGGAGACTGCTTGCAAACTCCCCAAAACACCTCTGTCAAATGTAAGCAAGTGGAAAGTTTGCTGGCAAGTGATGAGCATGTTCCTAAGATCAGAGAGAGAAGAGAAGAAACTGGGCAGCTCCAGTGGGTCTTGGGAACCGGTGGGTCACCTCCCGAGAATGCTCAAACTTCAACTGCTTTCGGTCTTATATTCAGCTCACAATTCAGATTCTGAGGAGGAGGGGGTCAGATGCGTCCAGCATGGCAGGGCACGTTATTAATCCCTGCCCCCTCCTGCTTTCCCCGACTCTAGCCACTTTATGCTCTGGTCAGTTATTCATTGAGCGAGAGCCTTTAGGTGGAGGGGTCCAGTGGACAGCTGTACAGAAGAGAGTTGACAGAGGGGAGTTTGACGTCCATTTTCAGGTCATGGGCCGTCACTCCCGGGGTGCAACCCCCAGGCCTCGCCAAGATCTAGGAAGCCCTCCCTGTCTCCCTCCCAGCTCACCCCGGGCCACCTCACATGTCAAGCCCGTCCCCTCCGTCCCCTCGGCCAGGAGCAGCCTCCTTCAGTGTGTGCAAGCGCCCACTTACAGATGGTGTTTCAAACGGTGGGAAGAAGGGTCACTGCCCAGAAGGAATCGGAGTGTTATGTCCAAAGAAGGGAGAACAGGTAGATGCTCGGTAGCAGAACCCCACAGGCGTCCATCACAGAGGATCCTCAAAGGGCTCCATGACCTCAGCATAGGTGAGGACTAGTCTCTAGGACTGTGGCTTTCAATACGTACGTATGTTCAGTACACTTTACATGCAGCCCAATCCCGTATGTGTACGTCCACACACATCGTATAACATATACTGAGCTGTTACAAAGCCATAGTTATCTTTGCTAATTACACTGACACTCCTGATCTTTTCTATTTCTCTCCTGGTCCATTACAAAGAAAAACGGGTCAAATCCACCGACTTGATTTCATAGCCGCTTGGCCTGCTGCTCTAGCAGCCCTCTTGCCTCTGCTCCCCCGCCTTCATCTGCACTGCGGCACTCTGACCCCCCACCCGGCCTGTACCATCTTCACAAGTACCTAGTGACCCCCTTGCTTCCATTTTCTTCGTGTGTGATCCACGCACCAGAATAAGTCTTTCTAAAGCCCAGCTTCGATTATATCAAAAAATGGTGGTGGTGGCCTCCTGAATGAATTTGATTTTATCTGTGCAAGATGTGGGAAATACAGTATTGAGCAAGCCAGATCAGAGCTACTCACCCTCAGAGCTCACGGGAAAGAGATTTGCCAACAATCATAATAAAGTAGTGCAGGAAATACGGGGTAGAAGGGATCCATCCTAATCTAGCTGGGGATCTTCCAGGAAGGCTTCCTGGAGGAGGTGTAAGTTAAGATGAATGCTAAAGAGGAAGGGGTGTGTGTGTGGAGTGGAGTTTAGGTGGGAAGAGCAATGAAGGTGAAAGAGCCTGAAATGAGACACTGGGGTGAGTTCCAGGAGCAGAAAGTCAGAGCAGGGACTTCCCTGGTGGTCCAGTGGTTAAGACTCCGCACTCTCAATGCAGGGGACCTGGGTTCGGTCCTGCACACTGCAACTAAAGATCCTGCATGCTGTAACTGAGACCTGGTGCCGCCAAATAAATAAATATTTTTTAAAAAGGATCATACTATCTTAAAAAAAAAAAAATCAGAGCAGCAAGTGGGTCACGGGAGGAAAAGACAAGTGACATGGTTGCCAAGGTGTGAAAGATGCAGAGAACTGATAATAATGAGAATGCGATTACCCGGTGGTTCTCACCTGCGGGCAGGGGACACTTGGCAATCAGTATCTGGAGATATTTATGGTCTTCGCCACTGGGGGTGGGGTGCTAGTGGGGGTGGGGTGCTAGTGGGCCAGGGGTGCTGCTCAACGCCCCCCCAGTGTCCAGAAAGGTCCCTCCTCTAACCCAGAGACTTAGCCAACCCCAAATGCCAAAGGTGCCAAGGTTGAGAAACAATTGTTGAATGCTTACTCCAGTACTTTCTATAAATCAACTTATTTAAATCTCACAACAACACTGTGAGGTAGGTGTTTTTATTACCCTTTTTTCCCAGATGGGGAAACTGATCTAAGTAATTTACCTGAGGGCACAGCTATTGTCCAAGCCCGGCTGCCCTGCTGCATCTCCAGGCAGGGAGGTCTCAGGGAGTGGCCAGGAGGAAGGAACCAGTGGCCATGTTAGGGGCAGTCTGGAGGAGGTAGGAGGGACGGAGGGCATGCAGGTGGCCCTGGGTTTCTGGCTCGGGCAGTGGGATGGGGATACAGGCAGGAGGTCTGGATCGTCAGATGCTGAGCTCCTGTCTTGCCCTTTGGAGGGCGAGGCATCCACGAACCTCTGAGCCACGGTGGGCAGGCAGCTGTGGAGCAAGTCAGCAGCACGTGGACGAGGTCATGGAGGGTGTGGAAGGGGCAGGACCCAGGTGCAGGGGGTGGGGGGGGCAGCCAGAGAAGTGGGAGGAAAACTGGGGTGGGGGTGACACTCCCAGCCAGGGAGAATCTCTCCCTTCTTACTTAGCATTCCTGCAGCTGATGTGTGTGTGTGTGTGTGTGTGTGTGTGTGTGTGTGTGTGTGCGCGCGCGCACGCACGCCTCGCATCTCACTTCAGAGTTCTTGCTACCAGAGAGTTCCTGGAGGCTAGAACGCCTATGGGTCCCCCTGCAACCCTCCCAAACTGTGGCTTATTGCACTCTGACTCAGGGCCATTAGGGTTATAATGATCACCAGGAACCCAGGTACCTTCTGTCTCATTGCTTTGCCATCCTTATTTTATGATGTTCACCTTGAGGTCCAAGATGGCTGCCGGGGCTCCAGCCATCCTGCTTGCATTCCAGCCAGCAGCCTCATTTTCCCCACGTGCACAATGGTGGGTGGGGTTAACACCTACCTTGGAAGACTGTCAAAAAGAAGAGAAGAATGGACCACAATGACAAGAAGCCACTGTGATCGGTCAGGACCTCCTGGAGGCTCTTGGTAGGACTGGGTCCCCCTTTTGCTGTGCCTGTGCCCCGGAGCCCTACCCAATGGGCTAGGGACCCACGGGCCTTCGGCAGCCTCCCCTCCTCGTCTCCTCTCCAGCTCCTGGGGCAGGAATCACGTGGGCATCTCCTGTGCTCAAGAGCCTCGCCAGCCACCCAGGCCCTAAGGTGCTCTCCCCTCCCAGGGACCCTGCCGCCTGGCCCCGGGCCGGGATCTCCAAGGGGGAAGATTCAGGGGCAGCTCCTGCTCCCCACAAGAGCTGGTGCTGCTCAGGGGGCCTCGGGCTGAAATCGTGAACCACGGGAGGGTAGGGACGAGTCTGGATTCCGCTGGGTTCTGAGAGCCTGGCAGAGGAGTCGGCCTGGAGTCAGGGCCTGGCCACCCGGCTGAGGGGAGGCTGCATGCTTGGGTCCTGAGAGCTCCTCCCCAGGATTGGCCACAGTATTGGTGGGGCCCAGTGCAAAATTAAAGCAGGGGCCCTTTGGTGGAAAACTCTTAAGAATTTCAGGATGGTGGCAGCAGAGCCTTAAGCCAAGCGCAGGCCCTGGAGTTCCCAGCCTGGGATAGCGATGGATGATTTTAGTGTCACCTGGGGTCCCCAGGGCCTCCACCCGGGACAGAGGGGCCCGGTATGGGGCCAAGGCTGAGCATCTCCGGCGGCACACGGGGCACCAGCCTGGCCCCTGAGAAGCAGCTCTTATGGGCGACTAACGGGGAACTGCGTCCACGTTTCTGGAACATCCTCCCCCCTGTGGGCCCTTCCTGAGTGCATCGCTCTCCTCTGCAGGGTTTCTTCAAAGTCCTATAATGCCCTGTGTCACGGGCCCCCAGAGTGGGTGGTCACAACAGTACGGATGCCCGGCCCGCACCTTCAGCCCACGAGCCAGGCTCTCTGGGGATGGCGCCCAGGAACTGGCGATTTCGGAAGAAGCTCACGCCCTGATTCTTAGGGGGTTCTGAAGTTCGGGCCCCACCGCTTTACCAGATTAACCCCGTAAACAACCAGTGGGCCGTGTCAGCGGCCGGAGCGTGGATTTATTCTGCGTCTCTGAACCAGTTTAGTCTGTTTACAGTCTCGCCCATCCCGGGCTGACAGTTGTTTTCTTGCCCTCTCTGGCCTTGCTAAATGCTCCTTCTGGAACATTCCCCAGAGAGCCGGAGGAGAGCACTGCTGCCCTCCCTTCCTGGGCTCGTGTGGCCCAGGTCTGGCCAGGCTGGCTGTGCCAGGGCCAGGGGAGTGTGGGAGGGAGGGCTTCGTCCTCCAAGGCCACTGGAGTGGGCGGCGGGGCAAAGGCTGGAGCGTGGATTGCGACCCACAACGGGCACGTTCAGTGTGTTTATTGCAATGGGAAACGAGAACGGGCTCGGAAGGCTGGTGTCTTTACCGTCATTCATATTCCTCCTCACGGAATCCGGCAAAGGACTAGACAGAGCGTAAGGCAGAAACGTGGAAGAAAAGGCAGGCGTCACAATCCGGGAGCCGTGAGCTTGAACGTCTCCCAGGAAAGGAGATGCAGCTTTAAAGACATTCCTTCTGTCTGAGTTCATCTGAGTCTGCAACTTTAAGACCACACGCAGGTTGTGATCATGACGGGCTTTTGGTTTCTTAAAATGAGATTTCTCGTCCTTCCCTGCTGCTCTCCCCGGGCACCTGCGGGCGCCAGGGATGCACAGCGCTCCTGCTTGTCGAGAAGTAGGGTTTTTAAAGGCCTCGTGAGTTTACATTAGTACCTTCTGCATGAATGAGAAAACAACATGGGGGACTGAATATACACATTCATAAGGAATGTTCTAATAACAATTAGAGCACAAAACTATTTGTATGAACATATTTCCAAAAGGAGAAATTATTGCATTTGAGAAGTCGATGCTTCTTAGACCAGAGGTTTGTCTTTCTTCTTTGCAGCTGCTTCGGGAGCGGAACTCTGGCACAGGGCTTACTGGTGCAACACGTTACGAGGGACACAGATCTGGAGAGTTTCGAGGTCAGGGCTGGGACAGCCCTTGGGATTCGTTTGTCCCCAGAGGAGAGTTTGGACCCTGGGCAGTTCAAGATGGGACCTGCCGGGGTCCCAGTGCTCTGGGATCGCTACTTCTAAGGCAGACGTTCTGGAAGGTTCTGTGGAGTGGGGCTCAGGCATGGCTGCTCGTGCACAGACTTGGCAGGATGGCTGCCCTCTGACGGCGCGGCGGAGACCCTGACCTCCCGGCCCCCTTGGAACAAACTCATTCCAGACCTCACAGTTGAACTTGACGTTGGCTGTGAACCTGGACAGATTCACAGTCCTTCTGGTTGCTCATCAAGCTTCTGGCTTTGATTTGGAAAGGCCCCGCCCCCACCACGAGCGGGCCCGCTTCCGTGATGTGTTCTTTGAGCCACGTGGGGCCGTGCGATGCGCGCCGTCCGGGGACGCAACTGGCGGCTGCTTCTGATCCCTTCGGGGTCTAGAGACGGGGTGCCTGGCGGCCGGCAGGGCAGGAGGCCACGGGGCGAGGACCGAGATGGCCTCTCCCACCACAGGGCCTGAGGGGGGCTGCGGGGACACGGCCCGCTTGGCGCTGCCCGACGGTTGTGGGACATGCCTTCCTCCCCGGGACCCGCTGGAGTTTTTTCAAATCAGGGTGCAAATCGGAACGAGCTGGCAGGGGGAGATGCCCAAAGTGGAGGTAGCGACTCGCTCAGCACGGCCCCTTCCAGCTCTGGAGGGGGATGTTTGCAGTGGGGGAAGGAACATTCAGAAGAAGGAAAAGGGGTCTGGGCGCCCCATCTGAGCTTCGGTCGCGGTCACAACGGTTTTCCTCTTGAGGGAGAGCGTGTCCTTTAAGGGCGCCCTGGCCCAGGGGCCCCGGCACTCAGAGTAAAGGAGGCACTACCGCGGCGGAGCTCTGGGACCTGGAGCCGGGGCAGCGCGGCCCAGCTAGACGCCCTGCAGCGGGTGGTTGGGGTCGCTGCGCTCCCGCTTCACCAGGGGCTCGCCCCGGCCTCGGGCCTCCGAGCGGGCCTCGCTGCCTCCACGGTCCTCGCTGAGGTCATCTGTGGAGGCGGGGTGGGGCGCGGGGCACATCTTCAGGGGGCGTGAAGGGGCCAGGGCAGGGCACTGCCTTAGCCTGGGCCTGGGTTGACCCAGTCAACCTGGAGGCCTTCCTCCCCACGACCAATGCCCACGTGCCTGGGCTGTGCTCCCGGCAGCATCGCCCTTGGCGGTTGGGCCCCCCCACCTCCACGGGGCAGGGTATGGGGCCCCGGGGGGGGGCGCTCTCTGGCCCACCTGCCCTGCTCCCCCTCTGGACGTGGCCGCAGGAGGCCCTCACCCCGCCAGCCCCAGCACCGGCACCAGTCCTGTCCATGGCCCTGCGCTGAGGGGCCTGGTGTGCAGGGAACCAGGGAGAGGAGTAAACGTCATCCAGTAGGAGGGGCAGGGCCTCTGCTCTGAGCCCCCAGTGGGCTGCTGCCCAGTGTCCCCGCCCCAGGGGCCGCCCTGATCGCCACCAGGCCCAGGACAGGAGGGAAAGCCCAGACACACCCACCTTTGTCGAGCAGTGTCAGCGACAGGGAGGCAAGATCGTTGAACTGAAAGAGAGAAGCCCGGAGTGAGGGCCCTCCGCAGAGCAGGTGCCGGGGAAGGTTAGCAATGTCCTCGTCCACAGAGGAATCGGGCTTTCGCTTTGTAAGTGAGAGGGCTTCTGCCGTGAGAAGCGGCCCTGAGGCTGCTGGGTGTCTGGGTGTGGCCCCTCTAACACTTTCCAGGGCCCTGCCTGGGAGTCGCTGGAGGGCTGTGGCCTCTGAGTGGTCAGTGAAGGAAAAGCCGCTGTTTATCACGGGCTTACCACGTACTAAAAGCTCTACAAGTGTCGCCTCATTTCTTCCTTGAAACAACCCTGTCATGACCCAGCAATTCTGCTCCTCAGTCTATACCCCAAAGAATGGAAACAGGTGCTCAAACAAAATGTGTACATGAATGCTCACAGCAGCACGATTCACACCAGCCAAAAGGTGGACACAGCCCATCTATCAACAGGTGATGGATCAGCAAGGTGGTGCATATCCGTGCAGTCAAACAGTGTTTGGCCAGAAGAAGGACAGAAGCACCGACACTCGCTACCATGTGGACGGACCTCGAGAACACGATGCTCAGTGCGAGAAGCCAGACACAGAAGGACACACAGGGTGTGATTCCATGGATGGGAAACGTCCAGAACAGGCAGATCCACAGACACAGGGAGTGGGTTCACGGTTGCCAGGGGCTGGGGGGTTTACTGCCAAGGGGGTGGGGTTTTCTTTTGGGGTGATGGAATGTTCTGGAACAAGATAGGTGGTGGTTTCACAACGCTGTGAATGTACTAAATGCCACTGAATTGTTTCCTCTGAGATGGTTAAAAAGGTACATTTTACTTTCTGTGTATTTTACTTCAATGAGGTGGAAATCCTGCCCGGGCCACGTGAGTAGGGGACAGAGGAGCCAGGGTCCGTCCTGCTGGGGCAGGTGAGCTTTTTCCCACCCGCCGCCCGCCCCCACGAGTGTGTTCTCTCGGGCCCCGAGGCCGGCCCTCTCATCCCGGGGGCGCTCACCTCTCCCATCACGGCGATGGGCGTCTCCCCAGTGGCCTCGGCGACGCGGTGCTCCACCAGGTAGAACATGTACTCATCGTAGAGCAGCCGGATGAGGTGGAAGGAGCCAAAGCTGGCGGCGCTGCGCAGCGTGAGGTCGCGGATCACCATGGAGCTGAGGCGGCAGACACGGGCTGGCACCTCCGGGACGCCAGGCTCCCCTCCAGCCCCGAGCTGGCCTGCGAGGGGCCTGCCAGCCTCCCAGACCACCCCGCGGCCTTTCCCATCCTTCCCATCCTTAGCCAGCAGTTTTAGGCGCCTAAAAACGAGATTCAAGTTCAGGGCACCTTTGCCTCTTTCATCCAAAGCAGGGGTTGGCAAACCGCAGCCCAAGCCAGACCAGATCCAGCCTGCCAGCCAGGAATGGTTTTTACAGTTTTGAATGGTTGGCAAAAAAAGTCAAAAGAATTGTATTTCACGACACATGCAATGTACCTGAAATTCACACTGCAGCATCCATTAATAAAGTTTTATTGGCTGTGCCTGTCGTTGATGTGCTGTGTGCCTGGAAAACTTTATCCCTCAAAAAGGTCTACTATCTGATTCTTTCCAGAGAAAGCAAGCGCCGATCTAAAGGAGTTATTAAACGTGGTCCCCGACCAAAAACCCTGGCCTATACGTGCACTGCCACGTGGCCCCAAACACCTGGACACTCCAGCTCAGAACTCACTTACTCTCAGTGACGTCTAATCGCTGTGGTACCGAGAAAAGAAACAGGAAGGGACAAGACAGGAGAGGAACCCCGGGGCATCGCTCCGGGGTGGCCCTGCCACCCTGGAGTCCAAGCACCCAGGGCCCGGCGAGATCTGTCAGAGCACCCAAGCTGCAGCCATCGAATCACTTCCTTCTGTGCAAACAACTCTCCCCCTGCTCCTGTCCGGGCAGCCTGTTAACGGCTTTGGCCTTCAAAGCGATGTTTGCTCAAAGAACGTTTTTATTTATTTATTTATTTTTGGCTGCGTTGGGTCTTCGTTGCAGATGGTGCTCAGGCTTCTCACTGAGGTGGCGTCTCTTGCTGCGGAGCACGGGCTCTAGGCGCGCGGGCTCAGGAGTTGTGGCTCGCAGGCTCTGGAGAGCGGGCTCAGTAGTTGTGGCGCACGGGCTTAGCTGCTCCGCGGCACGTGGGATCTTCCCGGAGCAGGGCTTGAACCCGTGTCCCCTGCATTGGCAGGTGGATTCTTAACCGCTGTGCCACCAGGGAGGTCCCTCAAAGAATCTTTTGAAAATTTAACGAGCCTCAGTTTATCTTTTAACAGGCTGAAACTGCTGCCTGCTCGTGTGTTAGCAATGGGGCATGCGGGCAAGTCGGCAAAGACAGCCGACAGCAAATCCGTTTACTTGATTCTTCTTGCATCTTCTCCGGGCCAGTGTGCAGACACGCTCTGACGGCACTTTGGTTCAGCGGTGGAAAAGGAGAGCTGGCTCCAGCCGGCTGTGGCTTCGAGATGCCCTGGAAGGGCAGCCAAGGAGGGGACCCGGGTGGTGCCTGCCTGTGTCCAGATGAGCACTTTAGGAAGCAAAGGTCACCTGAAGAACGTTCACAAAGAATGAAGACGAAGGCCGCCTAAGTGGGCACAGGGAACAGGCTCGGGGTTCGGGATGTGTTTTCTGCTCAGAAGCTCCTTTGGCTCCGTATGGCTGACCCCTAAAGGTAAGCGAGTGAACACAGACCACGGGTCCCTGGGAAGGGGCCCCCCTCACTCCTCACCCCCTCCCACCCTCCCTTCCCCACGCCTGGAAGTGGTGCTTGGTTTTCATGCTGCTGCCGATAACACAGGCCTGGAACGAAGCTGCTTGCATTTCAAAGTGTTAAGATATGGTCTGCGCTGCTGCCGCTCTAACGGGAGACCCCAGGCCCGAAGGCTTCGAGCCACCCTCCCACTCTGTGCCCACCCAGAGGGGTACCCGGCACCCTTCCCTGAAGGACCCCCTGGGTCGGGCGCTGGTACCCGGCGCCCCCCAGCCTCAGTGTCTGGTTTGAAGCTTTGGATCGAGAGGCTTTTCTGAACCGTCTCCATGGTCACCTTGGTATGTTTTGGGTTCTCCAAACGGGCTCGCAACTTTCTGCGGTGGGAACATCAGTGGCTGTCAGCTTACCCAGCCCCTGCCCACCGCTGTCCATTTGCTGGTGGATGCTACAGAGGCAAGTCCCTTAAACTCAACAAGCTGGAGTCAGGTGGGGCCTCCGTCGTTACAGAGAACAGCAGCCCCCCCTCACGGAGGCCGCAGCCACTTGCAAGCCTCAGCTGGGTTCGCATCTCTGCGGTGTAAGTCACGGGGTCACCCTGCCAGTCCTGATTCCTCAGGTCACGACTTCCGGCCACGGGGGTGGGGGGCTGAGTCCCCACCAGCTTTCTCTGCAGCCACCGACTCCGACTCCATTCCTCCCCCATCACCCCAGTGTTGCTTTATCGCACTTTTGGACTAAATCCTGTTCCCTCTGTGGTGATGGGGTGTAAGTGCACAGCTGAGCCACGTGGTCAGTCAGGCTTACAACCCCTTTCTTGTTCATTCATCACCCAACATTCGGGTGCTGAGAAGCAGCGGTGAACAAGGGCGACGTCCCAGCTCTCGAGCAGACACGGGTGGTTGTCGAGGAGACAGGCGACGGACAAGCAAACAGAGAGCGGGGTGACGGGCAATGGAAGAAAATCCAGGCGCAGGGGACAGAGGACGAGAAGGGGGACGCTATTTCACTCGGGAGGTCTGCAGGCTTCTCTGAGGGTGATCGGGCCACAGGGCTCCCTGGGGAACGATGCTCCAGGCAGGGGAGGGCAGTGCAGAGGCCCTGAGGCCAGCAGGCCAGGGCAGAGCATGAGGACGGTGATGGGAACAGGGAGTGACCAGGCCAGCAGCCGGCCGAGGGGTCGGGAAACGCTCCGATAAGAGCCAGACAGTCAATAGCCTTCTGCTCGTCACTGCTCAACGCTGCTGAGGATCTGTAAATGAGCAGGCCTGGCCTCACGCCGATAGCATTTATCTGCACAGCCAGGTAGACAGCAACCTGAGCCCTGGGCCGCAGCCGGCTGGCGGGCTGTCCTGCACGGCCTGCAGGCAGAGAACAGCTGATCGCCTCCGTTGAACAGAACGCTCCACCTCCACGTGTTTATCGCTGAGTGGGACCGGAACTCCGCCGCAGGGCTTCTCTGGGTGAGCGCAGCCCACGTTTTCTGGGCCAGGCAGGGATCCCCGCTCCCGCTCGCCCAGGTGAGAGGTGCAGCGTGGGGACAGCCTTCCCGCGCGATCCTGACTACACCGCTCCCCGGCCTCCTGGGCCCCGCGTGGCCGCACGCAAGTCTGATGCTGCTCTGGTTCCTGGCCTGCGGCGTGACCCGCTGTTTTCTCCCTGGAAGCCTTTACGATCCTTTCTTATCCTAACGTGTCTGAACGTCTGAACGTCACAGTGTCTGAACGTCACAGTGAGGCTGGGAAGCTCATCCACTGGGCGGGGAACCCGGCAGCTCTCGGAAACTTGGGCCGTTAGTTATTATTTTCTTTCCCTCCGTTTTCTCTCTCTTAAAAAAAAAAAATTCCTATCAGCTGGCTAGTAAACAGCCGGGATTGATCCTTTCATGTCTTTTTCCTTCTCTCTTCGTTTTCTTTCATGGGTTCTCTTTCTCACATTCTTTTTTCTTTCTCCATATGTTTTTCTCTCTCACGTTTACTTTCTGTGACGGTTAGTTTTCTGTGTCAGTGAATGGCAGTGATTCAGTCAAACATTAGTCTAGGCGTCGCCATGGTTCCCGTCCACCATCCCTCGACTTGAGGTGGAGAAGCTCAGCCTCCACACTGGGGGTGGGCCTCACCTAGTCAGCAGAGGGGCCTTGGGAGCAAAACTGAGGTTTCCCTGAGGAGGAAAGGGTCCCCACCTGCGGACGGCGGCATCTGCTCCCCCCACTTGAACGTCCAGCCAGTCAGTCCCTGCTACAGACTTTGGACGTGCTGGCCCCGCGATCATGCCTGCCCGTCCCCTGAAATAAATCTCCTTACATTCACACACACACACACACACACACACACCCCTAACTCACTATAATACAGTTACATACATCGTTTTAAAACACGTCCACCTAACCCTCGCCCAGGACCACCCTGTGGGGAGCCGACGCCCGTCCCTGCCCCGTGCTTGTACTTGGTAGTGAGGGGATAAAGGCTCACGTCGCATCCTGTTTTCATCCTGCTGCTGTCCTAGCTGGCCCCTCGCACCACGATTCCCCACCTGGTTCTCATCTCCCACCTGCCGCTACCTGCGCTCCTGTTCTCTCTAGATTCTTCCTTTACCTCACTCCGTGGGGATGCTCTAGGGGCAGAAACAAAGGCTCGTGCTTGAGCTGCCGTGTCTCTCCAGCAGGCGGGCCCGAGATGACGGTTTCTGTCTGCAGAAGCCTTTGTAACCCAGTTTTAGGCCCCAGGGGGCTCTGGGCCTGCCCCGGGAGCCCCCAGGAGTGAGGCCCACAGGCTGGTCTGCGTCTCTGGGCCTTGGCCTCCCTCCCAGGCCTGGAGCTCTCTGGGAGATCAAGGGCACACCTACCTGTAGAAGGACCATTTCAGCAGGAACTGCCGCGCAGCCTTCGGGAAGCTGGGGCTGCCCGCGTGCTGCTTCAGGACCTGGGTGACTACGTTGTCCAGCCAGCTGGCCCACTGGTCCAGGGAGCTCTGCTGCTGCAGGGTCAGCTTGAAGTCCTGCTCCAGACGCTGCACCACGCCCTCCTCGCACTGGCACACCCACGAGGCCTGCTCCTGTAGGGCGCGGGCAGGCGAGGGCCGGGTCAGGACGGAGGGACAGCGACATCTCCCGGGCGCGGCCCTAGGCCGGACACACACAAGCACAGACACCTGCTGCTCTCGACCTTTTCCAACTGCGAACTCGGCACCCGCTTCATAGGGCAGAGACGGATGGCCATCCAGAGGGAACCTGCCCGGCTTCCAAGGGCCTAAATCCAGGCTCCCTGCATCCTAGGCCCAGGCTGTACCACGTCTTCGCGTTGCGTTATTTCTAAGCGGCCAGTCCTCTGTGTGCGTGTTTCTGTTTATTCGGTGGATAAACTCAGGGCCTACACTAGACGTAAACACAGCAGCGGGACTCCCCTGACGGCGGCTGCGCTCTCCTAAGCCCAGAGGAGAGAGCCGTGAACGTGGCAGTGGGAAGGCAAATTTTTAATGAAAATGGGCCAAGGCGTCGTCCCAGAGCCTGGAGGCCAGGGGGACGATCACGCAGCGGAGCCCGGGGGTCCCTGAGGACTGTGGGTGCCTCAACCCCGACCCTTCTCACGCAACAGGAGCCTGGGCCGGGCCCGGGTGCGGGGCCGGCTTTGCGGTAGGCTGAGTTTGGTGGGTCTGCGCATTCTTCTAGCGGGTGGAAGCCGGGTCCGCGCACCCCGGTCCCAGGCCACGGGGAGGCGCGCGGGAGAGTCACCTGCACGTTGGCGAAGTCCACGCGGTTGAGGTCGCTCAGCATCTGGCTGATCTGCGCCGTGTTCTGCAGCACTGCCCGGGCCGCCTGCGCCAGGTGGTTGAGCGACGTGTAGCGCCGCAGGGTCTGTGCGAAGGCGCCGACCACGCCGACCTGGGGCCCGGGAAGGTGTGAGGCTAAGCCCGTCTGCCTCTCTTCTCAGGGGCGTGGCGGCGGAGGGACCAGGGGAGAGCTGTTCTGGCAGGGGAGAGGGACCCGCCCTCCGGACCGTCTCAGAGACCCCGAAGTTGAGAATCAGTGAGGGACTCGGGCGTCACCAACGCGTGGAGTGGCATCTACGGCGGACGCCACGGCACAGCACAGCGTGGCCAGGCCCTGGCTGCTAGGATCCCTCTGGCTCTCTGGGAGGGACGGCAAAAATACCGATTCCCAGGCACCACTGGCTCGGACGCTGCGAGGTGTGGCCTGGAAATCTGCGCTTTTGAACAGCGACCCAGCCGGTTCCTAAGCGTCCCGACGTTTTACACTCACTGGTCTAACCAGTCAATTCCAGCTTGTGGGGAGCAGGCAGGCGGGATGCCCAGATCTGGCCCCGCCTGTCTGAGGCCGTGAGAATGCTCTCGGGAAGGGAATGGGATCGCCTCTTTTCCACAGGTAGGCCTGATGGTCATGTTTTACATTCTGATCTGTGGCCGAGACGCTAGCAGTAAGGGTGACCACAAAGAGGTTAAATCCCCCTCCTATGACGAGCAGAGCAACACTCGATCTGCTCTGAATCCACCCAAAAGTATCACAGCAAAGACATCTTCTGTCGGGCGCTCCCAGCCAGCACCTGTCCTCCACCAGCAGCAGCCCTGGGCCTTCCTGGAAGGACCACTGGCCCTCAGGACACACAGCAGCAGCCCCCTTTCTCTGGGGCCCAGCGGTCCTCCAGTTCCCTGGGGGCAGAGGGACAGGGGCCCCCTCCCTTCACAGCACAGCGGGGCCCGAGGGGGTCCCAGGCTGGAGCCTCTGCCCTCCCCCCCCACCCTGCAGCGTGGTCTGGAGGCCCAGACCCCAACCCCGACAGTTACCTTGGTCTGGATGACCTGCTGTGGAAAGTCGCTCATGGCGTTCGTCAACCAGCCTTCCAAGCTCTTGGCAAAATTGCGGATGGCCTGTGTCAGGGTACCTGGGGGACACGAGTATTAACGGTGAGAAAGGCAATCTTGCCCGTCAGAATCAGCTCACGTGTAAGAGGTGCACACATGCCGTGGAAATGACCACCCACCGAGAACAAGCAACACAGAGGAGAAGAGATGGTGAGAATTTAGGGCACTTAGTGACGGAGGTGCTGAGTAGGAACTGGGGCCAGCGCCGTTGATCTCTGCTCATCTACCTGTCTATGCTGGCAGTTCTCACCTGGGGTGATCCTGACCCCAGGGGACACTGGGCCATGTTTGGGGACATCATGGTTGTCACACTGGGGCGGCTCCTGGCATAGAGGGGATGGGGCCACAGTGCCCAGGATCGCCCCCCGGAGACGGACCCACCCCGATGTCATTGGGCTGAGTGGAGGGGGGAGACCCTGATACACACACGTGCATGTAAACATATTCTACCAACTTCCAAATTTATTTTGAGATGGCTTGCAATAAGAAATACATTTTTTTGAAAAAAGAAAACCACCCCTAGTGTTATAAAAGGAAATATACCCAACCTCAAACCTTAATACACAGAGACTCTAAGAGCACACTACACTGAACAGTCTCCAGGCTGGCAAGGCCAAAGGAGAACTGCAACGGTTTTGCTGCTTCCCATTTTCTGGCAAAAAAAAGCAGCAGACCAGGTCATCAAAAAGATGGAGGTTCCCCAGCGCTAACAGGCACAGATGTTAACAGGCAGCCGTTCGGGAAGAGGGAGGCTCAGCGCCCGGCCTCCTCGCCCTCACGAGGTCGGGACTCGCGTCCTGGGGGCCCGAGGGACAGCCCCTAGGTAGGGGGCCCCCTGGTGGCGGGTGTTGTCACCACCTCCGGAGGCCACAAGGGCGGGTGGGGGCAGAGGCCCTGGGCGGGTCCCCACGGCCCGCATCAGCCCCAGACGGGTGTAGCCATCAAGGGCCACCATCTCCTTTTCTCTCCCTTCCTCAGTCAAGGCCGCTGGAAGCTGGAGAAGGTCTGAAGAATCCACCCCTTCATGCTGCAGACTCACAGTGCTGGGAGGAAGCCGAGCTCAGCGTCAGATCAGCTGGGGAAGCGGGTTAGAACCCGACTCAGCCCCCGCCCCCCGAGGCTGTCCCGCGACCTCGGCTGGCCTCCACTCTGGGAGTCTCCTCTGGGGAGGTCGCGGGCAGGGGTGTGGGGAGGGGCGCTTACTGGGCACGGGCCGCAGCACGTCTGGGATGAGGATCTCCACCAGCGCCTGGTACAGGATGTGGTCGCAGGTCCTCATCCACCTGAGCACGGGGTCGCACTTGCACAAAGATACCAGCTTGTCCTTGGGGAGGACGGCGCCCTCCGGCTCCTCGTCGCTGCGGGGGACGGGGTCACGGGGGACACAGGTGAGCCGTCAGCCCGGGGCCTGCTCTCGCGGGATAAGCCGAGTGAGGCTGCAGGACCACCTGGGGCAGGCAAGCTCCCTGCCCCGTGGTCACCCCTGAGATCCTCGCCGAACAAAGGGAAATGCCATACGAGTCGCACAACAAGTCAGAGGAAAGACCACACGTGTGTGAGGGGGTCTGAGCGCTGATTCTTGAAAAGCTGGTGCATTTGTGGGTGTCAGCAGGAGACGGTCTGCAGGGCAAACCCAGGCCCCGTGAAACTGAGGCCTGTCTGGGGGCTGACGGGCAGTACCTGGTAGGTAGAGAGGCAGGGCCGTCGCCGGAGGAGGCTTTAGAATTCCAGAAGGAAAGCCACAGCTTCTCAACGTAGTGGAACTGGAGGTTCATCACGACATCTAACGTGGCCTAGGAATAAACACGGCTGGATAAACACTCCGCTGCACTCGCACCACGTGAGTGCCATCAGACTGTGCCAAGCAAGCGGCCGGGATACGGGCTGCAGCGGGGCCTTTCCAAACCCAGACAGACCACGAGAGGGGATGGGAGTGAACGAAGGAAGATTCCATCCACCCCCGGCCAGAGGGAGGGGGGGCCAGTCCTGTCTGCTCCTTGTCACCGGCGGGGACACCCAGTGATGCTCTGGCGCTGGCCTCGCGCAGCTCACCGAGGCGCCCACCGGAGCCCCCAGGGCCCGGGCTCGGGGTTCGGGGGGCAGTCACCTCGCAGTGCCGCCGGTAGGCCAGCTGAAGGGCCTTGATGTCGTGCAGCGTGATATTCTCCTGCAGCAGGACACTGCCCAGGTCGGGCGCCGGGAACTCCGGAAAGACGTGGGACACATCTGTGGTGGGGTGCGGGGGAACGAGGGGACAGGTCAGCAGGGCTGGGGACACCGGCCGTACGTGTTGGTGACCCTATGCCAGCCCTGGCTCCTCTCACACCACACAACCCTTAAGCTTTGGTTTTCTCAGGTGCAGGGAGGGGACAACATCGTCAGCTCCCGGTGACGCACAAAGCACAGGGCCTGGGCCTGGCACACATCGTGCACTCCATCCCCCCAGCATTGGGGGCGCCCAGGTGGGTGACAGCGTCTCCAGAAGACCCAACAGGGGAGGGTTCAGTCGGGGCTCAAAGATACACTAAAGTACACGGAGGCCACCCACGTCTTTAGCGTATCCCGTCGCTCCGGGGCAGGGACGGTGCCAGCTGGGGAGGGACTCTCCCAGGGCTCAGCTCAAAGTACATCCAGTCCTCTTTCCGATGGGCATTTCATTTTACTTATTTTCTTTCAGTTTAGTACATTTTATATTTTAATTTTTGGGCCGAGCCACGCGGCTTGTGGGACCTTAGTTCCCCGATCAGGGATCAAACCTGTGCCTCCTTGCTGTGGAAGTGTGGAGTCCTAACCACTGGACCACCAGGGAATTCCCCTTATTTACTTATTTTTATGATGGTCACTTGAATCCATTATTTTTGGATTAATATCCATTAATTTGGGAGGAACATGCTGATTATTCTAAAGTCTCAGGGATTCCACAAAGAGGGTTTATCTAGAACTTTCTACGTAATTGAAAAGGTGATATACAAGAAAACTGTCTGAAGCATCCCTGTAGATGCTGCTGGTGCCGAAACCCAGCCCCAGCGGTGCCGAGTGGCCCCAGAGCCTTGCCAGCAGGCCCTGCGCCGGGGTGGGGGGCTCACCGATGTACTGCTGGTGGTGTTGGCTCTGGGCAGCCATGGCCTGCTCAGGTGTGCTGTGCAGGCTGCCGTGCGAGCCGCTCTCCCCAAGGCTGTCCGTCTTCTGGGCTGGCCGGTACCTGGGCAGGGAACACGTGTGCCACCGTGAGGCCCTAACAGCACTGCCCGGAAGGGGCCCAAGGAGTGGAGGACGGAGCAGGATTTGGTTTGGGGTGTGTGTGTAATTTTCTAAAACTAGTGGTCAAATAGAAAACACAAACTTTACCATTAAAATGGTACTTCTGAGTGCACAGCCCAGTGGCATTAAGCACATTCACACTGTCGGGCAACCGTCCCCACGATCATCTCCAGAACTTTCTCATCTTCCCAAACTGAAACTCTGTCCCCATGAAACACGGACCCCCCCTTCGCCTCCCCCAGCCCCTGGCCCCCACCATCGACTTCCTGTCTCTATGGATGTGACTCCTCTAGGGACCTCACATAAGTGGGATCAGACAGTATCTGTCCTTCTGTGTCTGGCGTATTTCACTGAGCATCGCGTCCTCTGGGTTCATCCATGTTGCAGTGAGTGTCTGAATCTCCTTCCTTTTGAAGGCGCAATACCACTCCACTGTACGGATGGACCACATTTGCTTATCCACTCATCTGCTGATGGACACCCGGCTTGCCATTACATGTATATATTCTAACACTTCTCTCTTAGAAAACAAGTGAACTTCTTTACATAGAGTCCCAAACGTCTTACTATTATGTGATCTCAAAGCACGTTCTGAGACTTTTATTTTGCCCTGAGCTAGAAAGCAGTGGACAGCCTGTCCAGGCAGCAAACTGAGAAACGTAACAGAGAAGGGCTTCCTGGGGTGAGTTGCTTGAGCCCTGAGGGATGCGCATGCCAGGTGGGATGGGTGCGAGGGACCCAGCCTGAGCTGGGGGTGCCTTTACTTGTGGGATGTAGGGCCAGGCTCACTGGGAGGAGGGAGGACGCCGCTCAGAGGTATGTGGACCACCTGACTTTGTGGGGGTGGGTGGCTCTAAGTGTCAATGGCACAAGCCTGTGGCCCGAACCCCACAACGGAAGCTACAGAGTCCTTGTCTGTGGACGATCAGGTACAGGATGGACTCCTGGTCCCGGAGAAGGTTCCAGGCTCTCTCCTGCGACCTCCAACTCCCGTGATTGGCCATGTGGTTGGGAGTCACTGGGACCCCTTAGAGCAGCTAAAATGGGGTGTCAGCCACGCAGCTCAGCTGAGGCACGAAGGTGCCACGTGGAAGAGAGTGGGGTGTATCCCTGCCCTGGAGGAGAATGGACCCCAGAGAGGGGCCGGGGACAGAGGCGGGCAGAGGGGTGAGTGGAAGGGGCCAGGGAGCTGGTATTCGAGTGGGGCCCTGAACGGGGCGTCTCCAACTAGGGCTGCAGAGCACCATTTCTGCCCCCCGTTTTGAAATAAAGTTTGACGGCCACATGGCCACACCCGTTGCTTTGTGGAGGCTTTCACGCTACACGGGCAGAGCTGAAGGGTCTCCACAGATAGTGTCTGCCTGCGAAGCTGAAGATATGTGCTCTCTGGCCCTTTACAGAAAAAGTGTGCTGACCCCTGCCTTAAAAGATGAGTAGGTCTGTGAGGCAGAGAACATTCCAGAAAATGACCAGGCCTTTCCAGCCATCAGATCCAAAGGTCAGGAGGAAGCAGCAACGTAAGTGTATAAGCTTCTTTCTCCTGGCTTCTGGGGTTATGTTCAGTGTTCTCTCTCTTTCTTTGAAGACAGAGAGGAAAAATCAAAGATCTGTGATTCTAACTCTATGGCATTCAGGAAAAGGTAAAAACTACGGAGCCAGTAAAAAAACATCGGCGCTCGCCGGAGGTTGGCGGGGAGGAGGGACCAACAGGAGGAACAGGGAGCGTTTTTAGGGCAGTGAAACTACTCTGTACCATCCTCTAATAGTGGATACAGGTCATCGCACCTTTGTCCAGAGCTACAGAGTGTACGACACAGAGAGTGAACCCTAATGTCGGCTATGGACTTCGGGTGACAAGAACGGGTCTATGTGGGTTCATCAACTGTAACAGAGGCACAACACTGGAGGCCGGGGTGTGTGGGGGGCACGTGGGAAATCTCTGCACCTTCCACTCACTTCTGTTGTGACCCTGAAACTGCCCGCGTCCTGCTGGCCTCACTCCACGCCAGGTGCAAGTGAAAGGCAGGGCTCTCCCAGGACGCCGAGATGGGGGCGAATGTGAACTGGTTTTCTCCACTCCATCCATGTTTCATCCATTTCCAGGTTGTGGTCAATGGTCGAGAAACCCCTCTCCCTCCGTTCCTGCTAGTGAAACCTCTCAGTGGGCTGGCTGATCCTTGGGCCGGCCGGGCAGCTCACCCACCTGGGCTTCTGATGCACAGGCTGCTGCCGCATGGCCATGTACTGCGTGTCCTCCTGCAGCCGGTTCAGGGGCGAGTCTGGCTTCAGACGGATCCCGTAGTAATGATACTTGGAGTTGCCCCTAGGAACCAAACATCTGGGGTCAGCTCTCTTTGCAGATGTCCTAAACCGCAAGATGGGGCTCTTTCCCCGCCCTTCTCCGTGGGCTCTCGGGGCCAGTGTTCCCTGGACCGTGTGGGAAACGTTCATGGGCTGTCCCGTGGTCAGAGAGGTTCAGGAAATTCTGTAACGGCTTCCCCCTCTGGGAGACTCCCCTCTTGTTTTTTAGTATGATAAAGGCTCTGAGAAGTCCTGCAGTAAAAAAGCCAGTTCAACTTTGTTTAACCCAGCATGGTCTAATAATAGCAATAATCATACTTGTTATTATAATAAACAATAATACTACTTATTATTATAATAAATAATAATAATAATTACTATTATTAACTCTCCCCCCTTCCAATCATCTAATAACACGTTTTACAAATGGTACAGTTTGGGAAACACTATCTTATTTTATTATGGGAGAAATGATGCTCAAAGGTTTTAAAATAATTTCTTTAAGGAAACAGGTCAGAAGGGGCTCCTCTGGAGGGAAGGACAGACACGCGGCCTTGCAAACACCCCCAGCTCACGGGCTGCCATTTTCCCTGAGCTGGCAACATGGACAAGCCGGGGAGCCTGGGTCCTTCCCGGGTGAGGTGCAAGCTGAACTGGTGCTCGGAGGGAGAAAGCGGGGAGGATGGGCCCCAATTCTGAGGCCAGCATCTGGGACCCTCTGAAGGTGGAGGCCCCAAGAGCCATCTGGAAAGGCCCCAGGGCAGCAGTGGCCGTGTCCCCAGAGGTCATGGACTCCTCCTCCCTGCCTCCCTCTGGCTGCCCACGTTTTGTAAGGATGTCCTCCGTCAGGGATCCCAAGGCGGCAGAGAACTCTCCTGGCCCCGTCCTTTAAGACACCCAGCATGCCCGCTTCTGGGAGGGGGTGAGTGAACGCCGAGACCCACGTGTGTGCGCCTTCACCCAGGGCACGTGGCGAACCCAGCCGGCCACAGGTCAAAGCCATGCAAGATGATCTCATGTGTGGGCCAAGCCCCCCGCTTTGAACAGAGCGAGGCCGTCTTTTCCTAGTGGGAGGAGCCAAACGCTACTGCCGGGGTCGGGGGTGGAGGGAGAAAGATTCCTGCCCGTGAGGGTCCCTGGCCGCTGTCTGCCAAGAGCAGCCCAGAGTGGATCGGTCCAGGCACAGCAAAAAGCATCAAGACATGGTAAATCCAACTCGACTAGACAGTCCAGAGGCTGCTATTTAAAAAGCCTGCTATGGCCAGGACACGGAAGCAACCTAAGTGTCCATCGACAGATGAATGGATAAAGAAGATGTGGCACATATATACAATGGAACATCACTCAGCCATAAAAAGAAACGAAACTGAACTATTTGTAGTGAGGTGGATGGACCTAGAGGCTGTCATACAGAGTGTAGTAAGTCAGAAACAGAAAGACAAATACCGTATGCCATATATATATATATATGGAACACATATATATGGAATCTAAAAACAAAGGTCATGAAGAACCTAGGGGCAGGGCAGGAATAAAGATGCAGACGTAGAGAATGGACTTGAGGACACAGGAAGGGGGAAGGATAAGCTGGGACGAAGTGAGAGAGTGGCATGGACATATACACACCACCAAATGTAAAATAGATAGCTAGTGGGAAGCAGCCGCATAGCATAAGGAGATCAGCTCGGTGCTTTGTGACCATCTAGAGGGGTGGGATAGGGAGGGTGGGAGGGAGGGAGATGCAAGAGGGAGGAGATATGGGGATATATGTATAGCTGATTCACTTTGTTATAAAGCAGAAACTAACACACCATTGTAAAGCAATTATACTCCAATAAAGATGTTAAACAATAAATAAATAAATAAAATAAAAAGCCTGCTATGGAAAATGTCAAACGAAGGGAGAGAGCCGAGGTGAAGCAAAGGGAGAGAGCGGAGGTGAAGCCCGTGTCCCATCACCAGGAGAGAAGCGATCACGGCCCACGGGTGGCCAGGCCGGGCCCAGGCTACCACCAATTCAGGGCAACTCCAGGTGCACCCGGAGCCGTGGACGTCAGGACGTGCCAGGAGGGGGGAGCCTCACGTTCTCCCGAAGCTCGATGTCTGTATAAGGGAAGAGGAGGGTGGGGGGCGGGTGCAAGGGCTGCCAGACACCCTCACCGACCCACCTGGTACCCAGCCGCCGCGTCCTCAAGCCCATGAACACGGAGCGGATCAGCTTCCCAAAGGAGGCCGCGTTCACGGGGTCCAGCTTGTGTTCCTGGCAGTGGCGAAGGTAGTGGTTGTAGAGCGAACTTCTGGGGAGACTCACGCCTTCTGCGGTTTCGTAATTATCCAAGAGCCACTGGAGCTGGATGGACAAGACAGGCCGGATGCTGACGTGGACGCACCGACAGCATCACACGCCTTCTGTCCTCCGACACGACGGGGAAACTCACCTCTACTCTCACCGATTCAGGTTCAATTTGGGGCACGTTCAATTACTTAATAGCTTCTTTTCACTTGCTTGTTTATTCCTTCGATTTCTAGCCAAGCTTTCAGGTTCCTTGACTTAATTTACAAAAACCTGCCCGTGATGGAGACTGAAACCCCCACAGGCCTCGCACACCAAATGCTTCCTAAACCTACGGGGATGGAGATGATCTGAGCACACGGGAAAGGAAGACGAAGAAAAACCCCACGGCCCATCCGCATGGCGCCCCGCGTTAAGGTAATACCACCGCAGTTCCTGTACTCAGGACCGAGAAGAAAACAAGCGGGAAACTGAATAAGAGACTGAAAGGCTCGTGTGCCAGGTTTTGTGCTCAGGCCAACGGCAGGGAAGAGGATCCAAGGCCGAAGTCGAGGCCCCCAGAGGTCAGCACTGACTCAGAACTGTCCACACAGAGAGCTCAGTTCCCACACCAAGGGAGGCTGAACCCCCTCACCCACTTTGCACCCACTGCAGAGCGCCCCAAAGGCTGCGGTTTGATCCTGGCTTCGAGACTGTTCCCCAACGGAGGGAGGTCTGGATTTGGAAGAGTGAGCCCGGGAACGAGGCCAGAGGCAGGATCCCACATCAGGATCGGGATGGGGCTCCCTGCTGCCGGGACCCCTGTCCTCTGTGCTCCCACACGCTCTGTCCTTCTCCCTGGGAGATCACCGCCCCACCCCCCTACCCCCAGCCCCCTCTGGTGCTCGGCCCTGCAAGCCAGGTCGTGGCCCCGCCCAGACTTATAAGCCCGCAGGCTGCGAAGTCTGCTGGCGTCACACTTTTAGACACGTTTCGGAATGGTTTTAACATGCAAAGAGGTAGAGAGAACAGACTCCTGAACTCCTGCTTCAACAATCACCACCTCAGGGCCCATTTTACTTCCTCTAAGCCCCACACACTGCCTCTGCCACTTTATCTCAGTTTGAACTCATTTTTAGTGGAGTATAGTTGCTTTACAATGTTCTTGTTTGTTTGTTCATTTGGGGCCACGCCTCGCAGCATACAGAACTTCCCCGACCAGGGATCAAACCCGTGTCTCCTGCAGCGGCAGCGCGGAGCCTTAACCACTGGACCGCCAGGGAGGCCCCCTCCTGCCATTTTAAAGTGAACCTGACGTGCCTTCGTTTCCTCCCTGGGGACTCCCGGCTCTAACGTGGACCCAAGTGAGAGGCGGGTGGTGGGGTCAGCTGGTGGCAGGGATGCTAGAATAAGGAGAGTTTCAGAGGCAGAGGGTGGGCCTGGGCTGGATGTGCAGGATGAAGGTGGGGAAACGGTCAAAGGTCCAGGTGAAGGGGCCCTGGGGGACTGACAGAGCAGAGGGTCCTATAACACAGCGCTCCCCAACCTTTTTGGCACCAGGGGCCGATTTCGGAAGACAATTCCTCCATAGATCGTGGCGGGGGGGAGGGTTCAGGCGGGATGGTGGGGAGTGCTGGGCAGCAGCAGGTGTAGCTTCACTCGCTCCCCTGCTGCTCACTTCCTGCCGTGCGCCCCGTTCTTAACAGGCCGTGGACCGGTGACCCCTGCTCTAACGGAAAGACAGACCTCTGGCCTCCAGAAGGGCTGGGTAATGGGTTCTGCTTTGGGGAGGTGGGGGAGGAGTGCTGGGCTGGCATTCAGGGTGGAGGTCGGGACCAGATGTGTCAATGCGACACCAAGGAGCCCAGAGCGGGCCTGTGCGGGTGGGGCCGAGGAGGGGTGTGTGAGGCGTAGCGTCGAGGCCTGGGGTCAGGTGCTGCCCCGGGGACAGCCTGCAGCGGGCCCTCCCCAGACGCCCTGCAGATGAGGTATCTGCCAACTACCTCCTCACTGAGGGACCAGCCCAGCTGCCGATCCGAGTAGCAGGTTGGAACCAGGGGTCGCCGGCCCTCCCGTCACCACGAAGCCTGCCTCCTGCAGCCCTGGGTGCACGGGAACAGCTGTCCACTCATCTGTCCGTGTGCTGTGGGATGTCATGTGCCGGCTGCGCCCGTGACCCCGCAGGGGGATCCCACCCCCACCAGTGGGTGAAGGGGGGGCAGTTACCACGGGGATGCGGGGAGGAGGAGGCAGCAGCCAGAGGCTGAGGGAAACAGGAAAGGGTTCTTCAGTTCCCCCTTTGGGAAAGAACATCACGGTTTCTACTTTCCATCAAGTCACCTAGATATATAATTTTCAAACTTTCCTTAAATGTGCTTTTTCTACACAAAGGTGGCAGAGCACCCCCCCTTCTCTCTCCAAGGCTTTGCTCTGGCCCACGGCTCCCACCCTTAGGGGCCGTCTCCTTGGCGCCCCTTGTTCTGACCCCTCCTCCTGTCTTTGATGCTATGAACAAACTGTGAACTTAAATGGTTTAATCACTGCGCACGGCCTGCCCCAGGAGGCACCCTCCTCCCCACCCCGAGGCACCCCCGCACACACCCCGCCCCCCGCTGCCTTGACTCTGGGGCTAAGGGACTGACATCACCGCGAGTTGGGAAGGAGGGCATGGGTGGCACAGTGGAGCTGCTCCTTTCTTGCGGGTACGCCCCCGGCCTGCTTTGTGCTCACAGCGGGGGGGGGGGGGGGCTGTCCCACCAGCTACAAGCCTTCCCACAGCAGCCTCACCAGCCACAGGGGGGAACTGGGTTCTGTCTGTCGCCCCGCTGTCTAGTTGCAGTTGGCTCAGGATCCAGGATCCAGGTGAGGAAGGGCTGGTATTTGCTGGCCCCTGAGCCCCAAGGTTTTCCAGAGCACTGCTCGCCGACACAAGCATTCAATTTCTATCGCTTGTCTCCCTGCTGAAACGGGAGCTCCAGGAAGCAGAGACAGAACCGGGTCTGCCCACGTTTGCACCCCGTGAAGATGCCTCAAGAACCGCTGATGGAGAGGAGGAGGGGTCCCGCAGAGCGGAGGGGACCCCAGCATGAGGAGGGCCGACAGCCTCTGGATGTGCAAGCAGGAGGCTCTTCCTGTCTCTGCCACCCTGGCTGGGGAGCATAGGCCGCTTCTAGGGGAGTCCTCTGTGGGAGGGAGAAGCCGGGACCAGGGGCCCAAATGTCTCAGGGTCTGAGCGCCCGGGGGTTCCTCAGGAGGCTCCTCAGGCCGCGAGGTGGAGGCCTGGGAGGGGCCCCGGACCAGGTCCTGAGAGATGGAGGCTGAGACCCCGCCTGGCACCTGACATGACTGGCCCAACGTGAGAAGGAAGGTTTGGGAAATAAGATGATGGCTTCTGCTCCTGACCACCTGCGCCAAATCCCAAGAATTACACGGAAAGCACACTTCCTTGCGGGTGACTACGTGGACACCGACACCAAGGATGTGTGGTTAACTCCCTCCTGAGTAAAGGTAAGCACAGAGCGAACAGATGCCACCAGCAGCCTCCGAAGCAATAGTGGGTTCACTTCCACCCTCTCCGGCGACGAGAGGTGACCCGGAAGGGAGGCTGACGGGAGCTGGAGGGCGGTCTACGGGCTCCGTGAAGGCAGAGCCTCCCCTGTAGGCTGAGCGAGCGCCGGCGGGGTCTGCGCACCGAACTCCTGACGCCGCTACCTGGTGTCATCCCGACCGGCTGAGCATCGCACGTCAGTGACACTAGGTGAACGGCAGGCCCATCTCCCCACCACACAGCCCCGCCTCGCCCGTGGCAGACTGACCGGGTGTGACGGTAGGGAGGCTGTGGCCATGGTGGGTGGGGTGGGGAGAAGTGGTCTGATTCCGGATGGTTCTGAAGGCCAAGGGGCATTGGATGCGGGCTGTGGGCAGAGGAGGGGGCACAAGGATGAGCCTCCAGCAGGACGGCGCTGCCCTGGATGAGCCAGGAAGGTGGCGGGAGGTGCAGGGTCTGCTGTGGGGTGGGGGCGGGGGGCGGTCAGGGCTCGGCCCGCGACACACGTGCGCAGCTGCGCCTCCAGGCGGGCGGGCGCCCTTGGAGGCTCAAGGGTGGAGCTGACGGGGAGAGGCCCAGCCTTGACGCCCACTGGGAAAGAGCCTTTCCCTCCAGGAGACCAGGCGGGGTCGTCGAGGTGGTGAGGGGGCCGGGGAAACTCCAAAAAACAGCAGTCCAAGCGCGACCACTGCCGGAGGCCTTCGCCGCCATAATCTGGAGCAACTCCTAGGCAGAGCACCCAGCCCATGAAGCTGCCACAGCCCATCGCCAGCCCAGACTGCAGGGCACGGCTCTGTCACTACACCACCACCCGAAGGCTAAATCACCTTTGACGATTTATGTTTCTTGATTTAAAAAAAAAAAAAAAAAGGTCGTACAATCTGAATACGATCCACCTAAAAGCAGGTCCTTCTCCCAGGGGCTGGAAACAGTAGTTTATGTACAGTGAGCAGCGGCCACCTCTGCAGGGACCCATGATGGGGGTCCCTGAGTCAGCAGGGGCTGGGGGCCTCTCCCGATAGACCCGGGGACAGCAGAGGGGCAGGCCTGGCTGGCGTGGCTGCACCCACACGCCACAGTGACACCCTGGTGAGGGACGGCATCTCCATTCCCAGCTCAACTTTCTCTGCCTCCTTCCTCCAAAACAGTCATCCCTCGTTTCCTGCCACCAAATCATGCGTTCCCCTGTTTTAAAGATGGCTCGGGGCCCACCTCTTCCCTCAGGGGCTCCCACACCAAGGCTGGAAGGTCCCTTCAACCCTCAGACACCCTGGTCCGAGTCCCGAGGGCAGCCTGGGGAGCTGGGGTGACCCTGATGTTGGGTTGGGTCTGGAAGGCACAGCCCAGCCTTCCTGGGCTCTGGGCATCTCGCCACCCGGCACCAGGCTCTCCTGCCCGGGCGCGGGGACTGCAGCCGGTGGTGCCCAGGGACAACTGTCTCAGGTGAGCGCGGCCAACTAGGACCACGAAGGGCTCTGCAGGACACAAGGCCGTCTGTCGCCAGGACACACCCTAGCTCTCTCCCCGCCCTCCCTGCCCAGACAAGCTCCTGGCCGGCTGACCGCAGCACGTGGGGCCGACTCTTTACCGAGATCTTCTTTCTATCCCCTTTGAGTCGCCAAGCCTCAGATCCTACTTCTTACGGCTCCCAATGGGAGAAAACGACTTAACAAATCGCCAGAAGGAAAACGGACACAGGGAGGATCTTCCTGCTCAGAAACTAAACTCAGGAACGGAAGCTGGTTTTGGAGGAGCAGCCAAGGCAAGCCCGCCTCCCGGAGGAAAAGCGTTAGAAAGCCAGAGGCACCCCTGCAGCCAGAGACTGAGGCTCATGCGCTTCACATAGACATTTTAAACTTCCCGCGGATACGCCGCCGGCCTGGGGTCCGCACCCATCCTGCCTTCCTCATGGCTCTCTGGGGCTGCCCTAGCGCCTGGCCTCGCAGGCTGTGCCGTGGCCACGTCTGCTCGAGATCTGAAGAACTCTGGTCCCCGAGCAGAGAATGCTGTCTTGCAGACTTCCTACACGCTCCGCTCTAAGGCTGCAGCTTCCCTTCTCCAGACCTTCCCACCAGGTGACATCATCCGGCAGTGATGGACAACAGGGTGGCCATGACCCACCTAGCCTGGGGCCTGATGGACTTTTGTTTTTCCTTCGAGACAGCCGGGATGAGGCTGCTCTTCCTCCAGTGACCAGCCCTCTGAGGCTCCGCCAATGGGCTGGAGGTGCTGGCCACGCCTGTGCCCCCCGACAAACCCAGAACCTCCTGGATCTTTCCCTAGCGGGCTTTCTGGCCCCGCACCCTGAATCACTCACTTTGAATGTCGGCCAGCATGAAAGTCTTGCTGGGGTCACAGCTGGGATCGGGTCCAACTAAAGGGGACTTCTTTTCTTTGATGTTTTAATTCTCAAAAGGATGCCAGTCCCAACCCAAGTGCTTGAGAAAAGCTGCCAGAAGTGCGCTCTGAACTCCTGCGGCCTGTCCTACCTCCAAACTGACGAACGAAGTTCCAGTCAAATTAAAGCCGCATTGAGGGCGTTTGGAGAAGTAAGGGGAAAAGGGAGGAGTGGGGCGGGGGGCGACAGGAGCTTCCCCTCCTCAACGGTCCCCAGAAGCCGAGTCCCTGCACTGTCATCTCTGCCAGCCCCATCCTGCCACTCAAAGCCACCCAGAGGCAAAGACCTTTGCGCCCTCCTGGCCTTGGGGCCTACGATCACGTGGTGTCCCCAGCAGAGAAAGGTCTTATGCAGCTAAAATCAATAGGAATTAGTTGCTTTGCCCTTTTGTCGAATTACCAATCTTTTTTATTTTCAAAAAGCTGATCACAGGAGAATTAGCTAAGAACGCTTACGGCACCCCCAATCCGGCGTCATCTTTTGGTTGTGGCTTGTCTGAGTACGAATTTATTTACAACGCTTACCCTCTGCCAGGCATGGTGGGGAGGACGTTACATACACTAAGCAGTTTAATCCCTGTTCCCCCCAAGGAGGGAGGCGCTGTCACCCCACTTTCACAAAGGAAGAGCCTGCCTTAATTTCCCTTCGCTGTGGAAGGACGTTTTTGCTGAGTGTAGAAGTCTAGATGGGTTCCCCCCCTGCACCTTTTCGGCACTTTAAAGGTGTCAACTCACTGCTTTTTTTTTTTTCGGCCGTACCGCGCGGCTTGCGGGATCTCCGTTCCCTGAACCAGGGACTGAACCAGGGTCATGGCACTGAAAGCCTGGAATCCTAACCGTTGGGCCACCGGGGAACTCCCTGTTTGTTTTTAAAATGCCTATGAAGGTGACAAGCAGAGCAGGGCAGACCAGCAGGTTGACACACACTTACATGACTGTTGAGTAAACCGCTTTTGTGTGATGTGATCCCTTCGCTTTTTTGGAGGTTTTCAATCGCCATTTCAAGCTAAAGAAAATGTGCGCAGAAACAAAACAAAACAAAATGGAAAAAAAAAAAACAAAAACGAAATCAGATGGTTAGCATTAGCCAAGATTGGTTTGTATTAATATCCAAATAAAGATCCGAGCGCCTACGAGATAGAGAGCAGGCTGGACGCAGGCGGGGCGTGGGGGGTGGGCGGGGGCAATGGGTTAGGTCGGGGGCTGAAGCCTCAGCAGGAGCGTTGCTTCATCACGTGCAGAGGAGCCCAGGAGCCCGTCAGACACCAGCAGCAGATGGGGTCCTACTGTCTACACTGGCAGCTGAGTTTTAACACGTCTGCATGTGCACATGCACAACGGGAATGCTTAGTCACTGCGTAAGTTCAAGTGTAAGCAAAGCCAGCATGATAACCGCCTGCTGCTCCCCAAACCCATCGTCTGCACTGGGAGAATCAGAGGACCACAGACCCGGGGACAGGTGATGGCACTGGCTTCCCGGCCAGCCTGCCCTGTTGCAAAGCCAGGGTCTCCCAGCTGGAGGGCTTTGGGAAAATACCAGTAGGCCACGACCCCAGCCCTGCCATTGGGAGGCGCAGGACCCTGGGGCCACGGAGATGAGACAGCTCACAGAGGGGTCCTCCTGGGGGAGGGCCTCCGAGATGGGTCCTCAGACCTCGCGGAAGCGAGGGCTGAGGGGCCATGGCAGGTCTATGCAAAGGAAGAGACACCCGGCCGAGTGTGGCAACCACCACATCTGAGCCCGACTTGTACATGAAAAATGCAAACATAAGCTCTGCTGGAGGCAGTGACCCTTAAACATCCAGGGGAGGCAAAGACCACAGAGACGATTCTGTAAAAAGCAGGCCCAACACTTTCAGAAAGTGCAGCTGGACCACTTCCCCAGAGCTGAGTTCAGGAACGAGGGGTTTCTGCTTCGCCCCCCACCTCTTCTGACCACTGTTGAGAACATCTACTCTTGCCACTGCTATTCAACACTGTACTGGAAATTCTAGCCAGGGTCATTAGGCCACAGAAGAAAATAAAAGGCATCCACAGAGGGAAGGAAGAAGCAAAACTACCTCTATTTGCAGATAGCATGATCTTAAATATGGAAAGGATCTTCCCAAAAACTATCAGCACCAGGGTTGCAAGATACAAGATCAATAAACAAAAGTCAATTATATTTCTAAATAATGAACGATATGAAAATGAAATGGAGAAAACAATCCCATTTGCAATAATATCAGAGAGAATAAAATACCTAGGAATAAATTTAACCAAGGAGGTGAAATACTTGTACACTGAAAAAACTATGATACACTGTTGAGAGAAATTAAAGACGACCCAAACAAACAGAAAGACGTCCTATGTTCATGGATTGGAAGACTTACTATTAAGATGGTAATACTGTCCTAATTGATCCGTAAACTCAATGCAGTCTCTATCAAAATTCTCTACAAAGCTTCCAGCTGCCTTTTCAAATGGACAAGTTGATCTTAAAATTCATATGGCATTGCAAGGGACCCCAAATAACCAAAACAATCTCGAAAAAGAAGTACCAGGTCGAAGACTCACAAGTTCCCATTTCATAACTGATTATAAAGTTACAGGAACCACAACAGTGCAGTACTGGGATAGGACAGACATACAGATCAATGGGATAGAATTGAGAGTCCAGAAATAAACCCATACATCTAGGGCCAACTGACTTTCAATAAGGGTGTTTAGACCAGTTAATGGAGGAAGAATACACTCTTCAACAAACGGTGCTGGGATAAATAGATAGTCACGTGCAAAAGAATGAAGCAGGACCCTTACCTCACAGCATATACAAAAATCCACTCCAAAGGGATCAAAGAACTACATGCAAGAGCTAAAACTATAAAACTCTTAGAGGAAAACATGAGGTAATCACATAAAGTAAGGTTATCTCCATGACCTTGGATTTGGGAATAGAATCTTAGATATGACACCAAAAGCACAAACAAAAAATAAAAGATAAAAACTTTTAAAAAAGATATATTGGACTTCATCAAAATTAAAAACTTCTGTATGTCAAAGGACACTATAAAGAGAGTGAAGAGACAACCCACGGAATGGGAGAACATATTTGCAAATCATGGATCTAATAAGGGTCTTATATCCAGAATATTATAAAGAACTATGGAGACTCAACAACAAAATGATAAAATGACACAATTAAAAAATGAGCAATGAACACCACATTGTTAATCACCTATGCTCCAATATAAAATAAAAAGTTTTAAAAAATGGGCAAAGGCCTGGAATAGGCATGTCTCCAATAAGCACATAAAAAGATGCTCTACATCATTAGTCATTAGGGAGATACAAACTAAAGCCACAGTGAGGTACCACTTCACACCCACTAGGTTGGCTATTAAGAGAGAAAAGAAAAGTAACAAGCGTCAGTGAGGATGTGGAGAAACTCGAACCCTCCTCAGTTGCTGGTGGGACTGAAAAATGGTTCAGCTACCGTGGCAAACAGCTGTTAAAATATAAACTCAGTTAAACCACATGACCCAGCAATTTCACTCTACCCAAGATAATTGAAAACAGGTGTTCAAACAAAAACTTGCTCGTAGCAGCCTGATTCATAACGGCAAAAAAAGCAGAAAAATACAAATGTCAGTCACTGATGAATGGATAAACAAGATATGGTCCATACGTACAACTGAATATTATTCATCTCTAAAAAGGAATGAAGTTTTGACATATGTTACAATGTGGATGAACCTTGAAAACACGATGCTCAGTGAGAGAAGCCAATCACAAAAGGCCACGTGTTGAGTGATTCCATTTGTATGAAACGTCCAAAAACAGGCAAATCCAGAGACAGAGAGCAGATTAGTTGCCCCGGGGCTGAAGGAGGAGGGAATGGGAGGTGACTACTAACTGGTACAGGGTTCCTTTGGGGGTGATGAGAATGTTCTGGAACTCGACAGGGTAATGGTTACAGAACATTGTGAATGTACCAAATGCCACTGAATTACATGATTAAAATGGTGCGTTTTATGTTATGTGAATTTTACCTCAATAAAAACTATACAACTAATTAAAAAGAACTTTAGTCTTTCTTGCAATTTGAATGGATCTTTCACCCACATGCACGGTTTTGTAACAACATGCACTGGTCACTTGGAAAATATTGGTTCACTGAGTTTGCAGATCTTCCAAATGTTGATACATTTCATCACACGGTATTGAAAAAAGTCACACTGGTTAATATCACTACCAACAACTTCGGCAAGATACCAGTTTCCCAAAATTCTGTTCTTTTGGTTTGAGAACATATTGACAATAAAACCTGTCGTGTTTTCCTCGATATGTCAAGCTCACAACCGTTCAGTTTTGAGAAAATGTGTACCAAATCTTCGAGTCTGAATAATCATAATTTGTCTGTCATCCTTTCGAGGAAAAACAGCGTTTCATGAAAAAAGTAGCTCGTTCTGCTCACAAGCCATTTGCCCGTGAGCTTTTCCTCAAGACTGTCTTCGTATTTTGGGAAGAAGCAGAAGCACTTTTCGTCACACAGAATATTAAGTGTTCTCGAGGACTGAGATTTAATAAAATTAATAATTTTTACTGCTTCATCAGGGAATTCTTGAGTGAAACGAGCATTTGGTATTTCTTTTCTTTTCTTTTTTTTTTACTGTGCGTGCATGACGGTGAGGATTACAGTGACTTCTAGAGACTCTGATGTGTCTGTCCGCTCTGATTTGTGCACGGCTGTGTCAGCCGTGCTGGTTTTGCATCGTCGGGGCAAATGTCAACACGGGGAAAACAGCAACTAACGGGTTAGTATTATTGTGAAAACAGTTTTGATCTCGTGGAGCTCCTGAGAGGATCCTGGGGACACCCAGAAGTTTGCCAGACGTGTGTAAGACTGCTGAAAATCGTGCAGTTCCGAGTATTGCGGGAAAGAATACAAATGAACTTTTGCTTTGTAAGACCATCCTCAAAACCCCATAGCTATTAAATAGGGTCAGAACAAGCCCACTGATACCTTAAATTAACTTAATACACAGTGGAACCTCCCAAGGTGTTCACTGCGTTTTAAAATTAAGACGTCAGGTAAACCTCTGAAGGTGATGAAGTTCAGGACAACGTCACCAGTCCCCTTAGTTCAGATGGAGGGGTTGGTGCCCGGGAGTTAGGACCGGAGGCGCAGCGCAGTGCACCCAGAAGAGGGCGCTGTGGCGCCGCCTCCCAGCTCCAAGCTGAGGCCGTCCAGCATCCTTCAAAAAGGAGCATCTCACGCTTGAAGTCTGGGGGCTGGAGTGGGAGGCTTCCTTACGGACCCGACCGAGGGATTCTTACTGCACAAGTACAAGAGGCTTGATAAGTCCTCTCAGTGGCTGGAAAAGTCAGTGTTTAATCTTTAGATATACTTAAATGGAAATTAAATTTATACTTGACTGGAGTTTAATTTTTTGTTATTTAAAACATTTTATCAAAGTGGTACCTGCACAGGCCCACATGTCAAACTGTAAGGAAGAGCCGAGGATGGATGCAGAGGTGCCCCCTCGCTACCCCAGGGCCAGGCTGCTTTCCCTAAAATCGTTTCTGTTTTCCGAGCTTCTCAAAGATTTCTTTCCATCTTGGTATTATGCATACACTTGTCTACCTATTTCTTGACGTATCAGGAGCTTCATCTTTATTTCTGATTGGGTGCAGTGCAGCCCATATTCCTTTTTATTGGCCGTTTAATTTCACTGGTTTCTGCTGCGTGAATTACTAGCGGAATGCCTGGGGAAAAGGGCACACACATATGCTTTAGGCATTCGGGAGAAAGGAGGGGAGAAAATGCCTAACGACTTGTATCAAAGATACAGCGTTTCAAAAACTCAACGTGGTAGCAGAGTGCAGATAAGTTTTATTAACTCCCAAGTATATTAAAATTAGTCGGTTATTTAAACATTTTTAAAGGAATTTAAAAAAGTCCTTTCCTTTCATATATAATCCTAGCAAAATTTTACCTGACATAAGGACTAGATTTGTGTCTTCTGAGTGAGGGTGGAGGTTACTTCTCCTCTGAATTCATTAGCGTCCACTGTAATGGCCATTCCATTTATAACACAATAACCTCATTAAAATGACCTGCCAGGACTTCCCTGGTGGCACAGTGGTTAAGAATCCTCCTGCCAATGCAGGGGACACGGGTTCGAGCCCTGGTAGGGGAAGACCCCACATGCCACGGAGCAACTAAGCCCGTGGGCCACAACCACTGAGCCCGCGTGCAAGGAGAAGCCCGCGCACCACAACGAAGAGTAGCCTGGCTTGCCACAACTAGAGAAAGTCTGTGTGCAGCGACGAAGACCCAACGCAGCCAAAAAAAAAAAAAAAAAAAAAAAGACCTGCCAGGCCAAGGTCATCCCTGCAAAGGGCCAGCAATGACCAGCATCAAAGCAACACCTGTGGGCTTCCCTGGTGGCGCAGTGGTTGAGAGTCCGCCTGCCGATGCAGGGGACACAGGTTCATGCCCTGGTCCGGGAGGATCCCACATGCCGCGGAGCGGCTGGGCCCGTGGGCCATGGCCTCTGAGCCTGCGCGTCCGGAGCCTGTGCTCTGCAACGGGAGAGGCCACAACAGTGAGAGGCCCGCGTACCGCAAAAAAAAAAAAAAAGCAACACCTGTATCTCCAGGCTGGGTCTGCCATAATTCGATATCAGGACCACGCCTCCTGGGCCAGAAGTGGGAAGGGGGAGACGATGCTCCTGGAAAACCAGGGAGAAGTGGGGGTGAGGACAGAAAACTGCTGCAGTAAATGTCCTGTCCTAAAATACAGCTTATTATGTGACCATAGAAGGAGGAAATAAACGTTTAAATGTTTTATGAACGCTTTTGGAGCTTTAAAGAAAATGGAGAGTATTTAAAAGAACCAAAGTGTCACGGCTGGAGTTCTGAGGGCAGGGATAGAAATCACGGAATTCTGCCTGGAGAAAGGAAACAGCTGCAGTTAAGGGCCAGGTGGGAGGATGGAGAGAAGGGCAGGGCTCACCACTGGGGAGACGGGGAGGCTGGCTGGGGGAAATGGGCATTTTCAATTTGTCCAGTTTTATTTCGCTAATTAAACATTAAAAAATTATGTAGTAATTTTATATGCACTTGCCATACAAAAACCCGATTAGGCCAGTGACATACCAGTCTCCTTCCAGGGCCAGGACTGGGGTGGCGCCCACGAGGCGCCCAGGGCACCAAACTGAAGGAAGAGCTCATTGTCAAGGTCGTGCCGTGGCAGGGTCAGCCCCCGGAAGGGAGCAACTCCCTAAATTTGGTGCCCTGGGCACCTCGCTTGCCCCGCCCCATCCCAGCCACAGCTTCTCCCAGGCCTCCACCAACTCCCACTCAGGAGAGGAAGCCCCTCCCTTCCCTAACAGCCCAGTGTGCGTCCATGAGGGGGCGTGGCTGTGTGCCAATAAAACTTTATTTACAAAACCAGGGGGCCGGCAGGATTTGGCTGGAGGGCGGCACTCTGCCGCCTCTGTCCCCAGAGGTTTACTAAGCAATTGTAAATCACTCACACAATTGCATTGTATGGATTATACTTTACTGCTAAACTGAGTTTTTAAATTTTTAGGTAGAGAGGGGATCGTTGCACAGCACCATGGATGTCCTAAATGCTACCGAATTATGCACTTTAAAATGGTTAATTTTATGTTATATGAATTTTACCTCAATAAAAAATGTATAAGGTAATGCATGCATGTGGTTAAAGTTCAAATAGAAGAAAAAGGTATAAAAAAAGCAAGTCTTCCTCTTCTTTCTACCTCACGGAGATAATCTTTTTTGGTAATCATTTTTACCAGCTAACATGTTTACTTCTTCTTGTAGTTCCTAGAACTTTAAAAAATATAGTTCTACTTCTTAATTTATCAATTGAAAAATTTTTAAGTTTGGAAATAACTCCAGATTGTATAAAAAGTTGCAAAAATAGCACAAAGCATGCCCTTCAGCCAGGCTCCCCAAATGTCAACATCTTCTGTGACCCGGAAATTAACCCCCACTCAACACTGTTAACCGATCGAATCACTTGATGAAAGTCCTGTTTGTGGACCAAGATCCAATCGGGGGTCACACACTGTGCTCATTTACATACGGAGCCACGAAAGAAAACAGTAGGAACACAAGGAACAGATGAAGGAAATTAGGAAGAGGCTTTTATTAGATGGATGACCCATGTAGCCCTTGACATGGTAAGTGGGTTTGTGTTACTCTAAACAGGATGATGACTTCTCTGGTAAGTTAATTGAGACTTTTCAGAATAAGAACCGGAGTGCTTTCCAGTACGCATTCTTTCATTTTGTCACTTAAAGCAGAGCAGAGATGAACTTTAGATAGATCTTTCAAAGGGGCACTGCTCCCACCTTTGCAAAGAAACTTGCAAAACCACATTCAAAAGTGATGATATTGGGACTTCCCTGGTGGCGCAGTGGTTAAGAATCCGCCTGCCAATGCAAGGGACACGGGTTCGAGCCCTGGTCCGGGAAGATCCCACATGCCGCGGAGCAACGAAGCCCGTGTGCCACACTACTGAGCCTGCACTCTAGAGCCTGTGAGCCACAACTACTGAACCCGCGAGCCACGACTACTGAAGCCCACGCGCCTAGAGCCCGTGCTCCGCAACAAGAGAAGCCACTGCAATGAGAAGCCTGTGCCCCGCGATGAAAAGCAGCCCCTGCTCACCGCAACTAAAGAAAGCCCGTGCACAGCAACGAGGACCCAATGCAGCCAAAAATAAATTTTTTTAAAAAAGGGATGATATCATTAGATGTTTGTCAAAACCCATAGAACGTACAACATAGGGTGAACCCTGATGTCACCAAGAGCTTTAGTTAATAATGATAATGGGTCAATATTGGCTTATTGGCTGTAACAGATGCACCAAACTTAGATGTTAATAATAAGGAAAACTGCGTGGGGTACAGGGTGGGGCATTACGGGAATTCTCTGTACAGCTGCTCGATTTTTCTGTAAACCTGAAATTGCTCTAAGAGAAAGTCTATTAGAAGGACAAAAAGTGATGATGAATTATTTATTTATGGCCAACCCACGGGGCTTGCGGGATCTTAGTTCCCCAACCAGGGACTGAAACCATGCCTCCTGCAGTGGAAGCACCGAGTCTTAACCACTGAACTGCCAGGGAAGTCCAATGATGAATATTTTAGAGAAAAAGCGGATGTACTATTGGCGAAACTACTTTATCAAATAATGTGCTTTTGCCGGCAAACGTTTTGCTCTTGTGGTTGGACAAAAGCTCTGTGCAGGGCGCGAGGAAGCTTCTAGTGAATGCCCAGTAGGCGTGTGAGTTCATAGTCCAGTCAAGATATCCTGGGTCTTCCCTGAAAACACAGGCTCCAGAGAAGAGCTGCTTAGCGGTTGGCGATCCATCGTGAGCTGTGACGCTGAGTGGATGGTGCACCAGCCCCATGGGCCACCAGGAAGGGTCGCCGTGAGAATGGAGGTGCCCGAGTGGGAAGCCAGTCCACACACAGGGAGCCGTGGACGGTCCAGGGTCCCCGCTGGCCTTGACTCAGCACTCAGGACTGAAGCAGGTCCCTTACAGACACATCCACTCGAAGCGGCCGCAAGACCATCTTCCCAGCGAGCTGGATACAGGATAGAAGATTCGTCTCTTCTGTATCCACATGTGCTGGTGGTCAGAGCGAAGATGCTCGCTGGAGTTTCGAAAGCAGGAGCTGCGTTTCTGATGACTCAGCAAAGAAATGCCTATGATTTCAAGTGGCACATCTCAGGGATGTCTGCTGTACCTTTAACACTGCAGAACTTGAATCTATCATTCCAGGGCCCCAAGTATTGTGACTTTTAAAAAATATATATATTCTTTTTCATATTCTTTTCCATTACAGTTTATTACAGGATATCGAATATAGTTCCCTGTGCTATACAGTAGGTCCTTGTTGTTTATCTATTTTATACATAGTAGTTTGTATCTGCTAATCCCAAACTCCTAATTTACCCCTCCCCTACCCGCTTTCCCCTCTGGTAACTGGAAATTTGTTTTCTATGTCTGTGAGTCTGTTTCTGCTTTGTAAATAAGTTCATTTGTATCATATTTTAGATTCCCCATATAAGCGATATCATATGATATTTGTCTTTCTCTATCTGGCTTACTTCACTTAGTTTGATAATCTCTAGGTCCATCCATGTTGCTGCAAATGGCATTATTTCATTATTTTTTATGGTTGAGTAATATTCCATTGTATATACATGTACCACATCTTCTTTATCCATTCATCTGTTGCTGGACATTTAGGTTGCTTCCATGTCTTGGCTACTGTAAATAGTGCTGCTATGAACATAGGGGTGCACAAATCTTTTTGAATTAGAGCTTTGTCTGGATATATGCCCAGGAGTGAGATTGCTGGGTCGTATGGTAGTTCTATTTTTAGTTTTTTGAGGAACCTCCATACTGTTCTCCATGGCGGCTGTGCCAATTTACATTCCCACCAACAGTGTAGGAGGGTTCCCTTTTCTCCACACCCTCTCCAGAATTTATTATTTGTAGACTTTTTTTTTAACAAATTTATTTCATTTTATTTATTTATTTTTGGCTGCGTTGGGTCTTCATTGCTGCATATGGGCTTTCTCTAGTTGCGGCGAGCGGGGGCTACTCTTCATTGTGGTGCGCGGGCTTCTCATTGCGGTGGCTTCTCTTGCTGCAGAGCACGGGCTCTAGGCGCGCGGACTCAGTAGTTGTGGCGCACGGGCTTAGGCGCTCCACGGCATGTGGGAACTTCCCGGACCAGGGATCGAACCCGTGTCCCCTGCATTGGCAGGTGGATTCTTAATCACTGTGCCACCAGGGAAGTCCCTACTTGTAGACTTTTTAGTGATGGCCATTCTGACCCGTGTGAGGTGGTACCTCGTTGTAGTTTTCATTTGCATATTGCGACTTTTAATATTAAGATCTCAGTTTTTTCGAAGAAGACCCAAAGTGTTCCATGGGGCTGGGCTGCTGAGGCTCTGCTGCACACACCCAGACAGGAGGATTTTCCTCACTTGGGGGTGGAAGACATCGATGATGCTTTCTTAGGTGTGTTTGAAAATCACATCAGATGCCACAAAGCTTACAGAAGCTGAACGCAACCAGAGAAAGATGGAACCCATGTGCCGCCATCCTCCAAGGTGAAGCGCTGGCCCTTCCAGCTTCTGTGTAGCTCTTGCTTATGCACCAGTTGTCTGGCCTGCCTGAGCGGGGTCGCCAGGGCAGGCAGCCCCCAACCTCCGTGGGACTGGAGCACCCAGGGCCACCACTGCCTGTGTGCTGGCCCTCTCTGACTTCCTGGAAATGCAGAGTCCAACGGGTCTTCACCAGACCAGGTCCCAGAGCCCCGATGAGACATCGCAATGGTACATCCCCTCACGGACAGGGATGCTGTATTTTTATCATCTTCAAAATTGGATAGATGATTTGTCTTCATCAGCCTCCACTGCGTGGCCCAGGGGGGCCGCCTACTTGGCATGGTGGCAGGGGGGCTTTTCCTCATGCAGCCCCGGAGCCCCCAGAGTCTCCCCTTGTTACAACCCAAAGAGCATACCTCTCAGCTTAGCATCTCTGCTCCATGGGGTCAAAAAAAAAAGCACAACAGGAAAAGTTATCAAAAAGTTACCATTTGGGCAATTCACTTCTAAGATTTCAATACTGATGAAATTTTAACCAGAAATGAGATTCAAACAAATGTGTCACTGAAAGTCTGAAGTCCCTCACTGGGGCTGTAGGTGCCGATTTGCTCTGGTCTTTGTGCTCTGTTTGCAGGATTAACTTGAAGTCCCTGGAAACACAACTCTGACCTAAGGAAACTGATAGACGTGAAATGCCGGATCCAGGAGCCATCGTTATTTCTGTCGCAGCCTCAGGGCCAGTCCTGTTCCTGGCTCTTGGTTGGATCTCTGCTGATCCTTGTGAGATGTCCCCACACCAAAAGCAAGTCAAAAACCCACAACAGCGCAGAGGGAGTCTGGAGGCAGGTGCTCATCCAAGGTGATAACTCTTGGAGCTTTTGGGGCTGGGGGTGGGCAGGGTGTCAAAACATAGCCTGTTCGTGGATTTCCAACTGATTTAGAAACTCGATTCTTCTAGTGCAACCCAGACATCAGACTACAGTAACCAGGCGGCCCGGGGTCTGAGCTGCACATCTGTTTCCAGCGAGGCAGTGTGCACTGCAGAGAATATCATGACCTGTGACCTGCGACCCTAGCCTATTCACTATTATGAGTTGATGCAGTCTGCTGATACGGAGACGTCACATTCGTGAAACTTAACGTAGTCTGTGAGGAAGGCTTCTGATCAACGGCAGCTCTGCACTCAGGTCTGCCAGCCAATCCTCTGAGGGTGTGCTGAGGACCCTGGAGGGCCCGAGTGAGGCAAGGGGCAGGCTGGTGCCCCTGGGGTGGAGTGGCAGGCACCATCCCACAGTCACCGCTCTAGACAGCAAATGACTCCTCTCCACGCCTGTCCTCAGAGCCAGGTCCTGGGGAGCACCCTGGACAGAGAAAGGGAGAGAACAGCTAAGCTCAGAAGGCCTCTAATGTCAGGGTGACCCGGAAACACATCAGGACCAAGAGAACAGGGATGAGGCTCGAACATCATCTTCTATTTCGCATTAAGCCCACACAAAAATAGGAAGTTTTTTTTTTTTTTTTTGCGGTACACGGGCCTCTCACGGCTGTGGCCTCTCCCATTGCGGAGCACAGGCTCCGGACGCACAGGCTCAGCGGCCATGGCTCACGGACCCAGCCGCTCTGCGGCATGTGGGATCCTCCCGGACCAGGGCACGAACCCGTGTCCCCTGCATCGGCAGGCGGGCTCTCAACCACTGCGCCACCAGGGAAGCCCAGGAAGTTATTTTTTAATTGACAATCAATCAAAATCCATCACATTCGTAGTCTAAAGAAGAAAAAACACGTGATCATATCAATAAGAAAAAAGCATTTGGCAAAACTCAACATCCAATTATGATAAAGACTCTCAGAAAACCAGGAATAGAAGGAAACTTCCTCAACCTGAAAAAAGGCATTTGTGAAAAACATACAGGTAACATTACACTTAGGGGTGAAAGACTGAAGCTTTTCCCCTAAGACTGAGAACAAGGCAAGGATGTCCACTCTCACCACTCTTACACAGCATCGTACTGGACGTTCTAGTCAGTGCAATAAGGCGAGAAAAAGAAATAAAAGTCACCCACACGGGAAAAGAACTAAAACTGTTCCTATTTGCAGACCACAAAAAACTCTTAGAACTAAAGACTGAGTTCAGCATGGTCACAGGAAGCAAGGTCAAGAACCAGAAATCAACCATACTTTTGTACACTAGCAATGAACAGTTGAAAACTGAAATTTCAAATCAGTACCATTTAAAATAGCTCCAGGGGACTTCCCTGGTGGTCCAGTGGTAAAGAATCAGCCTTCCAATGCAGGGGACGTGGGTTCGATCCCTTGTCAGGGAACTAAGATCCCACACGCCGCAGGGTAACTAAGCCCGTGCGCCACAACTACTGAGCTCGCGCGCCTCAACTAGAGTCTGCATGCCGCAAACTATAGAGCCCACGCGCCCTGGAGCCTGCGCGCCACAACTAGAGAGAGAACACCCGCACACCACAAGAAGCCCGCGCGCCGCAACGAAGAGCCCCCATGCTGCAGCTACGACCCAACATAGCCAAAAAAAAAAAAAAAAAAAAAAGCTCCAAAACCAAAAAATACCTAGGCATAAATATAACAAAATAAGTACAGGATCTGCATGCTAAAAATGACCAAATGCTGATGAAAGAAATCAAAGAAGAGCTAAATAAATGGAGAAAACACACCACGTTCATGGATTGGAAGACCCAACATAGTAAAGATGTCAATTCTCCCCAAATTGATACACAGCTTTAATGCTGTTTAATCAAAATCTCACTAGGAATTTTTTTTGGAAATAAAGATAAACTGATCTAAAATCTATATAGAAAATTCTAAATCTATATAAATAGCCAATATAATACTGAAGAATAAAGTGAGAGGAGCCAGTCTACCCATTTCTGGGACTACCCTTCACTGTGGTGTGCGGGCTTCTTATTGCAGTGGCTTCTCTTGTTGCGGAGCACGGGCTCTAGGCGCGCGGGCTTCAGTAGCTGTGGCATATGGGCTCAGAAGTTGTGGCTCACGGGCTCTAGAGCACAGGCTCAGTAGTTGTGGCACACGGGGTTAGCTGCTCCACAGCATGTGGGATCTTCCCGGACCAGTGATCGAACCTGTGTCCCCTGCATTGGCAGGCACTCTTCATCACTGCACCACTGGGGAAGTCCCAGGCCAATTGATTTTTGACAAATGTGGAAAAGCAATCCGATAAAGGACAGTGTTTTAACAAATGATGCTGGGACAACTGGTTGTTTCATATGCATAAAAATGAACCTCGACATAAACTTTACGTCTTATACAAAAGTTAGCTCAGAATGAAGCGGAGCTAAATGTAAAATGTAAAACTATAAAACTTTTCAAAGAAAACAGAGGAGAAAATGTTCACGACCTCGGGACAGGCGAAGAGTTCTCAGGCATGACATCAAAAGCACGATCTTTCCAAAAAAGAAAAACTGTTAAATTGGATTTGATCAAAATTATCGGGAAAATTTTTTTTTTCTCTGCAAAAGACACTTCAAAAAAAAAATTTTTTTTTTTTTTAAATTTTTGGCCGCAGAGCACAGCATGTGGGATCTTAGTTCCCCAACCAGGGGCTGAACCTGGGCTCCCTGCAGTAGAAGCGTGGAGTCTTAACCACTGGATCACCAGGGAAGTCCCCAAAAGACACTCTTAAGAGAATGAAAAAGCACTTTAAAGACTGGGAGAGAATATTTGCAAATCACATATCCGGCAGGGGACTTGTATCCAGAATATACAAACAATTCTCAAAATTAACAGTAAGAAAACCAACAACACAGTTAAAAAAATAAACAAACTTCAACTGACGTATCACCAAAGAACATACATGAAAGGCAAAGCCCCTGACCAGGTGCTGGCCATCGTTAGCGATTACGAAAATGCATAATGACAACCACAGTAAGATAACACCACACACCGATGAGAATGGCTAAAAAGAAAGATGCTGACAACACCCGACAACAAAAAATGCTGGTGACGAGGTGGGACGAGAGGAACTCACACCTGGCTGGGGGAGCTCGAAATGGTACCTCCCCCCCCGGGAAAACACGGGTGGTTTCGGATAAAGTTAAACATACACTTACTGTAGGAGCCAGCAATCCCATTCGTAGGTATTGACTGACCCCAAAGAAAGGAAAACATGTGTCTATACATGAGAGTCCTTCTAGCTGTTTTATTCACAATCACGAAAAACTGGAAACAGCCCAAATGGCCCCGCAGCTGGTGAATGGAGGAACGAGCCGTTAGGGTCACGGAACATGACTCAGCAACAAGAAGGAACCACTGACTCACAGGACAGCTGGACGGGATCTCCAGGCTCCACACTGGGTGAAAGGAGCCAGTCACAAAAGGAGTCTCCTGGATGATTCCCTTTATACGGCATCCCCACAGAGACAACAGTACAGTGACGGAGAGCAGACCCACGGTGCCAGGGGTTGAGGGTGAGAGGAGGTCGTGACTACCAAGAAACACCCGAGGGTGTTTTGGGGGTTATGCAACCATTCTGTGTACTGATGTGGGGACAGATACCCGAGTCTGTACGTGAGTCAAAACTCATGGGTCTGTGCAGCCCACACCGTCCACTTTGTGCTAATTTAAAAAATAAGAGTAAATATGGGAAATAGAGTTTTCAAAGCAGATACATCTTTAAAGCAGGTAAGCCACCGTTTTGGACAGAGGTGTGGGGTACCAGTCTAGTATAGCTCTGCTTGGGTTCAGCCCAGTTTTCGTGGGGATGTGTTGATCTCCGCCTGGGAGAGGCTGATGACGATGAGGACGGTCATGGTGGACCACCAGCGGCAGCAGCATCTCCCAGCACTGAGCTGCCTCCTCATCTGCAACGCTCCCAGCACTGGCTACAGCCATCTACCCTCTGTCTTTACCAAGGGAGGACCCGAGGTTCAAAGACGGGGGCGCTTGTCGTAGGCTAGTGGGGTTCCGACGCCCGTGCTCCCGGCTGCCTTCTACTCACCGTCCCTGCTGCTGCCGGGAGTCTATTCAGGGCCTAACCTGCTGCCCCCGAGAGCCTGGGACGTACATACCGTAGCGGGTGATGAGCGGGATGTGTGCGCCAGGGCGTGCCGGGTGCCGTCCATGCCCCCGTGGATGAGGTAGGCTCCCGTGCCGGAGACGATGGGGCTGCCCCCGACATCCATGGTGATGCCCACCATGCTGTGGGCGGGGACTGCCGTCGGGGAGGAGCCTGCCACGGTCACCTGGGCACCGCCCGGGGCCTCGAAGTACGACGCGGAGCTGCTGGGGGCGTACATCTGGGGTTCGGGGTTGTAGGCATACGCCGTCCGCCTAGCGGGAGAGAGAAGGCTTCACGTAAACGCCGGAAACCACGGCGCCGAGCACGTGGCTAAGTCAGACCCGGCTGTCAATACAGCGAGTTCACAGCCATGGTCTCCGAAAGCATTCGGGATCCCAGCTGATCCCTCAGCGACTGGTCATTTACAAACCGCACGTGCAAATTGCACTCGACGGGGGCGGGGCTTGGTGGGTGGGGCGGGGCTTGGTGGGTGGGGCGGGGCTTGGTGGGTGGAGCAGGGCTGGACCTGACCCTGGTTACTGGAGGTCTACCCCTGGGATAAGACCACGTAGAGCTGTACACACACACACACTCGTGTGCACACGTGCGCCTAAAGGCTGTGAAGCTGAATATGGCCCGATGTGGTGCCCTGGTTTTGATACCATCCTGCAGTCATAGAAGATGTCACCACCGGGGGTGCGGAGGCTGGGTGAAAGGTACAAGGGACTCTGGGCTAATTTTGCAACTTCCTGGGAGTCTCTAGTTCTTTCAAACCAGAAAGTTTTTTTTTAAAAAATGTAATTGCATAATAAAAAGAATGTCTAAGGGATTCCAAGAATTTGTCTGAAATCCTTTAACATCTGGATCAAATCATTAACCATGTCGGTTGATGTACATCCGGCCGCAGTGAAAGCCGGTCAGTAGGGGTTTTTCCTCAGGGGTGACTAAGGGAAGGCCCCTCTTGGGGACAGGGCAGCCTCTCCGGCCCCCGGGGGACGTCCTGTCTGACCGCAGTGCAGTCGAGCCAGGATGCTGCTGCGGAGGGTCCCCCAGAGCCTGCTGGGGGCTCACAGGCTTCACACGCCCTCCTCTGGGTCAGTGTGTGTCATGCCTTCAGTGTTGTGCTGCGGGCGCCCACGACTCCAGCAATCACATCTCTTTAACCACAACCAAACCCTCCCGCGCCCTCAGGACGGGAGTCGTGGAAACCGGAGGCAGAAACAAGCAAAAGGACGCGCGTCCCGAGCACAGTGAGCTTCTGGGAAACGCATCATTTTCTGCCCCAAGCATCACGGAGTTTGAAGGCAGAAAACCCTAGACGTCCTTGACAAATGGAAGATCAAGTTTTACCAACATCAGAAAAAGCCAGAGGTTAACAGAGGCCAGGATGAGAAAGCAGAGATGGACACGGTTTCTGGATTGCAAAGGATATCTTCAGACTTCGAAGGTGGATTGGTTTTTTGGGTTTGTTTTTAAAGACTGCCTTTTCTAGAAGTGAAAGTATAACAGTCTGTGATTTCTGAAATCTCCACCAGGCTGTGATGTCCTTATGCCATTGTAATAGTTGGGACACATCACCCGAAGGGTAAGGGAAAGGATTCTGTGTAAACACATCCCCAAGGGAGCTCAGTGGGCGTCGTGACAGAAGGTTGGGATGTGGCCTACAGTCGGTTCCCTGTGAGGCCCCTTTCGGGGGAGGGGGAGGACACCACGTACAAGGCTCCGTTGGTGTAGACGGCTTCCCCCCCTTCCACGTACTGCACCTGGGGGGGATACACGTGCTGCACGGGCTGGACCTGAAACAACAGCAGATACTTGGTGTTACACGGAGTCTTCCTTGCTCAGGACTTCCAGATTATTCAGGCAGAAATATCTCCTATTGCCTTTTGTGAACACTTAGCAGCACATCACAGTTGTCCTGCCCCCAGCTGGCACTTCTAAAAAAACCAGGGGAGGCAGTCACATCAAGGCCACGTATTCCGGATGAGCGCAAACGGAAATGGAACCGCAGCGGGTCTGGGCCCCTATTCTGGGCGGGGAGGGGCCCAGCCCGGAGCGAAGGTGCAGAGCAGGGCTGGGGGTGCCTGCGGCCTGCTGGCCACTGGGCAGAGGGGCCAGTCTTGCTGGACAGCAGACGCCAGAGACGTGGACGGAATGCGGACCTGGGAGCGCCCGATGCCCCCACGGCCCCTCGGCAGGGGAGGGGGCTCAAGCTGCTCGTGCGCTCCACCACCCCCCGCCACTCTTTTCGGTGGCCCTGGAGGCCGTCCCCAGCAACGGGTCGGGGTCCTGGGAGCCACGCTGGAAGAGACTCTGAAGGTCTGAGCAGAATTAGCAGGAGCGCTGTACCTGGAGTGGGGCGGGGGGGTGGAGGGAGGAGGCCGGTGGGAAGACCCCTCCCTCGTTGGTCAGTTCACAGCCTCAGCTGATGACCCCCAAGGGACTCGGGCCCTGCTGGTGGAGGCCCAGAGCTCTGCGTGCAGAACTTCGGGACCCCACCGCAGAGGGAGGCTTAGCGGGTCCCTGATTCAACCTTGTTTGGGGGTCAGAAAATCGAGGGCCAGTCTCATCGTGCCCTCTCTGTAGGCCTTCTCATGCAGCAGCAGGACAGGGCCGATTCCCACCTCTGAGGACAGCCCAACCCGGGGGACATATGCACACACGCAACCCCCTTTGTCTTAGCGGACTGGGTAAGATGCAGAGGTCAGCCCCCAAGTCTGGGTGGCCCAGGAGAAACAGCAGGCACAGGCCCAACCCCACAGAGGAGGGCAAGCTTCTGGAATCCCAGGAGTCGTGGTCGCCCCTCCCTCAAGGAGCTAAAGCAGGGCCGCTGGTTCCCTGCTAGCCCCCCACCCCCACCCCATGCCTTTGCTTCTCCTCTGGGACCCCGAAAATCACACAGCACCAGGCAAACATCTCTAAACACCCTACTACTCTGGGCAGGAGCCCCTCGAAGGGAGAGGTGTGTCCTCTGGGGTCTCGCCATCTCCATATGCTCCTGGTTCCTTTCAGGCAGGAGCCTGAACGAATTTTAATTCAGCATCTTACAGAGCAGGAGTCGGCAAATTCTGGCCCTCGGGTCAAATCCGGCCCGCACGTTCTTATAAATAAAGCTTTATTGGCACACAGCCACACCATTCCTTTGTGACTTTCGCGAGTGCTGCATGGTTGTGCCAGAGACCATCTGGCCTGCAAAGTCAAAAAAGAAAGATGTACGGCTAGGCCTTTCCCAGAAGAGGTCTGCCAACCCCTGCTCAGATCACACCGCCTGTCTGAGCTGATGATCTGGGCTGCGATTTGGCTGGTGAGCCCACACATTCAAGCTTTCTTCTCAAATCATTTAATTTCACAAGAAGTGCCCGTCTGAGGGTCCAGCACTTGCCTGCAGATGAGTTTGCCTCCCCAGGGGGCTCGGTGCTCCTCCAATCCAGAAACCTCCTCTATCTGCCTGTGTGTCTACCGCTGCACCCCATGCTCTATCTAGGGGCTCGCCTGTGCCCCAAAGGCTGAATATCTGAATGAATGAAAGATCATAAGTTTTCTTCGCTTGATGCAACCTATCTGCAGCAAAAGATTTTTTTTTTTTAACACAGCTTCCAAAAGAACTTTCTGGTAAGGAACTGAACACATCAAACGAAAAGGAACAGCGACAACAGAAAAGCATGCATCATCGTTCAGACAGGGCTCCAAGGTGCTACGTGCCAACCTCGTCCCGAGTCACCTGTGCTGTGGTTACCTGCTGTGGCACCTGCTGCACTCTGGGGAGGGAGATGGGCTGCATCTGAGCCCCCTTGGGAGCCGAGCCTGCTGCCTGGACCAACACCCTCTAAAAGGGAAGGAAAGAGGACATTTAGGCTTGTCAGAGGTTAGTCCTGGAAACAGACACAGGTCACAGCTCAACTGCGCCCACTGTCGCCTTATGGAAACATAGCGGGACGGGTAGGAAAGGAGATGTGGGCGCACACACACGCAGCTCAGGCTGACTTAGGCGGGCACAGTGGGGGCTCGAGCACACGTGCACACACACGCACACACACACACACACCCAGCAGCTTCGTCTCCTTGGGGTCGATAGTCATCAAGGTGACATGGGCTGAGAGCTGGATGCCGAGGCTGGTCGTCCACACCACCTCCTCCGCCGGACGAGCTGGGTCACACCCCATCGTTTCTCAGTATCCCCTGGACCTGTCCCCATTTTACACACGAGGGAAAAGGAAGCCTAGAATGGTCAAGGCCAGGTCTATGTCCTGCGGCCTCAGCATCAGAAGTTCTACAACCCAGACTCAGTCCAGGCCCCTCCTGGACTCCAAGACTGCTCTCTGGGCCCCTGAGCCATCTTCCCAGTGTGGCTTTGCCACTTGGCCTGGAGGACTGGTTGGACAAAGCTAGGAAAACATGAAGGATCAAAACGTACCCTCAAGGTGAGGGAGGAAATAGAGCGCTTTGCTTCTGTAAAGGCTGGGCTTTGGAAGTCATCAACTGTGAGTCTATGGTCGTCCCACTTGGACCCAAGTATCACCAGTGTGGTGATTCTGCGGGGCTTGGCTTTATAAAACACCACTGTTCTATAAGAATTCAATACACTCGGCCCTCCAGAGGCAAAGAGAACACAGATGGTACAGAAATCAATAGGGTGGACGGATAAACCCACATGGGAACATCACTCAGCCAGAAAAAGGAGAGAAGCAATGACACTCGCTACAATGTGAATGGACCTTGAGAACATAACGCTCAGTGAGAGAAGCCAGACACAAAAGGCCATGCAGTGTGTGATTCCATTTACACGAAGCGTCCAGAACAGGCAAATCCACGGGGACAGAGAGGGCATTCGTGGTTGCCAGGGGCTGGGGGAGAGGGATGGAGGGTGACTGCTCATGGGGACGGGGTTTCTTCTTTGGGGGATGAAAATGTTCTGGAACTAGGTAGAGGTGGAGGTCGCAAAACACCGTGAATGTCTTAAACGCCACTGAATTGTTCACCTTAAAATGGTGAATTTTGGGCCATGTGAATTTCACCTCAAATAAATAAGAATATTAAGGGTATACACGCACACACTCCAAAGCTGAGCTGTCCAATACGGAAGCTACTAGCTGCGTAGCTCTGTGGACGCTGAAATTTACTTCCATTTAAATGAATTACAGAATTCAGTTCCTCAGCGGCACTGGCTACATTGCCAGTGCTCGGAGCCTGGTGGGGCTGGTGGCAGAACACGCCCACCGTGGTGGGAAGTCCTGGTGGATGGCCAGGGCTGAGAGCGGAAGCAGGAAGAGTGCATCATGGGGACAGTGGGAGCAAGAACGCCCCTTACTGGGGATGAACTGGGTGCTCACTGTTTAGGGAGTGCAGTGCAGACTGCAGGCGAGAGACGTGCCCGACGGGGGCGGGGACACAACCATCGAGGCAGGGGGTGCGGGGCTGGATCCATCTCCATCAGGGACTGGAGCCCTGGAGCCTGGGATGTACACGGTGGCCATGGCAGGACCCTGGGACCAGTCAGCCTGCAGCCGCTACAGTGAAGGCAGCCGCCACCCAGGCCCAGGGGCGCCTGAGACGGGGGTTTGGTGAGAGGGTGGAGGGCTCCATGGGGTGGAGGGCTCACGCATTGGGCTCAGTGGGCAAGGAAACAATCAATTAGACCACACTGCAAGTGATCACGCCCTCTTGGCACCCATGCTGGGGCCGCCACACTTCCAAGAAATAAATGCTGAACATGTCCAACTACACATTCTAAACTGAATAAACGGCTTTGATGTTTGCCTCTTGGCTTTTGCTGAATTACGTTTTTTTGGGGTTTTTTTGTTTGTTTGTTTGTTTGCCATAATCAATTCTTTCTGTCGTGCTCCTAACTTTTAGATTTGTAAATCATAGATGATCACGTGGCCACAGTGGACCTCTGCACATGTCTATGATTTTGGTCTGTTCTGTTACCTTCGGTTTCTGGTAGATTTATGTCACTAATTTTATGTTTATGTCTACTTAATGGTGTATTTCAATCCACTATAGAAATCTAGAAGTTGGGAGAGCCTTAATGTGAAAATTCTCTCTCTGCAAATTTTAAAGAATATACCGATTCTAATACTAGATTCAATTAATGAACCAAATCCTAAGAATTCTCACTTCTCTTTTGCCTTATGGATAGAAAGGCTTTCTGTGTAGAAGGGTCATTTCCAATGTACAAGAAAACTACCACTAGCAGATAAGAATGGACTAAATCAAAGTCGGGGAAGGGCTTTCTTTGTGAGTTTGCATCATCGATCCCTTGGTGGGACCATTTTACAACAAACAGTGAAAAAGTCTAATAACATGGGGTGAGGAAGGAAAATGAGGGTGCGTTGCAACAGCAGCAGCCGTGGAGCTGAGAAGTCAATTCAGAAAAATAGAGATTCCTCGCTCTGCTGATTCAAATGTTTTTCAAAACCAAGGTGGACGCATCCCCGCCCTGGCTGCGCTGGTTTTCCCGGAGCGGCCTGAGCGGCAGGCGGCTGGTCCCTTACCTGTGGCGAGGCTGGCACAGGCTGGGCCACAGGCGCCTGGGCTGCTGACGAGGGACACAGAGCCACGGAAGCCGGCGAATCCGATCCACCCTCTGAATTCTGCATGCTCAGTTCTAAAGAGAGGCGGAGAGAGAGTGAGTGGGGCAGGGCTGTCTTCACGAAGCCCAAAGAGGCAACATACACGATAGGCGAGCGGTAATGACCTGCAGTCTTCCAAGTCCAAATGCGGGGATCCTGGCCAGACTAGGTAAGGAAGGGGAAGTGGGGAAGAGGTTGCACAGCTGTTCCATAAGAAGAGAGAAGGGAGGGGGCCGGGGATGTTTGTCCAAATATAAACCCGAAAAAATAGCTCTGCAGGAATTCCTGAATGCAGGGGACAACAGCTCCCCCTTTCCGATCTGATCGGGCTCATACGACTTCTTTACTCGTTTACCGACAAAACCAAAAGCTCCTGGGGGATGCTGGCCATCTGCGGAGCTACTGCACCCCAAACTATAAGCGCATCCTCCTAGGGCAGGGTCTCCCCCTCGGCACTGCTGCCACTGGGCAGGTCATTCACGTTCTGCGGGACCATCCTGGGCCCTGTGTGGGGCGGAGCGGCATCCCGGGCCCCACCCACTTGATGCCAGGAGCACGCCCAGTCGCGACCACCACAGATGTCGCCAGACATTGCCCAGTGTCCCTGGGGGGCGGTGGGGGGGATGGATTCAACGCTGGTTAAGAATCACTGGTTTAGGGAGAAAAAAGGTGACAGCAGAGAAAGAAATGGCTCATCCCTTGGGGCTGGAGAAAAATTCTCAGGCATTTCAGCAATAAGAAAAAGTGCCTTCTGCTCCTTTGCCCATGAGAAAGCAGACGAGTACGTTTCTCTGCAGCCAGGTGTAGATATCTTTCAAGAAGGTAATTTAAAAATTCTCCACCAAGATTCATTTAATCTCAGCACGCAGTGGCAGACGATAGTCACTCCAGGAAAATGCTGAAAGTCAAACCCTGTTCACTTTTTAATAAACACTGGCTACCTTAAGTCTTTGGAGAAGCAGTTCAATCCGCAAACTGCATAGAGGTGGTTTTGTGGTCACACACACCTGTCCCCATCCCTGTCCCGTCCTGGCTGCGGCTCTGAGCACATCCCCCCAGGAGTGAAGTCTCCCAGCTCCTGACCCCCAGGGAGGCCTGGACAGCATGGCACATACCACGGTGCCCAGGACCTATGGCCAGAGCTTTGATATATGTTTCTCTACAGCCCCAAGAGTCCCCACCTCCAATAATGGGTGGAGAATTTTTTTCAAATCCTTTTTAAAAGAATATAAACTGATAATAGATGAAAATAATTTGCCTAAGGGAAGCAGAAAGATGTGTGTGTGTGTTTGATCTGAGAGTGTTGCCTCAATCCCATCTTTACTGACTCTCCCAGGACTCCCCCATCCCCCTCCCAAACGCCTTTGGTGCCACAAGAACCACTGGATGGACCCTGGCGGTGCCTGTGGCATTTTTCTCTTTCCCGTGACCTTGCCTTGGTTCTCACCACCAGATGTCCCCAGAGCCATGCGGTGACAGGCGCCTCCTACATTCTTCGACTCTTTCGG